>NC_071997.2:79305897-79935272 GCF_028885655.2 Pongo abelii | reverse complement strand
CCAATTAAACTTCTTTTCTTTATAAATTACCCAGTCTCTGGTAGTCCTTTATAGCAATGAAGAACAAATTAATACACTATGTGTTCAGCCTAAACTCAGGAAGTTTAATTGCTAAAAGACAAAGAGAGAAAATTAATATCAACAAAAAATGGGATATAATAATATTGCCAATACATAGTAATTATAATATTGTGTGGCATGAGTACAGTTGGAATAATAAGGATGGAGAGACAAAAGTTAGAAATATAAAGAATGGAGAAGGAAGAAAGGAAGGAAGGGAGGGAGAGCAGGAGGGAGGGAGGGAGGGGAGGATGGAGGGAGTAAATAAAGTGTATGTTTTTCAGATATTACCTGAAATTTTTTCTATTGAGAGCTCAGAGTGAGAACATTGATTATGGATTAAAGTGTAAACAACAACAAAAACCTATGCAAGGAATAGAAATTGTCTGGGAGCTGACACTTGGGTAAGGTTTGGAAGTATCATGGGAATATCAATATAGCTATGATGGAAGAAAGATATCTCAAGTAGTTCTAGGGAATTTATGCTTAACATGGAATGTACTGAGAATGAAATAAGAAATTGTTTTTTTCTTAAGAGAGTAATTTAGTAAGATTTTATTAAGAAGATTCCATAGCAAGCAAATGTGGAATTGATTTGGAGAGGACAAGAATAGAATCAGCAAGTAAGGTGAGCAGTCTCATGATAAGCAACGAAAATAAGGCAAGGAGAGAGGAATGGAAAAGAAGGGATTATACAAGGAAAGCTTCTAAGGAGGAATTGGCAACAGCTGATAGCTACCAGGGTGTGGACACCACATATTTTGAAATTAAAGACCTACTGGGCACATAAAGGAATTGAGTCTAAGGAAGAGTGGACAGAAACCCACAATCCTAGGAGATTATGAGTGCCAAAAAAATGTTTCTTTCCTGAAATTTTACTAAGGAAAATTGCAATCAGAAACTTTTACTTTAATGGCACTTTCTCCTAACTGATGAATATTATCTTAGTTTCCAATGACAAGACTGAGTCTGAGAACCACTGAAATTTTATTAAAGAAGTGGCTCACTTCTTTAATAATAATAGCATCTTCATTGAAATTCAGGCTTTTATAAGCCCAAAAATAATGATAATAAAATGTGGTTGTTCTTCTTTAAAAAAAGTAATCAAATATTTCAAATTCCAAGTAAATTAAAATATAAAGCTAACCTCTTAAATCATTCAGTGAGAATTTTATTTCAGTGTCATAAACTGAGCATCAACTAAAATTTAAAATACAACATGTCATTTATTTATAATAAAATATTGTTTTTTGTTTGAGAAGAAAAGATTCTAAATATATTCTGGATGTTAAATAAAGTGGCTCTGTCATAAAAATGCATTAATAAATTAAAAGTTAATTACTGTATTTTTAAAAAATATACAATTATAGCATTTTTAATCCTTGAAGCTTTATGGCACTTCACCACTTTTAGAATTAAAGTTAATTAGGAAGCTAAAATTGAACTGCTACATTAATAGAGGTTACATTATTTTTCAAAGGAGAATTCTTAGATCTTTTACTGATATTGTTACTTTTGAATAACATACCAGCCAAAATTATTTTTACTCTGAGATATTTTCAAGCCAACTAATGACTTCAATTTGTCTTGGATTTTTAACTATTTGATGACCAAAAAAAGAAAGAAATACATTTAGAAATAAAGAGAAAGAAAAGAAGGAAAAGTAAAGAAAAAAATCAAGTTATTTGGATAATTTCAAATCAAAAGGAGGTGAAAAAATAAAGTCAGGTAAACAACTCACTAGAAGAAGAAACGCCAAGACATCAGACATGGGAAAGGCAAACATGAAAAAGGCAACGAATCCACTTTACTGGAAACAGTGTTTACATTAATGTAGAAATGTAAAATAGTGAGACTCCCAGGTATTTTCTACCACTTGTCTCTCAGAATGCTGGCTGTCAGAGAAAGTGGGCCAAAGGGCAGAAAACAAACATAGAGGTTAAAATTTGTTAGTCAGCCAAAAAGCAGCTGAGTCTTATCTAATTACTATAAAGTCTGACATTCAAAAATCAAACTCTCATGTATTAATAGAACTTCTAGTCATCTCTGTATGCTTCATTTTAAATGGGAATGAACATTCCAAGATCACCATGGTTTAGAGTAATGAGCAAGAACTGCACACATAGACCCAAGAACACTTGTAAATAAAAGAAGATGACATGGATCAAGAGAATATCCATGATGATGTCAGTTGTGTTAGCCAGTAAACAGGGTAAGTCAGCTTGCCTTGCTGCAGTAGAAAAGAGGGGCCTACATATGCTGTTTATAATAAAATAATAAAATTGCCATGTTTGTTCATGTTCAGATCACATGCACAATTCTGTCACAGAGTTTGAAAAACAAATATTTGAATAGAAACTTAGTAAATAATTAAATAAGTAAAAATAAAGCAACTTTCTAACCCTGGAAGAGAAAAATTTTGTCAAAATAATAAAATACAATTATAGCTCCCTACATACCCTGCTCAGATGTATATGTATACAAAATTACAATAGGCTAAACATAATTCATTGAATCAAATTAGATTATACTATATTGACTCCTAAGGAGTGGGGAGCAGGAGTTAAAAATGTGGTGGTGTTGAAGCTCTGAGAGATAAATCTGCACATTTCCCAGAGCCAATAGATAGTGTCTTAAATAATACAAATTTAATAGGTATAATCTAAATTTTAAAACTAAAAATATTCTAAGTGAATAATTCAGAAGAATGGAGTTAAAGTCAAGAAGAAACATTTTAAAGAGCAAAAAATTGTTTTCTCAGGGAACTGAAAATCTAGAGAGTTCAGAGGCAGGAGGATGGAAGAAAGAATTGCTAATTTTTACTACAAGCCTTATAGTCTCATTTGACTCTTTTAACATGTATACGTATTTTTTCAATTTTTAAAAATAATGACTATAGACTTCTGGTTTCCAGTGCAGCATGCAATGAGCTTACAGGTCATCATTCCGTCCAAGCAACAAGGAAAGAACTGAACAAACTGAAAAAAAACAACTCTTCTTAGATCTGTGAGAGAAGTGAGGTCATAGGGCAAGCTGCTGTGCCCCAAACTGGAGAAACAGTAAGGCAAGTACAAGAATCACAACTGATTGGAGTGGAAAGCCTTGAGCAGAAACCTCTGTGGGAACCCAGCACTGGGAAAGAAAAACCTAACCTATAACTGACAAATTGCTAGAAGCTCAGGGTGGACAAGTCTGAGAGTTAAAAACCACAGGGAGGGCCAGTCCTAGTGGGCAGGGCACACCCACACTTTTGTGAGCTTTACCTTCATGAGCTCTACCAGGTTCTTATAGTTGAAGATGGGAGAAAAATCTCCTCCTGTTTCTGGCAGGAAAAGGGCAGATGTATGTGTGTTTAAATATTCCAGAACCTTCTGCTCTTCATAATAAGGCCTGCCCTCAAAAGAAACTATTTTACCAGAGCATAGCCTATTGGAGTATTATCAGAGTCTAACCCACTGTGAGCTGAGACAGGGGACACCCAACTCTGGCCCACTCTAACCATCCTGTCCCACCTAAGGAGGAGAAAAACTCAGAAGCACTTTGTGGAGTTTCACAGCCCAGGGGCACAGACTGAGACCTAATCTCAGGTCTAGAGAACACTTTCCCTTTTACCACCACACCACTAAAGGCCTGTTTGCTGAAGTTCCTTTTATCCAGTACATCATGCCCAGCTTTCCACAAAAATTACAATGAATATCAAAAGACAAGAAGTAATGAATAGATTACTTTGACCAAAATAGCTGGACACGGCCTTTTTTCAGGCACAGTTTTACAGCTCACAACATTTATCTAATAATCCAGCAATGCGAGGGTAAAGTAAAACAACACATCTGGTCAATTTGGTATTTATTGCTTTGTAAAAAAAGATAGCAACTGTTTAACCAGCAATGTAACAGGGAATTAACCAAGACAGTGAATTACCAAGTCATTTTCACTTGTTCATGATATTTGACCCAATGTCAGACAAATATCTGTCTCTAGTCAATATTATATAATTGCAGCATATGAGGGAAAAATCACAGAGCAATATCATCTGCTTAAAATCTTTAATCAAAGATATTTAAAAGTAGCAATTTTCTTGCCAAATTTCCACAAGGAATACAGCGTATGAGGAACATGTTTATTTTTCACAGAAAAAAAAATTTAAGATTTGAAAAATGTTAATAAGTACAATTCTTTGCCACAATCCTATTTAAGTATTAGAAACTGAAATCCAAACATAGCAAAAGGGATACTTTGGAATACGAACTACCAAAAAGAATTAATATTTTCTCCCCAGCCATTTTCAGACTCACAATGTTATAAGTCATCCAGGACTTGGCCAGGTTAGATCTGTGTTAGTATGAATCATTTACAGTTCCAAAACACAGGTTATGTCTAACTTTTCCCATTTCCATCTTTAAGACATCGTGCCTTGCAAATCTGGAATTAATTATATAAAAGATTGTCAAGCTACCTCATGTCCTTCTGGAAATGTGAGTGACATGTTTTTCTCCTTTCTGAAACAAATGAGAGCCGTGTACACCATCTTCATAGGGCATTTTGCTCCTTGTAAAATGGCTTTCAATCCAATATTCTTTTTATAGTGATTGATTTTAAAAAATCTTACTATCACCAGCTCAATCTAAGGTCCCAGATACACGTTTCTTTCACACAGGAATGGAAGTCTTGTATTCAGTGGAGTTTTTAGCAGCATTCTTGGAGCTTAATAAATATTAAATACCATAATTTCCCAGAGATTAAAGTCAGCATGATTTTAGATTTGACAATATATATGTTTATTACTAAGCAAAAAATATTTGAAAAATAACTTTTTTTTATCAACAATTACAACCCAAATAGCTAACATTTACTGAGCTTACTATGTAACATTAAGTGCTTTATTTACACTATTTCATTTTCTCACAGCCCTGATATTGGAATGTTTCTAGTAATACTGCCATTCTAAAAATGAGGAAAATGCAACCTCAATATCGTCTAACTAGTAAGAGACTGAATTAGAATTCAAACACAGTCCTTCTAACTATATAGCCTAGGTTATTTTTTAATAAATTTTATTTTATTGTGGTAAGCACACTAAACATAAGAACTACCCTCTTAACAAAATTTTATATATACAATATAGTTTTGTTAACTATAGGGGTAATGGTGTATAGCAGATATCTAGAACTTACCAATCTTACATCTTTGGATAATTGAGACTTTATGCCCAAGCTTTTAGCCATTATACTACAGGATATTTAGGAAGATACAGGCAACTACAAAAATAAAATGAAAATCATTCTTAAATTTGTCACCTAACAATAACAACAGTGACATGTTGGTGGATTTTTCTTCTCATCTTTATTTGTGCTTCTGTATGTCTCTGAAAATTGGAATCAAACTAATAGAGTTTTAACATTACTCTTTTCTTTTCATTTCAAAAAATACAGTATTTCCCATGTCATTAAATGGTCTTTGAAAATAGAGTTTAAAAGCTACAAAAGAAAAACATTTTTACTTAAATGATGCAAAGAATTGTCACAATTCTTTATGTCACTCAGCCTGTGTAGATTTGGTCAAAATGACATTTGTCTTCATTTCAGGGACTTTTAATTTCCTCCTAAGTTATCAAAATATATCAGTGGAGCTGCATTTTTTCTTTGCATTCCATATGCAGCCTTTCATCTGAAGCAGTTCCAAAGCAAGATGAAAGAATTTAACCCAATTGAGGGATCTAACATCACCTACAGCCTAATGGGTAGCCCTTCCTTGTAAAACAAGCCAGCTGGAGACTAACTAGAGAACTTCACTAGGGATTACCTAAGTGGACAATGGGATTTTTCTTCAAATGTAGTGAGATTTTTAAATTCATTCTTCCAGCTTTAAAAGTACAGAAAGTTCTCACTTTACATTGTTGATAGGCTCATGAAAACTGAGACATTAAGTGAAAGGATAGAATAAGACCTTTTGTTTAATGTCATTTAGTTACGACGTTGATGAGAAGAAAAAATTGCAGATTCCAATAACCTATCTGTGAAATTAAGTGAAGACCATTTGATTAACTTTTGTCCGTTCATACTCCACATGGAAAGGTAGAACACTGGAGACCATGGTAGATATAGGACTAGAGAAGAGAAAAGTTGCTTCATTTAACACCAAAGAAGTTTTGGTTGACATGCTTTTGTCCAGAAAAAATGAAGACTAGAGTCTCTCTAAATCTAAGAGTTCTTTTTGAACACTTACGTTTAATTCATTTCCTTGCTCAATATATCCTCCCTGGGGCTACTTAGATCTCTATGGGAATGGTGTAAAGAATACAATCAAAATCATGAATTTATTTTGATTTTCTGTTTACTCTTTTATTCCACTGTACAGAAGAAAAATGGTACTTTATATGGATTTCAGTAAAAATAATCCATTAACAGATCACTGGAGGAAAGAAAGCTAAATTATGCTCTCTGTATGTAGAATACTATGGCAGTTGGTTAAGAATATCCATGGGGCATTCCTAAAAATGCACATGAAACAGGCTGGAGGTGGGGAGTTTTAAAGACTAAACAGTGAGATGGGGAAAACCAATATGCTGGATGTTCAAAAGTACACAACTGGGCAACCTAATTTAATATATAGATTTAGTTAAAACCCACATCAGTTTGTTGTGTAGTGTGAAGTATAAGCAAACTTCAGTAAAAGCAATACATCCTCTCCATGTTGGCATATTCATAGGTATAATAAAACAAATTGCCAGGAAGGAGAAGACAATTACTTTACATTCTTACAAAATACTATGGATATAAGTTGAATTAGTGTTCTCTTTCTCTGATTGTCCCTGAGATGGCTGTGTTTTACTACAATTTGCTTTCCTTTCCCCTATCAAATATTCAAATGGGAATGGCCATCTTTTTACATGAGCCTACCTCCCTGGCTGTCACCTTGGACTCAATGAATAGATTCTATCTATTCATGACTCAATGAATAAATTCTATCTATTAATGACTACAGCCAGTCAGTCACAGAACTCTTCTTCTGGCCATTGTTTAGTTCACCTCTGTGAAGCACAGAAACCATTATTGGCAGTTGGTGTTTGTTCTCAATATTGTCTTATTTGAGCTGTTGATAGAGAATTGTTTTCTTTCTGGTGATGAAGCTTTTAAGAATTGAGCTGTTAGTAGCCACACTTCCAGGTACCTTAAGATACCAATCAGAAATAACGAGGTCAACATACAGAAAGAAGCAGAGATAAAGATGGAAAGAATTCCGACTTTTTAGAGAACTATTGAAAATCCAATGAATATATTTTAACTTGTTTGAAAGGGTTTTTTTGTGAATTTTGTGATGAAATAAGATACTTTCTTGTAATAGAAATGAATCTGAGTCTAAATCCAGAGCATTTAGTTGTGTTTGACAATATGGCATTGTCTCTTTTGGGTGGGGGGAATTTAAGAAAATAAAGTCTAATTTTCTGCTTTATCTAATTTTTCTTTTCATTTAGTTAAAATTTATACTAGAAGAATATAATTTCACCATATATAAGATCGTGAGATCATTTCAATAATTAGCTATTGGCATGTGTTGAAATATATACTTTTGATAATCTCTGATTTGGAATTTTGGCTTATGACAGTTAAGGAATAAACAGTGAGATGGGGAAAAGCAATCAGCTTTTCATCTTATTTATGGTAAGAACTGTATTCCTCTAGAAAAGTTTATAAAATTTATCTATGAATCTAGAACGGCTCTAAAGTCTATTAAAATTTTAAAGAGAAAAACCTATGCAGATTCTCCCTTGTAGTCACTAACAGTCTGATTAAGTTATTCAAATTGAGTTTATTTGATCCATAGACATCATTTATTAACCCAGGAAAGTATTGTTCCTATGAAGGAAGTACGTTAGTGTGATGTAAGTAACTATCATGTGGCAGATTCAAATCTCATAGGAATTGTAACTAGCACTGGCCACTATATACCAGATCGACTGACCTTCAGTTGTTTCCTTTGAAATTTCAACAATCAGTGGGAGATAAAATCAGTGAAAAAATAGTTGACAGGCCTGTGTTGCATACTGCTGCCTTAGGGATATAATTTATTCCCTGAAATTATTTTGGGTATATATTCAGATTTAGTCCACTAGTATAATATGATAGAAATGTTCCCATAGATTTTAAACAGGAGCTGGGAGAGAACTCAGAAAAAAAAAAAACTTAATGAATTTTCTATCTGGAAGAAAACTATTTTTTATTTAAAAAACAGTGAAATATCTTATAATTTATTTTTAAAAATCTAAGTTGCAAAAATGTCATAAGTCCAAGTCTTTGATCTCCATGGTGAAGTTCTACACTAAAAATTATGTCAAGATTCATGTCTTTTTATATGCTAAGCAGTCTATATGACCTTATAACACTATATTGAACCCTGAGTTTTATGCATTGAGTGCATATTTTTGGGGACAGAATTTAAAAGCAAAGACTAGAAATATGAAGGAAATAGAAAAGATAATCTAATGATAATTATAATTTATTTGTTAATTAAAAAATATGTGCTGACCAAAAAAAAAGAACAAGATATATTTAGGTAAAATATTATGTGAGAAACAATCCAAGTATGGGAATTATAGGAATATATTTTAGTCTAATTTTTATTCTTAAATAGCCGTGTGATCTTGGGCAAAACAATGAACTGTGGCCTTCATTTTCTTATCAGATGTGATTTCCAATATGTGGTATTTGAGATCACAGAGGATCAAAGATGTTATAAATTCATGATGTTCGTGGCAGGTGAGAGAAGGGAGAATTTATAGTGAAGAGAGCATAGGTTAACTATGAAGGGCTTCCATGGAGAGGTATTTTAGAAAGCATGGAGTAGTAGGAAAGAGGGATTTTGAAGACGATAAAAAAGGACTACATGCAAAGAATCCTAAATAATTAGACATTCAGCCAAAAATGAGTATTTAGAATAGATATGTCCAAATGTTTTCACATTTATATGCACAGTTGTGAAAATATGGCAGGTAGTCCAAGAACAAGCTCTGTACTCCAATTCATAGCAGCTGAATCAAGACTCTTTTCACTAACTAGCTTTTTGATTTGGGCAAACCACTTTAATTTTCATCTGATTCAATTTCTTCAACAGGAAAATTGGGAATAATAACACCTTATAGAATCAGCTGTTGGCTTAAAAAATGTATGAGGGACTTTAGGTCTGGTACACAGGTTTTACTCAGTAGAGTATACTGGCTGATACTGTTATCATTTTGTATAGCCAATGCTCATGTTGTTCAACTCAAATGTTTTTTTCTTAAAAAATGGAGACAAGAGCAAAGTGGAGTGACTCACACTTGAAATCCCAGTGACTAGGCAGGCTGAGGCAGAAGGATCACTTGAGGCCAGGAGTTCAAGGTTGCAGTGAGCTATGTGATCTTGCCACTGTACTCCAGCCTGGGCAAGAGAGTGAGACCCTAGCTCTTCAAAAAAAGCATGGGGGGAGAACCTCTTTAATACTTCCATTTTGTATAATTGGTAGGATTCTATCTTTAAAATGTCATTTCGTGATTTAACATATTCTTTTAAGACTTTGACAGGTTTAAGAACCATTTATTCTATACTTACTCTGTAACAGACACTGTCCTAGAAGTGCAAACATTAAATAAAAATTATGTCATAATGTAGGAGGAATCTAATAGTAGTTAAGAACAGCAGCTCTGGAAGCAAACAGCCTAGACTGAAATGTTGCCTGTAACTCTTCCTTAAGGTTTAGCTTAGGAAGTCACCACCTTTTTGTTTCTATTGTTTTCTCTGTAAAGTTTAAATAATAACTATATCTAGTATTACTTTGAAATTAATTAAGATAATATTTAAGGAACTTATAAGAGTTTTGGCTATAGCAAAAGTTTAAAGATGCTTAGTGTTATTATGGCTTGAACTCTGAAAAGAATAACCAAAAGGTAGTATTGGTTATTAATAATTTGACTTACTAAATATATTTTTAGTTCGTTAGAAAATAAATGAAGGTATGTAGTTATGCTGATATTAGACCTCGTTCATCATTTGCAAATTAGCAAATTATTATACCTACTTAACAATCTTGGTCCCAGCCCATTCCCTTTCTCGATGATATCCTGTCTTTGTCTCACAAAGTTCCTTTGTTTGTAGTG
This sequence comes from Pongo abelii, assembly GCF_028885655.2. Classification (NCBI taxonomy): domain Eukaryota; kingdom Metazoa; phylum Chordata; class Mammalia; order Primates; family Hominidae; genus Pongo; species Pongo abelii. The sequence goes on along the minus strand of NC_071997.2, from coordinate 79,925,080 downwards.
GACTCAGGAGAGCTGAATTTTTCCCTATATTTTCTAATGACACAATCATATGTTACTTTGTCTTGCCAAGGGTCACTTTGCATGTAGGCTCACTTTGCATGTTACACCATGATATGCTTGGTTCTTCAACACACTCCTTTACTTATGCTGATTTGGGGTAAGCTTTCTTATTTAACTGATTTCTTTAAGGGCTAGAGTCACATAGGCTTTCCCAGCCTCCACAGACCTTCAGCCTTGATTGTACGCCCACAAAGTGAGTAAACTTCCTGGTTATTTCTCTTTTTCAGCACTTGCTAACTATTGATGCTTGAATACTGCCAAATTACCAGATAGCAGTCAGGCTAGCTTCATAAACAATGTTGGTAAATCTACAAAAACTCGTTTTTTGATGCTGCAAGATTAATGACTAGATATGCACTCTGGCTATTATATGTGGTTAAGTTTAAATTAATTTAAATAAAACAATTTTTAAATGTAGCTCCCTAGTCATATCAAACCCATTCCAAGTGTTTGACTCGTGCTTGTTTTTAGATAACAAAGACTAGAATAATTGTATCATTGCAGAAAGTTCTATTGGATGGTTCTAGATCTAGAACATGGTAAATACAATAAAGTACCAGCCAACTTGAAAAATCTTTCTGTTTAGACAATTGACCATTCTCTCCTATCAATATATTACCATCTAGCAAGTTTCTTGCCTAATACTGCATTCCACTAAGTGACATATTATAAATAAGTGTTGAATTGCATGTGTCAGTATTTTAATGTACAGGCCCTTGCAAGCACATGGGTCAAAAACTATTGCAAAGGAAACAAGAAGTATAATGATTCCAAAAGTTTCTGTTATAAGCTATTCATGGTAAAAATAACTAAGCCATCAGTAATTTACTTGGTATTTTAAAAGCCAGATTTCACACTATAGACAAAAGTGCAAGGATTGTTTGAACTGCTATCTTGGATGGCCTGATAAAAGTGCAAAAATATCAAGTAAATGAAAAAGAGTAAAGCACGCAACATGTAGTTGTAGGTTAAAAAGCTAGGTTTTTAGGTACCAAAAAAGCAAAAATACATAAGTAAATAACATTTCTTTAAAATGCTAAGAACAGAGAAACTAAAAATGTTCTTGTATAAGACATGGCAAATGAAACTAGAATTTATTCCCCTTTATTAATTTGAAATTTATAAAATGGCATTGATAGTCTACTTATCTAATGTGCTACATATTTTTTAACTTAGCACACAAGCGTGACAGGAAAAAAAACAAATATTTAGCATCCTTTTTTGTTAAGATTTGTAACATGGCACTAATTTCTTAATGTAATATGCTATTTTAAAATCTTAGCATAAAATGTCTATAACCTTATTTAAATAGTCTCTTATGTTTTGGGACTTTGAATTATCTTCCAAACAGTTATTTATTTATTTAATCATTTACACATTTATTTGCTCAACAAATACTTCTGATTCCCTAACATGAGTCATGCTCTGCTGGGCCCTGAGTGGACAACAGTGAACAAGTTAGATCCACTAGGAGTGACTAACATTAATCAAATAACCACTGGTGAATTTATAGTTACAAAACAGTGAAAACAATGAATTTTATGGAATATTGAAAGGAAACTGAGTTAAAGGAAAGATTTTCCTGAGAAAAGAATTCTTTAAATCAGTACTGAAGCTTGTGGAACAATGTTCTTACTGAAGAAAGACATGATCTGAAAGAAAGCTGGGGTCATGGCAGTGAAGGAAGACATAGGTGGTACCAGTTGACCCCAAGGAGACAGAAGTTGATCAGATTATACATGCCTCTTAGGTCCTGTTGAAACTTTATCTTTAGCACAATGTGAAACCATGAAAATGGCTTAAACCAACAGGAAAATGAAATCAACACAGACACATTTTGATAAGATCGGTTTTGCTGCAGTATGGAGACTCAGTAACAGGATGGCAGAGTAGATATGGGAGAAAATTATGGAAAGCATTTTAGCGGTCCAGATGAGAGAGGACAATACCTTGGACAAAGGTTCAGGCAGTGAAAATAAAGAGAAGTGGATAAAATTTAGAGATTCAGAAAGTTATAAAGAAACTTGCAATGAATTAAATATAGAGTTTAAAAGAAACAGAAACGGCAGAGACGACTAATTCATAGAAGTAAATTTTCATAGAATTAGAAGCATAGATTCACAAAAGTGAATGCATAGTGGTCCAATTATTAAGATAGGAGACTATGAAATGATTTTAGGGGAAATGGTATGAGTTTAAATTGAGCATAATAATTTTAAGGATGGATGTGGACCTGGGATGATGGTAGGTCATATATATATGTGTGTGTGTGTGTGTGTGTGTGTGTGTGTATGTGTGTATGTGTGTGTGTGTATATATATGTATATATATGTATAATTTATATAATGGTACACTGTGTCTTGTCTTAAAGGGAAGAAATTAGAGAAATCAGAAAATATAGTTAGTAAATAAGAAGTCCACGTTGGCATATCAGTCTGCTATAATATCTTTTAAAAAGAGCCCCTTATGAAATCATTCTGAAGGTCAGACTGATACCTGTTGCTTTCTTAGAGTTTGTGTTTCTGAAATTCTCTGTTATGTAGCAAGGCCAACCACTCCCAACCTATTACTTTCCACATCTGGTATTACAACATGCAAATTATCAAGTAAAGTTTGCCACAGTTGGCCTTGGCTGACCATTTCCCACTTTGCATATTATATTATTTTACAATCTAATTAATAATATATTAAACCTGAGCATTTGCAAGACACACCAGTACCATTTTAACTTTTCTAGATCCTGACAATGGAGTTTTATTAATAATTCACAACAGTGTGCTAAATAATGAAAGTTCTGCCAAAGTGTCTGTCATGTCATCCAACCCAGACCCTTCCTGAGACTTGGCCTTGTTTGTTGTACACAAATGCTACTGGCAGAACTCCACAGGAAAACATGTTTCTGCCAATCAAATCCCAGGAGGTGGGGGCTACCTGCTGATGAATCCACATTGCTGATTCAATTCTGCAAAACATAAAACTCCATAATAAATGTTTTCTAAAACAAAACATGGTACCTGAATGTTGAAATGTAAATAAAAATGAATTAACTATACAGCCATGAGTGTTTAAAAAGAAGGGTGAAAATTTTATTTGAAGAAAAGGAGAGCATACAGAGAAAATGTGCATTACCCACTAGGCTCAGGAATATACAGTGCATTATTATAGTGCATTATTTTATGATCTTTAATATACTCAGAACACTGGTAGCTGACTAGGAGAAAAGATTAAAAACAGAAACAGAGAGTGACATCAGCAAGATGATGGAATGGGAGATCCTAGCTGTCAGTCCCATGCAAAAACACCGATTTTTATAACCACCTATGGGCAAGAATACCTTCATGAGAGTCCTCGAGTCTGCCTGAGGTTCCAGCACCTAAGTGGAGTAAAAAAAATCCAAGAGTCGACACATTAAGAAGGTAGGAATCAGCTTCACTTTATCTGCATCATTCCTCCCTCAAGGTAGCACAACTCTGTGTCAAGAGAGGCCCACTTGGCTCACCGTTACTTCTACAGGGGAAAGTGAGAGAAATGCAATAATTCTGCTTCCCCAGATTTGCAGGATATTGTCCAGGAGACCTACTTTTGTCTCTCCCCACCCAGAACACTGAGAGGATTTGCACTGCTGAATCATCAAGAATATCTAGGAGCAAGGTGACAGCGAAGGAGTGCACAGCAGCCAGTCCCTTGCTCTCAATAACCTGCTGTCATTCCTGCTAACCAGCTCATGGGCTCCTCCAAAAGGCCAGACTACTAAGAAAAGATAAAACTGACAAACCCCTAGCTAGACTAAGAAAAAAAGATAGAGGACTCAAATGCACATAATTATAAATTAAAGCGGAGACATTACAACTGATACCACAGGAAAAAAAAAGATCGTAAGACTATTATGAACAATTATGTGCCAACACATTGTATAACCTAGAAGTGGAAAAATTTCTAGAAATATACAACCTACAAAAACTAAACAATGAAGAAACAGAAAATCTAAACAGTACAATATCAAGTAAGAAGACTGCATCAGTAATCAAAAATTTTCCCCAAAGTAAAGCTCATGACAGATGGTTTCATTGGTGAATTCTACCAAATATTTAAAAAAGAATTAATGTCAATCTTTCTCAAACTTTTCACAAAAAATGAGGAGGGAACACTTCCAAATTCATTCTGAGGCTAGCAAAGAACACTACAAGAAAAGGAAATTACAGGCCAATATTCCTGATGAACGTAGATGCAAAATGTTTTGACAAAATACAGCAAGCAAAATTCAAAATCACCTTTGAAGGATTATACACCATGATCAAGCACAACTTATTCTGGGAATACAAAGATGGTTTGACATGCAAATCAATAAGTGTGCTACATCACATTAATGGAATGAAGGACAAAACCATATGATTATTTCAACAGATGCAGAAAAAGAAATGACAAAATTCATCATTCTTTTATGATAAAAACTCAACAAATTATGTATAGAAGGGCTGTACCTCAACATAATAAAGTGCCTAAGTGGCATGCCCACAGCTAACATCATAATTAATGGTGAAAAGCTGAAAGGTTTTTCTCTAAGATCAGGAATAAGAGAAAGGATGCTTACTCTTACCACTTTTATTTATCATGTATTGGAAGCTCAGCCATAGAAATTAGGCAAGAAAAATAAATAAAAGGCATCCAGATTGAAAATGAAGAAGTGAAAATATGTTTTCTGACGGTATCATCATATATACAGAAAATCCAAAAGACTCTACCAAAAAAACTGTTAGAATAGTTTCAGAATGCAATATCAATATACAAAATCAGTTATGTTTTATACTCTAACAATGAAGTATCTGAGAAAAATTAAGAAAATAATCCCATTTATAATAGCATCAAAAAGAATAAAATACTTAGGCATAAATTTAAATAAGTTGATAAAAGACTTGTGCATGGAAAGCTGTAAAACACTGATGAAAAAAATTAAAGTACACACAAATAAATGGAAACATATCTTGTGTCTATGAGTTGGGAGAATTAAAATTGTTGAAATGTCCATACTGCCCAAAGCAACCTAGAGATCTAATGCAATACGGTTCAGGACATGCTACCCCAAAATATGGCACCTTGGCATTTTGAAGAAACAGAAGAAGAAGAAAAGTCTCTCTGACCTTGTTGCATTGTTTCCCTCTGAAGTTGGCCACATAAGAATTCTTTAACCCTTTTCTAAAATAGGTCATAAGACTGTCTTTTTAGAGGGGTCCTCCCTATACCTGGAGAAAAGGAATGAAGGCATAGAAACACCAAGAAGAATCTTAAGAGAAAGGCCTTTCTGAGTTCCCTTCAGTTTGTTACCATTAGATCATATTATTTTCCTAATTATACTTCTGCATGACTGTTTGCAAAAATAGATAGTTCTCCCTGTTACCTTGGGTTTTCCTTTCCAAAGCCTCCCATGTCACATAAAATTTTTATTAAATATATTTGTTATGCTTTTCTCTTGTTAATCTACCTTTTGTCACAAGGATCTCAGTCATGAACCTAGTAATGGATGAGGAAAGAAATCTCTTTTCCCAAACAAATGTGATCCCTATAAAAATTCCAATGACATTTTTTATTGAAGAAGTAAAAGTAATTCTAAAATTCATATGGTATTACAAAAGTCCCAAATAGTCAAAGTGATATTGAGCAAGAAGAACCAAAAAGAACCAAAATGATATTGAGCAGGAAGAACTTCCTGATTTCAAATTATATTACAAAGCCATAATAAACAAACAGTATAGTCTTGACACAAAAACAGACATACAGACCAATGTACCAATAAAAAACCCAGAAATAAACTTACATTTATATACTCAACTAATTTTTGACAAAGATACCAAGCATACACAATGGAGAAAGGATAGTTTCTTTGGTAAGTGGTGTTGAGAAAACTGAATATCTACGTGCAAAAACATTAAAATTGGACACTTATCTTACATCATATACAGAAATCAACTAAAAGTAGAATAAATATGTAGACATAAAGCCTGCAACCATAAAACTACTAGAACACAACGTAAAAGAAAAACTCCTTGACATTGGTTTTGGCAATTTTTTTTTATATGACACCAGAAACACAGGCAATATAACCAAAATAAACAAGTAGGATCATATCAAAATAAAAAGCTTCTGCCCAGGAAACAAAACATACAACAAAATGAAAAGGCAACTTATGGAAGTAAAGATTCGCAAATCACATAACTATCTGATAAGGGTTACTATACAAAATACATAAGAAACTCATACAACTGAATAGCAAAACAGAAGCAAACAAAAACCAAATAACCTTAATAAAAATGGGCAAAGACCTGAGTAATTTGTCTAAAAAAGACACACAAATATGTAACAGATATATTAAGAAGTGCTCAACATTGATAATCACCAGGAAAATCCAAATCAAACTGCAATGATTTATCATCTCACAACTTTTAACATGGGCTATTATTTTACAAAAAAAAAAAAAAAAGAGAGAGCGATAACAAATTTGGTGAGAATGTGGGCAAAAGAGAGTCCTTACACATTGTTGGTGGGAATGTAAACTGGTAAAGCCATTATGGAAAACATAATGGAATATGCTGAGGAAACATAAAGGGTTTATGAAAGAGTTAAAGCTAGAACAAAACTGTATGACCCAGCAATCCCAATGTTGTGTATATATTCAAAGGAATTGAAAGAAGAATCTTGAAATATCTGCATTCCCGTGTTCATTGCAAAATTATTTACCATATCCAAGATAATTCAACCTTAAATGTTCATTGATAGATGAATAGATTAAGAAAGTGTCATATATTCTTACAATTGAATATTATTCAGCCTTTTAAAAAAGGAAATTCTATGATTTGCAACAACATAATGCCTAGAGGACATTATGTTAAGTGAAGTAAGCCAGGCACAGAGAGTATTTGTCTCTTACTTACATGAGAGTTTTAGTCTGTTCAGGCTGCTATAATAAAATATCATAGACTAGGTATCTTATAAACAATATAAATTTATATTTCTCATAGTTTTGGAGGCTGGAAAGTCGAAGATCAAGACATAGGCAGTTTCCATGTCTTGTGAGGGTCTACTTTCTATTTATAGATGGCACATTCTCATTGTACCCTCACTTGGTAGAAGGGACTAGCTAGCTTCTAGGATCTCTTATAAGAGCACAAATCCCAATACTGAGGGCCTTGCTCTTATAATCTAATTACCTCTCAAAGCCCCCACCTCCTAAAACCATCACCTGTGGGGTCAGGATTCAACATATGAATTTAGGGAGCAGGCACAAATGTTTAGACCATAGAAATGTATAATCTAAAATAGTCAGACTTAGCGAAGCAAAGTAGCATGGTAGTTGCCAAGGGCTTGGGTGAGGAGAAAATGAGGAGGTGATTTTTAAAGGGTATGAAGTTTCTGTTATACAAGATAAGCAAGTTTTAGAGATCTACTATACAGCATAGTGCCTATAACTAACAATACTGTACTGCCATATTTTATACTTAAAATTTGCTAACATGATAGATCTTATGTTAAGTGTTCTTACCAAAAAGTACCCCCAAACCACAGATTGTTTGTAATAAAGGGGGTGGGAGGAAGCTTTCGGAGGTGATGAATATGTTTATGTCCTCTGTAGTTGTGGTGGTTTCACAGGTGTATGCTGCTACCCAAGCTCATGATGTATATATTAAATATGTACAGATTTTTATATGTCAATTATACTTCAATAAAGTGGTCAAATAAATAAATTCTCCTTAAAATAATAAAAGCAGGAAGGGAGTATATATTTTTCCAAAATGGCAGTTCCTTAAAGCTGTGGTTTTCAACTTTGCTTAATTAATCATTTGTTGCTTAACAAGGACATATTCTGAGAAATGCATCATTAGGTAATTTCTTCATTGCACAAACATCAAAGAGTATACTCACACAAATCTAGATGGTATAGCTTACTACACACCTAGGGCTATATGGTACAACTTATTGCTTCTGGGCTACAAACCTGTTCAGTGTGTGACTACAATGAATACTGTAGGCAAGTGTAGCACAATGGTAAGTATTTGTGTAAATAAATATATCAAAACATAGATGAGGTACAATAAAAACCAGTATAAAAGATAAAAATGGCACACCATTTGGTAGGATAACTACCATTAATGGAGCATGAAGGACTGAAAGCTGCTTTGGGTAAGTGAGTGATGAGTGAATGTGAAGCCCTAGAATATTATTCTACACTACTGTAGACTTTATAAACACTGCAAACTTAGCCTTTCCTAAATTTATTTAAATTTTTTTCAGTAATACATTAACTTTAGCTTACTGTAACCTTACTTTAAAGCATTTTTATATTTTAAAATTTTTTGACTCTTAGCACTTAGCTAAAAATGCACATTGTAAAGCTGTACAAAAATATTTTTATACCCTTATTCTATAAGTTTGTTGCTATTTTTAATTTTTTTCTTTTACTTTTTAAACACTTTTGTTAAAAATTAAGGCACGAACACACACATTAGCCTAGGCCTGCACAGATCAGAATCATCAATATCACCATTGTCCACCTCCGTATCTTATCCCACTGGAATGTCTTCAAGGGCAATAACAAGCATGGAGCTGTCATGTCCTATGATGAGAATGCCTTCTGGAATACCTCCTGAAGGACCTACCTGAGGCAGTTTTACAGGTAACTTTTAAAAATACAGAAGTAGAAGGAGTACACTCTAAAATAATAAAACACATGGTATAGTAAATGCATAAACTAGTAACATAGTTGATTATCATTATCAAACATTATGTACTATATATAATTGCATAAGCTATACTGTTATATGACTGGCAGCAGAGTAGGTTTGTTTACACCAGCATTACCATAAACATGTAAATAATGCATAATTCTACAACTTTACGATGTATACTACAATCTCACTAGGCAACAGAACTTTTTCAGCTCCATTATAATCTTATGGTACCACCATCATATATGCAATCTGTGTTGACCAAAAAGTCTTCAGACAGGTCATAACTGTATTAGTAACCTCTGGGGAATATTTAAAAATTTCCAATGTCCTAACATCATCAGCCAAGCTTCTAATTTAATGAATATGAGATGTGATCTGGCCATCAGATTTTTTTTCTTTTTATTTCACCTAATGTAATTCAAAGATGATTGACACCACTGCATTAGGGTCGTCTTCTCAACAATGTGGACTAAAGAGGCAAACAAACCATAGGTGGATTTGTGCCTTCGTGAACCAAACCTATGTTAAGTGTTTGACTTGGAGGTTTATCTAAATAAATGAGGGCAAGCTACAGTTGCTAATTGAAAAGTAAAGGCTAAGACACTGACTAATACACGTTGGTTTCTCTCACTGATTGGATTAAAAGTTCTCACCTCATGAAAGTACAAGAGTGTGTAAACTTGCATTTTCAATTAGAAAGTAACTCTGTTTCATCTAAGCAAATTTCATGTTTCCAGTTCTCACAGATTTAATCCTTAAAGCCAGAATATTTATGAATAAGAACACTGCAATTTCCACTTTTTATTCTAGAATGAATAAACTTGACAGTAATCTCAGCATCTTTTCAAATTTTAAGTAATTAGATGCCAAATATTTCCCTACTGCCCTAAGGAATTAAGCATCAAGTTTTTCCCTATCAAGGACTCCCTTCAGTGGAGATGTACATTCTCTGAATTGTCAATTCTTGAGTCATAATAGTGGCTCTCATGTTCTTTTAGATCTTCAAGATAGAAAACTCATATTTAGTTATATCATCCTGTTTACTTCCCATAAGTGATCTGTCATCAAATCTCATATTTCCCTGAGAAGTATCTCTTAGATTTTCCAGTTGCTTCTTGTTACCAAGACTTCATCTAGAAAATTCTCACTACTTTTTGGGACGCATTTTTTATAGGATGAGTCAACACTTTAAAATACAAATTTTACCAAAATCTCTTTGTCAAGAGTATATAATTTTTCTATGTCATTGATAAGGTGATATGGTTTGTCTGTGTCCCCACCCAGATCTCATCCTGAATTATAGTTCCCATAATCCCTACATGTCATGGAAGGGACGTTGTGGGAGGGACCCAGTGGGAGGTAACTGAATCATGGGGCAGTCACCCTGATGCTGCTGTTCTCATGATAGTGAGGGAGCTCTCACAAGATCTCATGATTTTATAAGGGGCTTTCCCCCTTTTGCTGGGCACTTCTCCTTGCTGCCACAATGTGAAGAAGGATGTGTTTGCTTCCTCTTCCTCCATGAATTTTAAGTTTCCTGAGGCCTCCCCAGCCATGGCGAACTGTGAGTCAATTAACCCTCTTTCCTTTATAAATTATCCAGTCTTGGGTATGTCTGTATTAGAAGCATGAGAATGGGCTAATACGTAGGCAAACTCCAAACTCCAGAATGCTTCCTTTTTTAACAAATAAAAGTTAAACAGTGTCTTAACTTCTTCCACTAACATTTACTTACTGTAATTGAAAATTACCCAAAGGAAAACAAACTTAGTTATTTGAAAGTTGAAGTCTCTGTCTTATACTTTATTCTATAATATTACAGTGTGGATAGTAGGAAGGACAAGGGTGTTAAAGTGAAATACAACTGTATTCAAATGTTTACTTTGTTGATTATTGTTTGCTCATGAGAAAGTTTTTAAGACTTCTTATATTCAGTTTATTCATTGTGAAGTGGGGTTTAATAAATGTCAATCTATTGAGTTGTTATGAGTTCTCAAGAAAAAATATCTTTCATCTATCTTTCTGTCAATCTTTCTATCTCTATCATCTATATTGATAGTTCTATGCCATATGTTTTGAACAGTTATCCTCAATAAACAGAAGCTCTTGTTGCAATTTCTTTCTTTTCTTTCTTTCTTTCTTTTCTTTCTTTCTGTTTTTAATAACATAGTATTTCTCTACAATGAAAAACCTGTACTGGGAAGAAAATGGCAGTCCTTCTTCAAAGGGATTAATTTTCTTTTGTAAGATTCAGGAACTGATGGCTGAGGTGTTATTTTTTTCTTGTTTACAGCATAAGTTTAAACCACAGAAAACATCAAAACCTAGCCTGGCTTTGTTTAGTATGTGTCATAACTTGGAGATTCAAAGGATCTTTGCTTTTTAGCTTCCAAGTGAAAGGGTTTGTTTATGGTGTCTACAAAGGTAAGAACAAAATTTGCTAATTAGAAATTGAAAAACTTAGTCAATCAAAAGGCCTTTGTTGTTAGGTTTTGATCATGGCAAAAGGAGGAGTTTTGCATTTGCCTAGACGCATACAAAAGGCAATTTGTTAAAACAGCAAAAGAGCAGCAAAGGCTGTCTGTTTCTCTGCTTACTCTGAATATACTACAAGTAGAAAGCATAGGCTGTTTACCAGCTCACCAGTAATCACATTTTTGGTACAAAAGGGGACTCTACAAAGGCAAACTTATTTAGGCTTAAAAATTATTCATGTTCTTCCTCCCAATCAAATACCAACTGGCACAAGTATTTGGCTCTCAATAGGAGAGAACCTGTAGTGGGAACAGAACCTTGTAAATGAGAGGAGGAAAACTTATTCACTACTGTGACCGTTTTCCTTTTCCTTATGGCCTTTTCTCTGTGTGAGAAATCAGGGAAGTCTGTACAGCTGACAGGCAAGGGAGGAGAAACCTCAGGGGCAAGGTGCACAATGTGGATATAAAATTCTACTCTAAGAGAGTGTGGAGGGAAGCCACATTTGAGTTGATAAAATTATTTTATTCCTCTTAATATAAGAAGAAACTTTTTGTCATTTAAATTGATTTGGTTAATAGAAGACATAGACGAAATAGAAATACGAGAGGAAAGGACATTTTTCCTTCTCAGAAACTGTGTGCAGGAGTTTGAAAATGCAGGATAGATGGATGTCCCAGGAGAATGATTGAGGAGAGCGTGATCCTGCAGCAATAAACCCAAGCATGAGGCTTCTTTCTAGTTTATACATTAGAGTTCTTTCAACTCATATGTGATTTAAAAGAATATTGAAATACTACCAACAGTGTTTTCTCTTTTCCTGTGAAATGCTTATTTTCAATCTCAAATTAACTTCCATATTCTTTAAAAACTTTCCATTCCACTCACAGACACAGGATTTTCTCCCTTCTCTGACATATGATCTTTCTTTGTGGAGAAAGGGTCTTTTATACTCTGGTGGTGCCAGTATTGCCCAGGGCAGCAAACTTTCAGCAAGGCAATTTGAAATGTATCTGAAAAAATATAAGTGTATATACCAGGAATTTATATAAAGAAAATGCATGGAATATGTTTAGAGGATATTAATTGCAAGGTTAATTATAAATTAAGAAAAAAAGAAACAATTCTAATGTCCTACAACACAGGATCAGTTAAATAAGTTATGGAAGATAAAAAATGGATAGTATGCAACAGTTCATATAAAAATATGTATTTATATTTACTTATGTAGAAATGAATTTGAGGTACAAATGTAAACTACATAATGGTATGTGTTAGATGATTATATATATATCTATATCTATCTATAAATATACAACTGCAAGATAATTGCACCAAACTTGTTAACAGTGGTTGTATCTTCATGAATAAAGTTTGACTAATTTAAAATTTTTTCCTAAATTTTTAATATTATTTTACAATGATTGTGTTCTCCAATGAGAAAAAAAGCATTGTTATAGTTAGGTACTCTTCCTAATATATACTTTCGATCTTTCTAACAATACCATAAGTTCCATAATGGTGGGGATCTTTTATGTCTTGGTAACATCCCAGCCCCCTTTATCCCCACATTGTGAGTGATCACTCCATACACCTGCATCATAGTCATAATGATTTGGGGTTATTTCTCACAAAGAATATTTATTCCCAGGCCATTCCTCCAATTCTTATCTAAAGTCTCAAGAGAAGTAATTCTAGGAACATTGAAGAGTCTTCAAATCGCACAAGGGTAAAATCAGTAAGCTTCCCAAAGCTGAAATTCTAATTCTGAATTTACTCTGGTTCTTAGAATAGGGACTGTCTCCTTGACTGTCCTGCATTTTGTCTGTAATGTATTCTAAAGATCACTCTCCTTGACATTACTCTTCTAAATCAAGCATATAAACTCCACTCAGGAATCAGAGCCACTAGATAGTCTGCATGCATTTACACTGGGGAGGGCAAAGCAGAGGAGAGAGCCCTAGCAGGGCTAGCCTGCTAATAAAACATGGCTTTTAACCCCTTGCTCAAATTAGGTCTTAAATTCTCTCTCAGTAACAATATTTTATAAGCCAAATGTAACATGTGAATATGCAAAGCTCATCATTTGAAAGAAAAACATCATCCTTCTCCAATTAGGTACATTTGCTGAAATAAAGGGTGGTACTTATCCTCCATGTAACATGATGTTGCTAAATGAGAAGATCTGTAGTCACATTATACGTTCCAGGGAATGCTTGTCTTGTATGTTTTCTGTGGGTTTTTTTCTAGAGCTTCATATCAGACAGCACAACAGTTGTACATTTCCAAACTGATTTGGAGGATAATACATTCAGATTCTCAGAGGAAGCCTATAAAACAAATATTCCTTGAGCATCTAATCCAGTCTATGAGCCTTGCCTGAAGGAGATGGGAAAAAAATGACACGGCTTTAACCTCAGTGGGTCTACAGAAAAGGTGAGGGAATAAAACTTATTAATAAAAGTAAAACTGAAGCAATAGTTTCTGGAATATCTGTGTCAAAGATTAGGGTTGCCGGATTTTGCAAATAAAAGTACAGAACACTGACTTAAATTTGAATTTCAGAGAGACAATGAATCATCTTTTTATATATTTCATGAGGCATAGTTGTACTAAAAAGTTATTTGCTGTTAATCTGGAGTTTAAATTTAACTGGCTGTTCAGTATTTTACCTGACAACCCTACCAAGGCACAATTTTTAAACCACTGCTAAGTTGGAATTGAAGAGTATAGAATAGTGATTGATAGAAAAAAAAGGAAGAAATGCAAGATCCACTCATGTTACAAAGATAATAATTTAGTCCACTAAAAATGGGTAAGAGAAACTGGGTGGATGTGAAACTAATTTCATATAAAATTTTGGTTTAGAATTCCTACTTGACATAGTAGTCAGAATTCTGTTACAAAAGGAACTGACTATAATCACGTATGCTGAAGGAGAATCCAGTATGCAATACCCAGACAGAGGTCCTCAATGAAATCCTTTTGACTTCGAGATAACACTGCAGCTGTCCCAATTTGTCACCCTGTAACTTCAGCCTGCTCAATTTAGTAATATTACTCCTTTTTAAGTCAATGAGTGACTACAAATCAAAAACGGTTGTAAACAGTATAGCGACAATGAAGTAAATAAAACCAATAGCATTCACATTTTTGGATAATCGATCAGTGTCATTTACTCATCTATTTATTTTTGAAATATTAATATTGTTCTTAAAATGATTTTAGACTTGCAAGTTTAATTTTGCAGGTGTAAAATAATTTGATTATGTGGGTTAACTGTACTTAACAAAATAAGAGGGTAGTATGGCCATTTTCATGATACCAACTCTTCCTACCCATGAGCATGGAATGTTCTTCCATTTGTTTGTATCCTCTTTTATTTCATTGAGCAGTGGTTTGTAGTTCTCCTTGAAGAGGTCCTTCGCGTCCCTTGTAAGTTGGATTCCTAAGTATTTTATTCTCTTTGAAGTGATTGTGAATGGGAGTTCACTCATGATTTGGCTGTCTGTAATTTATAGATTCAATGCCATCCCCATCAAGCTACCAATGACTTTCTTCACAGAATTGGAAAAAACTACTTTAAAGTTCATATGGAACCAAAAAAGAGCCCACATCGCCTGGTCAATCCTAAGCCAAAAGAACAAAGCTGGAGGCATCATGCTACCTGACTTCAAACTATACTACAAGGCTACAGTAACCAAAACAGCATGGTACTGGTACCAAAACACAGACATAGATCAATGGAACAGAACAGAGCCCTCAGAAATAATGCCACATATCTACAACTATCTGATCTTTGACAAACCTGAGAAAAACAAGCAATGGGGAAAGGATTTCCTATTTAATAAATGGTGCTGGGAAAACTGGCTAGCCATATGTAGAAAGCTGAAACTGGATCCCTTCCTTACACCTTATACAAAAATTAATTCAAAATGGATTAAAGACTTACATGTTAGACCTAAAACCATAAAAACCCTAGAAGAAAACCTAGGCAATACCATTCAGGACATAGGCATGGGCAAGGACTTCACGTCTGAAACACCAAAAGCAATGGCAACAAAAGCCAAAATTGACAAATGGGATCTAATTAAACTCAAGAGCTTCTGTACAGCAAAAGAAACTACCATCAGAGTGAACAGGCAACCTACAAAATGGGAGAAAATTTTCGCAACCTACTCATCTGACAAAGGGTTAATATCCAGACTCTACAATGAACTCAAACAAATTTACAAGAAAAAAACAAACAACCCCATCAAAAAGTGGGCGAAGGATATGAACAGACACTTCTCAAAAGAAGACATTTATGCTGCCAAAAGACACATGAAAAAATGCTCATCATCACTGGCCATCAGAGAAATGCACATCAAAACCACAATGAGATACCATCTCACACCAGTTAGAATGGCGATCATTAAAAAGTCAGGAAACAACAGGTGCTGGAGAGGATGTGGAGAAATAGGAACACTTTTACACTGTTGGTGGGACTGTAAACTAGTTCAACCATTGTGGAAGTCAGTGTGGCGATTCCTCAGGGATCTAGAACTAGAAATACCATTTGACCCAGCCATCCCATTACTGAGTATATACCCAAAGGGCTATAAATCATGCTGCTATAAAGACACATGCACATGTATGTTTACTGCGGCACTATTCACAATAGCAAAGACTTGAAACCAACCCAAATGTCCAACAATGATAGACTGGATGAAGAAAATGTGGCACATATACACCATGGAATACTATGCAGCCATAAAAAATGATGAGTTCATGTCCTTTGTAGGGACATGGATGAAATTGGAAATCATCATTCTCAGTAAACTATCGCAAGGACAAAAAACCAAACACCGCATGTTCTCACTCATAGATGGGAATTGAACAATGAGAACACATGGACACAGGAAGGGGAACATCACACTCTGGGGACTGTTGTGGGGTGGGGGGAGGGGGGAGGGATAGCATTAGGAGATATACCTAATGCTAAATGACGAGTTAATGGGTGCAGCACACCAGCATGGTACATGTATACATATGTAACTAATCTGTACATTGTGCACATGTATCCTAAAACTTAAAGTACAATAAAAAAAATAAATAAATAAAAAATGGATGCTGAGACCACTATTTAAAACATTTTTTTTAATTTCTAATATAAGTTTTTTGGAGCAATAAAATCTCCCTATTTTTTTAGTGGCACTCCCCAAATTCATATATATTGTGTGTTCATTTCTTATTCCGTTGAAAAAACTTTCTAATTTCCTTCTTCAAATTTTTTTCTGAATTTTTTTTTGACATAGATCATTTAAAAGTTTGCTATTTAGTATTCAAATACTTGGTTATTTCTCAGAGCTGTTATTTTTAGTGATTTAATTTCATTATGATCAAACAACATATTTTATACAACTTGAATTTAAAACAAATTTATCTGAGATTTGTTTTATTTCTCTCAGTATGGTCTATATTAGTAAATGTCTGCGTGTCTCAGAAGAGAATTTATGTTGTGTTGTTGTTGGATAGAATGTTCTTTATTTAAAAGTCAATTACATCAAATTGATTGAAAAAAAAATAAGAGGAACTGATCTATCTATCAGATTGAGTTATTAGATTCACAAGGGTTGCTTAAGACCTAGGGAGAACTTGCACATGAGGTTATTATGTCTGCCTGTCAGCCATTTGAAATGCTTTTACAAAATTCAAACGTATTAAATCTAGTAAATCATACTTGTTTTTAAATGTTAATGTTTAATTTGAGAAATTAAGCATTTACCAAAGTAAATGTTTTTTTTCCATTTTTAAACAAAATTGACTGTATCCATGAATGGAAAAAAATGCTAATAAATTAAATTTAAATATTGATATTAATAAGTTAAAATATTGATAAGTTAAACTCAAAGCTTAAGGCCATTTATCACTTAAATTTATTCCATGTAATTTAAACTGAAGCATTTTAATAGTTCTTTCTATGTACATACTATGGACAGTAAAGCCTAAAATGATAATAAGCAGATATTTAAATTCCCGGGAGTCTTACCTTCTTACAATTCTTATAATTACCAGTTCTTACAATATTTTGAAAATAATAAATCTCCTAATCAGAGTTCAGTAGTTAAGGGGAACTCTGAAAACTCTGATTAACATCCTTTGCTTTTTAATATTCAGAAGAATTAATATGGGATAAATTAGACTTAATATTGTAATAATAAAAGCTTCTTAAATTCAACTGTTACTGATATAGTTAATTCCATTTCTCTGAAATCACTTACTGTACATGCCTGTTTTAGTAACAATAGCAACAGGAGACAGAGAAACTCTAGGCAGACAGGGGAGGGTCCCTGGCAAAACCTTACCTTGAAGCCGAAAAGCATGAAACCCATGGCCCTAAGTGAGAACTTTCATCCCTATGTGCCTGCTCTCTCCCAATTTGTTCTTTCTGAATACTGCCTTTTTACCAAGCGAATGTTGCATTTTCCAAAACTACTAGCAGCCTACCCTGCTCCCATCCTATGCCTATAATGATCCCAGCCAGCAGAGGACAGAAGCAGCTGGATGTCAGGAAGAATCAACTGCATGTTGGAGAGAAGCAGCTTGACTCCAGAGATGGCAACTGGACATCAAAGAGAGGCAGTTTGACTTCAGGAGAGAGCAACCTTCCCTTCCCAGCCCCTTTCCAGCTCCCCTCTCCTGAGAGTTGTTTTCATCACTCAGTAAAATTCTCCACATTCACCATCCTCCAATTTATCCATGTGACTTCATTCCTCTTGGCCACTGGACAAGAATTTGGGATGCACTAGGTGGCGGTACCCAAAAAGGCTGTCACCCTGGTCCTTTGCCCTCACTGGCAGATGGCACCCAGCCCACATGATGAGACAAAGGGCCCACTCAACTGATAACACACCACTGTCTGCAGATGGCAGAGCTAAAAGACTATTGTAACACACCCTCTGCGGCCTTGGGGTCACAGGCACCCCATCTGCAGGACCCGCATGGAGTTTGCTCCTGCTGGCGCCAAAGCAGCTGGTTCCTGCACTTGCTCGCTCCTGTTCCTGCACTCATTTGCTCGCAAACTCTCTTCCGCAAGGGGTTGAGCAGGTGGGCTGAGTAAATGAGGCATTCTTGTCATGACTACCATAAAGGGGTCAAGAAAATATCCTGCATCAACAACGTACCAGAAACAACATTATAGCCACATAGCAATGAATATCATTTTAGTGCAATAGAAAGAGCAGTACATGGCTTCTGCAGACAACCTAAGTCTTTAGTTTTTTTCATTTTAGATTAATTTTATTTTTTAATTGACAAATAATAGTCCTACATATTTATGGTGCACAATCTGATGTTTTGATACATGTATACACTGTGAAATGATCAAATCAGGGTAATTAGTATAGCTATCACCTCAAATATTTAACATTTCTTTGCGGTAGGAACATTTAATATCCTCTTTAGCCTCTCCTGACATAGGGGGACCCAATCTCTAAAAAAATTAAAAAATGAGCCAGACATGGTGGCACACACCTGTGGTCCCAGTTACTTAACAGGCTGAAGTAGGAGGATCATTTCAGAGGTTGAGTCTGAAGTAAGCCATGATAATGCCACTGTACTCCAGCCTGGGTGACAGAGTGAAACCTTGTCTCAATAAAAAAAAAAAAATCCTCTCTTTCACCTATTTTGAAACATACAACACATTATTCTTAATGATAGTCAACTTGCTGTGCAATAGGACACCAAAACTTAATCCTCTTATCTAACTGTAACTGTTGACCAATCCTCTTTCCTTGTCCACTTTCCCCCAACCCTCACCTACACCCCCACCTACCTCTGGCAACTACCATTGTACTCACTTCTTTCATAAGTTTGACTTTTTAAATTCCACATATAAGTAAAATCATACAATATTTGTCTCAGAGACAAATATGCTCTATTCCTGGCTAATTTCATTTAACATAATGTCCTCTAGGTTCATCCATGTCGTAAAAAATAATAGGATTAATAAAGTTAGGTTACTAGATTTGATATATAATTCCTTCACCAATATTTACTGGGAAATTGTTTAAAATTACAGATTTCTAGGCCCTTTCTCCATTGTTTCAATAATTTAGGGGGGTGGGCAGGAATCTGAATACTCTAAAGTCTCTCCAGTTAATTCTAAAAATTAGGCCAGTAGATATGGAGAACATTGGCCTACAAAGTCCTTTGCTATTCTAAAATTTCATAATGACAATCTTAAAGACTGAACATAGCCCTTTAAAAAAGAAATCATAACCAAATAAAAACTTAATGAAGTGTGTTTTTTAATACTCATTTGAAATAATGCCTGTTAAAATGCATATTTCATTATAGATAGAGTCACATATTTTTGCCATGACAACTCAGAGTATCCCCTGGCTTCTCATTGAAGTTAAGTCATTATACATATTTATCTTATGCCTATGAGACATTTAGGAGAAAGAACTTGGGGTCTTTAATAAACAGTATTCACCCATATTGACCTTTTCTCTTCTATTATTTCAAGAAAATTTGGCAAGTATTTGGAAATTTAATATTCATTTATTGCACGGGATCATTTCAGCAAGTTTCCCTTGATTTAGGCAAAGACAAAAGACCTATTCACAATGGTTACCTCTCAAATCTGTTTTTATTTTAACCAAAATATTGCAGACAAATGAAGTGGAATGAAGCCATTCCTGCACAAAGATGTCCAGAGCAAAGAAAAACACATATTTCATAATACAGCTGATTCTCAAAGTCAACATTACATGGTGTTGCCTACAATTATATGTAAACAGTATTTGGGAGTAGACAGCAGCAAGAGAACCTGGTTAGTTTGCAATCTAGTATCTTGGTCCTAATATTTTAGAAACTTGGTTGTTCTCAGTGCCTAATTGATGCCTAATTGGTAACAACAGCCTCATTTCAGTTGTTGTTGTTGTTACTGTTTTTCTTCCCTGAATGGAAAATGTATCAATGCTTTGGGGCAGCTGAGCTGATTTCTTTTTGAATTGAAAACGGATCTACTTTACACAAAAAAATAATTAGAAACTTCCATATCACACACTATCATGTGCTAACAGCCTGGAAGTCTTGCCCAGTGAAAACAACCGAAAGTGTTGGTTTGGATGTTTTACATGCACACGTGCATGCGTAGATGCCCTGATGTGTGCTGGCAAGTTAGTAAGATCTATTTAGAGGCTAAAAGTCCGAGGAGAAATCCAGAGCAAAAACTGATCTTTATGGTAGAAAACTGGAGCTGTGGTTTTCATTTCCTTTTGGGCAGCAGAAAACAAAAACAAACAAACAAACAAAAAACTAGCCAAAGCGCAGGACATTCTAAAATAGGTCTCCCAGTAAATGAGATCTAAAGAATGAACATAAAAAGAAACCAATGACCTTCCCCAAATGAGGAAATCCCTGCCTTGGTTCTCAACTGTTACAAAAAACGAATTTCCTTTGAAAAATTGTAACTATAATCTCACCTTCAAATATATTATAGTCCATTTAAATATTATCTAAATGGCCTGAGGGGGCTTCAGGCAGAGAATTAAGTTGGAGGTGATCTTCATCTAGTGGTCACCAAGGCAGAAGGTGACATGCCCACTACAAATGAAGACCTCAGGTAATTTCCACAAGATTAAACAAACATGAAATTATGATAAAAGTCACAATACACAAGGAAATAAGACACCATGACTGAGAGAAACTACAAACAGCATTTTCAGTCCCATAAACACTATCCATAATGAAAGACTATCCATGTTGAAATTATTAGATACATACCATAAAATTTATGTTTAATATGCTTAACACAATATGACAGCATGGAACATATAAACAAATTGTAAGAAATCATTTTTAAATGACTAAGCTGACTAAAAATAAACCTAAATAGAACTTCTAAAAAAATAAATTACAGTAATTTATATTTAAAGGTTAAAAGAACATTGAATGAACAAAATAAGCTAAATAATTGATAATCTGGAAGATAAATCTGCAGTAACTATGTATCAAGCAGCCCAAAAAGATAAAGAGATGGGAAATATGAAGAAGTTAAGAGACATGGAAAATAGAGAAAAAAAATAAATAAAATATAAACAATTACAGAAAGATGAAAGAAAGAAAATTGATTGGAAGTAATATTTGATGTGAATGTTTTGGAACTGTTGAATGCCACCAACCACAGATTCAGGAAACCAATCAAAATGTAAATAAAAACAAATAAATAAATAAATAACAAAAATCCACAGTTATAGTGAAACTATAAATTACCAATTGAATGAATATGTGGATAACTGAACAAATATTTGTGTACAAAGTAATAAGAACAACACAAACAATGTCTCACTCAGTTTTAAAATGATTTAGCTTTTATAATTACGTATGGTAAATTTTTAAGTGTCATTTCTAAAAATATGGAAACATAGTGTGTAACTTCCAGTGAAGTTGAGGGGGTAAAGGATGTAATAAGAAAAATAAGTTGAGGGAAACAAAAAGGAGAGAAACGGAAACAAAAAGGAGAGAAATGGAAACAAAAAGGAGAGAAACATAAACATAAGAAGACAGAAAATAAAACATATTAGTCCTCTAAGAAACAGATGCCAAAATGGGATTAGAGGTGCAAATAGATTGGGGAGAAAACGTCCGTGAAAGATAAAGGAGAGCAAGAAAAGGTGAAATGAGCCATGATGATTGCTGATACAACTGAAGGAACAAGGAAAAGAAAGAAAATTGCGTAGGAAAAGTCTTAGATTTAAGTGTAGTTATTTAAAGAAAAAAGGTTTTGCCAGGCCAAAGAGGAGTCCCTGATTCAAGTCTCCCATTAGCTATATCTGTGTCTAACAAAAATAGGCTGGCAGGAGCACCCCAGCCATATTCTCTCTTTGGCTGGGAGGAGCCCTGGAGAAGTGTGACTTCTTGAAACAAGAGAGTGGATCCAGAAGGGAAGCACCAAGGGCCGTAAGTCAACTAATGTTAAATCTTTCATTTCATCATGTCTATATATATGAACATTATACATATGAAAAAAAGCTCAATGTCACTGATCATTAAAGAAATACAAATCAAAACCACAATGAGATACCATCTCACACCAATCAGAATGGCTATTATTAAAAAGTCAAAAAGCCACAGACGCTGGTAATGTTGTAAAGAAAAAGGAACACTTTTACATTGTTGGTGGGTGTGTAAATCAGTTCAACCATTGTGGAAGACAGTGTGGTGATTCCTCAAAGACCTACAGGCAGAAATATGATTTGACCCAGCAATCCCATTACCGGGTCTATATCCAAAGGAATATAAATCATTCTATTATAAAGATATATACCCATTTTGTTCAATGCAGCACTATTCACAATAGCAAAGGCATGGAATCGACCTAAATGTCCATCAATGATAGACTAGATAAAGAAAATGTGATACATATATACCATGGAATACAATGCAGCCATAAAAAGAAACGAGATCATTTCCTTTTCACGATCATGGATGGAGCTGGAAGCCATTGTCCTCAACAAACTAATGCAGGAACAGAAAACCAAACCCCTCATGTTCTCACTTTATAAAGTGGGAGCTGAATGATGAGAACGCATGGAGGGGAACAATACACACAGAGGCCTTTTGGAGGGTGAGGGTTGGGAGGAGGGAGAACATCAGGAAGAATAGTTAATGGATGCTGGGCTTAATACCTAGGCAATGGGATGATTTCTGCAGCAATCATGGCACACATTTACCTATGGGGCAAACCTTCACATACTCCACATGTACCCCAGAGCTTAAAATAAAAGCTGGAAATAAAAAAAAGAAAGTGCTAAACTGTCTTACAAAGTGGCTGTACTTTGTAATTTTGCATTCCACCAGCATAAACAAGTGTTTATATTGCTCCACTTCTTCTTCAGCAGTTCATATTATCACTTTTAAAAATTTTTTGCTTTCCTAATTAGTACGTATTATTTTCTCATTTTTTCCTTTTTTTTTTTCCAGACAGGGTCTCATTCTGTTGCCCAGGTTGGAGTGCAGTGGCACAATCAGGGCCCACTGCAGCCTCGACCCCTCTGGCTCAGATGACACTCCCACCTCCACCTCCTGAGTAGCTGGGACTACTGGCACACTTTACCATGACTGGCTAGTTTTTTTTTCCTTTCTTATATATGTATGTATGCGTTTATTTATTATTTGTGGAGATGGGGTTTTGCTATGTTGCCCAGGCTGGTCTCCAACTCAAGCAATCTGCCACCTTGGCCTCCCAAAGTGCTGAGATTATAGGTATGAGCCACTGTGCCCAGCAGCGCATTGTTTTCTGTTTTTTCTTTTCTTTTTTTTGAGACGGAGTCTCACTCTGTTGCCCAGGCTGGAGTGCAGCGATATGATCTCGGTTCACTGCAGCCTCTGTCTTCCGGATTAAGCAATTCTCCTGCCTCAGCCTCCCAAGTAGCTGGGATTACAGGCATACGCCACTATGCCCAACTAATTTTTATATTTTTAGTAGAGATGTGTCTCACCATGTTGGCCAGGCTGGTCTCAAACTCCTGACCTCAAATTATTTGCCCTCCTCAGCCTCCCAAAGTGCTGGGATTAGAGGCGTGAGCCACCACTCACGGCCCCAGTTTTCTTAATTTTCATTTTCCCAGTGACAAATTGCAAAAGACAAAAGTCTGTGGCTTGTCTTCATTTTCTTAACAGTAACTTTTGTGGAGAGGTTTTTAAGTTTAATAACATTCACATTCAACTTAGCAATTCTTTCGTCTATCATGCTTTTGATGTTATATCTAAAAATTCATCATCAAACCCACTGTGTCCGGAATTGGTAGGTTCTTGGTCTCACTGACTTCAAGAATGAAGCCACGGACCCTCGCGGTGAGTGTTACAGCTCTTAAGGTGGCGCGTCTGGAGTTTGCTCCTTCTGATGTACAGAAATGTTCCGAGTTTCTTCCTTCTGGTGGGTTCGTAGTCTCATTGGCTCAGGAGTGAAGCTGCAGACCTTCACGGTGAGTGTTACAGCTCTTAAGGCAGTGTGGACCCAAAGAGTGAGCAGTAGCACGATTTATTGCAAAGAGTAAAAGAACAAAGCTTCCACAAGGCAGAAGGGGACCCAAGCGGGTTGCCACTGCTGGCTCCGGCAGCCTGCTTTTATTCTCTTATCTGGCCCCACCCACATCCTGCTGATTGGTAGAGCCCAGTGGTCTGTTTTGACAGGGTGCTGATTGGTGCGTTTACAATCCCTGAGCTAGACACAAAGGTTCTCCATATCCCCACCAGATTAGCTACATACAGAGTGTCCACACAAAGGTTCTCCAAGGCCCCACCAGCGTAGCTAGATACATAGTGTTGAATGGTGCATTCACAAATCCTGAGCTAGACACAGGGCGCTGATTGGTGTGTTTACAAACCTTGAGCTAGATACAGAGTGCCGATTGGTGTATTTACAATCCCTGAGCTAGACATAAAGGTTCTCCACCTCCCCACCTGACTCAGGAGCCCAGCTGGCTTCACCCAGTGGATCGGGCACCAGGGCTGCAGGTGGAGCTGCCTGCCAGTCCCATGCCCTGTGCCCGCACTCCTCAGCCCTTGGGTGGTCGATGGGACTGGGTGCGTGGAGCAGGGGGCAGCGCTCATCAGGGAGGCTCGGGCTGCACAGGAGCCCAGGTTGGGGGTGGGAGGCTCAGGCATGGTGGGCTGCAGGTCCCGAGCCCTGCCCCAGGGAAGGCAGCTAAGGCCCCGCGAGAAATCGAGTGCAGCGCCGCTGGACTGGCGCTGCTGGGGGATCCAGTACACCCTCCGCAGCCGCTGGCCTGGGTGCTAAGCCCCTCATTGCCCAGGCTGCAGGGCCGGCCAGCTGCTCCGAGTGCGGGGCCCGCCGAGCCCACGCCCACTCGGAACTCCAGCTGGCCCGCAAGCGCCCTGCGCAGCCCCGGTTCCCGCTCCCGCCTCTCCCTCCACACCTCCCTGCAAGCTGAGGGAGCCGGCTCCGGCCTTGGCCAGCCCAGAATGGGGCTCCCACAGTGCAGCAGTGGGCTGAAGGGCTCCTCAAGTGCCGCCAAGTGGGAGCCCAGACAGAGGAGGCACAGAGAGCGAGCGAGGGCTGTGAGGACTGCGAGGACTGCCAGCATGCTGTCTGTCACCTCTCACCATGTTACCTAGATGTTCTAGTTTTTAAGTTTTATACTTTTGTGCTTTGAACCATTTTTGTGTGTGTGTGTGAAAGGTATAAGATTCGTGACTATCGCTTCTCGACCGTTTGGCTAAGATCAGGTGAAGATTTGTGTCTAGGCCCCTCCTTTGTGCATGTGCATCTCCAGTTCCTCTAGCAAAAATTGTTTGAAGACTATTATTTCTCTATTGAATTGCCTACCAAATATCAGTTTATTATTTAGAGTGGTTCTATTTTTGAGCTGTCTATTTTGTTCCATTGGTCTATGTTTCCATTACTTCACCAATACCACGATGTGCTAATTGCAGCAACTTTCATAAACCTTGACATTAGGTATTATAGTGCTTCAACTTTGTTCTTTTTCAGGACTAAGAAGTAGAATTTATTCAGGGAAGTGGTTATTGCTGATGGAGAAGGGATACACAAATGACTTCAAAGTAATGGTAATTTATTATTTATTTAAATTAGGTCATAAATAGGTGTTCTTCATACTTTGTGTATGTTTTATAAGTATTTCTTTGTATATTCTTAGCATTACATAACAATTTAAAAACATTTCAGCTTGAATGCAACTTTGTGCATCTATGAACACTTGCATTGCAAAAAGGACTCACCAAACCCTTGTGGAAGGAGGAAACATGTGGGATGAAGGCATTTTTTGGCCACTTGTTAACTCTAACAGCACTGAAATCTCACTAACTGGATAGAGCTCAGAGATGGCTAACAGTTTAAAACAATTATATTTAAACAATTATTTCTCTAAATGTTGCAATAGGAAAAAATAAATTTGTGTAGGAATGTTGAACAGAAACAGGAAGACTGTCAAGAAGAGTGACATTGGCATTTGGTCCTTAATTAAAATTCAGTTATCCAAATCTGAATATATTACTCTCCTTTTTCATTGCTAACCATTGCATAGTAAATAAAGCCATGCTCTTTATCACATATAATATTAATGTTACTCATAAACACATGTTAAAAATTAATAACATTAAGTGTTTACTATGTTCCAAGTTTCTTTCTAAATGCTGCATGTAGGAGCTCATTTCATCCTCACAGCAAGCCTATGAAGTATTATCAACATTTAAGCAGTTAGAAAAGTAGGGCAGTTCTTTGAATCCAGGAGACTTGTATTCTACTTACTAAATGCATTTGATGTTGACAATGATAATGCACATTTTATATCCATCTATTATCTAAATACCACTGGCCAATGCTGTGAGGATAAAAGAGTCGATGAAACAGACTTTTCACTAAAGCAAATGAAACCTCTAACAGAATGTAATGAAGTAAACCTACATGGACTAACTAGAAAACAATGCAGACAGAAAATTCTACACCCATTCTCAGAGATTTATTACTGTGCATAGGTGTTTACAGAATTTAGAAAATGAAACAAAACTGTGGATTTGGGAGGACAGAGAGGATTGATCTCTATGAGCTGAAAATTCCTAAAAATCAATAAAGACATTTTAGTTACCTTACTACTATTAAACAAAAATTATGGGAAGTCATTGTTTTAGGCCGAGGTCCTGTACTAAGCCCCAACAGACAAGACCGAATCAAAAAGGAGTCACTCATGCTAAATGCCACATAATCAAACAGAAACTTTAAGGAAGCAAATAGATCCCAAAACAGATCAGTTTGTCAATTCTGCTTTAGCTTTGACAAAAAAGTAACCTGATGTTATCCAATCCATTTTTTTCTATTGTTTTGTTTCTTAGTGTCTAACTTATAAAATGCACTCTTCCGCTACTGGCCAGGGAACACTTTCATCTTATTTTGTAGAATGGATGCTGCTTCAATCATGAATTTTGAATAAAAGCCACTTAGCTTTATAACTAAATTTGCTATAATGTTGTCTTGTGACATTATCTTGCTTTCACTTTTCTTTGCACACAGTAGGTGTTCAATACATAGCTAAATAATTAAAAAGCAACACAAAAGAAAAATAATGAAGGAATTGAATTTTAGTTGGTGCTCAAAAAGAGTGAGCTTTCTTGTTCAGAAGAGAAGATCTAATAAGAGTAACTGAATGAGGAATATAATGTTGAAACACTGGAATAAAATGTAATGTGTGACCCATATTATCCCTCATACTTTAGTACTTGTTCCTTTGTTAAATGTCTATCCTTGTCTCACTGTGACACCACAGCTTCTTTAGGGCAGGGGCCACATATTTTACTTATTGCAGCACTTCTCATAGTACTCCTTATAAGTTAGAATTCAATAAACACTGCCTTTCTGGAGACTCAGAATTTCTCTCTCTTTTCTTATTGCCTTTGTTCCTGGGAATTACATTGCCTCACAGAAGACTAACACATGAAATCAATTACCTTCTCATTTATATTATTCTCTTTATAGATTTTTTTCTAATTTCATGGGACCATACAAAAATTTATCAAGAAAATCATTCATTTATGAAATACTAGAAAATTCCTGCATGAAATACTGAAGAGAATAATTTATCATATTTGCAAGTTTTTAAAAAAGTATAGCTGTCATACCCCAAAATAAAGGCACTAAGGCTCTCTAGAGAAGTGGCTCATTCCAGGGCTGGGACAGGGAAAATCCTGGAGTATACTGCAGTGCTAGAAAGTAAAGAAAGGCCAAAAATTAAAAAGTGGAATATGTTGAAAGACACAGGAGCCAACCTGAAAAAGTTCCCAATGGCCAAAGGTGGAACCACTTGAATAATAAAATAAATGTTGATAGTTCTGATTTTAACTAAAATATTCATAAATAACTGAATGAATAAATATATGAGAAAGTGCACCCCTTGGAGGAGAATTATAATGAACACATGTAGAACGAATTACGGAAACAGAAAATCACCATTAGAAATCCTCAATGATGATGGCTGCAGGCAAGATCTACCAATGAGTGCCAAAAATAGTGGGTTAAAATTGAATGAGAAACAGGATATTTGCATAGACTCAAAGTAGCTCTCTTAAAATATTTATCTTTCTAATTATAGAGAGCAATACTTACCATACAGTGAAGAAACCTGGCAAATACCACTGTAGACAAACAATCAAGGTTAATATCACCAGTAAGAAAATCATCATGCACTTTCTCATATAATGAATTGAAGTTATATCACTTCTGTGGTATTCTTCCCAATAAGGAGATACTGTGCATAGGTGTAGAGTTAATCATGAGAAAATATTAACCAATCCCAAACTGAGGGACATTCTACAATACTAGACCAGTACTCTTCAAAAGTATCAAGATTAGGAAAGACAAGGAAAGACTGAGGAAATGTCATAGACTGGAGGAGACTAAGGAGCCACCACACCTAGATGCAATGTGACATCCTAAATTGGATCCTGAAATAGGTAAGGAATATCAGTTAAAAAAAAAAAGCTGATAAAATCTAAGTCTATAACTTCATTTTTTGGTTATTATTGTTTTAAGGTAATTATTGTTATGCTGTTGTTTTGTAATATAATAATTATTCTGTATATGTAAATTTTGATGTTTTAGTGGATTGGATTTCTCATGAATGGGAGAATAAATCTGTATAATAATAGTAATTAAAGACTTTCTCACTAATTTCATGTCCTGAGCAATATTATTTGTGAAAAATATTTTTTCCAGTCTTTTATTGAAGGGAACTAGAGATAAATAACTTCGTAATGTCTGCAGGTAAGTTTGCTTTTGGCAAGAGTTGCAGCCAGCAGTGTGAACATTCTCAGCAGCTGTTCAAGTGTTCACGCCTTCTGCGTGCTCAGTCATGTCACAGCATGGGTATGACTCATTCTACCAAGACACTCCTCATACTGGCTATACTCAGATTCCCCTTTATAAAGTAAATATTCATTTATTTATTTTACAAAACCTGTATTATTCTATATTACAATGCAAAAGGTTGGTCAGGGTTGGAGGTTCTTTTGTCTGCCTTACGATTGCTGGGAGGATGTAGAATTTCTCCTCAGCCCTCTTAAGTTGGAACAGACCTCTGCTGCAGGAAACAGATTAACAAGAGAAAGACAAGCAAGCTTATTAATGTTTGCAGTGCACATCTCATGGGAGAAACTGCAATGAAAAGTAACTCAAACCAGTGGTTTTAGAACTTTGGCTTATATAGCATCTTCAACAAAGAACAGTAATTTTAGAGAAGTGGCAAGACAAAGGAAAGCAGTTTTTAGGCTCACAGAGGTGAGAAACTGTGGGAAGATAAACATATGCGAAGAAATTAATGGAGTAATATTTGTAGATTCCTTTAGTACCATCTCTGAGCTGATAAGAGTTATTTTCTCATCTTAGTACAAGGGAGCCATCCTTCCCACAAGAATTTTTATGGCTTGCTACATGTAGGAAAGGGCAGGTAAGATAACTCCTTCTGCAACTGCTGTTTTTCCAGTGCCTTCAGTTCAAAATGATCAGTATGCCAAATCAGCATATTTTGGGGTGGCATGTTCTGGTTTCCTTCACTATATACTATTTCTCTAGCATCATATAAATGCTGCAAAATCTGTAAATTACTAAATATACTAAAATATAGTAGAGAGTAATCAAAATATTGCAATGATTATAGACATTCAGTGATTTATGGCTTTGGAAAATTCCAAAGAGAGGAAAATCAGGAAAAGACCAAAACAACAAAATAGAAAAGCTCTTTCACACACACAGACACATACACACACACGTGCACACATTGCACACTTCATGATGTTAAGAATACATTACTGGTATTAATGGATCATGTTTATAAAACAAGATAAAATTATGACCTTAATACAACTATTAGGTGAATGAATACATGTCTAAGATTTTATCTAACATATTAATTAGTGACAAAACCGATAAGATGCTAAAACCAATTCAAAGAAAAATCCAAAAAAATGTATATGTGTAGGCAATATATACTGTCGTTAATTTAGGCAATCGACAATGTTGACATGAATTTACAAATAGATGTTAAACTGATCAATATCCACAGGACAAATTTTATTTATTTTTATATGGATAAGAAATCATTTGCGTTACAATTGGTTTTCAGCACAGATTTACAAAATATCTTTAAGACAATGAAAAGTGCAGATAAACAAGAAGGGTATGTTAGATAGGACATCAGTAATCTTTAGGCTCAGTTTCAACATCATTCACAATATATACTAATACTGGGTACATCAATGAAAATCTTCCTCTACCTTTCACTGACTAGCCCAATTATTCATTCATTTTATTTTATAAATAAAATATATTTATTAAACTTTTACTACATGTCATGCACCTATCCCAAGCCCTGAGCTTATAAAGTTAAATACTGTGAAGGTTCTGAGTTTTATCCTGCTGGCAAGGTAACTAGTTAGACTTCCACAGTTTTATATACATATGCTGCAGAATAAACCCTGGGTCAGAAACACGGTTTTTGTTTATTTGTTTGTTTTTGTTTTTTGAGGCGGAGTCTCGCTCTGTCGCCCAGGCTGGAGTGCACTGGCGCGATCTCGGCTCACTGTAAGCTCCGCCTCCTGGGTTCACGCCATTCTCCTGCCTCAGCCTCCGAAGTAGCTGGGACTACAGGCACCTGCCACCATGCCCAGCTAATTTTTTGTATTTTTAGTAGAGACAGGGTTTGACCGTGTTAGCCAGGATGGTCTCGATCTCCTGACCTCGTGATCTGCCCGCCTTTGCCTCCCAAAGTGCTGGGATTACAGGTGTGGGCCACTGTGCCCCACCGAAACACAGTTTTTTACAGTAAAAATCAGCAGCAAGAACAATGTCTTAGTCCCAGTTCCCAATGCTGCTATCCCCATAGGGCAATGGGATGAAGGCAGATGTTAACCTGTGGATGTAGTAAGTTTGCATCACAGGGGAGGGACCCTAAAATTTAGAGTCTCTTAGTTATAGACTGCTGACACATGACCATCTTCCTCTCCAAAGACATAGATTACTCATCAAATACATTTCATGGGGGAAAGAGAAATGGCATCTCTATAGAAAGAGATTTTATCTTTAGGAGGACACAATTTCTAGATTCCAAGGCTTTCTGGCATGCAAAATTCTTAACAGCACCCTTTGCTCAGAAGGCCTGGACCATGCAGGAATATGATATAACCATAATGAATTATCTCACAACATAAACTACTAAAAGAAAGATCTTCAGTTTGGTATATTATATTAAAATAATCACAGTACAGGATGTTTACTTGGGATATTTATTTGCACTAAGATTGTGGAAGCAAAGAAGAAAAGAAATGCCTAATCTGTTTGTGGGAGTCAAGAGAATATTCCAAAGAGGTCAAAATTTTAATATTGAAATGAAATGGGCTAAAATGAAAAGAATGTCTAAGAAATGCCTGAGCTTGTTGATATGGAAAGCATTTCAACAGGAAGAAATAGTATGCACATTGGAAAGGAATTTGGAAAGAGAGTGTTATTTGGTGAAGAGAAGCAGTTTAACATTCTTCAGTTATGAAGTACCAGGAGACAGAATAAACACAGATCTAGAATCTATACTGTGAAGAGCATCATATAATATAAAAATTAGTTGGATGTAATATGTTTTTGGCAATGTGTAAACAGAAAAATGTTGGTCAAAAAAAAAAGGATTATGTTTTTAGGTGTGAAAGAATTTTCTGGCAAAACATTGTTGAGCCTGGGGAAGTAAGGCAAGAAGCAAAAAGGGAAGAAGTTTTAACCCACGATCTTAAAAAATATACGGTAAACTGACACTTTGATTGATTTGATATTGTTATTTACACAGATTACCTTCACAGAAATACCAAACATTCGTAGCTATAAACCTGCTTTGATGGGACCAGAACAATTCTTATGCTCTTATTGTAGCTTATGCCAAGTTCTGGAATTACAATTTGAGATTCCTATATCTTGAAAAATAAATTATATGTGTAATTATCTCACACTTTAGTTGAAATAAATTTACATAGCAAACTCAAGAGTTTTGTCATCTAACATAAATCTAATCATAGTTTGTCCCACTTTGAGAAAAAACTGGAACTTTTTACTCCACAACATATTCCTATTTTAAAGCTGACTGGAACATCAGATTAAAAGCCTTCCTTTACACTGTATGTTTTATCTAAAATTACTAAAACAGGTATTTACGTTTTGTGTGTAGAGGAAGATTCCCTAAAGAATAACAAGTTGGACTGATGGTCTTATGTTTTTCATTGTAGATAATAACCTGAGGTTCAGGTCAAAGCCAAGGTGAAAATCCAGGAAATGTTAGACAGAAAGGGCAAACTGCATCTTTTACTTACTCATTTTTGAGATAATTTAAAATTTTTTGTCCAAAGCATTAATCATTTATTAAGTACTAATTTTTATGCTAAATACAGGGGACATATATAAAAAATTTAAAATAAAAAAAACCTTTTGGCCGGGCGTGGTGGCTCATGCCTGTAATCCCAGCACTTTGGGACGCCAGGGCCGGCAAATCATGAGGTCAGGAGATCGAGACCATCCTGGCCAACATGGTGAAACTCCTATACATGGTGAAACTAAAAATACAAAAATTAGCTGGGCGTGGTAGTGCATGCCTGTAATCCCAGCAACTCGGGAGGCTGAGGCAGGAGAATCGCTTGAACCAGGGAGTAGGAGGTTGCAGTGAGCCGAGATCGCGCCACTGCACTCCAGCCTGGCAACAGAGTGAGACTCCATCACAAAAAAACAAAACAAAACAAAACAAAAAACAACTTTTAAGGAGTATCTCTGCCCTCATTACATTTACAGTTGTAAGAATCTAAGTTGTAAATATTAAAAATTCAGACAGATGTTGAGGAAAGGGTGGATAGACAATACAAAGCCTGCTTTGCCAAGAGTAGAGGAGTCTGGTAGGGAATAAACATGGGGGTATTAGAATTGTGATAACACTCAGAGCACCTAACTCTCTGCCTGCTATTCAAAGCTCATAAGATCTCTGTGTTGGTTATCTCCTTATTCTTTCAAGCATTTATTAATCCTTATGTGCCATATGAAAAATGATACTCAAAACCAATGTAGGGAGAAAGGTAGCAACTCTTATAAGAGTTGTAATATAATATATAATAATATAAGATCCAACAGTTGTATCCCAGGCCTTCATTCCACTCTCCACTCCCCCATAATAATTTACTTGAGAAGCTGTTTCAGTTCTTTCTAAATTCTGGTCCCTTTTCTGTCAGTCTATTCTCTAGGTAAAATTCCACGTGTGTGCCACTTCTTAATAAATCCACACATCTAGACACTGAGATCAACCCTGAAGCATGGGTTTCAATTCCTCCAATTTCTTCTCCTTGCTCAAATGCCAATTGTGTTTTTCATTTCCAGGCTTAAACACTGCTGTTTATCCAAAATTTATCTTATTCATAAAAAGGACCCTCTACTCCAAATTCTAATCTTTATTTCTATTTGAACCCACCCTTTCATACTATATTGTTATAACAATATAATAATGTTAACTATATTACTGCTAAAAATGTATAAGCAATAAAATATTATTTTCTGATGATATATATACTATCTGCGTAGAATAATTTCTAGTAATTATTCTTTTAGCCTTTACTACTGTCTAACAGGCTAGATGTAGTTAGAATATAAGGCTTTATCTCTATCAGAAAAATGTTTAAATCTACCCTTCCATTGGGTGATGCAATTTATGCAAAGAGGGAGTTTTATGTCAGTGCTTGTCTCTCTCGAGTGAGAATAGAGTCAATATGCAATGAGAGCAAGATGGCAGAATAGAAGGCTCCAACAATCATCTCCTCCCATCACTCCCACCCCATGAACACTAGTCTAACAACTGTCTACACAAAAAAAGTATCTTCATAAGAACCAAAAATCAGGTGAGCAGTCACAGTACCTGGTTTTAACTTTGTATCACTGAAAGAGGCACTGCAAAGGTCAAAAACCAGTCTTGAAGAGCCAATGCCACCCTTCCCCCACCCGCAACAGCAGCAACGGGCTTCAGAGAGCATTTCATGTGCTGCGGGAGAGACAGCATAGTAACTGTGAGGCATCAGATTCAGTGCTGTTCTAGCATAGCAGAAAAGAAATCCAGAAAAATCTCAGCTGACCACCCATCCATGGAAGGAGCATTTAAACCAGTCCTAGTCAGAGGAGAATCGCGGATCCCAGTGGCCTGAACTTGAGGTCCCACAAGCCTCTCCACTGTGGGCTAAGGTGCTGCAGGGCTGTAAATAAACATGAAAGGCAGTCTAGGCCACAAGGACTGCAAGACTTAGATGAGTCCTAGTGCCAAACTGGACCCAGAGCAAGTGGACTGGGGGGCACACGACCTACTGAGGCACCAGCTGGAGCTGCTAAGAGAGTGCTGGCATCGCCCTTCCCTAACTCTAGGCTGCACAGTTTGCCGCTCTGAAAGAGACCCCTTCCTTTTGCTTGAGGAGACAAAAGGGAAAAGTGGGGAGGACTTTGTCTTGCATATTGGCTACCAGCTCAGCCACGGCAGGACAGGGTATCCATCAGAGACCTGAGGACCCTGTTCCAGACTCTAGCTCCTGAACAACACTTCTAAACATACCCTGGGCCAGAATGGAACCTACTGCCTTGAAAGGATGGGCCCAGTCCTGGCAGCATTCATCACCTGCTTTCTGAAGAATCCTTGAACTCTGAATAACCAGCAGGGATATCCAGGTACTACATTGAGAGCTTTGGGTGAGAGTCTGAGACTTGCTGGTGTCAGGTGAGACTCAGTACATTCCCAGCTGTGGTGGCTATGGGGCAAGACTCCTGCCTGAGAAAAGCAGGAGGAGAAATAAAAGGGGCTTTCTCTTGCATCTTAGGTACCAGTTTGGTCACTGAGGGATAGAGCACCAAGTGAGCTCTTGGGGTCCCAGATTCCAGGACTTGGATCTTGGAAGGCATTTCTTTTTTAAAAGTTTTTCACTTAAAATTTTTTGTGGGTACATATTAGGTGTATATATATTTACAGGGTACATAAGATGTTTTGACACAGCCATGCAATGTGAAATAACCACATCATGGAGAAGAGGGTGTCTATCCCCTCAAGCATTTAGCCCTTGAGTTACAAAGAATCCAATTACAGTATTTATTTTAAAATATACAATAAAGTTATTATTCAATATAGTTACCCTATTGTGCTATCAAATAGTAGGTCTTACAAATTATTTCTATTTTTTCTACCCATTAATCATTCGCACCTTCCCCAAAATCCCCCACTACCCTTCCTAGCCTCCTGTAAGCATTCTTATACATTCTATGCCCATGAGTTCAATTAATTTGATTTTGACATCCCACAGATAAATGAGAATATGTGATGTTTGACTTTCAGTGCCTGGCTTAGTTCACTTAACATAATGATTTCTAGTTCCATCCACGTTGCTGCAAATGACTGCATCTCATTCTCTTTTATGACTGAATAGTACTCTATTAAATATATGTACATTTTTGTATCCATTCATCTGTTGATGGACACTTAGGTTGCTTTCCAATCTTACAGACTGTGAAAAGTGCAGCATCAAAAATAGAAGTGCAGATTTCTCTTTGATATACTGATTTCATTTCTTCTGGATATATACTCAGCAGTGAGATTGCTAGATCATATGATAGCTCAGTTTTTAGTATTTTGAGGAACCTGCAAACTATTCTTCATAGTGTTTATACTAATTTACATTCCCACCCACAGTATTTCTTTTTCTCCACATCCTCTCCACATCCTCACCAGCATTTGGTATTGCCCGTCTTTTGAATATAAGTCATTTTATCTGAGGCGAGACAATATCTCATTGTAGTTTTGATTTGCATTTCTCTGGTTATCCATAATATTGAGCACCTTTTCATATGTCTTCCATTTGTACATTATCTTTTGAGAAATGTCTCTTCAAATATTTTTCCCATTTTTTATCAGATTATTAGATTTATTTCCCTATAGAGTTGTTTGAGCTCCTTATATATTCTGGTTATTAATCCCTTGTCAGAGGGGTTGTTTGCAAATATTGTCTCCCATTGTCAGGGTTCTCTCTTCACTTTGTTGATTGTATCCTTTGGTGTTCAGAAGCTTTTTAACTTGATGTGATCCTGTTTGTCCCTGTTTACTTTGTTTGCCTGTGCTTGTAGTGTACTGCTTAAGAAGTCTTTGCCCTGACCAATGTCCTGGTAATTTTCCTCAATTTTTTCTTGTAGTAGTTTCATAGGCTGATGTCTTAGATTTAAGCATTTAATCCATTTTGATTTGATTTTTGTATATTGTGAAAGATAGGGTTCTAGTTTCATTCTTTTGCATATGGATATCAACTTTTTCTAGCATCATTTATTGAAGAAACTGTCTTTTCCCCAGTGTATGCTCTTGGCACCTTTGTCAAAAATGAGTTCACTCTAGGTGTGTGGATTTGTTTCTAGGTTCTCTATTCTGTCCCATTGGTCTATGTGTCTTTTTTTTTAATGTCAGTACTATGCGTTTTGGTTACTATGGCTCTGTAGTATAATTTGAAGTCAGGTAATGTGATTACTCCAGTTTTGTTCTTTTTTGCTTAGCATAGCTTTGGCTATTCTGGGTCTTTTGTGATTCTATATAAGTTTTAGGATTGTTTTTCTATTTATGTAAAGAATGCCATTGGTATTTTCATAGACATTGCATTGAATCTGTAGATTGCTTTAGGGAGTATGAACATTTTAACAGTACTAATTTTTCCAACTGATAAACATGGAATATTTTTCTATTTTTTTGGTGTCCTCTTCAATTTTCTTTATCAGTGTTTTATAGTTTTCATTATAGAGATCTCTCACTTCTTTGTTAATTTTTAGGTAATTTTATGTGTGGCTATTGTAAAT
The DNA here is from genome assembly GCF_028885655.2 of Pongo abelii. NCBI lineage: Eukaryota > Metazoa > Chordata > Mammalia > Primates > Hominidae > Pongo > Pongo abelii. Next base: position 79,887,925 of record NC_071997.2, on the reverse strand, counting down.
GGGATTACTTTTTATTTCTTTTTCACACTGTTCACTTTTGGTCTATAGAAATGCTACTCACTTTTGTATGTTCAGTTTATATCCTGTAACTGTACTGAATTTTTTTTATCAGTTCTAATACATTTCTTGCAGAGTCTTTAGGTTTCTCCAAATATAAGATCACATTGATAGGGGGTAGAGAAATTCTAGGCAGAAAAGGGCAGGTGCCTGGTGAAGCCTGACCTTCAAGCCAAAAAGCCTAAAACCCACCACCCAAAGTGAGAATTTCTATCCCTGTTTTCCAGCCCAAATGTTGCCTTTTCCTAAACCACCCATGGCCCTGCCCCACCCCATCCTGTGTCTATAAATACCCCAGACTCAGCCAGCAGAAGGAAGAAGGAGCTGGACATCAGCAACTATGGCTGGATGTCAGAGAGAAGCAGCTGGACTTCAGAGGGACAGCTTGATGGCATAACTTCAGGGAAAAATCCAGCTGGAGACGGTCAGTCTTCAGGAGAAGATTGCCTACCCCCTCCCCGTCCCCTTTTCAGCTCCCCTTCCCACTGAGAGCCACTTTCATTGGCAATAAAATCCCCCACATTTACAATCCTTCAATTTGTTTGTGCAACCTCATTTTCCCTGGTTGCTGGACCAGAGCTCAGGAGCGAAGAGCACAGATACAAAAGGCTGTCACACTAGTCCTTTGCCCTCAATGGCAGAGGGCAGTTGCCTCAGCAAAAGGGCAGAGGACCCACTGAGCTGTAAACACTTAAGCTGTCTGCAGATGACAAAGCTAAAGGAGCACTGTAACATGGCCCCTGGGGCTTCGGGAGTCACAAGTACCCTGCCTGGATGCTGCCGGAGGGCCTGCATAGAGTTTGCTCCTGATGGCATCCAAAAGTGCTTGCTCTGGCTCCTGCACCCACTCACCTGCATGCTCCTTCCTGTGAGGGGTAAAACGCAGTGGGTCCAAGTGAATGGAGTTTGATCCCACTGGCACCGAGGCAGCAGGCTGATTCCAGCACTGATGCACTTGTATTCCAGTCTTGCCCGCTCATGTGCTCCCTCTGAGAAGGAGTTGAGAGTGGCAGGCTGAGTAAACAAGGCACCTCTGTTACAAGTCCTGCAAAGACATCAGGGAAATATGCTGCTTCAATATCATCTGCAAACAAGAATAATTTAACTTATTTCTTTTCAGTCGGGATGCCCTTTATATCTTTTCTTATCTAATTGCTCTAGCTAGGACTTGCAGTACCATGATGAATATCAGTGGTGACAGTGGGCATCTGTGTCATATTCCAGATCTTAGAGGAAAGGCTTTCAGTTGCTCCCTAGTCACTATGATACTAGCTATGGGTCTGTCATGCACAGCTTTTATTATGTTCATGTATATTCCTTCTATACCCAGTTTTTTGAGAGGTTGTCTTATGAAGAGATGTTGAATTTAATCCAATGCTTTTCAAGTATCAGTTGAAATGATCACATGGTTCTTATCCTTCATTCTGTTGATATAATGTATCACATTGATTGATTTTCATATGTTGAGCTATCCTTGCATGCCAAAGATAAATCCAACTAGGTCACAATGAATGATCTTTCTAATGTACTGTTGAATTTAATATGCTAGTATTCTGTTGAGGACTTCTGTATCAATATTCATCAGATATTGGCTTGTAGTTTTTTTTATTTCATAGTCTTTGGTCTTGGTATCAGGGTAATAATGGCCTCATGGAATGAGTTTTGAAGTAATCCCTCCTCCTCTATTTTTCTGAATAGTTTGAATAGGATTGGTATTACTTTTCTTTAAATGTTTGGTAGAATTCAGTGGTGAAGCCATCAGGTCCTAGGTTTTTCTTTACTAGGAGATTTTTTTATTATGGCTTTGATCTCGCTACTTATTATTGGTCTGTCCAGGATTTAGCTTCCTTCCTGGTTCAATCTTGATAGATTGTATGTATCTAGAAATTTGTTCATTTCTTTTGGATTTTCCAATTAATTGGCATATAGTTGCTCACTAATGATCCTCTGAATTTCTGCAGTATTATAGTAATGTCTCCTTTTGCATTTCTGATTTTATTTATTTGGATCTTCTTTTTTTCTTAGTTTGTCTGGCTAAAACTTTGTCAATTTTTGTTTATTTCAAAAACCATGTTTTTGTTTAATTTATATTTTGTGTGATGTTCATTTCAATTTTGTTTATTTCTTCTCCAATCTTTATTATTCCTTTTCTCCTACTAAATTTGGGGTTGATTTGCTCTTGCTTTTCTAGTTCTTTAAGATGCATTATTAGATTGTTTATTTGAAGTTTATTCCCCTTATTGAGGTAAACACTTGTAAATTTCCCTCTTATAAATAAAAGCATCCTAAGAGGGATGCTTTTGCTGTATCACATAGGGTTTGCTATGTTGTGTTTCCACTTTTATTTGTTTCACAAAATGTTTCAGTTTCCTTTTTAATTTCTTCATTGACCCACTGGTTACTCAGGATCATATTGATTAATTTCCATATATTTGTACAGTTTCCAAAATTCTACTTGTCATTAATTTCTAGATTTATTCTATTGTGGCCAGGGAAAATGACTGATATCATTTCAATGTTTTTGAGTATTGTAAGACTTGTTTTGTGACCTAACATATGTTCTATCCTTGAGAATAAATGTGCTGAGAAAAAGAATGTGTATTCTGCAGGTCTTGGATGAAATGTTCTGTAAGTATCTATTGGGTCCATTTGGTCTATAGTGCAGGGGTTTTTGTTTGTTTGTTTTGAGATGGAGGCTTGCTGTGTCATCCAGCCTGGAGTGCAGTGGCATGATCTCGGCTCACTGCAATCTCTGCCCCTTGGGTTCAAGTGATTCTCCTGCTTCAGCCTCCTGAGTAGCTGAGATTATAGGCGCACACCACCATGTCTGGATACTTTTTTTTTTTTTTTTTAGTAGAGACGAGCTTTTACCACTTTGGCCAGGTTGGTCTTGAACTCCTGGCCTCATGTGATCCACCCACCTCAACCTCCCAAAGTGCTGGGATTACAGGTGTGAGCCACCGCACCTGGCCAATAGTGCAAATTAAGTCTGATGTTTCTCTGTTGATTTTCTGTCTGGAAAATGTATCCAATTCTGAATGTTGGGTATTGAAGTCTCTAGCTATTATTGTATCAGGGCCTATTTCTGTCTTTAGCTCTAATAATATTTCCTTTATTTATCTCAGTGTTCCAGTGTTGTGTGTGTATATATTTTAAATGATTACATTCTCTTGCTGAATTGATCCCTATAGCATTATATAGTGACTTTCCTTGTCTATTCTTACAGTTTTTGTCTTGAAATCTATTTTGTCTTGTATAAGTACATTGAATTCTGTTTTTTGCTTGCCATTGGCATGGAATATCTTTTCTCATCCATTTATTTTCAATCTGTGTGATTCTTTATAGGTGAAATGTATTTCTTGTAGGCAACAGATCAATGGGTCTTGTTTTTTCATCCATTCAGCCAGTCTATAACTTTTGATTTTAATCCACTCAATATTATTATTGATAAGTAAGGACTTACTCTTGACATTATGTTATTTGTTTTCTGGTTGTTTTGTAATCATCTATTCCCTCTTTCTTTCCTTCTTGTTTTCCTCTAGTGAAGGTGATTGTTTGAAAGCATTTCTGGACCTGCCCTGGGCCAGAGGACAACACACTGCTCTGAAGGGTGAGTCCAGGTCAGGCAGCATTTACCACAAAGTGACTGAAGAGACCTGGGCTTTAAGAGAACCTTGGCACTGGGCAGTAATCTAGCAGTACTCCCCATGTGCTTGTGTGGTGGTGGCCATAAAGTGAGACTCTTCTGCCTTTGAAAAGGGAAGGAAAGAGTAGTAAGAACTGCATCTAGTGGTTAGAGTGCCAGCTCAGCTGCAGTACAACAGAACACCATGTAGACTTCTAAGGTTTTTAATTTAGCTCCTAGATGGCACCTCTGGACTTGCCTGGGTTCTGGGGGAAGTCACCACTCCAAAGAGAAAGGCACAGGCCTGGCTGGCCTCACTACCTGCTTGACTGTAGAGCCCTAGGCCCTTGAGCAAACACAGGCACTAGCAAGGGAGTGATTACAGCAGGTCCTGGGTGAGACTTAGTGCTGTGCTGGTTTCAGGTCTGACTCAGTGCAGTTATACTGGTGGTGGCCTCAGTGGTGCTTGTGTTACTCCACACCCAGCTTCAAACGGCTCAGAACAGAGATATTTGTTTGGGAGAAGTAAAAGAAGAGAATCAGAGTCTCTGCCTGGCAGTCCAGAGAATTCTCCCAGATCTTGTCCAAGACCATCAGGGTGGTACCACTCTGAGTCTGCAAGAACCATGGTGTTACTGGGCTTGGGGTGCTCCCTAAAGCAGATACAGTTTAAATCACAATACCCAAGTCTTTTTGAATATATGGAAAGCCTTTCCAAGAAGTATGGCTGCAAACAAGCCCAGACTACAAAGACTACAATAAATACTTAACTCTTCAATGAGCAGACACAGATGAACATCTAGAAGTATTAAGACAATCCAGGAAATCATTACCTCACCAAAAGAACTAAATAAGGCACCAGGGACCAATTCTGGAGAAACAGAGATATGTGACCTTTCAGGCAGATAATTCAAAATAGCTATTTCAAGGAAACTCAAAGAAACTCAAGATAACACAGAAAATGGATTCAGAATTCTATCAGATAAATTTAACAAAAAGATTGGTACAATTAAAAAGAATCAAGTAGGAATTCTGAAGCTGAAAAAATACATTAGGCATAATGAGGAATGCATCAGACTCTGTAACAGAATTGGTCAAGAAGAAGAAAGAACTAGTGAGTTTGAAGACAAGCTATTTGAAAATGCACAGTCAGAGGAGGCAAAAGAAAAAAAGAATAAAAAAAAAGTGAACCACACCTATAGGTTCTAGAAAATAATCTTGAAAGGGAAAATCTAAGAGTTATTAGCCTTAAAGAAGAGGTAGAGAAAGAGATAGGGGTAGAAAGTTTATTTAAAGGGATATTAACAGAGAACTTCCCAAACCTACAGAAAGATATCAATATCCAAGTACAAGGAGGTTAAAGAACATCAAGCAGATTTAACACAAAGAAGACTAACTCAAGGTATTTAATAATCAAACTCCCAAAGGTCAAGGATAAAAAAGAATCCTAAAAACAGCAAGAGTAAAGAAACAAATAACAAACATTGGAGCTCCAGTGCATCTGGCAGCAGACTTTTCAGCAGAAACCTTACAGAAAAGGAGCAAGTGGTATGACATATTTAAAGTACTGAAGGAAAAAACAACAACAACTTTTACCCTAGAATAGTATAGCTGGTGAAAATGTCCTTCAAATGTGAAAAGAAATCAAGATTTTCCTGGACAAGCAAAAGCTGAGGGGTTTCATGAACACCAGACCTGTCTTAGAAGAAATAATAAAGAGAGTATTTCAGTTGAAGAAAAGGACATTAATGAACAATAAGTACTCATCTGAAGGTACAAAACTCATTGGTTATAGTAAGCACACAGAAAAGCACAGAATACTATGACACTGTTACTGTGGTGTATATACTACACTTATACTACATATGAATACTAAATGATGAACCAATCAAAAATAATAACTGCCACAACTTCTCAGGACATAGAAAGTACCATATGATATAAATAGAAACAAGAAAAAGTTTACAAGATGGAGAATGAATTAAAGTGTAGTTTTTATTTGTTTTATTTTTGATTGTTTATGCAAACAGTGTTAAGTTATCAGCTTAAAATAATGACTTATAAGATAGTATGTGCAAGCCTCACAGTAACAAACCAAAAAAAAAAAAAAAAAAAAAAACTGCTACAAAAAAAAATAAAAAGCAAGAAACTAAATCATTTCACCAGAGAGAATTACCTACACAAAAAAAGAAGAGAGGAAGGAAGAAAATAATGAAGAGAAGACCGGAAAATAACCAGAAAACAAATAAAAAATGGCAGAAGTCCTTACTTATCAATAACATTGAGTGTAAAAGGACTGTATTATCTAATCAAAAGACGTAGACTGGCTGAATGAATGAAAATTCAAACCCATTTATCTGTTGCCTACAAGAAACACACTTAACCTATAAAGACACACATAGACTGAAAATAAAGGGATAGAAAAAGATATTCTAAGCCAATGGAAACCAAAAAAGAGCAGGAGTCACTATACTTACATCAGAAAAAATAGATTTCAAGACAAAAACTATAATAAAGGACAAAGGAGGACATTATATAGTGATAAAAGAGTCAATTCAGGAAGGAGATATAACAATTTTAAGTACATATGCACCAAACACTGAACAGCCAGAAAGAGAGATAGATTCCAATACAATAATAGTTGGAGACTTCAACAGCCCACTTTCATAAATGGACAGATCTTCCAGATGGAAAATCAACAAAGAAACATCAGATTTAAAAACTAGAGTCCAAATGGACCTAATAGATATTTACAGAACATACCCTCTAATGGTTGCAGAATACACATTCTTTTCTTCAGCACATGGATTATTCTCAAGATTAAATCATATGTTAGGTTATAAAACAAGTCTTAAACATTCAAAAGTACTGAAATATTATGAAGCATCTTCTCTGACCACAATGAAATAGAACTAGAAATTAATAATAAAAGGAATTTTGGAAACTATACAAATACATGGAATTAAACTACATAATCCTTAATGACCACTGAGTCAACAAAGAAATTAAGAAGGAAATTAAAACATCTTGTGAAACAAATGATAATGGAAACAAAATATATTAAACCCTATGAGATACAGCAAAAGCAGTATTAAGAGGGAAGTTTATAGCCGTAAGTGCCTACATAAAAAAGGAGAAAAAACTTCAAATAATCTAACAGTGCATCATAAAGAATTAGAAAAGCAAGAGCAAACAAAACCCAAAACTAGAAGAAAAGGAATAATAAATATCAGAGAAAAAAGAAATGTTAATTGAAATGAAGAAAACAATACAAAAGATCAATAAAACAAAATGATGTTCTTTTGAAATGTTAAACAAAAATTGACAAAGCTTTAGCCAGACAAACTAAGGGAAAAAAGAGAGAAGACCTAAATTTAAAAAATCAGAAATTCAAAAAGAGACATTACAAATGATACAGCAGAAATTCAAAGAATTATTATGGCTACTGTGAGCAACTATAAGCCAATAAATTGGAAGTTTCAGGAAAAAATGGACAAATTTCTATACACCTATATAACCTACCAAAACCAAACCATAAAAAAATCCAAAATCTGAACAGACAACAAGTAACAAGACTGAAGCTGTAATAAAAAGACTCAATAAATGGTTTTGGGAAAACTGGATATCCATATGCAGAAGAATGAACTGGGAAGCCTATCTCTCACCATACCAAAAAAAATCATATTTTAATGGATTAAAGACTTAAACCTAAGACCTTAAACTATAAAACTACTACAAAAAATTGGGGAAAATATCTAGGCATTCATCTGTGCAAAAATTTATTGAGCAATACCCCATAAGCACAGGCAGCAAAAGCAAAAATGAACAAATTACATCATGACTGTTAAAATGCTTCTGCATAGTGAAGTAAACAATTAACAAAGTGAAGAGACAGCCCACAGAATGGGAGGCATATTTGCCAACTACCCTTCTAATAAGAGATTAATAACCATAATATGTAAAGAGCTCAAACAAATCTATGGGAAGATAATCTAATAATACAATCAAGAAATTGGTAAAAGATTTGAAGAGACATTCCTCAAAAGAAGATATACAAATGGCAACAGGCATATGAAAAGGTACTCAACATGAATGATAATTAGAGAAATGTAAATCAAAACTGCAATGAGATATCATCTCGCCCCAGTTAAAATGGCTTATATCCAAAAGACAGGCAATAACAAATGCTGGTGAAAATGTGGAGAAAAGGAAACGCTTGTACACTGTTGGTGGGAATGTAAATTAGTACAACCACTATGGAGAACAGTCTGCAGGTTCCTCAAAATACTAAAAATTGAGCTACCATATAATCCAGCAATCCTACTGCTGGGTATATACCTAAAGGAAAGGAAATCAGTATATTGAAGCAATATCTGCACTCTCATGTTATTGCTGCACTGTTCACAATATTTAAGATTTGGAAGCAACCTAAGTGTCCATCAACAGATGAATGAATAAAGAAAATGTAGTACATATATGCAATGGAATACTATTCAGCCATGAAAAAGAATGAAATCCTGTCATCTGCAACAACATGGATGGAACTAGAGATCATTATGTTAAGTGAAATAAGCCAGACACAGAAAGACAAAAATTACATGTTCTCCCTTATTTGTGGGATCTAGAAATCAAAACAATTGCACTCATAAACATAGGGAGGAAGATAGTTCCCAGAGGCTAAGAAGGGTAGTGGGGGAGTGGGGAAGAGGTGGGGATTGTTCATGTATTCCAAAAAAATAGAATAAAAATACCTACTAATTTATACCACAACAGGGTGACTATAGTCAATCATAATTTAATGGTATGTCTTAAAATAACTAAAAAAGTACAATTCGATTATTTGTAAAACAAAGAATAACTGCTTGAGGGAATGGATATCTGATTTTCTATGATGTGACTGCTACACATTGCATGACTGTATCAAAACATCTCATTTACCCCATAAATATACACACCTAATATATACCCACAAAATTTAATAAAATTTAAAAAATTTTTAAATGAAATAAGCAATGAGCAAGTTTCATCAAGTTACAAAATCACAAGATTTTTGCTTCTAGAGAGGAACTAAGCACTATTTAGTTCAATTTATTCCTTTCACAAATGAAAAAACCTATACTTAAATCAGAGTTTGTAAAACTATAGCCCATGGGCTGAATCCAGCTGCCTATGTTTTTATAAATAACACTTTTTGGAAACACAGCCTTGTTTACTTATTTGCACATTTTCTAGGACTTTTGTGCTACAGTGGTAATGTTAAGTAGTTTCAATAAAGACCATATAATCCACAAAGCCTAAAATATTTGTTTACTCTCTGGCCTCTTCAGGAATGTTTGCCAACTGATTTAGATAGCAAGTATAATTTGCCCACAATCACACTTTAAATTAGTGGTAAAATTTGTCTAAAATCTATCTTTACTTAGTGATATGCTCTTTCTATTCTACCATATTGCCTCACTGTATCCAATATTCTAGTGCTAAAATTAAAGATCAAATTCAAAAGTGGTAAGAAGGAAGACAATAATTACATTAAAATGGAACTTACCCAGTGCCACCGTACGTTAAGAGCTACTAGTTCAACTTAACTACTCAGTCTTCTGCATGCCCTCCAGAGAAAATGTCACAGGTCACATACATTTTTATGAATATTTACCCAATGTCACAAATTTATCAAACTGTAATTATTTTAGTGGCAATAAATTAAAATAAAATAGCAATAATTAGTAGTCTATACCAGTGTAGGCTACATCTATATTAGAAAATAATAAAATAACTCTGTAGCTGGAACTCTCATTAAAATATTTTTGTCTTTTAATATAAACACCAAAACTCATTATTCAATAATATCCAAGTAGCTGAGTACCCTCAAAGAGACAATATACTGAGAAAAATTACTAAAATTCAAAAACTGTAAATTAGACATTCCCAATATATAGTCCCTGGACCAGCAATATCAGCATCATCAAGGGAGCTTGTTTAAAATGCAAATTCTGGGGACCTACCTCAGACCTACTAAATCAGAAATTCTGGGAATGGGATGTAGTATTCTGTGTTTTAACAAGATTTCCAGGTGATTTTTAGTCATGCCTAAAATTTGAAAAACACTGCTCTATATCAACATAGGTAATAAAGAAACACCCTAAGGTATAAAAAGAAAATAAATTAAAACAGGCAAATAAGCATCATTATAGATAACAACTTGCACATCATTTATTTCTAGTCCCTAAGCCACGTTAACACACTACCTTACAAAAAAGTCACTTCTAGTCAACAACTAATAAGAGTTCTAGAAACTTTGCCAAGTATAATCAGTAAGTTAAGACCAAATATTCATAAAGAACAGAATAAGCGAATTAAAATAGTCTGCCTCCAATTTGACTGCTGAAGCTTTTAAGCTATAACCATCCCTCTTCCCTTACTGCCTTAAACTTGGGCAAATTGATAAGAAAGCCCAGTGCTCCTTCTGTTGGCACTGGTAAGAAATTTAAACCACATAAATCCTGCTAAGACAAACCTTGCCCCAGTCCACCTACCTTTACCATCATAAAAACCCCAAGCCAGTCTCCTTTATCTGCTCTTTCAATCCATTCTGTATCCATTTAAGAGCCACTGTATTCTCTGAAAAAAGTTCATTTTCTGAGTACGAAACCTTTTCATATCTTCTTGGGGCATGTATGGCATGACCAGTATTGAAATCTGAACCAAATTTTGGATGTGGAGAGTCTATCCTGTTTCTACATGGTAATCACAACACAAATTCAAAATTTTTTTTCTCATCTACTAAAAATATATTCCAAAAGAAAACCTGAGAAGTCCTGTTATATAATGTGAGCTTCCTCTGTTGTAGCTTTCAGGCAAGATGTTATATAGATAACTTATGCCTTTATTTTAGGAACATGATCAGAAGCTATCCTTTTTCAGCAATAAAATTCTACCACCCCAAGATCATTGTATTAAATATTTGTGCCACAGGGATTGAGATATTGCCACATATACACTGTAAAAGAAGAAGTAATTGTTCTGATAATCACGACACTAAGAAACAACTGGGAGAAAAGTAGCTTCAGGGACAATATTCAGTAGCTAACTGTTCAACTCGCTAGTTCACATTGCTTGTAGACACTGAATCTAGTTATGGGGTAAATCAAAGTGAATAAAACTCAGCTGGAATTTTGACACCAGCAGTGTTTTTCTTTAGTGTTGCTTCCTGGAAAAAAAGTATAATGCAAAATCTACAAAATGTCAAGGGAAAGGCAAGATAGCAAAATGGAAACTACAGACAACACAAATTATTGTAGAGCAACTCGTGCTTTGGATATTTTGGATGTAATTTTAAACTGTTAATTTTAATTAACCATAAAATCCACAACTTCAGAAGAGAAATCGTGTAAAAACTGATACTGTGATGAGAATTAGACAATAACTTCAGGCTTTAAATATAATAAAAATTATTTTCCTTACTTATTTCATTGTTTTTAAAAATACATCTGCGTTGCAACTAATGACTGTATGTTAGATTCAAGGTGAAGTACTTTCATTCTTTCTGATGAGGTAGCTGTTCAAGTTTTGGCCATAAACACCAAATTCTGATTACTAAGCCCTAGGGTGATTGAGTGCTATAAAACATAGCAGAACACAAAGCCCAGACTCTTCAGACAGATGATATATACTTCTATGAACACCCAGCAACCATGACAGTTGGCCAGCAACTTCGTATTTGAACAGCATAACCATTTATCATGGAAGAATTTAATCTAAACATTAAATTATTCTTTTATTCTTTGATTAAATGAAATCACAAAAATAAATACAGTTTGATTAAAGATAATTCAACCAAAGTGCCTATTAAGATGAATTCACTGTCAATGAGCTAGATGTGACAAAATTTAGTTATAAAATTATAATAGCTGAGGCTTACATATTTAAAATCGGCAGCATCACTGAGAATCATTGGTTAATTCAGGCTTGTTTCTAAATTATCCAGAAACCTGGGGAAAGGATCAGAGAATGAGATCTGTACTATGTATGTCACTCATGAAGTTTCTAACAGACAAGCTTTGTGACATTGTGAACACATATACAACTTAACAGTATTTAAACTGTTATTTGTTCTAAAATATTCCATCAAAAATCAGGTTGTGAAGAATTATTAAACAGAAAATTGAGAAAGTGAAGTTAAAGAGGTCTGAGGTAGACCGGGCGCGGTGGCTCAAGCCTGTAATCCCAGCACTTTGGGAGGCTGAGGCTCGCGGATCACGAGGTCAGGAGATCAAGACCATCCTGGCTAACGCTGTGAAACCCGTCTCTACTAAAAATACAAAAAATTAGCCAGGCGTGGTGGCGGGCGCCTGTAGTCCCAGCTACTCGGGAGGCTGAGGCAGGAGAATGGTGTGAACCCGGGAGGCGGAGCTTGCGGTGAGCGGAGATCGCGCCACTGCACTCCAGTCTGGGCAACAGAGCTAGACTCCGTCTCAAAAATAAATAATAATCATAAAATAATGTGGTCTGAGTAAAGATGGCACTGTCAAAAACACAGAGGACTTCTTTTTCTTAACAAGAAAAAGAAAACAAGAGAAGCTGCTTCAAAGGACTCAGGATATTGTTTACAAGAATACTAGAGTTTTGCTTTAGAAGGAAGCTCTTAGAATTAAATGAGACCCTTAACAACTGCTTGATGTCTAGTTACACAAGAAAGTACATAGCAGGCCTAATTTAACCAAAATGAAAGAGAAGTAATTTACCTCTCATTTACTTGATAAGCTAACAAAGATATTATTTGAGCATTGCTGTTGTTGCAGTTCAGACAATGGCTAGAGGAGACCAAAAAATTACCCTATTTCTTAATTCTTTTCAATATAACAATCTATATATAAATGAGTATGTAAAGGAATAACTTACTTTGATGTTTTATTCTGCTTTCTATATTGCTTCTGAAGCAATTATTTCTTTGTTTTACCAATTTGTTTACTGGTATCTGACTTTTATGCTGGAGACTTCCCTCAAAATGTCAAGTTCTCTTTGCCTTTTAATTTATTCTTAAGAAATTAAGGTACTGAGGAAATTACTGGAAGCTTTCTTTGCAGATAATTTCACTGAGAATCACTGGGCAAATAAATTACTATTTCATTGGAGAATCTCTAGATGTCATTGTTCTTTTATGGTAAGTTAATTTAAAGAGGAATCTTTTACTTCTCTTCCAGATGCTGAGTGGCAGAATGCCAGTAATCTGGGAGCTAAACTGGGGAAGGTCACTGTGTTAGGCCATTTGCATTGCTATAAAGAAGTACCTGAGACTTGGTAATTTATAAATAAAAGGAGTGTATTTGGCTTATGGTTCTGCAGGCTGTACAAGAAGCATAGAGGCAGCATCTGCCTCTTTTGAGGGCTTCAAGAAGCTTCTATGCATGGCAGAAGGGGAAAGGGAGCCACTGTGTGCAGATAACATGGTGAAAGAGAAAGAAGAGAGGGCAAAGGGTAGTGCCAGACTCTTTTTAACAATCGGATCTTACAGAAACTAATAGAGTGAAAAGGCTCATTACCACCAAAATGGCATCAAGCCGTGCATGAGTGATCTAGCCCCACGACCCAAATACCTTTCATCAGGCCCCACCTTCAGTTTTGCAGCTCAACTTTCAACAGGAGATTTAGAGAGGACAGATGTTCAAATTAGGTTAGTCACAGTTTAATTGGGCTCTTTAGACAATCCCCTTATTAACTGTGCGCTTGTTCCCTCCGTTGTCTGGCATTCATGAGTGTGGAGCATCCTTTCTTGGATAGCTCCAGGAGGTAAAATCTCCAGGGTCCCCTCCACCTCAGGAAAGAGAAGGCTTTGTGAGGGTATCTGGGGCGTCTTACCGCTCCTTATAAAATTTAATCCAGTACTCTAGTGTTAAGTTGCTCTCATCAATGTACTTAGTGCCTCCAATTCTCTCTATAGCATTAGTTAGCTTGTTTCTTTTTCCCTAATACTTGCAGTCTGCCAATTCTGATTTTATTTATCCATCTATTCTGCACTTTTCAAAAGTTCTCAATTGCTCTGTCTTCCTCCATTTATTTTGTTTTTGTGAGTTTAGACTTTTTTAATTTATCTAGTTTCAATGTAGTGGGTTTTAAGAAACAATATAGGTAAAGACACATGTTCAACCTTCCAAGTTAAGTAGAAATTACCACATTCCCTTCTATTCCTCAGCTTTTGTCTCCCACCCATTGGTGTCATTCTTCAGTCACTTTGCCAAACTCACTAAACCCAAACCACTTTCCGTCTCTTAATTTTTACTTATTTTATTTCTTTCACCTTCACCTAAAGGTCTTTTTCCCTTTGGAAGGGTATTTCTTCACATGCATTATTATTCTGTTCACACTTCAAAGCAAAATCATATCTAACACTTAGTGAAAGTCACTCATCTGCCCATCTTGAATTATTTTCTCTTTCTCCGGTATTTGTATCACCTCCAATTTTGCTTGTTATAAAATCAATATTATTCTGCCTCGACTTAAGCTCCCTTTTCCCCCAGATTTTATTCTACTTAAAAGTTAAGACTTACTCATCTCAGTCACCTCCATATAGTCTGAATAGCATAACATCTATAGTACAGTTATCTAAATGCATATTTGTTGAATTAAAACAAATTGAACTCTAACACTTTATGAGAAGATGCTATATTTCTTCTGTTCCTTCATTTTTATTTCTTTTTACTTCTTTCTAGGAGCTAAAAGTTTAAACACTGTTATCCAGTATTAGAACTGAAAATCACATATCCATTTCACTCTCTGTCTCTTTCTCTCTGTGTCTCTGTGTGCATTTAAATATTTTTTTCAATGGTGTTTGGGGTACAAGTGGTTTTTGTTGTATGGATGAATTATATAGTGGTGAATTATTAGATTTTAGTGCACCCATCACCCAGGTATTATACATCGTACCTAATGTATAGTTTTTTTATTCATAGCCTTCTCCTACCCTTTCCCTTCTGAGTCTCTAAGGTCCATCATATCCCCTATATGCCTTTGCATACTCATAGCTTAGCTCCCACTTGTGAGAATATATGGTTTTGGGTTTTCCACTCCTGTGTTACCTCACTTAGAATAATGGCCTCCAGCTCCATACAAATTGCTGCAAAAGACATTATTTCATTCCTTTTAATGGCTGAGTAGTATTCCACAGTGTGTGTGGGTGTGTATGTGTGTGTGTGTATATATATATATATATCACATTTTTATCATTCACTCATTAGTCAATGGGCACTTAAGTTGGTTCGACATCTTTTCACTGTGAATTGTACTACTATAAATATATGTGTGTAAATGTCTTTTTCACATAATGACATATTTTTCTCTGGGCAGATACCCAGTAGTGGGATTGTTGGATCAAATGATAGATCTTCTTTTACCTTTTTAAGGAATTGCCATACTGTTTACCATAGAGGCTGTACTAATTTACATTAATTTACATTCCCACAAGCAGTGTATAACCGTTACCTTTTCCCCACATCCATGCCAACATCTATCATCTTTTGACTTAATAATGACCATTCTTGTAGGAATAAGATATTATTTCATTGTGGTTTTAATTTGCACTTCCCTGTTGATTACTGATATTGAGCATTTTTTCACATTCGTTTGCCATTTGTTTATCAACTTTTAAGAACTGTCTATTCATGTCCTTTCTCCACTTTTTAAAGGGATTTTTTCCTTGCTGATTTGTTTGAATCCCTTGTATATTATGGACACTAGTCGTTTGTCAGATGCATAGTTTGCAAATATTTTCTCCCACTCTGTGGATGGTCTGTTTACTCTGCTGATTATTTCTTTTGCTGTGCACAGCATTTTAGCTTAACTAGGTCCCATTTATTTATTTTTGTTTTTGTTGAATTTGCTTTGGGGGTCTTAGTATACAGTGAGATAGGGATTCCGTTTCATCCTTCTACATGTGGCTTGCCAGTTTTCCCAGCACCATTAAATACGGTGTCCATTTCCAATATGCGTTTTGTATGCTTTGTTGAAGATCAGTTGGTTATACATATGTGGCTTTATTTCTGGGTTCCTTATTCTGTTGCACTGGTCTATGTGCCTACTTTTATACCAGTGCCATGCTCTTTTGGTAACTATAGCCTTGTAGTATAATTTGAAGTCAGGTAATGTGATACCTCCAGATTTGTTCTTTTTGCTTAGAATTGCTTGGGCTATTCATGCTCTTTTTTGGTTCCATATGAATTTTAGGATTTTTTTTTTCTAATTCTGTTAAAAAACAGTGTTGGTATTGTGATGGGAATTGCACTGAATCTATAAATTGTTTTTGGCAGTATGGTCATTTTCACAGTATTGGTTCTTCCAATCCATGAGCATGGAATGTATTTCCATTTGTTTCATCTATGATTTCTTTCAGCAGTGTTGTGTAGTTTTCCTTGTAGAGATCTTTCACCTCCTTGGTTAAATATATTCCTAGGTAATTAAGCTTTTACTAATAAATAAAAGTAACCTAACTTGTGCATTGCACTCTTTGGAGTTGAGAAAGCCACATAATTAGTGTAGTTTTAAAACCGGTTTTAACTGACAGTGTAATTGGGGAAATAAGACTTAAACACACGAAACAATTTATAATTCAAGGCAGTATAAAATAAAGAGTGAGGGCCAGGCACGGTGGCTCATGCCTGTAATCCCAGCACTTTGGGAGGCCGAGGCGGGTGGATCATAAGGTCAGGAGATCGAGACCATCCTGGCTAATAAGGTGAAACCCCATCTCTACTAAAAATACAAAAAATTAGCCGGGCGTGGTGGCTGGCGCCTGTAGTCCCAGCTACTCAGGAGGCTGAGGCAGAAGAGTGGCGTTAATCCGGGAGGTGGAGCTTGTAGTGAGCAGAGATCGCGCCACTGCACTCCAGCCTGGGTGACAGAGCGAGACTCTGTCTCAAAAAATAAATAAATAAATAAAATAGTTAGATTGTGGGTTCTGTGACAGCCCAGATAAACAGTGAAAACTATATGGGTATAATCCTTTTTGCAGAATGGGTAAGAATCTAAAGGAAATAGAAGAAAAAAGGGAAAATGTAAGTGAAAACAAAATATTTGAAAACCTAGAAAAACTCTGGGACTTTATAGGGAGATTTGTCTGACTTAAGTAACAGTAGGCCAGTTTTGGAGAGTTGTGGAGAAATATGAATCTGCTAAGAATATAAATATGAATAGCTTGAAAACAGAGGCATCATAAAAAAGGAGACAGGGAGCTTCTAATCAGACAAGTATGACATTGAAATTAGAAAATTTACATCAAGGCTCCTAAATAACGGCTATGATGGGGGGATGGTAACTGGAAACCAGAATCAGCCCAGAAATTCGAGATTATAGATTCTTAATCCCAAAAAGACAATATTGATGGGACAATCAAGAGCAGGAATGAGAGGGAATGTCTTCTAGGTAGTGTTCAGTTTATCTGTGGTTTTCAATTGCTTTTTTCAACTCGTTTTGTTGTTGTCGCTGTCGTTGTTAAGGGTCCATATGCTCAAGTTGCTCGCTGAAGTTGTGATGAGGTTCTTTCTACAGGATGTGCTCAACAGGGTAAGTTTAAGGAAGGTTAAAGGAACGTAACTCTCAAGTGATAAAGTACTAGGTACTAATTCTAAATGAAAAAAGGAGATGGCTTCTCAGGTGAGAACACACTTCCAGTGTTAGATGAAGTACTAGTTAAGAGACAAGATGGGATAATCTCTTGTGCTTAAATTCTATTTTTTTAAAAATTTACTTTCTTTTTACCCTTTTTTAATCTAATATTTTTAATTTCCAAATTAAATGGTATATATTTAATGTGAAATTTTATCAAATTTAGGCTATTAGGAATCCAGAGATACATGTCTTAATCAATCTTCGTATCTTATTAACAAGAGTAATTTTTTTTCCTTAACATACATTGCCTTATAAATGGGTGATTATCTAGCCCATGGGAAGAAGCCAGGTAGGTGCTGACTATAGCATATATCTCTCATAGGCTTGCTGCTTCTTGAAATTCTAGAAACTCAGATATTTTCCCAGTTTTAAGGCACTACTTTTTGTTTCAGTGAAGATGGTCTAGGAGATGAAGTACATTTCAATCTGACTTCTACTGGAAATGTCTAAGGATAGGTCTTTTTGGAGTGCAAGTTTTGATAGGAGAATGATGATGAAAGAAAACAAAAGTGGCTGGGGGCTTGGGAGTTGGAAAATGCATCTAAAGGAGGGAAAAACACTACATTAAGTAGAATGACAGCAATATTTCTGCCAAAGACCAACTTTCTTCAATTTGCAATTCCATATAGGTTCAGTCAGAGGTAAATTACAAACCCAGCTATTAGCCTAGAATGATTGGTAGCATTTTTATAAGGACATATCTTGAAACAGAAAATTCACAACTATTATTTTTATCATTTTTTTTCCTTCTTATCACTCTTGACTTCAATTTGATAATAGTCATGTAAGCATTCCAGGAGCTACTGGGCTAAAGTACCTCCTGATAACATCCCCACTGTCTCAGGGATTAGTGGTCATGGGTGACCTGTCAAGAATGAGACATTGTGTCAATTCCAAAGTTCAAGTAGAGCTTCACCTCTAAATCTATTTTAGATAATTCTTTTGATAGTTGGAATATAATATATCTTGAGATCACTGCTTTTAATTAATGATTACTCCTCTGCCTTTATCTTAATTCCCTTTATCTTCATCAGTGAAAGAGTCACACTGTGGCAATGCGGGTTGTTGGGCTGGAGGTCAGAATCAAGTGAAACTTATTTCATCTTTAGTTTGAAATTACATTTCTTTAAATATTGCTCCAGGGGAAAATCAATGGGTATAAACAGTAAATGCTCAAGTATGAGTAAAATAGACTTCAAGGTGAAATCCTTAAAATATACGGCTCAAGAAGAAAAAGCAGACAAAAGGCATGTATTTCTGCTTCTGGGGACTGAAAAAGACGAGCCATAAAGTGTAATCGTTTTATATTAACAACTTCCATCTTTTCACATTCATAATTGCTTTAGCTAATGCAGAAGTGAAGATTTTAATATTATCCGACATTTGTTTGGGTGAATGGGAAAATGTGATCTAACAAAAGAGTAACAGAGGATGCAATAAAGTACTACTTTAGAAACGGCAGCAAGAGTTATATATTCCAACGGTGCTGGGTCCCATGATCCTTAATTTGCATATAAATAATTAATATGCATACCCCAATAATGCCAGCTTCTGTGCACTACATTTAGTATGAATTATGCAGAAATGCTTCAAGAATGCCTTTAATAGTCAAGGGAATTGCTACCCTCCAAGATATGTAGGAAATAAAATCATTTGTTTGAAAAATAAAATGAAAACAGAAGATCTGATTAAAAAACATTCAGGAAAGGCAAGTTTCTTGATCAACTACCTTGTTTTTTTTTTTTTGAGACAGAGTCTCGCTCTGTCACCCAGGCTGGAGTGCAGTGGCGCAGTCTCAGCTCACTGCAAGCTCCACCTCCCAGGTTCACACCATTCTCCTGCCTCAGCCTCCCGAGTAGCTGGGACTACAGGTGCCTGCCACCACGCCCGGCTAATTTTTTGTATTTTTAGTAGAGACAGGGTTTCACCGTGTTAGCCAGGATGGTCTTGATCTCCTGACCTCATGATCCGCCCGCCTCAGCCTCCCAAAGTGCTGGGATTACAGGCGTGAGCCACTGCACCCAGCCCAACTATCTTGTGTTTTATGTGTGTTTTATCTTTTAGGATTTGTACTAGCCTTCAGGAATATGAAAGTGCATATGAGTCCTTAGAAAAAGAACATAGTGAAATTACACAAATAACAAAACTGCTGAACAATTAGGAAGTAGTAAAGGGCAAGCCCTGAGAGTTAGACAGCTCCCTAGAGGGGACACTTGAAGAAAGAGTTGAGTACACCAAGGGAGAGATATATGTATTTTTTTAATGTTGCATGTCAAAGCACAGAAAGATTCAATATGTACTTGGAAGATTTGTTGGTTAAGAGAATCTATGTAGGCTATGCTTATGATCATAAAAATGTCAACATATGACAATACTAGGGTTACTCCCATGGCTAAGCCAACATGTCAAAAAGTTTTCACCTAATGTTAGGCAATAATTGCTCTTGATAATCAACTTGGCCCAGAACTGAGAAAGAGGCCTACAAGTGCTAACTGAGGTTCAACAAAATCATTTCACTGGTGGAGTTTCATGGGACCAACGTCAATGGCCCCCATGAACTGCTCATTGCTCTGAAGTTTTGAAGACATAAGATTCCTTGAATTACCTCAGTTTTGTTCTCTCATACTTTTGCATTCCAGTAGGTGGGTTTGATGAAACCCAGCCCTGCTGGTCTTTAAGAATATTCAGGAAGATAGTCAATTAACAACATACATTCTTGCTGGAACATAAAACTAGTTAAATTAAGCTGCAGATAATTTAGAAGAGTCTAGGCAATATAGCTTAGTTAATTGAGGGGGCTCTAGAGACAGATTGCCTGGATTTAAATTCTGAAACCACAATTTACTAAATGATGACTTTGAGCAACTTGCTTAAACTTCATTTACCTTAGTTTCCTCATCTATAAAATAGTTATGATAATACTACCTAGAGCCTTCATAAAGTCATTGTAAGGACTAAAGGAGTAAATATATGTAAGCCACTTAGAATAGAACCAGCAAATAATAATAGCGCTATAAATCTTAGCTAAAATTATTGTATCATAAAGATTCAGAGTTTGAGCTCTGGAGTCATACTGCTACTTTGATTTCATTTCTTACTGAGAAATGAAAGTTCTAACTCAGCTCCTATTGCAGTAGCACCTACTGCAAAGGTCATTATGTATAACGATTAGCAAAATGCTCAGTTCTCAACGTGTCAGCAGTTAAAAAAGCCATCCCTGTTATTCTTGATATTTTATAAGATTTTCAAACACTATTATGAAATCAGACGCTTTAGTTTACGGACATAATAGTTACAAAACGTTATTCAGAGAAATAGTGAATATCTTATACATTTTTACCTAATTCTTGAAATGGCCTCTTAGCCTGCAGACTTTGAAGTTTTTCAGAAGCCAGGGAGAGGGGACAGAGGAGAAGCTACTTTATTACATTGAGTGATAAATTATACTCATTTTTAGCATGCAGAACTAAATTTTCATAGTATAAAAAAATGTCTAGCCAGAAGCTTTGTCTGCATGATCATACAATTGGGAAAATATATACTTATTAATAAAGTATATATAAATATGAAGAGACAGTTATTGTCCTTAGAGTAACTGTGTGTTTCAATGAAAGCAAATATTTACAACATTTGCTGTAAATAATGTACCTTGACAGACATACAAAATAATGTGACATTTCCTCCTTTCTACTGTATTAAGGATCAAGCTTAGTTGATCCATTCCAATTATGCCTGGATATAGCTTGCCAAAAATAGATCGATTTTAACATATGGAGACAAAAATCAAATTATAAATGTGTTCTTACAAGTTTTATCTAGTGAATCAAGTGAATCTAGTAACAAATGAGGTACCAGTAAGTGATTTGTACAACCAAGATCGATTCCACTATGTTCTGAGCATGTAAAAAGTTTCATTAAAATTAGGAAGAGCTGTTTTTGTAAAAAAAAAAAATTGTTTATTTTTATGAATTTAGGGGTACCGGTGCAGTGATGTTACTTAGACACATCGCATAGTGGTGTAATCTGGGCTTTCAGTGTACCTATCACATAAATTGCATGCATTGTACCTAAAAGATAGTATTTCATCCCTCTCCTCACTCCCTTCTTCTTATGAGTTGGAATCTCCAGTGTCTTTTATTTCACTCTGTGTCTGTGTGTACCCATCGTTTAGCTCCCATTTATAAAATGAGAACATGTTGTTTTAAACTTTCTGTTCCTGAGTCATTTCACTAAGAGTAATAGCCTCTAGCTCCATCCATGTTGCTGCAAAAGACATGAATTCAGGCTTTTTCATGTCTGAGTAGTATGCCATGATGTATATATACCAAATTTTATTTAACTTTTTGGTTCAGGGGTACATACAAGTGCAGGTTTGTTATATAGATATATTGTGTGTCATGGGGCTTTGGCATACAGATTATTTCATCACCTGGGTAATAAGCACAGTACCTGATAGGTAGGTGTATGATCCTTTCCCTCCTCCAAACCTTCACACTCTATCCACAAATAGACCTCAGTGTCTGTTGCTCCCTTCTTTGTGTCCATGTGTTCTCAATGTTTAGCTTCCACTTGTAAGTGAGAACATACAGTATTTGGTTTTCTGTTCCTGTGTTACTTAGGATAGTGGCCTCCAGCTTCATCCATGTTGCTGCAAAGGACATGATCTTATTATTTTTTATGGCTGCATAGTATTCCCTGGTTTATAGGTACCACGTTTTCTTTATTCAGCTTATCATTGATGGGCATTTAGGTTGATTTCATGTCCTTGCTACTGTGAATAGTGCTGCAATGAACATACATGTGTATGTGTCTTTATGATAGAATGATTTATATTCCTTTGGGTATATCCCCAATAATGAGATTCCTGGGTTGAATGGTAGTTCTGTTTTTAGTTCCTTGAGAAATTGCTGCACTGCTTTCTACAATGGTTGAACTGATTTATAATCCCAACAATAGTATATAAATGTTCCCTTTTCTCCACAACCTCACCAACATCTGTTATTTTTTTAGTTTTTAATAATAGCCATTCTGACTGGTGTGAGATGGTATCTCATTGTGGTTTTAATTTACATTTCTCTAATAATCAGTGATATTGAGCTTTTTTTCATATGCTTGTTGGCCACATATTTGTCTTCTTTTGAAAGGTGTCTGTTCATGTCCTTTGCCCACTTTTTAATTAGGTTTTTTTTTCTTGTAAATCTGTTTAAGTTCCTTACAGATGCTAGATATTAGACCTTTCATGGTTGTATAGCGCAAACATTTTCTGATTTTGTAGGATACCTGTTTACTTTGTTGCTAGTCTGCTGTGCAGAAGCTCTTTAGTCTAATTAGACCCCATGCATCAATTTTTGCTTCCATTGCAATTGCTTTTGGCATCTTCATCATAAAATCTTCACCTGTTCCTATGTCAAGAATGGTATCACCCAGGTTGTCTTCCAGGGTTTTATAGTTTTGAGTTTTTGTTTAAGTTTTTGATTCATCTTGAGTTGATTTGTGTGGTGTAAGGAAGGGGTCCAGCTTCAATATTCTACATTTGGCCAGCCAGTCATCTCAGCACCATTTATTGACTAAGGAGTCCTTTTTCTACTGCTTGTTTTCATCAACCTTGTCAAAAATTAGATGGCTGTAGGTGTGCAGCTTTATTTCTGGGATCTCTACTTTGTTCCATTGGTCTATGTGACTGTTTTTGTACCAATACCATGCTGTTTTGGTTACTGTAGACTTGTAGTATGGTTTGAAGTAAGGTAATGTGATGCCTCCAGCTTTGTTCTTTTTGCTTGGGATTGCCTTGGCTATTCAGACTCTTTTTTTGGTTCCTTATGAATTTTAAAATAGTTTTTTTCTAATGTGGTAAAGAATGTCATTAGTAGCTTGATAGGAATAGCATTAAATCTGCAAATGGCTTTGGGTAGTATGATCATTCTAATAATATTGATTATTCCCATCCATGAACATGGAGTGTTTTTTTCATTTTTTCTGTATTCTTTCTGATTTCTTTGAGCAGTGTTTTGTAATTCTCATTGTAGAAATAGTTCATCTCCCTGGTTATCTGTATTCCTAGTTATTTCATTTATTCTATGGCTATTGTGAATGGGATTGTATTCTTGAGTTAGCATTCAGCTTGGACATTGTTGGTGTATAGAAATGCTACTGGTTTTGTACATTGATTTTGTAATCTGAAACTTTGCCCGACATGTTTTGACATGTTTATCATACCTAGGAACCTTTGGGGAGAGACAAGGGTTTTCCAGGTAAGAATCATATTGTCTTGAGGAGAAATAGCTTGACTTCCTCTCTTTCTATTTCAATGCTTTTTCTTTCTTTCTCTTGTCTGATTTCTCTGGTGAGGACTTCCAAAACTATGTTGAATAAAGTGTTGAAAAAGGGCATCCTTGTCTTGTTCTTATTCTCAAGAGGAGTGCTTCCAGCTTTCACCCTTTCAGTATGATGTTGGCTGTGGGTCTGTCATAGATGTCTCTCATTATTTTGAGTTATGTTACCTCAACGCCTAGTTTGTTGAGGGTTTTTGACATAACAAAATGCTGAATTTGATCAGAAGGTTTTCCTGCCTCTACTAAGATGAACATGTGGTTTTTGGCTCTAGTTCAGTTTATGTGGTGAATCACATTTATTGATTTGCATATGTTGAACCAATCTTGCATCTCAGGATTAAAGTCAACTTGATTGTGGTGTTTTAGCTTTTTGAAATGCTGCTGGATTTGGTTTGCTAGTATTTTGTTGAGGATTTTCCCATCAATGATCATCAAGGATACTGGCTTTAAGTTTTCCTTTTTTATTGTGTCTCTTCCAGCTTTTGGTATAACAATAATGCTGGCCTCATAGAATGAGTTAGGGAGGAGTCCCTCCTCCTCAATGTTGTGAAATCCTTTCAGTAGGAATGGCAGCAGATCTTCTTTATAATTCTGGTAGGATTTGGTCATGAATCCATCTGCTCCTTGGATTTTTCTGCTTGGTAGGCATTTTATTACTGATTTAACTTTGGAACTCATTATTTGTCTGTTCAGGGATTCAATTTCTTCCTGGTTCAATCTTGAAGGTTGTTATGTTTCCAGGAATTTATTTTTCTAGTTTGTGTGCATAGTGGTGTTTGTGGTAGCCTCTGAGTTTTTGTATATCCCTTAGTCACTTTTGATTGTGTTCATTTGGATCTTCTCTCTTTTTTGCTTTATTAGTCTAGCTAGCAGTCTACCAATCTTACTTATTCTTTCAAATAACCAACTCCTCTATACTTTGGTCTTTTCTATGGTTTTTCACATTTCAATTTTCTTCAGTTCAGCTCTGATTTTGGTTATTTCTTCCTCTACCTTTGGGGCTGGTTTTCTCTTTGTTTTCTAGTTCTTCTAAGTGTGATTTTAGATGGTTAATTTGAGATCTTTTTTCATTTTTAATGTGGTATTTAATGCTAGAAACTTTCTTAACCCTGCTTTAACTGTGTCCCAGAGATTCTTCTATGTTGTATCTTCATCTTCATTCATTTTTAAAAAAATTTTAATTTCTGCCTTAATTTCACTGTTTACTCAATAGGCATTCAGGAGCATGTTGTTTAATTTCCATGTGACTGTATAGTTTTGAGTGTGTTCTTAGAATAGGTTTCTATTTTTATTGTGCTGTGATCTCACAGTGTGTTTTGTATAATCTTGTTTTTTTCCAATTTGCTGAGGATGGTTTTAGTTCTGATCGTCTGGTCAATTTTAGAGTATGTATTATGTGCAGATGAGACAAATGTATACTCTGCTGTTTTGTGGTAGAGAGTTCCGTAGATACCTGTTAGGCCCGTTTAGTCAAGCATCAAGTTCAAGTCCTATTTATCTCTGTTAGTTTTCTGCCTCAATAATATGTATAGTACTGTCAGTGGAGTGTGGAAATCTCCCACTATTATTGTATGGTTATCTAAGTCTCTTCGGAGATCTCTAAAAACTTGCTCTACAAATCTGGATGCTCCTGTGTTGGGTGCATATATAGTTAAGACAGTTAGGTCTTCTTGTTAAATGGATCCCTTTGCCATTATGTAATGCCGTTTTTGTCTTTTTAAAATCTTTGGACTAAAGTGCATATTTCTCTGAAATTAGAATAGCAACGCTGGCATTCTTCTTTTCATCATGTATATTCAACGAGAAGGTCACATTGCACAATGAGAAACAGGTGGAGGAGACGGCGGCCTTCGAGGGAGGCCATGAAAGGTCTGAGCCTGATGGGGCCCCACGGCTCCAGCTCCAGATAAACCAGTACCTGCAACTAGACCCAAGCGCGGCCAGTACTATGCCGGGTCCCTGCTCAACGTGAACCAGATCGGGAGTGGCACCGTGGACCCGCCCTTCCAGACCCCCTTCCAATCCTTGGACCTGGACACCAGCCTGACTACCAGGCACCACGGGCGGGTGAACAGGGTGTACCGGAAGCGCGGCCTACTAGGCTCCCTGCACTGCCTGCACCTGTCAAGGGACAAACACGGACAGCAGGCCAACAGCTGCCCATACGGCACCGTGTACCTCTCGCCACCCACGGACACCAGCTGGAGAAGGACCAATTCTGACTCGCCCTGCACCAGAGCACAATGACGCCCATGCAGCCAGAATCCTTTACTAGTGGGTCCCAGGACGTGCACCAGAAAAAAGTCTTACTGTTAACAGTCCCAGGAATGGAAGAGACCACATCAGAGGCAGACAAAAACCTTTCCAAGCAAGCATGGGAAACCAAGAAGAGGGGATCCAGGACCAAGTCCTGCGCGGAATCAACATCTTCCAGTCCGCCGACCAGGAAAACACTACAGCCCTGATCTCCGCCACTCACAATCCTGGGGGCTCCCTGCACCGCCTGAACAACATCCACTTCCCCTCCCCGCTCGACTCCGAGGAGCCCACCTTCCCCCTCACTGAGTAGCTCCAGCAGCACCGACAACCTCTCGGCCAACCTGATGCACCTGGGCATCAGCGGCGCCGGCCAGGGGATGAGCACACTTGGCTCCCCTCAGCAGCACCGTCCAGCTGGCATCAGCCCCCTGTCCCTGAGCACAGAGACGAGGCATCAGCAGTCATCGCCCACCCTGTCCCCACTGTCATACATCACTCAGGCCGTAGCCTTGAATGCCTTGTCTCTGGAGCAGCAGCTACCCTACGGCTTCTTCACCCAGACGGACTCCCAGCAGCAGCTGCCGCAGCCCCAGCCTCCGCCGCCCCCTCAGCCTGCGTCTCAGCAGCCCCCAACCCCTCCACCCCTACAGGCGCCCGTCTGCCTGACCCCCGGCAACCCCTGTTGCCCAGCACCAACCTGAATCGTGGGCCACAGCCGCCCCCGCTCGCGGTCACGGTACCGTCCTCCTCTTCCAGTCCCCCCGGAGAATCCCGGCCAGCCGTCGATGGGGATCAACATCGCCTCGGCGCCGCCTCTGCAGCAGTAGCGGCACTAGCCCCGGCTCCTCGGCCAACCAGTCTCCCACCTCGCCAGTCTCCAATCAAGGATTCTCCCCAGGGAGCTCTCCGCAACACCCTTCCACCCTGGGCAGCGTGTTTGGGGACGCGTACTATGAGCAGCAGATGGCGGTCAGGCAGGCCAATGCTCTGTCCCACCAGCTGGAGCAGTTCAACATGATGAAGAACGCCATCAGCTCCCTGTACAACACGGGCTCCACGCTCAACTACTCGCAGGCGGTCATGATAGGCCTCACCGACAGCCACGGGAGCCTGCTGAATTCGCAGCAGCTGGGCTACACCAGCCACCGTGGCATCCCCAACATCATCCTCATAGTGACAGGACAGTCTCCCCCGGCCCCCCAGCCTCTTTAAACAACTGACCAGTTCTCTGGTCAGGGTCGGCGACCTCAGCTTCGACCCCGACAGCCAGTTTTCCCTGGATGAACTCAAGATCTACCCCCTGACCCTGGACGGACTGACCCTGGACGAACTGCACGTGCTCAATGACCCCGACGTGGTTCTGGCTGACCGAGCCACCAGGAACACCTTCCAGATGGAACGCCTGTGAGCGGGCACGGTGCCGCTCAGCCATCCCGACGGCGCCTCCCCAGCCCGGGGACAGCCACGATCCGTCCCTCGCCAATAGCCGAACTTGTGATTCCGAGCTTGCAATGCCGCCAAGCGCCCCGGCCCGCCCCCGGTTGTCCACCTTCCGCGAAGCCCAGTCTCTAGGCCGCGAGCCTGGCGTCCACCCACTTGCCGGCCCGGGCTGGGCTGGGATCGGAGGCTGTGAGGCCCCCGCCCCCGCAGACCCTCCCTGCACCGACTCCCTAGCCCGCAGCCCCGCCGGGGCCTAAGCCGTCCGCTGTAAGATGCGGGAAGTATCAGCTCCAAGCCTGGAGAGCAGGCTCGGGGAGGGGCGCGCATGGTCCGCCACCTTGCATTTTCCGACTGTTTGTCCAGCTCTTACTGCCTTCCTCGGTTCCCGGTCCCCCAACCCATCTGCCACCCCCAGTCCATGGTCAGGTAGAGATTGAGCCCCAAGCCGCACCAGGGAGGAGGCGGCAGAGTGCGGGGCAGACGCAAAGTGAAATAAACACAATTTTGAAGGCAAAATTATATAAATAAATAAATATATATATATATATATATACATACACACACACACACATATGTGCTGAATATACACCCCCTATCCCTATCTCTTCTGGCTTGTAGGGCTTGTGCTGAAAGTTCCACTATTAGCCTGATGAGTTTCCCTTTGTAGGTGACCTGCCCCTTCTTTCTAACTGCCTTCAATTTTTTTTTCTTTCATGTCTGTCTTGGAAATCTAATCATCGTGTGCCTTAGGAATGGTCATTTTGTATAGTATTTTGCAGG
Organism: Pongo abelii; assembly: GCF_028885655.2. Classification (NCBI taxonomy): domain Eukaryota; kingdom Metazoa; phylum Chordata; class Mammalia; order Primates; family Hominidae; genus Pongo; species Pongo abelii. The sequence goes on along the minus strand of NC_071997.2, from coordinate 79,859,776 downwards.
AGTTCTCTGCATTTTTTAATTGAAAGTTGGCCTCGCTAGTGAGGTTGGGGAAAATTTTCATAGATAATATCCTCAAATATGTTTTCCAAGTTGCTTCTTTTTTCTCCCTCTCTTTCAAGGATGCTAATGTTGTAGAGTTGTAGATTTGGTCTCTTTACACAATCCTATATTTCTCAGAATTTTTGTTCATTCTTTTTCTTCCTTTATTTTCATCTGCTGAGTTAGCCTAGAGAACTAGTCTTTGAGCTCTGAGATTCTTTCCTCAACTTGATCTATTCTACTGTGTTTTTGTTTTCTTTTGTTTTTGAGATGGAGTCTCACTCTGTTGCCATGCTGGAGTGCAGTGGTGCAATCTCAGCTCATGGGGCCTCCTGGGTTCAAGCAATTCTCCTGCCTTAGCCTCCTGAGTAGCTGGGATTACAGGCACGCACCACCACGCCCAGCTAATTTTTGTATTTTTAGTACAGACTGCGTTTCACTATGTTTGCCAGGATGGTCTCGATCCCTTGACCTGGTGATGCACCCACCTCGGCCTCCCAAAGTGCTGGGATTACAGGCGTGAGCCACTGTGCCTGGCCTATTCTACTGTTAATGCTTGTGATTATATTATAAAATTATTGTAGGGTATTTTTCAGCTCTATCAGATCAGTTTGCCTCTTGCTTACAATGGCAATTTTGTCTTTCAGGTCCTGTATTATTTTACTGTAATCCTAGATTCCTTGGATTAAATTTTGACTTTCTTCTGAATCTCAATGATCTTTGTCCTTATCAATATTCTGAATTCTATGTCTGTCATTTCAACCTGCTTAAGATCCTTACTGGACAACTAGTGTGGTCACTTGGAAGATAAAAGGCACTCTGGCTTTTTGAGTTTCCAGAGTTCTTGCACTGGTTCTTTCTCATCTGTGTGAGCTAATGTTCTTTTAAGTGTATTGCAATTTGAGTACAATCAGTTGCTTCCTTTTCTGGATGTTTTCAGAGGGCTGAGGCTTTATGCATGGCCTATATTTGTAGCTGAATTCTTTCACAGACGCATATATTTGCAAAGACTTTACCAAATTTTTTTCAATTATTCATTAATGGACACAAGTTGATTCTATAATTTTTCTATTGTACAGAGTGCTGCTATGAACAAATGAGTGCAAGTGTCTTTTTTACATGATGATTTATTTCTCTTTGGGTAGATTCCAATAGTGGGGTTGCTGGATCAAAGATTAGTTCTATTTTTACTTCTCTGAGAAATCTCCATACTGTTTTCCAAACAGGTGGTACTCATTTACATTCCCATCAACAGTGTATAAGCTTTCCCTTTTCTCCACATCCTTGCCAGCATCTGTTATTTCTTCACTTTTTAGTAATAGTCATTCTGGTTAAGATGGTATCTCACTGCAGTTCTAATATCCATTTCTCTTATGATTAGCAATGCTGAGCATTTTTCATATGTGTATTGTCTGCTTTTATGTCATCTTTTGAACAATATCTGTTCATGTCCTTTGCCTACTTTTTGATGGGTTTTTTTTTTTTTTCTCATTCGTTGAGTTCCTTGTAGATTCTGGGAATTAGTACTTTCTCAGATGCATAGTTTGCAAATATTTTCTCCCATTCTGTAGATAGTCTGTTTACTCAGTTGATTACTTCTTTTATAACTTTCTGCTGTGCAGAAGATTTTTAGTTTAAGTCCCATTTGCCTATTTTTGTTTTTGTTGCATTTTCTTTTGAAAATTCAGTCCTAAATTATTTGCCTAGAACAATGGGCAAAAGATCTTCTTGGGTTTTTATAACTTCAAGTCTAACATTTAATCCATATGAGTTAATTTTTGAATATGGTGAGAGATACAGGTCTAGTTTTATTTACCTGCATATGGCTCAGCAGTTATCCCAGCACCACTTATTGAATTAGGTTTCCTTTCACTAGTGTACATTTTTGCTGGTTTTGTAAAAGATCATTTGGTTTTAGATATGTGGCTTTATTTCTGGGTTCTCTACTCTGTTCCATTTATCTGTGTGTCTATTTTTATACTAGTATCATGGTGTTTTGGTTACTATAGCTTTGTAGTATAATTTGATGTCAGGTAATGTGATACCTGTAGCTTTATTCTTTTTGCTTAGGATAGCTATGGCTATTTGGACCCTTTTTCATTTCCATGTAAATTTAATTTTTTTTCTATTTATCAAAGAATGATAGTAGTTTGACAGAAATTGCATTGAATCTATGGATTGCTTTGGGCAGTATGGTCACTTTAATGATACTGATTCTTCCAATCCATGAGCATCACTGTTTTTCCATTTGTGTCATCTATCGTTTCTTTTATCAGTGTTTTATAGTTCTCCTTGTAGAGATCTTTCACCTCCCTAGTTAAATGCATTCCTACACATTTTGTATTTGTTTTGTGTAGCTATCGTAAATGGGATTGAGTTCTTGATTTGGTTCCCAGCTTGATGATTATTGGCATATAGAAACCCAACTGATTTTTGTAAGTTGATTTTGTAGCCTGATTCTTTACTGCAGTCACTTATAAAATCTAGGAGGCATTTGGAGGAGACTTTAGGGTTTCTAGGTATAAAATCATATCATCAGCGAACAGAGATAATTTGACTTCCTCTTTGCCTGTTTAGATGTCTTTTATTTCTTTCTTTTGTCTGATTACTCTGACTAGGACTTCAAGTACTATGTTGAATAAGAGTGAAGAGAGTGGACATCCTTGTCCTTTTCCCAGTTCTTAAGATGAATGCTTTTAATTTTTCCCATTCCAGTATCATGTTGTCTATGGGTTTTTCATATATGGCTTTTATTATTTTGAGTTATGTTCTTTCTGTGCCTAGCATAGCAAAGGTTTTTCATCAGGAAGTTACACTGAATTTTATCAAATGCTTTTTCTGTATTTATATAATCATATGCTTTTGTTTTAATTGTTTATGTGGTGAATCATATTTAATAATATGCATATGTAAAACCAAACTTTCATCCCTATAATAAAAGCCACTTAGTAACAGTATATTATCTTTTTGATGTGTTGTTGGTTTCAGTTTACTAGTATTTTGTTGAGGATTTTCGCATCTATGTTCACTAAAGATATTGGTCTGTAGTTTTCCTTTTTTTGTAGTGTCTTTGCCTGGCATTAGTATCAAGGCAATGCTGGCTTTATAAAATGAGGTAGGGAAGATTTCCTCTCCTCAATTTTTGGGAACAGTTTTACCAAGTTTAGTATCAGTACTTCATTGTGTATCTGGTAGAATTTGTCTCTGAAACTACCTGGTCCTAGGCTTTTTTTTAATTATTAAGATTTTTTTATTACCAATTGACTTTCACTACTCATTATTGGTCTGTTCAGGATGTCTGCATCTTCCTGATTCAATCTTGGGAGGTTGTACGTTTCCAGGAATTTATCCATTTTCTCTAGACTTTCTAGTTTGTGCACATAGAGATGCTCATAGTAGTCTCTGATGATCTTTTATATTTTTGTTGTATCAGTTGTAATGACATCTTTATCATTTCTGATTGTGCTTATTTGAATCTTCTCTCTTTATTTCTTGGTTAATCTAGCTAGTGGGTCTATCAGTTTTGTCTTTTCAAAGGACATATTTTTCATTTCATTGATTTTTTTTTGTCTCCATTTCATTTAGTTCAGCTCTGATCTTTGTTATTTCATTTCTTCTGCTAGCTTTGAATATGGTTTTTTCTTGTTTACTTCATTAACATACAACATTAGATTGTTAATTTATTTCTATATTTTTGATGTAGACATTTAAGGGTATAAACTTCCCTCTTAGCACTGCTTTAGCTGTATCCCAGAAGTTTTTGTATATTGTGTCTCTATTTTCATTTGTTTCCAAAAACATTTTGGTGTCCACTTGAATGTCATCATAGACTCAACAATTATTCAGGAGAAGATTATTTAAGTTTCATGTATTTGTATGGTTTTCAGCATTCCTCTTGGTGTTGACTTCTAGTTTTATTCCATTGTGGTAAGATAATGTACTTGATATAATTTCAATTTTTTCAAATTTATCAAGACTTTCCTTGTGGCATAGTATATGGTCAATTTTTGAGAATGTCCTATGCACAGACAAGAAGAATGTATATTCTCAGGTTGTTGGGTAGAATATTTTGTAAATATTTTTAAGTTCATTTGTTCTAGAGTCCAACTTAAATCCAGAGTTTCTTTGTTACTTTTCTACATGGATAATCTGTCTAATGTTGTCAGTGGAATATTCAGATCCTCCATTATTATTGTGTTAGTGTCTATCACTTTTCTTAAGTCTAGTAGTATTTGGTTTATGAATATGAATGCATATATTTAGAATTGTTATATATTCTTATTGAATTGATCCCTTTATCATTATATGATTACCTTCTTCGTCTTTTTTTTTTTTACTGTTGTTGATTTAAAGTCTATTTTATCTAAGTATAGTTACTCCTGTCATTTATGGTTTCTCTTTGCATGAAATATATTTTTGCACCCTTTTACTTTGAGTCTGTAAATATCTTAGGTGGGTTTTTTTAATGCAACATAGGATTGGGTATTGGCCTTTATCCATTACATATAGCCAGCATATATCTTTTAAGTGAAGCATTTAGTCAATTGATGTTTAAGGTTACTATTGATATGTGACCTTTTGTCACACAATGTTAATGTTCATACTGTTCATTTTTCATAATGTTAATTTTTATCTAATTACTTTTCAATCTTGATTGTGTAATTGATTTATAAGACCTGGGAGTTTTATACTTTTGTATGTTTTTTGATGACAAGTATTACTATTTTGTCCATGTTTAGAACTCCTTTGAGCATTTCTTGTAGTTTCAGTTTAGTGGTGACAAATTCTCTCAGTGTTTGCTTGTCTGGAAAAGACTCTTTTTTTTTAATTTTTGAAGCTTACTTTGACAAGATACTAAATTATTGGGTAGCATTTTTTTTTCTTTAAGAAGACTGAAAATAAGACCCAGTCTTTTCGGGCTTGTAAGGTTTTAGCTGAGAATTCTTCTATTAGTCTGTTGGGATTCCCTTTATAGGTGATTAGATGCTTCTCTCTTGCCACTTTTATCATTTTTTTCTTCACATCAACTTTGGATAATCTGTTGACTATATGCCTCCATGAGGTTCTTATTGCAATGCATTTTTCAGGAGTTCACTGAACTTCTTATACCTGGATAACTAGATCTCTAGTAAGACCTGGGAACTTTTCCTGAATTCGTCTCTCAAACAGTGTTTCATACTTCATACTTTTTCTTCTCCTCCCTCTAGAATAGCTTAACTTGTAGTTCTTGGTGCTTTACATAATCCTGTATTTCTCCGAGACTTTATTCATTTTTAAAAATTCTTATTTTTATTTTTGTCTTACGAGGTTAATTTGAAGAACTGTGTTCCAGCTCTGAAGTTCATTATTCTTCTTGGTCAGAGCTACTTCTGAAGTTTTTAACTGTATTTTGTAATTCCCTCAATGAATTTTTCAGTTGCAGAACTTCTATTTTATTATTTAAAATAATAACTGTCTCTTTTTTTATATCCCAAATTGGTTTTTTTTTTCTAATTTATATGTGTTGTTTTTCAACTTTCTCTTCAATATCATTGAGCTTCTTTAAAGTTAATATTTTGAATTTTTTATCTGGTATTTCCAAAATTTAATTTTGGTTAAGATTCATTGCAGGAAAGTTAGTGTGATCTTAAGAGGGTGTTGTGACAATCTGTTTTTCATACTGTCAGAATGGTTTCTCTGGTTTCTTCTCATTTAAATAAGCTATCTCTCCTTATTTTTGAATTTATTTTCTTTTGGATGGTATTTCTCCCCTCCCTGGCCCCAAGGATGTGACTAAAATGCATGTTGTGTAGGGTCCTTTAGCTTTGGTTCTGGGTGCTTTCAGTGGCAAAGACTCTCTATAGGTTCCTTGGTTATATGTGGCATTTGTATAGTGTATTTCTCAGATGCTGGTTGTAGTACCAATATACTAGATGTGTGAGTGGGCTCACTGCCTCCTGTACGCCAGTATGGCAGAGTTGTCCGGAAGCTTATTTCTCAGTGCTGTGCACTTGTGCCAGCAGATTTTGTATTGGGTTGTGCAGTTCATTCTCTAGGCCAATGGGTGCTGCATATGGATAAGAGCCAGCTGTGGCCAATGCAGATAGGTATATACTTGATCTTAGTTTACTGTGAGATGCTGTCTGTTGCCTCAAGCAATTAGCTATCCTTTAGAATTCACAGTCATCTGTGCTCCCTGCTCGTTCCTGGAGAGAGAAAACAAGCCGGGTGGAACTAGACTGGGCAAGTCCATCTATACATCCCCTAATGGCAGGTATAAGCACTAGCTTTGTGGGGGTGTCTGGAAGGCAGTAGCCAAGTGGCAAGAGATGTCCCTGGGCATGGAGTAGAGAAATCTCCACTGCCTCAAGTTCTCTGCCTTGAAATGAATGGGCAACCTATACTCATAATTTAAGATATGGGTGCTTCAAACGCCTGGAGATACATTCAGCCATGGAGCAGAGGGGGCGCTGCCACACCAGAATCTTTGCACCTGAAAGGCGGGGTGGCTTAGGCTGAGCAGGTGCACTGAATGCCTGGAAATATGCCCTGGTGAGAAGTGCAGGGGTTGGTGCTGCATCAGGATCTCTGCATGAGAAATAAGGGGTGGGTCAGGTTCCTATATCAGGTGAGTAAGTGTGACAAAGGTCTGAGAATATGCCTGGGTATGGGGTAGAGACAGTGCAACTGTGTCAAAATTTCTGTACAGGAAAGGAGGTGTGACTCAGGTTCCTAATCCAGGCAAGGGAGTAGGCTGAAAGCTCAAAATTATGCCCAGTTATGAAGCAGCGAAGGCAGCGAAGACACCACTGCATCAAAATCTCTCTGCAGGAAAGGAAGGACAACTTGGGCTCCTATCCACATGAGTGGATGTATTGAGTGCTTGTAATTATGCCTGGGTGTGAGGTGGAGAGGGCAATGCTGCACCACGGTCTCTGCACAGAAAGAGAGGCATGGCTCAGGTCCCCATTCTAGGCCACTTGGTAGGCCAAATGCTGGAAATACGTCCCCCGGAAAGAAGCAGAGTAATTTCTGTGAAACAGAGTTAACTGCTGCTGCAACAAGGTCTTTGCAGGGGAAGGGAAGGTAGTCTCAGGGGTGGGGTCTGCCTCCCCACACTTCTCAAAACTTGTGGGGCACACTGTCCTGACTGACCAAAGGAGCTGACTACCCAGCAATGACACTACTCCCAGACTGCAAAGCTCTTCCTGGCCACACAAATCATGCCACCCAAAGAAGCAGTGGCTTCAGCAATTCCTCTGCTCCAGTTACAGTGCCTACTGCTGGGGCGCAGTCTACACTCATCACTCAGTTCTGATTGTGGGTACCCTTCCCCTGCTCTAGAGTAAGTGCTCCATTCTCCAGCCGGAGTCTAAAGTCCCTGTGGCAAATGCCCCTGCTGGGTCACCAAAAATTATTGACTTTGTATGAAACTACATTGAAAACAGTCTCCTCTCAGTCCAAGTCTGAGAAAATTTCCGCAGCTTTTTCTGGCATCTTTCCCTCATACCCTCTTCCCAGCCTCTCCCCAAGTTAGCTCCAGGGCTTCGGAGAAACAAGGTGCTCTCCCGTGGCCTTGGTTGGACGAATCTCTAGTTAAAAAGTGAATCATAGATGAAGATTGCCTCTTTTATGCACTGAGGCTTCACTCACTTTTATCAGTCAAATGCTGTCACACAGGCTGCTTGTAAACCTTCTCTTCCCCAGTATCCGGAGTGTCCCTCACTTTTTGGGTGAATTCTGTATTCCTTCTTGAGTAAAAGCTCACAATGTTGCTGTTTATACACCATTTTGCTATTTCCAGGTGAATGAAGCATCCTAAAAGCCTCTAATCCACCATCTTGGGAAATAAAAAAAACAAGAAGAGCTTTAATAAAAAAGGATTGGTTGGCTGGGTGCGGTGGCTCAGGCCTGTAATCCCAGCACTTTGGGAGGCCGAGGCGGGCAGATCACGAGGTCAGGAGATCGAGACCATCCTGGCTAACAGGGTGAAACCCCGTCTCTACTGAAAATACAAAAAAAATTAGCCAGGCGTGGTGGCAGGCGCCTGTAGTCCCAGCTACTCGGGAGGCTGAGGCAGGAGAATGGCGTGAACCCAGGAGGTGGAGCTTGCAGTGAGCTGAGATCGCGCCACTGCACTCCAGCCTGGGCGACAGAGCGAGACTCTATCTCAAAAAAAAAAAAAAAAAAAGGATTGGTCAAGTTATGGTATAAGATTCCTTGCTGGCTGGGCAAAGTGGCTTGTGCCTGTAATCCCAGCACTTTGGGAGGCTGAGGCAGGCAGATCACTTGAGGTCAGGAGTTTGAGACCAGCGTGGCCCACATTGTGAAATCCTGTCTCTACTAAAATTATAAAATTAGCAGCCAGGCGCGGTGGCTCACGCCTCTAATCCCAGCACTTTGAGAGGCCGAGGCAGGCAGATCACAAGGTCAGGAGTTCGAGACCAGCCTGGCCAACATGGTGAAACCCTGTCTCTACTAAAAATACAAAAATTAGCTGGGTGTGGTGGTGTGCATCTGTAATCCCAGCTACTTGGGAGGCTGAGGCAGGAGAATCACTTGAACTCAGGAGGGAGAGGTTGTGGTGAGCCAAGGTTGTGCCACTGCACTCCAGCCTGGGCAATAAGAGCAAGACTCCCAATCAAAAAAAAAAAAAAAATTAGCTGGGTGTGGTGGTGCGTGCCTGTAGTCCCAGCTACTTGGGAGGCTGAGGCAGGGCAATCGCTTGAACCCAGGAGGCGGAGGTTGCAGTGAGCCCGGATCGTGCCACTGCACTTCAGCCTGGGTGACAAAGTAAGACCAAGTCTCAAAAAAAAAAGATTCCTTGCTGTCATAACATGCACTGCCCTTCTGGATATCTTCACACTGTTTTCCTAGATTATACAAAGTATAATTATCTCAAAAGAATATTAATTCAGGTGTTCATTATTTAAGCATTGATTACTTAGTTGAAACTGGTGAATGATCACCGTTTTTTTAAATCACCTTTTTTAATTTAATCACCTTGATTGAATCTAAAATTGATTGATATTTATAGAGATATAGATTCTAAGATCATCTTTGAACTCACCTCTAGTGTTCGTTTTCTACTGCATTGTCACAGACATAATGTCAATCCAGCAGCTCTTTTTTTGTTGTGTTTTTGGCGGATCTTCAAATGCCTTACTTACACCTGCTATTAAGGGAGGTATAGATGGACTTGCCCAGTCCAGCCCTACCCAGCTTGTTTTTGCCCAGTTCAACCCCACCCAGCTTGTTTTCCCTCTTTGGAACCAAGCAGGGAGCACAGACCACTGTGCATTCTATAGGACAGCTCATTGCCTGAGGCAATAGAGAGCATCTCACAGTAAACACAGATCACTGCCTACAAGGTGGCAGCAGGCAAAGAGAGGGCTTGTGCAGAGAAACTCCCATTTTTAAAACTATCAGATCACATGAGACCCATTCATTATTACAAGAACAGCATGGAAAAGACCCACCCCCATAATTCAATCATTTTCCACCCGGTCGCTCCCACAACATGTGGGAATTATGGGAGCTAGAAGATGAGATTTGGGTGGGAACTCAGAACCAAGCCATATCACTGACTTAAAAAAAAATCAATCAACCGTAAGGCCTTGTATGCCACTTCTCTATATATGACTTCTATCAATAACATAATCCTTCATAATTCTTATTCCTCATGACAAACCAATATTACATTGCAGAAGATGAAGAACATTTTTAGCAATCCACCAACATTTTATTTTCTTTTTCTCTCATTTCTACTTCTTTCTTTGTCACTGACAACTAAGAGAATTTCCTTCTGTATTATTCTGTTCTCACACCACTATAAAGATACTACCTCAGACTGGGTAATTTATAAATAAAAGAGATTTAATTGACTCACAGTTCTGCACAGCTGGGGAAGCCTCAAGAAACTTAAAATCATGGTGGAGGGTGAAGAAGAAGCAAGGCATGTCTTACCTGGTGGCAGGAGAGAGACAGCATGCAGGGGAAACTGCCACTATTAAACAATCAGATCTCACGAGAACTCCTTCACTATCAGGAGAACAGCATGGGCAAACCACCCCATGATCCAATCACCTACCACGAGGTCCCCACCTTCACACATGGGGATTACATTTTGAAATGAGATTTGGGTAGGGACACAGAACCAAACATTCTGCTTCTTTTTAAAGAAAATCCTTTTAAACAGTAGACAACAGATATGTAAACATCTTGAGGGATCTACCTCATTTAACACTTTTCTCCAAGTTACTTAGAAGCTAAAGTCCTACTGAAATACTCTGAAGAAGGCAGGTCAAGCATAGATTTTTCAAAATTAAGCCCCATATAAACAGGTTATTTAAATAGTCGATTTCCTAGCTCTTCTGGTTTGTTCTCTTTTTATTCCAAAATATTGATATTCAAACACCTTGTCTTTGGCTTATCCCTCATCCCACCCTCTTTTCTTGACTTTGATTTGACTTTAGAGTATACTGAAAAATAAATACTATAGTGTCCGTTGGTAAGAAATTACGATGCATACATTATGTTTAAAGTTACAGAGAAAATTATTCTCTAGAGAGATAAGCCACTATTTCAAGAACCTGGATGCCTAAGGACAATCACAATTATATATTTCTCCCAATTTGTTAACTCATATGTCAGAATTATTTCTGGAAAATCAGACTGTATGGGAGAAATATTCTGAATGTCAAGATAGTGATTTTAAAAGGCAATGTATGTAATAAAAGGTGGAAGTAAGTCACTTTATTTCACTCACACACACACACAATGCTCTACATTTAAAGAAGTGGGGTTTGATTATAGAAAATTTGAGCACTTGACCAAATTATAATTTACCCAATATCATCAAGGAATAAGGTAGAGCTTAATAGTCTAGCATGAGGTTAGAAGGTTTGCAAAAGAGGAACCATATTAAGAGAAAGCTGGTGGGTCCACCCTATACTGCACATTCACCAGCCCAGTGAACTCTCAGAAGATATGAAGAGCTAGTAGTACCAGCTGGCCAGAGGCCTTTTACTTAATTTTTCTTTTTTTTTTTTTTTTTTGAGACAGTCTCACTCTGTCACCCAAGCTGGAGTGAAGTGGCGAAATCTTGGCTCACTGCAACCTCTGCCTCCTGGGTTCAAGTGATTCTCCTCAGCCTCCCGAGTAGCTGGGACTACAGGCACGTGCCACCATGCGCAGCTAATTATTGTATTTTTAGTAGAGATGGGGTTTCACCATGTTGGTCAGGCTGGTCTTGAACTCCTGCCCTCAGGTGATCCACCCGCCTCGGCCTCCCAAAGTGCTGGAATTACAGGCGTGAGCCACCATGCCCAGCTGAGGCCTTTTACTTCTATTCAGGGGACAAAGTTCTTCATCTGAAGACAATTATGTAAAATGGTCTAACTGCTAAAGAATTATGAAGGGAAATTTAGTAATACTAGAAGTTTAAAGGGAAAAACTATCAGAGCATATTCAGACTTTAAGCAGTCTTTTTCCAAGGGGTTTGGATACCTATACAAAGAATTCGACTGTCTTTTCAGATAAGCAGGGGCAAATACTTATGCTTCTCAGAGCCATTATTTCCTCATTTGGGAAATCAAAAAACTATCATCTATTTTGGTGGGTGTATTTAATGAGACAATATATGTTAAATACGTGTCCAGTACTAGGAGCTAAAGAATGGTAGATTTTATCATGAATATAGCAGTACAAATGTTAAGATTTTGTCATTATTAACAAAACATTTTAAAGGTACATTAAATATTTTATTGCATTCTTAAACCAAAGATGCTGGATGAAATAGAACTTTCTTGATGACTTGACATCATTGGTATTACATGTTCTAAGAGCAAAACCACTAGATTTTTTAAAATCCTATGTGGCTTTTTGCCTAACATCTTGGTTCACAGCTCTGTCTGTCTAGAAGTTTAAAATGGAAAGAAATCTAACTTCCAAATTGAATAACCCTGAATTTTTTTCTTAGCACTGATGTTACACCATGGAATACTATGCAGCCATAAAAATGATGAGTTCATGTCCTTTGTAGGGACATGGATGAAATTGGAAATCATCATTCTCAGTAAACTATCGCAAGGACAGAAAACCAAACACCGCATGTTCTCACTCATAGGTGGGAATTGAACAATGAGAACACGTGGACACAGGAAGGGGAACATCACACTCTGGGGACTGTTGTGAGGTGGGGGGAGGGGAGAGGGATAGCATTAGGAGATATACCTAATGCTAAATGACGAGTTAATGGGTGTAGCACACCAGCATGGCACATGTATACATATGTAACTAACCTGCACATTATGCACATGTACCCTAAAACTTAAAGTATAATAATAATAAAATAAAATAAAAAAAGAAATTGATGAAAAAAATAGTTTCTATCCAAAGGCCTAAATAGCAAAATATATTTTATTCTGATAACTTCAGTACAAAGTAAAAAAAGAAAAAAAAAGTGACCTGCACTGGGAATAGAGAAACAATCATGTTGAGATAATTATAGTTGAAAAAAGAATTCTCAAATCCTGAGTTGTAATAAAAATGTGGATCAACCTGGGAAATAAGAGATAGCCAGGAGCAAGTAACATTTTTCACCATTTAAGGTTAACTGAGAAAAAATGGAGGTCATAGGCAAAGCATCTGAGTTACTGGCAGATGATTTCACCCCTCTAGAAAGGCTTTCAGATAAGAAATTAATACCTAGAGAGACAATGTATCAAAGAAATTAAAAGTTCATTCTGGACTCAAAAGATAAAACCCTCCAAAATATGTATTTTGAGGTAAAGCTTGACAAATTTATTAGTTTGGGGGAAAAATTTAACATAGGTGGTCGAGACAACATCAGAATTAAATAAGCTATCACACAAAATTAAAAAAAAAATTAACCCTGGAGTCTAGTTTCACAAAGATACCTGGCAGGGGTTTCCTTTCACTGCTGAATGCCAAAATAATAGAGCCATGAGGAAACGGGTGAATAAAGTTCACATTTCAGTTGGAAGCAGGAAATTAAAAACAGCACAAAGAGTTTTGTGTTTCCTGTTAGGGAAGCGGGCAGGTGGATTCAGGACAAGGCGAAACTGGAGAACCACTGCTGCAATAGGGTAATGCTCTCTGATTTACCTATCAAGAATAATGTGTTGAATTATTTTTGGAAGCTGGTGGCAAAATAACTGTTGTTATAAATAATGGACTATGCCAGACTAATCTAGAGTTTTGTATTAAATATAACTTGTACTAAAACAATTATGTATTAAAAACAACTTAAAGAAATCATTTAAAATAATCAAAATTAGCATATATGTTACAATGGGTGCTTGGATGTGGATGTAGAAAACAGCAGCAAGCAAATGCTTGATTGGTCTTCAGGTTGGGTGGGAAATGAAATCTAGAACGGTCTAAATGTTCAAGGCCATAATTTATAATAATTAGAAGGCAAGTTCTTGGTGGTTAGAGTATATTCATCTTTAATCTGTACTGTTTTCTTTAAAAAAATAATTTAGCTTCTCATTGGTAAACTCTTTTACATTTTTCAGGAAATATTCTTTATCAAGCAACAGTGTTTCTAAAATAATGCTTATGTGCCTAGTACCAAGATAAATAATATGAGCTGTGTGCAGTGGCTCACACCCGCAATCCCAGCAACTTGGGAGGCTGAGGCAGGAGGATCGTTTGATATCAGGAATTCAAGACCAGCTTGGACAACACAGTGAGACCCGATCTCTACAAAAATAAAAAATTTACCTGAGTATGGTGTTGTTCACCTGTAGTCACAGATACTTGGGAGGCCGAGGTAGGAGGATTGCTTGAGCGAGTTCAGGGCTGCAGTGTGCTGTGATCTTACCACTGCACCCCACACTGGGCAACAGAATAAGACCTCATCTCTAAATAATAATAACATAAAATGTAAAGGAGAACTGTGAGACAAACACATCTGCCTTTGATTCAAAGTTGATGTTACAAAATTATTGGAATGTGCTAAATGATTAAAAACAAACTGGTGTGTAACAGCTTATAAAACCAGAAGGAAGTAGAAACATGGAGTGCCCAGAGAAGCTAAGGGTAGACAGGGAGAGGATACTTGCCTCTATTGAAGAGGTACATTTAGACTTGAGTGTTGTCAGCAGAAATGTTCTAGGAGAAGTTGGCTGCAAATACCATGTAGAGAGAGATGACATGTTGAAAAGCCCGTAGGCAAAATAGGAAGATAAGTTGGCTGGAAATACTGTGTGGAGAGAGGTGACATGTTAAAGAGCCCATAAGCAAATCAGGAATGTTATGAAAATGGAGTATATTGGAAAATGGGCCCCATTCTGCTACAGAAATCATTAGGAAAAAAATGCACTAATTTTTAGTATTAAAAATCAATGCATTATTAAAATGTAGTTGAGGACAGTAATGTGTCCAAAGCAGACTTTCTCCAAAATCTCCATGTCATCTTCATTTTACACTAGTTTTCTTAAATCAGGAGAGAGTGGTTCGTTCTAATGCTGAGTGTCATAATGAAGACTGTTTCCAAAAATTGTCCCCTTGTGATATATAGAGAGGACTTCTGGACGATTGCCTTTTCCAGTTCTGTGAGTTGAGTCTACTTTCAAACGATAAACTGACAGATTCTTGGATAACATGTTCCTCTCTTTCTCTATCTCATCCTCTGGTCAGTTCAACCCCCTCTAGAGCTCCCTCTATTTTTTTTTAATTTTACTTTAAGTTCTGGGATACATGTACAGAACGTGCAGGTTTATTACATAGGAATACATGTGCCATGGTGGTTTAGGACACCTATCTACACCTAACTTACATCGTCTAGGTTCTAAGTCCTGCATGCATTAGGTATTTGTCCTAATGCTCTCTCTCCCCTTGCCCCCTACTCTAGACAGGCCCCAGTGTGTGCTGTTCCCCTCCCTGTGTCCATGTGTTCTCATTGTTCAATTCCCACTTATAAGTGAGAACATGAGGTGTTTGGTTTTCTGTTCCTCTGTTAGTTTCCTGAGGATGATGGCTTCCAGCTTCATCCATGTCCCTGCAAAGGATATGAACTCATTCCTTTTTATGGCTGCATAGTATTCCATGGTGTCTATGTGCCACATTTTCTTTATCCATTCTATCATTGATGGGCATTTGGGTGGGTTCCAAGTCTTTGCTATTGTAAATAGTGTTGCAATAAACATACATCTGCATATGTCTTTATAGTAGAATGATTTATAATCCTTTGCATATATACCCAGTAATGGGATTGCTGCGTCAAATGGTATTTCTGGTTCTAGACACTTGAGGAATCGCCACACTGCCTTCCACAATGGTTGAACTAATTTACACTCCCACCAACAGCGTAAAAGCATTCCTATTTCTCCACAGCCTTGCCACCATCTGATGTTTCCTGACTTTTTAATAACCACTATTCTAACTGGTATGAGATGGTATCTCATTGTCATTTTGATTTGCATTTCTCTAATGACCAGTGATGATGGGCTTGTTTTCACATGTTTGTTGGCTGCATAAATGTCTTCTCTTGAGAAGCATCTGTTCATATCCTTTGCCCACTTTTTGATGGGGTTTTTTATTCTTGTAAATTTGTTTAAATTCCTTGTAGATTCTGGGTATTAGACCTTTGTCAGATGGGTAGCTTGCAGAAATTTTCTCCCATTCTGTAGGTTGCCTGTTCACTCTGGTGATAGTTTATTTCCTGTGCAGAAGCTCTTTAGTTTAATTAGATCCCATTTGTCAATTTTGACTTTTGTTGCAATTGCTTTCAGTGTTTTAGTCGTGAAGTCTTTGCCCATGCCTATGTCCTAAATGGTATTGCCAAGTTTTCTTCTAGGGTTTTTATAGTTTTGGGTTTTACATTTAAGTCTTTAATCCATCTTGAGTTAATTTTTGTATAAGGTTTAAGGAAGGGGTCCAGCAGTTTTTGTTTTCTGCATATGGCTAGCCAGTTATCCCAGCACCATTTATTAAACATGGTATCCTTTCCCCATGGCTTGTTTTTGTCAGGTTTTTTGAAGATCCGATAGTTGTAGATGTGTGGTGTTATTTCTGAGGTCTCTGTTCTCTTCCATTGGTGTATATATCTGTTTTGGTACCAGTACCATGCTGTTTTGGTTACTGTAGCCTTGTAGTATAGTTTGAAGTCAGGTAGCGTGATGCCTCCAGGTTTGTTCTTTTTGCTTAGGATTGTTTTGGCTGTGCGGGCTCTTTTTTTGTTCCATATGGAATTTAAAGTAGTTTTTTTCTAATTCTGCAAAGAAAGTCACTGGTAGCTTGATGGGAATAGCATTGAATCTATAAATTACTTTGGGTAGTATGGCCATTTTCATGATATTGATTCTTCTTATCCATGAGCATGGAATGTTTTTCCATTTGTGTTTGTCCTATTTTATTTCCTTGAGCAGTGATTTGTAGTTCTCCTTGAAGAGGTCCTCCCTTGAAGGTTGTATTCCTAATTATTTTATTCTCTTTGTAGCATTTGTGAATGGGAGTTCACTCATGATTTGGCTGTCTGCTCTCTGGTGAATAGAAATGCTTATAATTTTTGTACATTGATTTTTTATTCTGAGACTTTGCTGAAGTTGCTTATCAGCTTAAGGAGTTTTTGACCAGAAACGATGGGATTTTCTAAATACGCAGTCATATCGTCTGCAAACGAGACAATTTGACTTCCTCTCTTCCTATCTGAATACACTTTATTTCTTTGTCTTGCCTTATTGCCCTGGCCAGAACTTCCAATACTATGTTGAATAGGAGTGATGAGAAAGGGCATCCCTGTCTTGTGCCGGTTTTCAAAGGGAATGCTTCCAGCTTTTGGCCATTCAGTATGATATTGGCTATAGATTTGTCATAAACAGCTCTTATTATTTTGATATATGTTCCATCAATACCTTGTTTATTGAGAGTTTTTTAGCATGAAGGGAGGTTGAATTTTTTGAAGGCCTTTTCTGCTTCTATTGAGATAACCGTGGTTTTTGTCATTGGTTCTGTTTATGTGATGATGGATTATATTTATTGATTTGTGTATGTGGAACCAGCCTTGCATCCCAGGGATGAAGCTGAATTGATCATGGTGGATAAGCTTTACGATGCACAACTAGATTCAGTTTGCCAGTATCTTATTGAGGATTTTTGCATCAACATTCATCAGGGATATTGGCCTGAAATTTTCTTTTTCTGTTATGTCTCTGCCAGGTTTTGGTATCAGGATGACGCTGGCCTCATAAAATTAGTTAGGGAGGAGTCCCTCTTTTTCTATTGTTTGGAATAGTTTCAGAAGGAATGGTACCAGCTCCTCTTTGTACCTCTGGTAGAACGAGGCTATCAATCCGTCTGGTCCTGGGCTTTTTTTTAGTTGGTAGGCTATTAATTACTGCCTCAATTTCAGAACTTCTTTTTGGTCTATTCAGGGATTCGACTTCTTCCTGGTTTAGTCTTGGGAGGGTGTATGTGTCCAGGAATTTATCCATTTCTTCTAGATTTTTTAGTTTATTTGCATGAGGAGTTTATAGTATTCTCTGACGGAAGTTTGTATTTCTGCAGGATCAGGGGTGATATTCCCTTTATCATTTTTTATTGTGTCTATTCGATTCTTCCCTTTTATCTTATTAGTCTTGCTAGTGGTCCATCTATTTTGCTAATCTTTTCAAGAAACCACCTCCTGGATTCATTGATTTTTTTAACATTTTTCATGTCTCTATCTCCTTCAGTTCTGCTCTGATCTTAGTTATTTCTTGTCTTCTGCTAGCTTTTGAATTTGTTTGCTCTTGCTTCTCTTGTTCTTTTAATTGTGATGTTAGGGTGTCAATTTGAGATTTTTTCCAGCTTTCTGATGTGGGCATTTAGTGCTATAAATTTCCCTCTTAACACTGCTTTAGCTGTGTCCTAGAGATACTGGTATGTTGTCTCTTTGTTCTCATTGGTTTCAAACAACTTCTTTATTTTGGCCTTAATTTTGTTATTTACCCAGGAGTCATTCAGGAATGTTGTTCAATTTCCATGTAGTTGTGCGGTTTCGAGTGAGTTTCTTTTTTTTCTTTTTTCTTTCTTCCTTTTTTTTTTTTTTTTTTTTTGAGATGGAGTCTTGCTCACTGCAAGCTCTGCCTCCCAGGTTCACACCATTCTACTGCCTCAGCCTCCCAAGTAGGTGGGACTACAGGTGCCCACCACCACGCCTGGCTAATTTTTTTTTATTTTTAATAGAGATGGGATTTCACCGTGTTAGCCAGGATGGTCTCGATCTCCTGACCTCATGATCCTCCCACCTCAGCCTCCCAAAGTGCTGGGATTACAGGCGTGAGCCACTGCACCCGGACTTGAGTGAGCTTCTTAATCCTGTGTTCTAATTTGATTGCACTGTGGTCTGAAAGACCTTTTGTTATGATTTGTGTTCTTTTGCATCTGCTGAGGCGTGTTTTACTTCCAATTATGTGGTGAATTTTAGAACACATGCTATATGGTGCTGAGAAGAATGTATATTCTGTGGATTTGGGGTAGAGAGTTCTGTAGATGTCTATTAGGTCCACTTGATTCAGAGCTGAGTTCAAGTCCTGAATATCCTTGTTAATTTTCTGTCTCGTTGATCTGTATAGTATTGACAGTGGGGTGTTAAAGTCTCCCACTGTTATTGTGTGGGAGTCTAAGTCTCTTTGTCAGTCTCTAAGAACTTGCTTTATGAATCTCGGTGTTCCTGTAGTGGGTGCATATATATTTAGGATAGTTTGCTGTTCCTGTTGCATCGATCCCTTTACCATTATGTAATGCCCTTCTTTGTCTCTTTTTATGTTTGTTGCTTTAAAGTCTGTTTTATCAGAGACTAGGATTGCAACTCCTTTTTTTTTGTTTGTTTCTTTCCATTTGCTTGGTAAATATTCCTCCATCCCTTTATTTTGAACCTATGTGTGTCTTTGCATGTGAGATGGGTCTCCTGAATACAGCACACTGATGGGTCTTGACTCTTTATCCAATTGGCCAGTCTGTGTCTTTTAATTGGAGCTTTAGCCTATTTACATTTAAGGTTGACATTCTTTTGTGTGAATTTGATCCTGTCTTCATGATGTTAGCTGGTTATTTTGCACATTAGTTGATGCAGTTTCTTCATAGTGTCATTTGTCTTTATATTTTGGTGTGTTTTTGCTGTGGCTGGTACCAGTTTTTCCTTTCCATATAGTGCTTCTTTCAGGTAGAGCTCCCTCTTTCTTAGCTTCCAGAAGATTTTCCTGGTTTCAGTTAACTATGTATTACATACTTTATTTGAGATTCCTCAGCCTGTTTTCAATTCACATTTTAACAGTTCTCCATTGTCTTCTCCCCACAGAGCCCAGCTCTGTTTTTGCACAATATAATCAGGAAGAGGCACTGGAATTTTACCATTTTCAGTCTTTTAATTGGGTATTTTGATCCTCTCTACTGTGTAGCCAAGGCTATTGCCCCATTTCAAACAGTTCTGTGAAATACATCTTGGTTGTCCAGGCATGGTGAATACTAATCAAATGAGAGACATAATATGACAGAGAGGAGGAGGGAGAGGGAGAAGGAAAAAAGAGAGAGAGGAAGAGGTAGAAGATCTCAATTGCTCAACTGAGCAATTTCAGAAAGTGTGTGGAGACCAGACTGTTGAGGAAGCTATGTACTTTATGGCCATCTCTGCTACATCAGAGAGCTCAGAGAATGACACAACTCTTCATTTGCAATTTAACACTTGGAATCAGATATGTAAAAATACTCAATTTTTGGTAAATATTTTAATAAGAAGAATACTTTTTAAAAAGGAACTGTATTTATAAACTTCCAGATTATTTGTACATTTGATTATATGCAAATCCATAAGAATTAGCAAAAATGGTACAGGAAGCAACTGAAAACAATCTTTAGATTATACCTGTGTAGCATGAATTTTTTTCTGGAGAAGAAATATTTTCATGTGTCAGAAATTCAAATTTTCAAGGATTTCTGAGACATTTTTATTCAAAAGGCCAATGTTCTTTTGGCTTAGGAACTCCACCAGTTTGGTATGGACTTGATGTAGGAAAAAACCACTGTTCTTTCTCATTTCTCCTCTACCAGCCATTGTCAGAGAATTCCACTAATCTCTATAAAACTAGATTCTACCTTTTTCAAGTTGATAAAGTCTTTATTTCATGAATATTTAGAACATTTATGCTGCTTCACAATCATGCTTTTATTGGCATTACAGATGTCATGAAATTCAATGTGGCCAGGTCAAAGTAGTTTCCTGGCATAGTGGGCCTCAGCCCTACAGAATTTATTCCCAGCTCTATCACAGAATAGCATGTAGTCTTGGACAAACTACCTGTATTCTTGGAGTCTATTTCCATAGTAATATGCAGAGTTACATGACAATAGGAAAAATATAGTATATAACATTTAAAAAATGAATTTAATATTTCCATTAAAGTAAATTAACATCTTAATGTTATACCATTTTTTGGAAATAAATTCAGCTCTGAATGCATAATGTTGCCCATAAAATTCATCCACTGATAAAAACTAACATATAAAACATCCTAATATTTTTGTACTTATAAGCATATAAGCACAAAGGAACATCAAAACTTTCTTTTGAAGTGGAAATACCTACTGCACTACACTTGATATTTGTTCAGAGTGCTTGTAAGAAATCTTGTAAAGTAATGAAGTGTAGAAGAAAGCTTTTTAAAAATGTTTAGGAAAGTTGTGTTTTACATTAAGTTTTGAGGACTGTAAATCTCAACTATTTACCAAAATGGATTTAAAAAAAATCTGGCAACAATGAGCAGTATATAAGTCAAAATATTGAAACAAGGAGATTAAAAACTAGAGGGAAAGGAAAGTCTAAATCAAGACAGAATAATATTAGTTTCATAACAGAGGTGTATTTGGGGCAAAAGAAAAATACATTAATTTAAGATGAGCATTTGAATAACTTTGCCAAATTCCAGATCTGATTTGGCTTTGAAGTATGGACAGAATATTAATATATAAGAAGAAAGAGCATTCCAAAAGGGGAAACCACCTTCTGGTTGAGGGTGGGAAAAGAAGGATGAACAAAAATGACTTGGTAAATAATTCCTAATTTTCCTTAAGATGTAGGCCCAATGTACATAAATACCTCTCTCTAACATTCTGTTTAACAATGAAGAATCATATGGCTTGGAAGTGGTCCTGGGCTCTGGGTGATCGCAGCAGAAATAAAGAATTGTGTTGAACCCCCTGCTTCACATTCTTCCTCTAGCACAGAAGGACACAGGGACCTCCTGAAGTGCTGCCAGAGTAAACAACGGAAGATGAAAATTGTTCTGTGATCCATAAAAAGTAAAGTAGAGAGAAAATTAGAGTTTCCTGTGCTTTTGTTTTCTTCCTTTCACTTAATTTAACGCTGTGACTTACCAGGAAACCATTTAGTGCTCTCAGGCTAAATGGAATATTCACGCCCCTAACACCCTGATAAATAAAGTTCACTGTTTCAGATAAGTAAATACATTCTTTCAGGGGCCATTTTATGTCTTGGTCTAGCAAGTTTACCGCTTTGAGACTTGTCCTAGGAACAGGAGTAGGTAGATGGAGTGGATTGACTAAGATTTTAGCCCCTGGCTTTTAACAAAATCCACAATCCACAAGTAGTTCTCTCCTTGAGGACTCACTAACCTAAATTTCTTTGCTTTCATGAGTTTGAAGCCACATATTAATAGTATTGTGATCATTTCCTTCATGGGGTTTAATGCACCATTAGTTTCATATTAGATGCCTTTAACTAAATGTATCTGCCAATAATTGTTTTAAAGGATAACTAATTGTTTTGACAACTATAGGGCAAGGCTTTCAATAGCTACTGCAGCATTAAATTAGAGGTTTGTAAAACTACCAGAATTGGGCTTTGAAAGTGCATATAGTGTTCAAGTCTACCACTGAAATGCTGTCATGCTAAGTGGCTTATTATTTCTACTACTGTAGATACAGGGATCAGATGGCCTCTTGGTTTATACCCTCATTATAATGGCATCATCTAGCACTACCATGGCTAATTTCCCAGGCTTATCTCTCTCTGATCACTGTAGGAGTTTCTGTGGAAAATGCCATTTCTTTTAGAAAATGTGGCAGTTATGAATATATTCATCTCTAGACTCTCATGAAAATGCTTTCAATGAAATAGATAAAAATAAACTCTGTGGAAAAGATATCTCATGCTTATGACACTTCAGAGGATACCTGTGCTAACATGACCAACAGAGCAATTCCTCTGTTATATGCCCGCTAACGATGCATTCAGTTAGATATTCTGAGCTGAAAGTAACAGATAGAATTCTACAGATGGCATCTAGAAAGAAGGATCACTCCTGCTCTTCCTGTGTTCCCTTCATGTAGGGCAACACTTCCCCTGACTTCTGTAGTCTTATAAAGGGAGTACTTACACTTCACTCCTAGCAACCAAGGGCAGACATGCTGTGGAACCCAGTTTTTTCTTTAACTGGGTCAGAATCTTGGCCAATGTAGGGTGGTATATGCTTAGGATAGGGCCAATGTTATCTCCTTTCCTGCAGTTTTTTGCACAGGCTTTGAAGCAAGGAGGCACCCTTAAATCGTCCTCTGTCTGCTATTTATTGGAAAAATAATAATAACAACAACAATGGGAGTAGTGAAAACAACAGCTATTATGGGGTTGGGTGTGTCACGGACTGGTTGGTTGTGTCATCTTCAAATCCGTATGTTGAAGATTTAATCCTCCATGTAGTGGTATTTGATGATGGGGTCTTTGAGGGGTAATTAGGGTTAAATTAGGCCATGAAGGCAAGGTCCTTATGATGGGATTACTGAGTGGCTTTACAAGAAGAGGAAGATCTCATTTATGCACTGAGGAAAGGCCATGTGAGGACACAGAAAGAAGGCAGCTGTATGCAAGCCAGAAAGAGAGCCCTCACCAGGGACAAAATAGGCTGTCACCTTGATCTTGGACTTGCCAGCCTCTAGAACTGTGAGAAATAAATGTCTGTGGTTTAAATCACTTAGTCTATGGTAATTTGTTATAGCAGCCCAAGTAAACTAAGACAAGGGAAGAGGAATCTGGCATTCCTTTTCCAATGGAGGAACATCATCTGATACTTGTGGCCTTTCTCCCCAACTCTCCCTTAGTCCTCCTCAGAAAAAGATAACAGTCTTATCTGATTGGAGAGTTTGATAAAAGGATCTGAGCTGGTTGACTAGGAACCATCTGGGTTTCCTTTTTCAGAGCCTGCCTATTGACAGAACACACAGGAGACTGTACCTGGAGGAGATATTTGTTGTGCATAGTTCCAGGTGGAGAATTAAGTTAATTCGGGAATAAAATGTTACCACTTAGCTGCAGCTCTGAAACCACATTTCCATTCAGTGTATTAATAATAATTAGATCTGTACCTGACCCTTATACTTACTTTGTATTGATTCTGAACTCAGCGGGAGAATAGGGGTATTATTTATGAACCCCCTAAATAATCTCTAGATGTACCAGTGATAGCATCTAAGTCTCACATTTATGGGCCATTTACTATATCCTGGATACTATACTGAAAACTTAGTATCGTAGCACAAGGGTGCTACAGGGGGACTCTAAAAACAGAAGGCCTGGGTTCAAATCTCATATATGTCATACATTCTGTAATTTGAGATTAATTACTTAACCTCTCTGACCTCACTTTACTCACTTGAAAAAATCAGAATTATATTAGCTCCTACCTCACAGAACTATTGTAAAAGTTCAATGGATTACATATTATATGCTTAGAAAATATCCAGCACATACTACATGCATAAAGGTTATCTAGCATTCCTTACTACAACAAATAAAGTACCACATTTGTCTCAATTGTATAGATGAGCAAACTGAGACTCAGAAAAATTGAATATATTTTTCAGAAAGTTCCCACATTTAGCAAATTGCAGAGTTGGGATTTAAAGCCAGATCTTGCCAACTATATTTTTTTCCCGGGAGGGATGTTTATCAAGAGAGAACTCTATCAAATTAGAATAAAAGGTGGAGGGTAAGCTAAGATTCCTTCATCTATCTGATTTGTCCATAAAAGGAAGGAATATCCACTCTTTCACATTGCAACAGTCTTCCTTGCCTACCTTTTAATGAATGTTGTCCTTTCTTACCATCTGTGTATAATCAAATATTCACAACCATGTTTTAAGAATTTCTCACTTCAAGGCTATCACTATACTTACATCGAAGCTATCATTCAGATATTTCTAAGAAGTTTCCATTCTTAAAGACCCTTATCACCCACCTTTTGTCAACATGAGAAAAATCATAAAGATACTCTTTATGGTTGGAAATTTTTGTGTATGAAATTGCTATTTTTAACAAAATCTGCTAAGTCATTTAAAACAAGTCTTAGTGAACCATTTATTTAATTTTTCCTATAGATTCCAAGTCCCAGTGGGGTCAGATTCCTTGGCAATCAGAACATTTTTCTACTCGGCTTTACTTCTTGATGGAACATTATTTCCAGTTTAGTGGTACACTTTAAGGACAAAAATGGTCCATAATGAAGGAAAATGCCACAGGAGTATAGAAAAGAGTCTTACACAGAGGCATGAACTCTCACTATATACTCCCTGTTCCCAGCCCTGATTCACAATGAATGTTCCCAGTTTATGCACTATCAACCTATTGAACTGTAGCAGCAAGAAAAAGTATTATGAAAGTCTGGATGATAGCCAGCAGCAAATTCATCATCCAGCAGTCAGGGAAAAAAATCTAGGCTAGTCTGATGAAGAAAATATAGGTCCACTTGAATCTGAAGAAGGCTCTTCTTGAATCTGAAGAAGGACCTGGTATAAACAGTATGGTCAAATCAACTCAAAAAATGGAGATACCAGCAACTTAGAGTCCCATCTAGTTGCTTGAGATATTTCTGAGGAAACCTTGACAAATTATACATTATTTACTCCATTTCTGGTGTGATTTTTGCCAACTCATATACCAATGCATGTAAGAGACGTTATTTCCTCTATGGTATTCCTAATAGTTTATAAGTAGCCCTCTCCAAAACACAGAGAATGGGGCCGACGATATTGCTTTCCTAAGGCAGAGCTCAGCAGGAAGCAGCAGCTCTCCTAACGTGATGCTGCTGGTTTTTACTCACAGGGAAACTTGAGCCTCTGACTCCGAAGCTGGAAATAGAAGGTTGTCACCAAAAGTAGACAGGTGGATTGCCCAAGGTTATTAAATATGTCTATAAATGACAGTAATTGTTCCTATTATTTATCCCTATCTGAATGAAAGGACTTCTTAATTAGTGCCTAGGAAAGTAAATGAGGATGTAACTGACAGAAACAGTATGCACAGTTTTGCTATAATGAAGCCAGTCGTGTAATGAAGCATAAGTCAGTTTATCACCCTACTCAAAAGTAAACTCCTACATTGCCACTGTAGATCCTTTATGAATTTTACCCTTCACCATTATGAAAACTGTGGGACATCAGCACGCATACGATACATGAAGTTTTCTTGACATTCCCTAATTTCAGCTTGTGCATTTTTAAATGAAGTTTTATACAAAGATAAGGCTAAAAAACCTCAATGAGGCTGGGTGCAGTGGCTCACGCCTGTAATCCCAGTACTTTGGGAGGCCTAGGCGGGGAGATCCCCTGAGGTCAGGAGTTCAACACCAGCCTGGCCAACATGGTGAAACCCCATCTCTACTTAAAATACAAAAATTAGCCAGGCGTGGTGGCAGGTGCCTGTAATCCCAGCTACTCAGGAGGCTGAGGCAGGAGAATTGCTTGAACCTGGGAGGCGGAGGTTGCAGTGAGCTGAAATCGTGCCATTGCACTCCAGCCTGGGGGACACAGCAAAACTTTGCCAAAAAAAAAAAAAAAAAAAAAAAAAAACAAACAAAAAAAAACACCTCAATGAACAAGGAGAAATTGGTATTCTGCATGTAAAAGGATTATAATTTTTACTTAAGGAAATGACTTAAATCATTCTGGAAAGCTATGAAAGACTAGCCATGTTTATAAGAAAGTAAGGGGAAATTAATGAAACCAAAAAAGAAGACAATGGAGAAAGATAAATATTTAAGGAAAAGAGTAACATTGAGGGTTTGTTTTTTTCCCAATTCCACGAGGCTTTCCTTTCTCTAAGAGAAGTCTCTTCTCTCAGCTTCTTGTTAGAAGGCAGATTATCTCTGGCAGAGTCTCACAAACTCTGACTCTATCATCTTCAGTTCTCTAAGTGCCAGAGAATGTGATGGGAGGTTTCTCTTTTGTTCCTTCTGGATGAAGTGGAAAAAAAAAAATCATATGTTTGGTGAGATTCTCAATGAAGTGTCATTTCTACAGAAAAAAATTTTTTAAGAACAACTACTTGTTAACATTAGAATTGGCAAACACATATCCCATATGTATTCCTGAATGAGTTTCAGTGAGATATATTCTGAGAAAACAAACATAAAAAGCACCCATTTTTTTTCCAAGATCCACTCCTAAGGCTCAATAGGCATCCACTCTTGAGTAGACAAGGAAATGTTTATATCTCCTTTTTCAACTGATTGATTGCATTAACCTCATACACTATCGTATTCTCTCACCTATATCATAATACAGAATACTATTTTTAACTTTATTGTTTTATTTATGGTTCTTCTATGCAAATTTATTATGAATTATTTGTAGGGAAATTCATATTATGATGCATTTCTTTTGTGCTGCCAAATATACAGGAGCCCATAAGTCTATTAAAACACAGGTACTTATTTAATACATTTATGTATTAACATACGTGTACATTAATGTTTTGTTTAAAAACCTAGAACTAAAGGATGACACCATATCTGCCTTACAGAAGGTTGATATTTCTCTCATTCCAAGTGCTGCTAATGTAAATAACAAAATATTTGATGCAATTGAATCTAAACAGATCCAAATGCTTTCCTAATATAATAATTTTTAGAATTTTAGGCTTAGAAGGCACCTTGCAAACTGTTCGAACTAGTTAGCTTAGTTTTCTTTTTTGTTTCATATGAAAAGTCTGAAGATCATAGATATTTAATGATTTGATCATGGTGGCAGATTATTAGCAGCAGATCCAGAATTAATACCGAAACCTTCTTATTCTTTATTGCTAATATGAAGCTCTGTCTTCTTAGTCCAATATTCCTCCCACATTGCAAAAGGTATTATACTTATTTTTTAAAACTAGAGATTTAAAAATATATTTTTAAAATAAAGTTAGTCGGCAATAATCACATCTCTCATAAATAATCAATATTTTTGATATATAGCTCCAGCATTTACATATTATAGATTAATGTTCAAGTGAATATCTCTCGTCTTATTTGCATGGTTTTGATTGTCTTTGCTATGGGAATATTAAATGTAAAAGGAAGATTCTGGCCATTGTAATGGGCTTAAAGTTATTTTTAACAGAAATATATTGCATAAGAATATTTAAATAATATTAAGCCATGTAGCTTTTTCTTACACAGAAACCCAAAATATTCCACAGGTTTAAGAAATGCTTCAATCCGAGCAGAAATAGGAAGCTTTGACCTTCACCCATTGTCTCCTCTCACACTGAGCTTCAAAAACGTCTTAGAGTAACTCTGGAGCTGTGGGAACTTGGTTTAAAAGCCATTATCACAGGGGGGTCTGTAGCTGATGCATGTTGATGATGCTTTCAGTCTTCGTTCTGACCCTTTTATAAAAGTTCTGCTCTTTCACTACACTCACTTTGCACGGAAAGGTGATGCTGAAGCCGAGCTTGACCTATAGCCATGGACAGCTTTCTGTTGCCAAGGTCACTGAGGTAGTTTCTTCTTCAGGGTACGTGGGAGTTACAGAACAGAAAGAAAAAGGATTCTGTAGTAGCAAATTCTTCTTACATCAAAATTGGCAGATTTCATAATTTTACCTAAAATATCTTGTCATGACATTTCCAGTAAGACTAATAAAACCACATGAAACATTTCATACCCACTTCTTCTTGTCCTTAAAAATGATGTAGACCTAAATGATATAAATCATATAACAAATTTTTAAATTATATCATTAATTTATTATATCTTAAAGCAACTGTTTTACTAGGTGGAATTTGCCCTTAGGGATATTTAGAATATTTTTAAAAACCAATAAAAATATATTAAACAATAATTGAAGCCTGCTGTCTTGTTCCAATATCTAATTATTACTTCAACATCTCTTCCATAATTGTCCCTGTTTGCAGATGACATGATTGTATATCTAGAAAACCTCATCATCTCAGCCAAAAATCTCCTTAAGCTGATAGGCAACTTCAGCAAAGTCTCAGGATACAAAATCAATGTGCAAAAATCACAAGCATTCTTATACACTTATACATTCTTATACACTATACATTCTTATAATAACAGACAAACAGAGAGCCAAATCATGAGTGAACTCCCATTCACAATTGCTTCAAAGAGAATAAAATACCTAAGAATCCAACTTACAAGGGATGTGAAGGACCTCTTCAAGGAGAACTACAAACCACTGCTCAATGAAATAAAAGAGGATACAAACAAATGGAAGAACATTACATGCTCATGGGTAGGAAGAATCGATATCATGAAAATGGCCATACTGCCCAAGGTAATTTATAGATTCAGTGCCATCCCCATCAAGCTACCAATGACTTTCTTCACAGAACTGGAAAAAACTACTTTAAAGTTCATATGGAACCAAAAAAGAGCCCGCATTGCCAAGTCAATCCTGAGCCAAAAGAACAAAGCTGGAGGATTCATGCTACCTGACTTCAAACTATACTACAAGGCTACAGTAACCAAAACAGCACGGTACTGGTACCAAAACGGAGATATAGAATAATGGAACAGAACAGAGCCCTCAGAAATAATGCCACAAATCTACAACTATCTGATCTTTGACAAACCTGACAAAAACAAGAAATGGGGAAAGGATTCCCTATTTAATAAATGGTGCTGGGAAAACTGGCTAGCCATATGTAGAAAGTTGAAACTGGATCCCTTCCTTACACCTTATACAAACATTAATTCAAGATGGAGTAAAGACTTACATGTTAGACCTAAAACCATAAAAACCCTAGAAGAAAACCTAGGCAATACCATTCAGGTTATAGGCATGGGCAAGGACTTCATGTCTAAAACACCAAAAGCAATGGCAACAAAAGACAAAATTGACAAATGGGATCTAATCAAACTCAAGAGCTTCTGCACAGCAAAAGAAACTACCATCAGAGTGAACAGGCAACCTACAGAATGGGAGAAAATTTTTGCAACCTACTCATCTGACAAAGCGCTAATATCCAGAATCTACAATGAACTCAAACAAATTTACAAGAAAAAACAAACAACCCCATCAAAAAGTGGGTGAAGGATATGAACAGACACTTCTCAAAAGAAGACATTTATGCAGCCAAAAGACACAGGAAAAAATGCTCATCATCACTGGCCATCAGAGAAATGCACATCAAAACCACAATGAGATACCATCTCACACCAGTTAGAATGGCAATCATTAAAAAGTCAGGAAACAACAGGTGCTAGACAGGATGTGGAGAAATAGGAACACTTTTATACTGTTGGTGGGACTGTAAACTAGTTCAACCCTTGTGGAAGTCAGTGTGGCGATTCCTCAGGGATCTAGAACTAGAAATACCATTTGACCCAGCCATCCCATTACTGGGTATATACCCAAAGGACTATAAATCATGCTGCTATAAAGACACATGCACATGTATGTTTATTGCAGCACTATTCACAATAGCAAAGACTTGGAACCAACCCAAATGTCCAACAATGATAGACTGGATTAAGAAAATGTGGCAGATATACACCATGGAATACTAGGCAGCCATAAAAAATGATGAGTTCATGTCCTTTGTAGGGACATGGATGAAGCTGAAAACCATCATTCTCAGGAAACTATCACGAGGACAAAAAACCAAACACCGCCATGTTCTCACTCATAGGTAGGAATTGAACAATGAGAACACATGGACACAGGAAGGGGAACATCACACACCGGGGACTGTTGTGGGGTGGGGGGAGGGGGGAGGGATAGCATTAGGAGATATACCTAATGCTAAATGACTAGTTAATGGGTGCAGCACACCAACATGGCACATGTATACATATGTGACTAACCTGCACATTGTGCACATGTACCCTAAAACTTAAAGTATAACAATAAAAAACAAACAAACAAAAACACTTTGAGAGGCTGAGGTGGGCAGATCACGAGGTCAGGAGACCAGCCTGGCCAACAACGTGAAACCCCGTCTCTTAAAAAAAAAAAAAAAAAAAAAAAAAAAAAAAAAAATCTCTTCCATGAATTACTCGTCGTTTACATGAACTACTGCCTGAAAAATACTCTTGAAACTACATGTAATTATAAAGAAAGCAATAGTACAAGTCTAGGGCACCAAATTCCTGCATATTCATGGGTATTAATCAATTTAAAACTAAAGACATTGATAATTAAATATGTAAAAATTAAAATACATTAAAAACTCTATTAAGAATATGTATCCTACAGATTTGAAAGGTAAATAAAAATATTTACCCATGGGACCAATCAGTCTCTAGGTCAGCCACAGAGTTTCTCTATCTCAGGATGAAGGCACATAATTTTATGTAGCATCTAGGTTAGGGAATAAAGAAAAAAGAAGTGTCCTGTAAAGATTTAGTAGCCAACTCATCCTATATACTGATCATATGACTTTTTCCTGGGAAACTAAACATATTGCTAACTTTATCTCATATTCACCACCAAATCAGAGAGGGAAGATGCCTCTTAGATGAAGAAACTAGTCCCTGATAAGATTCTAGAATAAAAACCATACATTCTAAGCCCCAATTAATTCTTCATACTTTTTCACACTGTTATCAAAACGCCAAGGGGTTCAGTCTAGGCCCTGCTGCTTGCTGCACAGAAATCCAATGACTGAGACAATGAGTGAAACAATGAGTAGTGCCAAGGAAGAAAGTGTTAATCAAGTGCTGCAGCCAGTCTCAAATCCATCTCTGTGGGGGACTAGAACTTGGGGCTTATATAGCAGAGAAATGAAACAATGTGTAAGAAAACAGGAACTAGGGAGGGGAAAGGAAGCAATCATCACGAATGAACTGTTCAACATCGTTGTCCAGATATGGTGATCTGTTGAGTTTCACTTCTTCGATACTTTTTTTGAGAAGTCAGAAGGTCATTTCCTAAGAAAGAAACTCAGATAAAACAAATATGTTTCAAGTTTTAAGACCATAATTGTCCATTTCTATGTTTATCCAATAAAACTATCTATGGGACTATTGACTTGGTTTCAACATCACCAAAGCCATCTAAACCATTTGAATTAAAAAAATTATTAAAAAGCAGTTGGTTCAAAACAACAATGAGATACCATTTTTCTAACAGTATTTATTTCATTTTAAACAATGGCTTAGTTTTGAAAATTCATAATTTTCTTTCAATGTAAAAAAATAAATTACTGGTAATCACACCCTCTATAATGACTATAATCAGAATGACAGTAATAAGAAGTGTTGACAAGGCCATGGATAAATTTGAACCCTTATATACTGGAAATGTAAAATGGTATGACTACTGTTGCAATCAGTTCCTTTAAGTGGAAGGCATAAAATTAGCAGAAAAATAAACAATTTCATTTATTGTAACTGTAAAAAAACAAAACAAATCACTGAATTGTACATTTAGAATGGGTATATAACATATCTATGTTATATAACTTATATCTCAATAAAGCTATATTTAAAAAAGTAGTTGATGTTAACAAAGTAAATGCACATTTCTTCCACATATTTTAACTTACTGGGAAAACAACAAACTCAGAAGTGATTAACTACATCACTGAAATCAAACTATAAATTGAAAAGAAGTTATATTTTCTTGAAATGGTCTCCAGTTAATACCAAATCACCTGGAATTAAAAGTCAAAATAATTTTACCAACAACTCAAATTGATCTAGAAAGTAAGATATTATCATGATGAAGGCAGAATGGAGAAGAAAACTAAAAGATTGCATGGATAGTCCCATATATTCCAGAAATTGGATCTCTGTTACTTAGGGAATTAACATGGCTGTTTTGGGAAGATTTTAATCTGGATTTTTAGTTCTAGCATAACATCAGAATCTGACATTTTTTATGTGCTATACAATGATTTGGAGATTTTTTTTTCTCCCAAAGTTCTTTAAAGGAAAACCAATAGGAAGGAGTACAGAGTTACTTTTTAGATGCCTGGTTGATTTGTTTCATCATAACCTTTAGGCCATCTCCAAGGATACACACTCGCTATATAAAGTCCAAGTGATTTTTATGATCAAAAAGCCAAGTTTCCACCCAGGATTGACATATCTACACCCCATTGCCAATTTACTTTAGAAAATTGGAATATTAGAATTCATTAGGATTTCTTAAAAAGAATTATTACCAAAGTCCTTTCAGAAAATATTTGATTATGGGTTGAAAATACACAAAAACAACAAATGTTTTGCAGGTTGTGTCTGAATACTTTAAATGCACAGGTGTCTGTGTTCAGCCTGATTTTAAAAGTTAGTTACAGGTAAAAATATGTGTAATTGGTCGGGTGTGGTGGCTCACACCTGTAATCTCAGCACTTTGGGAGGCCAAGGCAGGCAGATCATTTGAGGTCAGGAGTTCGAGACCAGCCTGGCCAACATGGTGAAATCCCGTCTCTACTAAAAATTCAAAAAAAATTACCCAGGTATTGTGGTGGGCTCTTGTAATCCCAGCTACTCAGGAGGCTGAGGCAGGAGAATCTCTTGAACCTGGGAGACAGAGGCTGCAGTGAGCCGAGATCGCACCACTGCACTCCAGAATGGGCGACAGAGTAAGACTCTGTCTCAAAATAAAAATAAAAATAAAAAAATACATATATATGTAATTTTTCTGTTGTATTGAATAAAATAAATCAATGGACTTTTTGAGAGATAGTAAGTTTTATATTTAAAAATACACTAAGAGATCTAAAAGTAAAAACCACAGAATTTGAATATCAATTTTTACCTATGTGACTTTGGATGAAGTATTTAATCTTTATCCCAATCCTCACCTGAAAAAATAGGATTAATAGTATTACCTTACACACATTTGAAAAACAATGCCAAATGAATCTAAACAATCAACATTAAGCCCTTTCTAAAGGTCACTGAAATGAGTCAAGCCTCCACTCCAATTATACTAATAGTATTTGAAAATAATAGTTTCTTTTCTCTTCATACCAACTGCATATGTATGATAATTCTTCTAGAGTAATAAAGATGCTCTTAATCATATGATACTACTATGAAAATGTAAGGCTTGCAACATTTATATAAATATTGATCAAAGATTAGATGGAATCCATTGGCAGTTCAAAAAGATTTAAACCCTACTTAATCTTTTCAGTGTCACTTCAAATGGCAGCTGAGTTATAAAAGGCGGATCTGTGGTCAGAGAGAATGAACCTTAATGAAAATTAATTTCAAAGTCAAGATTGGTATTTAATAGACCACTCAAAACAATGAATGAGGCCTCATACTTGTATTCACTTCTATTAATAAGTATCAACATTCTCATTATAGAGAGAAAGCTTTAGAAAATATTGTTGATGGTCAACATGTAAAAAAAAAGGATAAAATTCCAAGGTACAAATTATTTCCCCTTCCATACAATTTTCAAGCACATTTTTACTGAGGAAGATGTCAAATGATACTTGGTAAATATGAAAACCCCTTCTCACAACATCATCATTAAAATGACATTCCAGATCAGATTGTAGAGTTATATTTTCTAAATAAGAAGTAGCTAGATTAAAAAATAGATATGTATTACTTGATCTAAATGCTTAAACCTCTCTAAGCAATAAAACAAAGGGAAAAATTATTTTAAACAACAGAAAAAAGTTACTATACTAACTTAACTTATAAATTTTTTAAAACTCTATAAAATAATAGTCAAATACAAATGTGCAGAAAATTACTTTAAATCTATGTCACATAAAATGAGTTGAAAATTTAATTCAATTGAAAAATTGAATAGAACATTTATTGAGGTTTTAAAAGTCAATTAAAGTGATGGAGAAACAGATAAAGAAGAAAATCAAAGAATATACAAATGGCCAATACACTTACAAAATATTTAAGCTAATTGATCATGTTAAAGTCTTAAAGTTTACGCTGTAATTAGCAAAGAAAGATTTTACATAAAAATGCATAGAATTAAAAATGTGAGAAGAGAAAAATTATCCATGGACCAGGTACAATGCTAATTTTTAATAGTTCTATAGAGATATGATTCATATTTCATACAATTCACTTATTTAAAGTGTATAACATTTTAAATGGTTAAATTGTTTTTAAAATATTCAGAGATATGTGCGGCCACCACCACAGCCAATTTTAGAACATTTTAATCACTTCCAAAAGAAATCCCATACTCTTTAACTACAACCCTCAGATTTCCCCATCCCCACCCTCCAGCCTTAATCAACCACTAATCTACGATCTATCTCTATAGATTGTCCCTATTCTGGACTTTCATATGAATGGAATCATGTAGTTTGTGGTCTTTTGTGACTGGCTTCTTTCAGTTAGCAAAATGTTTTCAAGGTTCACCATGTTTTTGTATCTATCAGTACATTATTCCTGTTTACGGCTGAATAATATTCTGTTCTATGAATATATACCATATTTTGTTATCCATTCATCTATTGGTAAATGTTTTTTAAATTTATTTCTAATTTTTAATTTTCGTGGATACACAGTATATACGTTTATGGGATACATGAGATATTATGATGCAGGCATACAATGCATAATAATCACATGAGAATAAATGGGGTATCCATCATCTCAAGCCTTTATCCTTTCTTTGTATTACAAACAATACAATTATACTCTTTTAGTTGTTTTAAAATGTACAATAAATTATAGTTGACTATAGTCACCCTGTTGTGCTGTCAAACACTAGATCTTATTCATTCTCTTTAACTATAGTTTTGTATATGGTCAACCATTCTCATTCCCTCTCACCATTACCCTTCCCAGCCTCTGTTAACCATCATTCTACTTTCTATCTCTATGAGCAATTGTTTCAATTTTTTACTCCCACAGAAGAGTAAGAACATGCAAAGTCTGTCTTTCTGTACCTGGCTTTTTTCACTTAACATAATAACCTCCAGCTCCATTCATGTTGTTACAAATTACAGGATCTCATCATTTTTTATGGCTGAATAGTACTCCATTGTGTATACTACATTTTCTTTATCCATTTGTCTGTTGATGAATACTTAGTTTACTTCTAAATCTGAGCCATTCTGAATAGTTTTAATTAACATCAGCATGCAGATATCTCTTTGATACATTGATTTCCTTTCTTTTTAGTATGTATCTGGCAGTGGAATTGCTGTATCATATTGCTGTTCTATTTTTAGTTTTTTGAGGAATCTCCAAACTGTTCTCCATAGTGGCTGTACTAATTTGCATTCCCACCAACATTGTATGAGGGTTCACTTTTGTCCACGTCCTCTCCAGCATATAAACCATTTTAATTGGGGTGAGATGGTATCTCATTATAGTTTTGATTTGTGCTTCTCTGATGATCAATGACGTTGAGCACCTTTTCTTGTACCTGCTTGCTATTTGTATGTATTCTTTTGAGAAATGTCTATTCAGTTCTTTCACCCATTTTTAATCAAATTACTTGTTTTTTTTTTCCTATAAAGTTGTTTGAGCTCCTTCTACATTCTGGTTACTAATCCCTTGTCAGATGGATAGTTTGCGTGAATTTTCTCCCATTCTGTGTGTTGTCTCTTAACTTTGTTGGTTGCATCCTTTGCTATGCAGAAGCTTTATGATTTGATGTGATTCTGTGTCCGGAATTGGTGGGTTCTTGGTCTCACTGACTTCAAGAATAAAGCCGCGGACCCTCGCGGTGAGTGTTACAGCTCTTAAGGTGGCGCGTCTGGAGTTTGTTCCTTCTGATGTTCAGATGTGTTCGGAGTTTCTTCCTTCTAGTGGGTTCGCAGTCTCGCTGGCTCAGGAGTGAAGCCGCAGACCTTCGAGGTGAGTGTTACAGCTCTTAAGGCAGCGCGTCTGGAGTTGTTCGTTCCTCCCGGTGGACTCATGGTCTCGCTGGGTTCAGGAGTGAAGCTGCAGATCTTCGCGGTGAGTGTTACAGCTCATAAAAGCAGTGTGGACCCAAAGAGTGAGCAGTAGCAAGATTTATTGCGAAGAGCGAAAGAATAAAGCTTCCACAATGTGGAAGGGGACCTGAGCGGGTTGCCAATGCTGGCTGGGGCAGCCTGCTTTTATTCTCTTATCTGGCCCCACCCACATCCTGCTGATTGGTAGAGCCAAGTGGCCTGTTTTGACAGGGTGCTGATTGGTGCGTTTACAATCCCTGAGCTAGATA
The DNA here is from genome assembly GCF_028885655.2 of Pongo abelii. NCBI lineage: Eukaryota > Metazoa > Chordata > Mammalia > Primates > Hominidae > Pongo > Pongo abelii. The sequence goes on along the minus strand of NC_071997.2, from coordinate 79,823,356 downwards.
CAAAGGTTCTCCATGTCCCCATCAGATTAGTTAGATACAGAGTTTCGACACACAGGTTCTCCAAGGCCCCACCAGAGCAGCTAGATACAGAGTGTCTATTGGTGCACTCACAAACCTTGAGCTAAACACAGGGTGCTGATTGGTGTGTTTACAAACCTTGAGCTAGATACAGAGTGCCGATTGGTGTGTTTACAATCCCTGAGCTAGACATAAAGGTTCTCCAAGGCCCCACCAGAGCAGCTAGCTACAGAGTGCCGATTGGCGCATTCAAAAACCCTGAGCTAAACACAGGGTGCTGATTGGTGTGTTTACAAACCTTGAGCTAGATACAGAGTGCCGATTGGTGTGTTTACAATCCCTGAGCTAGACATAAAGGTTCTCCAAGGCCCCACCAGAGCAGCTAGCTACAGAGTGTTGATTGGTGCATTCACAAACCCTGAGCTAAATACAGGGTGCTGATTGGTGTGTTTACAAACCTTGAGCTAGATACAGAGTGCCGATTGGTGTGTTTACAATCCCTGAGCTAGACATAAAGATTCTCCAAGGCCCCACCAGACTCAGGAGCCCAGCTGGCTTCACCTAGTGGATCCCACTCAGGGGCTGCAGGTGATGCTGCCTGCCAGTCCCGCGCCATGCGCTCGCACTCCTCAGCTCTTGGGCGGCAGATGGGACTGGGCGCCGTGGAGCAGGCGTGGGGCTCGTCGGGGAGGCTCGGGCTGCACAGGAACCCAGGGAGGTGGGGGAAGGCTCAGGCATGGCGGGCTGCAGTCCCGAGGCTTGCCCCACGGGAAAGCAGCTAAGGCCCGGCAAGAAATCGAGCGCAGCGCCAGTGGGCTGGCACTGCTGGGGGACCCAGTATACCCTCCGCAGCCGCTGGCCCGGGTGCTAAGTCCCTCATTGCCCGGGGCGGCAGGGCCGCCAAGTGCGGGGCCACCAAGCTCACGCCCACCTGGAACTCCAGCTGGCCCACAAGCGCCGCAGGCAACCCCGCTTCCTGCTGGCGCCTCTCCCTCCACACCTTCCCGCAAGCTGAGGGAGTGGGCTCCGGCCTTGGCCAGCCCAAAAAGGGGCTCCCACAGTGCAGCGGTGGGCTGAAGGGCTCCTCAAGTGCTGCCAAAATGGTAGCCCAGGCAGAGGAGGCGCTGAGAGCGAGCGAGGGCTGTGAGGACTGCCAGCATGCTGTCACCTCTCAATTCCATTTGTCCATTTTTGCTTAGGCTGCCTATGCTTGTAGGATATTACTTAAGAAATATTTGCCTTGAACAATGTCCTGGAGAGTTTCCCCAATATTTTCTTTCAGTAATTCTATAGATTGAGGTCTTAGATTTTAATCCATTTTTATTTTATTTTTGTATATGGGAGAGACAGGGCTGTAGTTTTTATTCTTCTGCATATGGTTTTCTTCTTCATATCTTCTGCATATCCAGTTTTCTCAGCACCATGTATTGAAGAGGTTGTCTTTTCCCCCAGTGTATGTTCTGTTGCTAAATGTTTTTCATGTATTATCTCCCTTAATTCTATTCAGAATCCTATGATATTCCCCCATTTTACTTGAAAAATTGAAGTAACTTGGTATATTACAATGGATTAGTTGGTGGAGTCGCTGAGAGTTAAATGTGTACTGCCTGCCTATCTCTAGAACCCATATTCTGCAACACTAGGTTCCAACTCCTTAAACATGTTTATCATGTTATAATGACCAATAATTCCACTTCCAGGAATTTTTAAGAAGAAAATAAATACTTACAGAAATACTGGTATACAATTATTATATATAAGGTCATTTTTAGAAGTGAAAATTTGAGCATAATTTTATCATATAATGACTGTGGACTTGTTAAATTAAGGCATGTCAATACCATGAAATATCATGCATTTATAAAAATAATTTTCCAAAAAATAATAAAATAGAAAATTGAAGAGATCATAGTTTTAAATGTAAAGAAACATTGTGCAATACTATACATAAATATGTACAGCAGATTCAATAGTTCACATGTTCATCATTTATAAAATAGATACAATTTTGACTTCATGGGGATGTTGAGATTAAATATGTTTATATTTGCAATGTGCTACAGTAGCTTATGTACACCTTATATAACTGTTGGGCACACATGCACAGACACAAACACCAAAAGACACACAGATAAACACAAAAACTCAGAGCAGAAAGATTGTGGGTGATCTTGATACTCTTTCATATTTTTCTGTATTTTCCACATATTCAAAAGAAATCCAAAAAGATCCAAGTATGTGTAAAGAAATGTTTTAACATAAAGTAGTGGCACAACAAAACAAAGAGAAACATTTTATTCATCCTTTGTTCCACGGGATTTGGGCATTTTAGCTAAAGTAACCACTTCAGGTTTATCATGGAACATGAGGGTAGAGAGATAAAAATCATTCCAAAACTCTCTCTAACCTATATCCCTAAGTGTGAAAAAGTGATTTCTATTTATAGACCTGGGCCTGTTTTGAAAAGTAGGTAATCGAAATGATCCCAGTTAGAAACAGATGCTTAGCAATCTTGAAATGAGTGGTAGGACATGTGGCAGAATTCTTTGCCACTGTCAGATGTTGCTTATTAACCCCCCACCTAGCTAAGCATGCCATTAGACTACAGAAGAGTCTGCAAAACTACTGTCTTCCCAAGAAACAAGTTGTTGACATGTCAGTTGCAGAAGATAGTTTTCTAAAATCACTCATACAGTCTTTTTTTTAATAGCCCATACTTAATTAACACTCTTTGTCCTTATTGTATAATATAATATCTTATCTTATACAATATAAGATAGTTGTCATGAACTGATTTAACTTGCTTTAAATAGCATTTCACTAGAAACTAAAAGCTTTTATATCACTTTTGCATCACGCGGATACACAAACAGAAAAAAGGAGTCTCCTGAGAGGAACTCATTTTCGCATAACCACCTGCCTATCAACTGACATGCCAGCATTAGCATAGGAGGAACTTTCATGGTTGAGATTTAGAATGACACATTCCACTTCCTTTTCTTTTCTTTCTTATTTTTTTTAAAGATGGAATTTCACTCCTGTTGCCCAGGCTGGAGTGCAATGGCTTGATCTCAGCTCACTGCAACCTCCGCCTCCGAGGTTCAAGTGATTCTCCTGCCTCAGCCTCCTAAGTAGCTGGGATTACAGGCGCCCACCACCATGCCCAGCTAATTTTTGTATTTTTAGTACAGATGGGGTTTCACCACATTGGCCAGGCTGGTGTTGAACTCCTGACCTCAGGTGATCTGCCGGCCTAGGCCTCCCAAAGTACTGGGATTACAGGTGTGAGCCACCACACCCGGCCCCACTTCTTTTTCTAAATAAATTTTTTGCAGTACATTATTTTCTGATTATAAAATCGATACAGGCATACAATTTATTTTATTTTATTTTATTTTGAGATGGAGTCTTGCTCTGTCGCCCAGGCTGGAGTGCAGTGGCGTGATCTCGGCTCACTGCAAGCTCCGCCTCCCAGGTTCACGCCATTCTCCTGCCTCAGCCTCCCGAGTAGCTGGGACTACAGGCACATGCCACAGCGCCCGGCTAATTTTTTTTTGTATTTTTAGTAGAGACGGGGTTTGACCGTGTTAGCCAGGATGGTCTCGATCTCCTGACCTCGTGATCTGCCCGTCTCTGCCTCCCAAAGTGCTGGGATTACAGGCGTGAGCCACTGCGCCTGGCCAGGCATACAATGCCAGGCATACAATTTCTTATCTCAAATCCCAAAAAGTGATCAATCGACCTTTGAAAATAAAGATTTTGCCACAACTCATTGTGAAAAAAGCTGACCTGAACTGAGTTACCATAAAGCTGTATTAACATCACTTATTGTGTATATTAACACATTTTGCTGCAAAATATCAATATGCTTGTTTACAGAAGATTGTCTCAGACCCCACTGAAGGTGTAACCTAACATAAAATGTACATATCAGAAAACCATCCTAAAATTTAACAATTTCTCAATTCCAAAACATATTTGGTTAGATTGGTTTTGAAAAAGGGAATGTAGACCTGTATATTCTCACCACGAAAACATTATACAAAAAACTATAAGAATTAAAATGAAGATAATTTTATGCCACTACTCAGAGCTGACAAATATGAACAGTTTTGGTGAACATTTTTTACTGGTTTTTCCTATAGTTACATATGCCTAAAGGATGAATAAGCATGCACTTTTTTGTCATTTATTTTTACTGCATTTAATACTGTATCATGAACTTCTTTCACTGTAAATATAGATTGTCATTAAAATAAAAATTGTGTATGTGTACTATAACGTATGTAAACAAATCTCTGTTTTTTAAAGATATTTAGGTTGTTTTAAAGTCACCACTATAAACAACACTGTGATAAATATCCTTATACATACACGCCATTATTTCAGTAGGATTCATTTTAGGCCCAGGTTGGTAAGTAGGATAGCATGACTATATTAAATTTTGACACTTATTTTTCAAATCGCCTTGCAAAAGGACAGCACCAATTTACATCTCCATATACAGTATAAACAGTGCTCGTTTTCTCACACCGTCATCAGCATTGGGTATTAACAATCTTTTAAATTAAATATTTTGCACAAGCCCAGTACAAGACAAAAAAAATCATCTTTTACTATATAATAATTTAGAGAGCTTAAATATATCAGAAAATAGAGTAACTCAGGGAAAGAAATCTAAGGAGAGGACAACATAGCTTGTTTCCTATTTACAATTTTTGAAAAAGTCTGTTTTAATTGATTATTAAGTGATACATTATTTTCTATTGGATTTTTAAAATGAGGGAAGCATTGGTGAATATCTGTGGGACTAAATTCCTTCAAAATCCAGATCTCAAAATGAATTAATATATGAGAAGTCGTATCAGATACACTAAAAAACTACTTCCAAGTTGTACAACAAAATTAATTCATTTTTTAAGAAGTGCAAAGACCCAAATTTCTCAGGAAAAGTATGTATATGTGTGTGCTGGGGATGATTAGCTGTGGTAGATTGAAAGGAGGGGTGACAATAGGATGAGAGAAATTGACTGAAGATGTCTGTTTCTTAATTTACCTACTATTTGATCTTGATAAAAAAGACACAGACTTTTTCTGTGTCTCAGAGATTTTACAGGTGAAATGAGAACAATTTTTTAACCAATATTTCAAGATACAGTGAGAATAAATTAGCTTGACTTTTCCTGTGTCTTAGACAATTTATAGGTGAAATGAGAATAATTTAACCAATATCACAAGGTACTGTGAGTTTTAAATGAGTTATCATATATTACAATGATCAGTATAGTCTTAAAAAATAATAGTGCAAAATTATTAGTTTAATAAAAGTGGGTTCTCATAATTTCATTCATTCATTCAACAAATGTTTTGTGTGTACATTTATTACTGTTTTAGTATTAATCTCATTTGACTCTATTCTGCAAAAACATTGGGGGAAATACAGATTCTGTTCAAATTGCAGTTCTGCTCCTTAATAATCTGTCCACTCTTTAAGTTTCTCACCTCCAAAATGGTAATTTTCATTCCTGTTTCAAAGAGTAGTTTTAAGAATTAAATGAAGTAATGCATCTAAAGAACTGAGTGTGATGCACATAGTCAGTGCTCAATCATCTTGGTGGTGTTGGTGGTGGGTAGTCAAAGTTCCCATCTCATTGCCTCCCACAGAGCTGGAACCATTCAACGTCAATTTACTTCCTTCTTACTTTTTCTCTTTGGTTCATAGTCAGAGATTATACCATATACCTGACAAGCCATTACAGGAATAGAGGACCCACCAGAAAACCTAAATGACGTGGTGAGAATTAATCAGCTAGAAAAGTTGCCAACCAAAAAAATAAATAAATAAAAATATGTATTTTTCTGAGAACAACCTATTATTTATTAACATACATGATGAACATATACGAAAATAATAAAATATAAATAGACTATGAGAGAATGTGCCATGATTACCAGAAAACCCCAAGTAAAAATTTCATTGAAAATAATAATTATTTTTAAAATAGTTACTCCTCTAACCACCGCAAAAGAAAAAAATAAATAAACCTACACTTTCACTACAGTACTTTGCTCTTTAAGGAAAATATAAGAGTCACAATTAAGTAATTATAATTTTTGAAAGGCATAATCTATTCTAAGTTCAAATCCATTAATTTCAAAATAACAATTCTTTTAGTTTTATGTATCTTATTCATAATGACAACATATTTGACAACCATTATTTTATACTCTAAAACCACAGTCATTGATATTTAAAAAGCCATGACTGCATTATCAAATAAAGTACATATTTGCTCAATTACCTGGTAAGCTTGAGTGCACAATGACATTCAATCTAAATCATTATAGCAAAAGAACAGTAAAGTGATTCTAGAATTCAAATGTCTTTAAAGTTTGGATTAGCTGTCTTCAAGGAAGAAAACAAAGCCCCAATTTATTTATGGAAATATTGCCTTTGTAAAGGTCAAGGGTGAATCCCCACGGAATCAGTTGCTCAGCTAGCCCCATAAATTGTTTTTACCCTTTTAACTTTCTCATTCTGAGCCACAACGGGACTGGGTCATAGGACAAAAAGGCACTAACGAGGACTGTCTCCATAGTTTCAATAGAAGAAGAGAGATAGATGACTTGGCAGGGCAGCTGTGACATTATGAGCATTAGCCAAACAACTTTGTGGACTGTTTTTAGGAGAGGAAGAGGTACAGTTCTCTGGAAATAAAAACCTCAGATTTGCCTGAGTATAGGTGGTCTCACCTGCTTTCTCCTGACATTCTAGCATTTGGATTTGTTCATGCAGCAGTAATATGATTGTCAGTTATGTGAAAAATGCATTCTGAATAACTGCTGGGTGTGAAAAACAGTTTCAGTATTTTAAGACTCTTAAGGTGGAAATACTCAATTCTTTCATCTAAGAGACTGATATGCTAAGGGAGGAGACCACCCCTCATATTGTCTTATGCCCAATTTCTGCCTCCAAAGAAAGAAGTAAAAACTAAAAGGCAGAAATGCAATCCACAGGCAGATAGCCCAGCACCACGCCCTGGGCCTGGTAGTTAAAAATCATTTCCTGACCTAACTGCTTGTGTTATCTATAGATTTCAGACATTGTATGGAATAGCATCGTGAAAATCCCTGTCCTGTTCTGTTCCATTCTGATTACCGGTGCATGCAGCCCCCAGTCATGTACCCCCTGCTTGCTCAATCGATCATGACCCTCTCACGTGGACCCCCTTAGAGTTGTAAGCCCTTAAAAGGGACAAGAATTGCTCACTCACTCGGGGAGCCCGGTTTTTGGAAACATGAGTCCGCGGATGCTCCCAGCTGAATAAAACCCTTTCCTTCTACAACTCGATGTCTCGGGGGTTCTTGTCTGTGGCTTGTCCTGCTACAATGCAAGTTGCTACTATGTAGTTCTCATCTTCAATAAAATGGATGGTGGCTAAATAATATATTTACTTTATGAATTTGACTTCTACATCAAAACCTTGCCCTAATTTTTGTAAAGGAATTTTGAAGCATGTCATCAATTTAATAATTCAGGAAACATTTGAGTGATTATTAATAATAATCTTGATAAATCATAAATGGAGTTTAGACATAGAAATGCTACATGATATTAAAAATTTTTCCCCTAATGTGAATTTAGGGAGATTCAGCCCTATCTTCTTTCACTTGAGATCATAGACTTATTCATAGCATGTAAACTATTAGGAATTCAGATTAGGTTTAAGGGAGTTTACTCTACTTCCCCTCATACTGTTCCCTTGATACAACTATAGATAGAAATCAGGACAAGGAAATGAGCTGAAATGTCAAATCAGCTTTAGAGGCTGTTGACTGTGCACACGGAATCAGCGTGGGTGAGAGCCGGTAATTTCCATAGGAGGAAAAGCAGACAGAGGGCAAGGACTGAGCTAAAAGATCTTACCACCACCTAGCTGGTGAGGATAGTTTAGCACCCTGATAGTAGGGGATGAGGGAGATAAAATTTAATCCTCAAAGGCAAAACACACTCTGTTAAGTACAAAAGGCCTCCCCTCTTTGTTGTGCGGTAGAAATGAATAATCTTTACTCTCCTAGAGTTTTCTGAAAAACCTAAAAATTTACATTTCTCTTTCTTTGGGGCTTTGTGGCTTATTCTCATTCTTAGGAGTCCCAACATACTATTTGGGGAAAGGATTAATCTTTCTTTTTACCTTCACATTGATTTTCTAAGAGGTTTTCTCCTCAGTCCATGGGCAGAAGTGTATTTCAGAGCCAGAACCCTGTTTTACCTAGACAAACCTGCCAGAAAATAGCAGACCTTTCTATAATACAATAAGGGACTAAATATCAGGAGAAAACTAAGAAAGTGCATTCCAGTATAAGTCACTAACCATATCCCTTCTTTCAAGATTCTGCCTCTTGTGAGCTATCAAAATCAACAGTAACTATCTTAAACACCTGTTACTAAAATAGGAGGAACTTCATTACTTCCAATTGAAAATATACTTATAAAAAATAAGCAACATATTAAACAGTAAAGATAGGTACTGGTTTATAGTTGTTGAAAGATTCTCCTTAGGGCCTGAAAGCTTGAAGGGATGAGTAACTCCTCCCTCCTCAGGCCCAGTCCCAAGGTGCAAGGCCACTTGCGCCAGCAGCATGCGTAAGCAAGACAGCAAAAGCAGGAAGAGAGATGGCCAGAAGACACCTACGCTGGCCGGAAGACACCTACTCTGGCTGGAAGACACGTACCCCTGAAGATCGAGAAAGAGGCCATCGAGGTACTAGGTAGCAGTCATGTCAGACTGGGACACTTCCTGTTTACAGGAGACTATAAAAGCCCTGTCCTGTCCTCATTTGGGCCTAACGCCATTTTAGGCCTCAGGCGCTCATTAAAACAGCATGTAGCTCCACACTGCCTTGTGTTGTCTACGGACATGCTCACGGGGTTTGAACTGATACAAGAACCTTTTAGTTATGTCATGAGATGGCCAGCTTTTCTACTTACATTCCCCCTTTCTACCATTCCAGGCAGTAGTTAAAGGTCTGACTTCTGGACCTTGGAATAGAGTCAAAAAGGTGTTGAATTCATGAGGCAATATACACATCTAAAAACCTCACCTTAGCAATTGATTTGTTTGGATCAGTGCTATAATTTTTATAGAAAGAAAGAATTCCCCCAACCTTCAACTCCTTTGGTCAAATGTTTACTCTTCACTCCAAGCACATAAGAACTGTTTTGCCCGCTGGTGGCAAGTAAGAGAGTGGTAAAGTCAGTTACTTGTTAGATCACAGGCAAAAGCAGCTACTATAACTATTAGCAACATCAACTGATGTTAGGGGCCAATCAATGTAGGCAGGCAGTTAGAATAACCAGACAGAGAATGGTCTCAGATGAGCAAAAAATCGATTTTCATAAGACATATACACTGAGAATCAGGGTCATTTATCTGCTGTTGGCTATATCTTCGTGGTCACTTAAAAAGAACAAATGAGAGACTTTTGTTTTTGTATGGCTTTATGTATAAGCTAATCGTTTGAAAGAGACCATGCTAAGGCAATGATTGTCAAATTTGAATGATTATTAGAATTTAAGGATTACCAAAGTTTTATATGATCCTTTGATAATTTTCTCATAATTTTTTTTCTGGATGAATATAACAATGCATAGAAAGTGTTATATCTCACTAGCAGCAATACTTTGCTTCTGGTTCTCTTTTCACTCATTTCACTGACCACGTATCACAGTCTCCCATTGGGAACACAGATACAGACAGGAGGCAGGGAAATACTAGGTAAAAAACGGCAGGGTCCCCGGCGAGGGCTCCACCCTCAAGCCTGGACCCATAGCCCTAAGTAAGAATTCCTGTTTCCCGGCTGGAGCCAAGATGGCTGAATAGGAACAGCCCTGGTCTACAGCTCCCAGCGTGAGCGATGCAGAAGACAGGTGATTTCTGCATTTCCATCTGAGGTACTGGGTTCATCTCACTAGGGAGTGCCAGACAGTGGGCACACAACAGTGGGTGCAGCACACCGTGGGCGAGCCGAAGCAGGGCGAGGCATTGCCTCACTCGGGAAGTGCAAGGGGTCAGGGAGTTCCCTTCCCTAGTTAAAGAAAGGGGTGACAGATGGCACCTGGAAAATTCACCCCAATACTGCGTTTTTCCGATGGGCTTAAAAAACAGCGCACCATGAGATTGTATCCCGCACCTGGTTTGGAGGGTCCTACGCCCATGGAGTCTCGCTGATTGCTAGCACAGCAGTCTGAGATCAAACTGCAAGGCGGCAGCCAGGCTGGGGGAGGGGCACCCGCCAATGCCCAGGCTTGCTTAGGTAAACAAAGCAGCCGGGAAGCTCGAACTGGGTGGAGCCCACCACAGCTCAAGGAGGTCTGCCTGCCTCTGCAGGCTCCACCTCTGGGGGCAGGGCACAGACAAACAAAAAGACAGCAGTAACCTCTGCAGACTTAAATGTCCCTGTCTGACAGCTTTGAAGACAGCAGTTGTTCTCTCAGCATGCAGCTGGAGATCTGAGAACGGGCAGACTGCCTCCTCAAGTGGGTCCCTGACCCCTGACCCCCGAGCAGCCTAACTGGGAGGCACCCCCCAGTAGGGGCAGACTGACACCACACACGGCCGGGTACTCCTCTGAGACAAAACTTCCAGAGGAACGATCAGACAGCAGCATTCGCGGTTCACGAAAATCTGCTGTTCTGCAGCCACTGCTGCTGGTACCCAGGCAAACAGGGTCTGGAGTGGACCTCTAGCAAACTCCAACAGACCTGCAGCTGAGGGTCCTGTCTGTTAGAAGGAAAACTAACAAACAGAAAGGACATCCACACCAAAAACCCATCTGTACATCACCATCATCAAAGACCAAAAGTAGATAAAACCACAAAGATAGGGAAAAAACAGAGCAGAAAAACTGGAAACTCTAAAAAGCAGAGCGCCTCTTCTCCTCCAAAGGAACGCAGCTCCTCACCAGCAACGGAACAAAGCTGGACAGAGAATGACTTCGACGAGTTGAGAGAAGAAGGCTTCAGATGATCAAACTACTCCGAGCTACAGGAGGAAATTCAAACCAAAGGTAAAGAAGTTGAAAACTTTGAAAAAACTTTAGACGAACGTATAACTAGAATAACCAATACAGAGAAGTGCTTAAAGGAGCTGACGGAGCTGAAAGCCAAGGCTTGAGAACTACGTGAAGAATGCAGAAGCCTCAGGAGCCGATGTGATCAACTGGAAGAAAGGGTGTCAGTCATGGAAGATGAAATGAATGAAATGAAGCGAGAAGGGAAGTTCAGAGAAAAAAGAATAAAAAGAAACAAACAAAGCCTCCAAGAAATATGGGACTATGTGAAAAGACCAAATCTACGTCTGATTGGTGTACCTGAAAGTGACGGGGAGAATGGAACCAAGTTGGAAAACACTCTGCAGGATATTATCCAGGAAAACTTCCCCAATCTAGCAAGGCAGGCCAACATTCAGATTCAGGAAATACAGAGAACGCCACAAAGATACTCCTTGAGAAGAGCAACTCCAAGACACATAATTGTCAGATTCACCAAAGTTGAAATGAAGGAAAAAATGTTAAGGGCAGCCAGAGAGAAAGGTCAGGTTACCCACAAATGGAAGCCCATCAGACTAACAGCGGATCTCTCCACAGAAACTCTACAAGCCAGAAGAGAGTGGGGGCCAATATTCAACATTCTTAAAGAAAAGAATTTTCAACCCAGAATTTCATATCCAGCCAAACTAAGCTTCATAAGTGAAGGAGAAATAAAATACTTTACAGAGAAGCAAATGCTGAGAGATTTTGTCACCACCAAGCCTGAAGGAAGCACTAAACATGGAAAGGAACAACCAGTACCAGCCACTGCAAAAACATGCCAAATTGTAAAGACCATCGATGCTAGGAAGAAACTGCTTCAACTAATAGGCAAAATAACCAGCTAACATCATAATGACAGGATCAAATTCACACGTAACAATATTAACCTTAAATGTAAATGGGCTAAATGCTCCAATTAAAAGACACAGACTGGCAAATTGGATAAAGAGTCAAGACCCATCAGTGTGCTGTATTCAGGAGACCCATCTCATATGCAGAGACACACATAGGCTCAAAATAAAAGGATGGAGGAAGATCTACCAAGCAAATGGAAAACAAAAAAAGGCAGGGGTTGCAATCCTAGTCTCTGCTAAAACAGACTTTAAACCAACAAAGATCAGAAGAGACAAAGAAGGCCATTACATAATGGTAAAGGGATCAATTCAACAAGAAGAGCTAACTATCCTAAATATATATGCACCCAATACAGGAGCACCCAGATTCATAAAGCAGGTCCTCAGTGACCTACAAAGAGACTTAGACTCCCACACAATAATAATGGGAGACTTTAACACCCCACTGTCAACATTAGACAGATCAATGAGACAGAAAGTTAACAAGGATACCCGGGAATTGAACTCAGCTCTGCACCAAGCAGACCTAATAGATATCTACAGATCTCTCCACCCCAAATCAACAGAATATACATTTTTTTCAGCACCACACCACACCTATTCCAAAATTGACCACATACTTGGAAGTAAAGCTCTCCTCAGCAAATGTAAAAGATCAGAAATTATAACAAACTGTCTCTCAGACCACGATGCAATTAAACTGGAACTCAGGATTAAGAAACTCACTCAAAACCGCTCAACTACATGGAAACCGAACAACCTGCTCCTGAGTGACTACTGGGTACATAACGAAATGAAGGCAGAAATAAAGATGTTCTTTGAAACCAACGAGAACCAAGACACAACATACCAGAATCCCTGGGACACATTCAAAGCAGTGTGTAGAGGGAAATTTATAGCACTAAGTGCCCACAAAAGAAAGCAGGAAAGATCCAAAATTGACACCCTAACATCACAATTAAAAGAACTACAGAAGCAAGAGCAAACACACTCAAAAGCTAGCAGAGGCAAGAAATAAGTAAAATCAGAGCAGAACTGAAGGAAATAGAGACACAAAAAACCCTTCAAAAAATAAATGAATCCAGGAGCTGCTTTTTTGAAAGGATCAACAAAATTGATAGACTGCTAGCAAGACTAATAAAGAAGAAAAGTAAGAAGAATCAAATAGACGCAATAAAAAATGATAAAGGGGATATCACCACCGATCCCACAGAAATACAAACTACCATCAGAGAATACTACAAACACTTCCATGCAAGTAAACTAGAAAATCTAGAAGAAATGGATAAATTCCTCGACACATACACTCTCCCAAGACTAAACCAGGAAGAAGTCGAATCTCTGAATAGGCCAATAACAGGCTCTGAAATTGTGGCAATAATCAATAGCTTACCAACCAAAAACAGTCAAGGACCAGAAGGATTCACGGCCGAATTCTACCAGAGGTACAAGGAGGAACTGGTACCAATCCTTCTGAAACTATTCCAATCAATAGAAAAAGAGGGAATCCTCCCTAACTCATTTTATGAGGCCAGCATCATCCTGATACCAAAGCCGGGCAGAGACACAACCAAAAAGGAGAATTTTAGACCAATATCCTTGATGAACATTGATGCAAAAATCCTCAATAAACTACTGGCAAACCGAATCCAGCAGCACATCAAAAAGCTTATCCACCATGATCAAGTGGGCTTCATCCCTGGGATGCAAGGCTGGTTCAATATACACAAATCAATAAATGAAATCCAGCATATAAACAGAACCAAAGACAAAAACCACATGATTATCTCAATAGATGCAGAAAAGGCCTTTGACAAAATTCAACAACCCTTCATGCTAAAAACTCTCAATAAATTGGATATTGACGGAACGTATGTCAAAATAATAAGAGCTATCTATGACAAATCCACAGCCAACATCATACTGAATGGGCAAAAACTGGAAGCATTCCTTTTGAAAACTAGCACAAGACAGGGATGCTCTCTCTCACCACTCCTATTCAAGATAGTGTTGGAAGTTCTGGCCAGGGCAATTAGGCAGGAGAAGGAAATAAAGGGTATTCAATCAGGAAAAGAGGAAGTCAAATTGTCCCTGTTTGGAGATTACATGATTGTATATTTAGAAAACCCCATCGTCTCAGCCCAAAATCTCCTTAAGCTGATTAGCAACTTCAGCAAAGTCTCAGGATACAAAATCAATGTACAAAAATCACAAGCATTCTTATACACCAATAACAGACAAACAGAGAGCCAAATCATGAGTGAACTCCCATTCACAATTGCTTCAAAGAGAATAAAATACCTAGGAATCCAACTTACAAGGGACGTGAAGGAGCTCTTCAAGGAGAACTACAAACCACTGCTCAAGGAAATGAAAGAGAATACAAACAAATGGAAGAACATTCCATGCTCATGGGTAGGAAGAATCAATATCATGAAAATGGCCATACTGCCCAAGGTAATTTATAGATTCAATGCCATCCCCATCAAGCTACCAATGACTTTCTTCACAGAATTGGAGAAAACTACTTTAAAGTTCATATGGAGCCAAAAAAGAGCCCGCATCGCCAAGTCAATCCTAAGCCAAAAGAACAAAGCTGGAGGCATCATGCTACCTGACTTCAAACTATACTACAAGGCTACAGTAACCAAAACAGCATGGTACTGGTACCAAAACAGAGATATAGATCAATGGAACAGACAGAGCCCTCAGAAATAACACCGCATATCTACAACTATCTGATCTTTGACAAACCTGAGAAAAACAAGCAATGGGGAAAGGATTCCCTATTTAATAAATGGTGCTGGGAAAACTGGCTAGCCACATGTAGAAAGCTGAAACTAGATCCCTTCCTTACACCTTATACAAAAATTAATTCAAGATGGATTAAAGACTTACATGTTAGACCTAAAACCATAAAAATCCTAGAAGAAAACCTAGGCATTACCATTCAGGACATAGGCATGGGCAAGGACTTCATGTCTAAAACACCAAAAGCAATGGCAACAAAAGACAAAATTGACAAATGGGATGTAATTAAACTAAAGAGCTTCTGCACAGCAAAAAAACTACCATCACAGTGAACAGGCAACCTACAAAATGGGAGAAAATTTTTGCAACCTACTCATCTGACAAAGGGCTAATATCCAGAATCTACAATGAACTCAAACAAATTTACAAGAAAAAAACAAACGACCCCAACAAAAAGTGGGCAAAGGACATGAACAGACACTTCTCAAAAGAAGACATTCATGCAGCCAAAAAAACACATGAAAAAATGCTCACCATCACTGGCCATCAGAGAAACGCACATCAAAACCACAATGAGATACCATCTCACACCAGTTAAAATGGCGATCATTAAAAAGTCAGGAAACAACAGGTGCTGGAGAGGATGTGGAGAAATAGGAACACTTTTACACTGTTGGTGGGACTGTAAACTAGTTCAACCCTTGTGGAAGTCAGTGTGACGATTCCTCAGGGATCTAGAACTAGAAATACCATTTGACCCAGCCATCCCATTACTGGGTATATACCCAAAGGACTATAAATCATGCTGCTATAAAGACACATGCACACGTATGTTTATTGCGGCACTATTCACAATAGCAAAGACTTGGAACCAACCCAAATGTCCAACAATGATAGACTGGATTAAGAAAATGTGGCACATATACACCATGGGATACTATGCAGCCATAAAAAAGGATGAGTTCATGTCCTTTGTAGGGACATGGATGAAAATGGAAATCATCATTCTCAGTAAACTATCACAAGGACAAAAAACCAAACACCGCATGTTCTCACTCATAGGTGGGAACTGAACAATGAGAACACATGGACACAGGAAGGGGAACATCACCCTCTGGGGACTGTTGTGGGGTTGGGGGAGGGGGGAGGGATAGCATTAGGAGATATACCTAATGCTAAATGGCGAGTTAATGGGTGCAGCACACCAGCATGGCACATGTATACATATGTAACTAACCTGCACATTGTGCACATGTACCCTAAAACTTAAAGTATAATAAAATAAAATAAAACAAAATAAAATAAAATAAAATAAAAAAAGAATTCCTGTTTCCGAACCTAAATGTTGCTTTTATCAAAACCACCCTGGCTTTCCCCACCCCACACTGTACCCATAAAAACCCCAAGTTCCATTGGCAGAGAGGTGGCAGAGCAGTAGAGTGGTACAGACAAGAAGAGGCATCTGAACGTCAAGAGGAGAAGAAGCAGCTGGACATTGGAGATTATGTTGGGAGAGGGGCTTGGTGGGGGATGGTCAGAGAGGGATTCGGCCATGAACAGCAGAATTCCAGGGAAAGACCACCTTCCTACTCCATCCCCTTTCCTGCTTCCCATCCCACTGAGAGCCATTTCCACTGCTCAGTAAAATCCTCCACATTCACCACCCTCCAATCTGTCCATGTGACGTCATTCCTCCTGGACGCTGGACAAGCACCCAAGTGTGGGTGCAAGAGGCTGCCACACTGACCCCCCACTGAGCTGTTTAACACTTAAGCCATCCACGGGTGGAAAAGCTAAAGGAAGCACTGTAATACACACCGTCTGGGGCTCTGGGGGTTGTGGGCAACCTCTAGACACTGCCACGGGGCCATGCAGAGTTCCACTCCTATTGGCACCCGGAAGCATTCGTCCTGGCCTCTGCAGCCACTCATCTACATGCTCCCCCTCCAACAAGGGGTTTGAGAGCTGCGGACTGAGTAAGCGAACCACCCCTTCACAAAGTCAAGGGAACTATCCCATCTCAACACTATATACTTCCTTTGCCAAAATGTAGCTCAGACACTCCTAGCCTGGGCAGCTAACATTGTAGAGTCAAGATCCTTTTTTGCCTACAATCCTTACCTTTCTTCTTATAATTTCTCATTAACCAGTTTATCTGATATTTCTAACTCATTATTCCTCAATTTGTTTGCTTAGGATATATTAATGTAATAGATGTCTACTTGCCTAGGTTGTCTCATGAAATTTGCCTGAGCTTTCTGATATAGTCTACTTACCTTTGCTTCTACATTCAAAGAAATTCAAGATTTACTTTACTGATGTAAGAATAAAAAAAGAGGTTTATCAAACAGCATCTTTCCATTATCTAGTTCCATTAGATTTCCAGGCATTTGCTACAGGAATAAAATTGAGAATGTAGATTTTAAGTAGACCTGGGTGGGAGAACATTAGCTTAGATATTGCTGATATATCTCAACCGAACCCCAGAAGTTGCAGAAAATAGACAGTAACGAATACTTGAAACAGCCTATAGCTTTTATACCTTCATATACCATGAATATCTACTCCATCAATCAGATTATATGAGTAAAGCAGAGAAAATATTACTTGATTCTCTATTGTTATCACTTTCTCAAAAGCAATTGAAATGGAGAGTAATAAAAATCATAGTGAAAAGAACTCAAGCACTCTTTAAAGATTTTTGATTAAAAAGAAAAACATCTCACTGGGATTTAGGTAAAAAAAATAAGAACACTTGAGGAGGAATTAAAACAAAATATTTTTTTCTTCTCTTTTAAACAAAATAACTGTTTAACACTCACACACCTACAGATACCCACCTTTTTTTTCCCTTTTAAGACAGACCTTGAGATTCTTTCATGTAACCATGTTTCCACTTAATATTCACACTTCAGGCCCAGCCTTTTCCAGTGGAGTTTCTGTATACCACAGAATTCTCATAGCACTATAGACCATTGATCTGAATCCTCAGAAAATGTAGAACTCTGACACCAGACAGAACTCTCTTAGGCTTTTGAAAGGAGGATGGTGAAGTATACTTTGAAATGGCATCTGAATCTGTTATCCCAAAGCCCAGAGCCATTAGATGAATCTGGTTTGAATGTCAGTGTTTTCTGTCATAATCACCTGTTATCTTCACCTAGGTTCCCATTTGTTCCCTCAACATTTTTACTTTCCATTAAGCTTTTGCCATCTTTTGGTGGGGGCAAAGGCCTTTTAAAATCCTTTTTGAGAGTTTTACTTACACATATATTTTCCTTCTTGATTGCATATTGGGTAAAAAACAAAGTGTATGCAAATCATTATGTACCCTCAAGTCATTATGTAACCTCATTTATATAAGATAGTACAAGGCAACACAGGATATCAACTGGCACAAAGGTGATTATATAAACTTCTCACAAACACAAAGTTCTCGGAACAATATCTAAATTAAAATCCAGAAACAGTAAGTTTACACCCTGGCTGGAAGCCAGATATTCCTTTAAATAATCGGGGCTTCTAGAGATTTTTTAGGAACATGTTTTTTATTCCAAAATCACCTATTTTCCTCTCCTCCAAAACAACTTTGCTCCAAACTTCATAGATCCTCTTTCTTTTAAGAATAGCATCATTCTCCCAATCACCCAGTATCAAAACTACAGGCTCAAATTTGACTGCTAGTTTCTTGCTTCTCGGTAGGTTGTCAAATTAATCAATGCTACTTATACAAAACAGCTTCTTGCCATCTCTTTTTCTATTTTCACTACCCTATTTTGGGTCTCCCCAAATCTTCACAGTATGTCTAGAATCTAAGTGGCATTCAAAGTTTTCTGTTCTGTCTCTCAGTCCTGTATTGCCAATCTATTCAGCAAGCAAACTACTGTCGTTCCTTTCATCGGGGCCTTTGTTATTTTTTTGTGCCCAGAATAAACACCTCTCTCATTTCCATTTGTCTGTCTCTTATCGATCTTTCAGATGGCAGTACAAATACCATTACGCTGGAAAGCCTTCCCCATTTTCCACAAATGACAATCATCACTCACTGCTCTGAATTCCTATGCACTTAATTATCATAGACCCCACTCTCTCTCATTATAATTATTCATGCATTTCTTTTTCTGGTAGACTGTAACACCATTGAAGGCAGAAACAATGATAAATCTGATTTCTTTTTTCCATTATCTTTTTGAACATAAATGAATATTCAACCCATTTAGGTAAAAATATATATGTAACATTTTAGTGCTAACATTTTAATAGATAAATTGGTCCTTGGTGCTGTCTAGGTAACAAATGGATTCGCATGAGCAGGGAATGAATCAGCACAGCCATTTGATGGGATTTTACCCTGCTTTACATTACCTGGTCACCTTCGTCATAAATGCTCTTTGCCATTACCTGTTACCTAGTCACCTTCGTCATAAACGCTCTTGGCTCTAATCCGAATGGATCAGAAAGATGTAAAATCCCTCCATTTAAAAGGGACATTTAAAAAATCTTTTCAGGTGTAAAATTCAAATAGAGTAAGGTGACAAGAAAGGAAGCTTATTTCTTGTTCCACAAGTCTAGTCAATATGACAGTCTCATTAATGCAGTAAGTTAGCCTGAAACTGCTTTTTCAAGTGGAATGCTATTCACCATGGACTTTCATAATCAGTATTCTAGTAGCCTTTTCACACACCTGTTTCACACCTGATACAACTTTTTTGTCCTTCAGAAAGACCAGCAAATCCAGCAGAGAATTAATAAACTAAAAATTCCTTTTAACAGATTTTTACCTTAATTTGCAAGTTCAATGACAACTGAAAAATCAACTGCAAAAGAATAATTTAAATAAAAATTGGGGGGAAAGTGAAGAATAAGAAGTGGCATGTTTCTAATTAAATACAACACAAAACAGGGTGAAAATTTAAAAAAACAAACCCTTTTCACTTGTCAGGAGCTGCTCTTCTAGTAGCCCTGTATTCTCCATCAGAAAAGTGCCAACAGCAATTTGAAGAAGAAAAACAGAAAACAGAACTTCTTTCACAAGAAAAAATAAGGGTAGTTTATTAAGGAATGTCATTTCCAGATGACTCCCTTGTACAGAGTAATAAAAATCATTTTAAAAAATTAAATAGAGCACTTGGAGACAAATACAACTTTTCTGTGGAGGCAGAGTATAAGAACTAGGATTCACCTTCAATCAAGGATATGAATGGGAGGAAAATAAAAACCACAGAAGAAAGAATATCAAAACTCAATGAAATTCAGTGGCACACACAAAAACTGGAAATGTATTTACTTTTTGAATGCATAAATAATGATTTCTGAGACTTGCTTATATTAATACACTTCTGTTGTTGCCATCCTGCACCACAACTTTCAATTCAGATAAAAAATATACTCAGAAAAAGATTTTTATTTTCTTCAAAGCTAAACAGCAACAAAGAGAAAGAAATCAAGAGAGGGAGACAGAAAGAAAGAGAGAGAAAACCTGTAGAGTTAACAGAAACTGAACACTCTTTTATAAAAAAAATAAAGATTTGCTTGCAAATAAGAAAAGTGAAAAGTACAGAGTGCTAAGTTAGTATCTGCTGGAAGGACTGAGGCAACTTCAAGTCAAATAAGTATAACCCAGTGCTTTTAGAATAAATTGTGACCCATCCTACAATATATATATGTGTGTGTGTGTGTGTGTGTGTGTGTGTGTGTGTGTGTGTTCTGAAGCTCTAGCCACCAATGTGACTGTACTTGGAGACAGGGCATATGAGGAGGTGATAAAGGTTAAATGAGGTCATAACCATAGACCCCTAATCCAACAGGATTGTTGACTGTGCTGCTTAATTTTATGTGTCAACTTCACTGGACTAAGAGATTACCAGGAAGCTGGTAAAACATTAATTCTGGATATGTCTGTGAGGGTGTTTCCAGAAGATACTAGCATTTGAATTGATGAACTGAGTGAAGTAGATAGCTCACTCCAATGTGGGTACCATTCAATCTGTTGAGGGCCCAAATAGAACAAAAAGGCAGAAGAAGGGTGAATTATCATTCTGTGTTTGAAAGATATCGATCTTCTCCTGCCCTTAGACACCTCCAGGACTTTCACCACACCCACCCTCCACTCCCACCCCTACCTCTACCCTTACCCCTAGTCCTCAGACCTTTGTCCAGGAACTGGTATTTATACTATTGGCTCCCCTGATTCTCAGGCCTTTGGGCTCAGACTGAATTACACTATTAACTTTCCTGGTCCTCCAGATTGCAGACAGCAGATCTTGGGACTTTTTATCCTCCATAATCATATGAGCCAATTCCCATTATATAGATCTCTATTAATCTATCTGTCTATCCATCTATCTATCTTTCTATCTATCCACATACTTCTTTTTGGTTATGTTTCTCTGGAAAGCCACAACTATGATATGGTATTATACTTGCCTTATTTTTTGTTGTTTATTTATTTATTTTTCTTTATACTGGCCTTAGAAGAAGAGAAAGAGAGCTCCCTCTTCCTCTCTTATGCTCTGTCATGTGAGGACACAGTGAGAAGCTGTAGAACTTTGAAAAATAAATTTCTATTATTTAAGCCACCCAATCTATGATTTTTTTTATAGCAACTTAAGTTGAGTCACACACACAGATAAACTGTCAAACTGACTGTAGCCTTAAGAGGGAGAAATTAGATATTCTTCCATCCACGCAATAAATAAATACCTACCAAGTCTACTAGTTGTCAGTCATTCTGCTAGGTGCTGAGATATAAATATAAACCAAAGTGCCAGGTTCCCTATCTTCAGGAGCTCACAGCCTAGTTGGGGAAAGAATATTATTTAAATATTCACAGGAGTATATAGTTACCAGTTACAGTATATGCTTTGGGGAAGAATTAAAAGGAGATTATAGGCAGGAAAAGCAGTGGGGACAAATCCATTCTGAGGGTCCTGGGCAGTCTTCCCTGAGGAAGTAACCTTTCTGCTGAGAGAAACAATGAGTGTGAGTTCATATGGCTAAGGAAAGAGGGAAGGGAGAGAGCAGGAAAGATGAGGGAAATGCCCTATGCAAAGTCCCTGTGGAGGGGGTGATGCATTTGAGTCATCTTGTCCTCACAGATTTTATAACTTAGTATTGTTAATCAAAGTATGGGAAACAAAAGCTTCTGAGAAAGTAAAAATATTTCCCATATCAGGAAAAACAAAGTGCCCTTTCTTACTGGGCAAGGAAATAAAAAGATCTCAAAATTTATCACAGATATCCTAAGGACTCAGGGACAGTGTGACGTATAAGGCAGTGAGTAGCATCTGGAAATGATACCAAATGGGACAAAAACAAAATGGATCCTCTCAAGTTTCATTGCTCTTTTGAGCTCTTAACCCAAGTGCCCTGTGTTGTTGTCATGGGAATGAATCTCAGCAAAAGAAATCAATGAGTTAAAAATAAGAGTGACAGCAATGATAAACTTAATTTGCCTCAGCGTCTGACCTCTCTTGAACATGAAAGTATTGCTAGAGGAAGTGAGAAAACGAATGAAGATTCCTCCCAAGAAAGGAATCTGTTTGGCCCGACTCATTCTAGGATGCCAGGCTATACAATGTGATTACTGTCAAGCTTTATAATAAAAGAGGTCTTGGATCATTTCCTTCCAGGTTCCAACATGATTACAGGGAGTGGAGTGGGATTCTGCAATTGTTCCTGCAGTTAATGAGTAAGATTTCATTAGAAGAAACTGTCAGGAAAAGCAATGATTCAAATCTAGTACAGTTTTACACAAAGGCAGTCACACATGATTTTAGGGACCTTTTAATTCTGTCAAATAATAAATAAAAACACAGCTCTAAATATACCACACAACATCATTAATTTAGCTTCAGGGGTTATCTATCTAAGTTCCGATACTCCTTTTTACTAATAATATTGAAAGTTTGATCAATCATTTAAATCTTAATATGAGATAGTTTCTTAGATCTTTCCTTGAAAAGAGATTTTGAAAGGAGTAGGGTAATTTATAGGTCTTGTTGCTGAAGTTTAAAGATATAAAATAAAAGAAGGCTGAAGAGGTGTAGATTGTCTTTATACACTAAATAATTATGAATAGAAGGAGGACTGATTCCATCCCCTAATATCCTCATCTTCTCTTATTCTTGGTCTTCCTGACATATTCTTTAAAAAGCAATCACAAACTTTTTGCAGCAGATGTTTTGTTCAGAGACCTACTTTGAAATGTTAACTCCCTTTATTTTCAGTAGCAGAACTACAGTTCCTTTTTTAAAAGTCAAAACAATCCTCATTGGAAACTCTAGTCCCTCTGAATCTGAAGCGTCCACAGAAAAAAAGTACTCTGGGAGAGAAATCAGGTTTCAGCAGTTTTATTTGCAGCTTATTGATTAACAGAAAAAAACAGAAGTAAAATGGGGCTCTGTCTCTGAAAATGAAAAGTCCAAGAAAAGCCAAGTGGCTGAGCCCGTGTTCAATAATGCAGAGCAGCAGCAGTGCACGGAAATCTGTTCCACAGCCTACGCTTTTCTGCCTGTGCACCACAGGATCAGAAAATGAACATTTTGTCTCAACCCAGTGGCCAAAAGACATTCACAGAGGCCTCTGTACTAGCATCAATGTATTAGCTACTTGAAAAATAGGTCACTAAGCTAAAGCAAATCAGCATACAGGATGACATGGCAACCACAAATGCAAAGTAATAATTTAATATATCTTGGGCCTGACTTCTTATTAACACTAAAATAATTCACTTCTAAGGAGGGCTCAGCAAGCCTACTGGATCAGAATTAAGGAGAATAACCAGATCTTTTTATGTGGCATAAGCCCCGATGCCATTCTACCCTGTGTAGCCAATTCCCCTACCCCCTGCCTTGTATTCAGGAAAGAGAAAGGCAGGTGGCTAAAATCAAGCAGGCAACTAAGCATTCCTTGCTACATGGGTTACTGAGCTTCCTCTGTTATCCTCTTAGAATATCACGATATTCACCCTTTAACAGGGTACTTCATTAAAGTCTGGCTAATTCCTGTCATACTAACTATATCTGTGTCATTTTGGAAAAATCATTCTGAGCCTGTAAGCTTCAGTATTTTTACCTAAAATAAAAATGGTATATATAATGTCTAAATGTCCTTGAACTCTATAACCATGTAAGGAAAACATATCTATTCAACCATAATAAAAGGCTGATTGTGGTAAGTGCAGAAGCAGCTAGCATTAACAGAGCTATTGCTGGGTCACTGCCGCATCTCTATGAGAGGGGTCTCCTTATCATCCTGATTTGACAGATGAGGGCATGAGGTTTAGAGATGTCAGGTGAACTTATTCAAAGTCATACTGTCGGTCAGAGGAAAAACTAGAATATTATTTGCTTTGGTCTACTTCCACCGCCCACATTCCTATAGGATAATAAGGAATGACTTAATGAAATTAGGGTTTTACTAGAAAAAATAAATTAGGATTTAGTCATGCAGAGATGGCTAGAGGAACTGTTTCTAGTTCTCATCAACTTAACACGATGGAAAGCAAATTTGCTTTGGAAATAGGAATCCTTTCAAGTTCTAGCTTTGCATGAAGCTATCTAGGAAAGGTAGAAGAAAAGAGAAAGGAAAATGGATTTTATTTTGGCTTCACACAACAATTAATGCAGGATATAGGAAACTAATGTTGTGTAGGCATTGGAATAAGCCCTTGAGTGTTGTGGAAAAATTTAGTATTCAAACAATCAATGTCTAGAGTTTGTTCTTTACAATGAAGTATCATCAACTCACTTGCCTTTGAGTAAAGGCAAAGAAGGAGATGGTAGGTAGATGGTGTTAAGGGTCTAGTGTGTGGTTGCCTAAGGTATTCTGTGCACAGGTATAGCTCTTACTGTAAGAATCTACTCTGTGCCAAGCCACAATTCATTTGAATGTTTACCACTGTCTCAAATGTATTATTTATGTTTGGTGTAATTTATTTTATTTCATTTTATTTTTGAACAGAGATAAACATTCACTTACACTAACCCTACAGAAGTTACCAGTGGAATATATTTTGAATCCTTCTATGAAAGCCATTAATATTTGTAGTTATTTCAGTATTTCTCTTTGATTTATCTGACTTTGACAATATGAGGGAAAAAAAGAAAGTACAGACAGCTACCAAGTATGGACACTTCTTTTACGTACTTTCCAGAAAAATATATTACCAGGATAGAAAAGTATTTACACATTAAAAATAGAATTATTGTTCTAGAAAGAGTGTGATGAGATCCTGTTTAAGTATGCCTCCTTTTTCTGTCAAAGAGGAAAGAGATTTGATGGCATGTAAGAAGCAAGGGGAAAAAAGAGAAATTGTTTTTCATTATCCCTTTTAAAACAAGTTAATTTGGACATATAAGGGAGATTCTACAGTATTAAGGTTAAAAGAAGACACATAAATCTTATTTTAAAACTATGAACGCCCCAGATATGGCTCATTTAGAGCAAGCACATGGCATCTTGTCTCTCCCACTGAATGCAACCACCTGAGGACTTTGGAAAGGAAATGGTAGCAAGTAAATTGGGGAAAGAAGTTAAAACTCAATGTACAAATGATATGATTGTGAGTGTGTATTTTTCCCTTCCTCCCATATTTCCCAGCTTATATGTACTTAAAGGCAGTGCACATCTCAGAACTACGCGTGAAGTGTAGACAGAAATAGCTCCAAAGTAATCCCCTATCCTTCTGGTATGAGTAGAAAGGAGGCCATAAAGTGTAGGAAAAATTCCTGTTATTTTTTTTAATTTTATTTTTATTTAGCTCCTCTTATGGGAAATACACAGCAGAGTGAGGAGGCTGGTCAGTTTTCTATACAAAGGACCATGAAGGAAGAGGGAGATGTGTATGTAGATGTAATTCATGACAACTAAAACTTAAAGGGAGTGGGAAGGTGAAGAAACATATGACTTTAAGTATCTACGTTTCATTTGAAATGGTAAAATATTCATTCTAAATAAACTCTGAAAAGTTGAAGTATGAAGCTAGAGAGTGTTGAAAAAAGAGCAGAGAAGAGGATACTTGAGAAAGGTATCTCATAAAGATGTACGTGAATTCATAGGCTCCCCCTGAGCTGCACATGCGTGGATCTGACCTTAAAAAATAATATCATACAGGTAGCTTTGAGAAAATAATCATGGAATAGATTACCATTTATGTCTAAGACTATCCTCTGGGCTGCATACATTTTGAGACAGATGCAAATTGCACTGCAAACAGTTTTGAAAACAACTAAGAGAATCAATGCAGTATGGCACTCCTGGCCTCAACCTAACTGCGCCAATGGTTTACTATAAAAATACCAACTACATTCTCCATAGGCTTTAAAAAAGACCCACATCTCATAACACAATATTGGAAGTGTCTGAAATACAATCAACATGTAATCAATATTCAAAGAACCCAGAAATTCTGACAAAATCTCATGAGAAAAGACAATTGACAAAGCAATCCCAAATAGATCCTGATGTTAAATTTAAGAGACAAAGAATTTAAAATGTTTCTCTAAGAACAAAGGGCATATACTTCTGAAGCAAATGAAAAATAGAAAGTCTCTGCAGAGAAGTAAGATATTAAAAAGAATGATCATTTTGGAACTGGAAATTTTAGAACTGGAAAACACAATAAACAAAATTAAAAATTCACTAGATGGGCTCAATAGCAAAATTAATATGTCAATGAACTTGAAGACAGATCAATAAAAATGACCTAAACTGACCAAGAGATTTTTTAAAAATTGAAACGAGAGCACTTCTAATACCTGTAGGACAATATAACAAGGTCTAAATTTGGCGTCATATAGGTTGCAGAAGACCATGAGAAAGAACGTGATTGCAGAAAAATTTTAAAGAAATTAAGGCGGAAATCATCTCAAATTGGTAAAAACATAACTTTAGAGATTCAAGAGGCTCAGCAAAGCCCAACCAGGAAAATTTCAAAGAAAATGCTGTAATTAAATTGTAATTAAAATGCTGAAAACCAAGGACAAAAAAACCCTTAAAAACAGGCAAGGAAAAATGACTCTTCAAATTATTACTGATTTCTTAGAGGGAACTGTAGAGACCAGAAGGTAATGGAACATTTGTTAAGTGCTAAAATAAAAGAATGGTCAACACAGAATACATAAAGTGTAAACATCCTTTAGGAATGAAGACAAACTACAAACATCCTCATTCTTAAATGAAAAAAACTAAGAGAAGTTTTCACCAGCAGATGTAATCCAAAAGAATGTTAAAAGAAGTTATTTTGGCAAAAGGAAGTGATACCACAGGGAAACTTGGAACATGGGGGATGCAGGAAAAGCAACAGAGATGCTAAATATTTCATCAGATATTTAAGCCCATTTCTCTCCTTTTTAATTCTTTAAAATAAACATAACAGTAGAAAACAAAAAGTACTGCTTAGTGTACTGGGATATCCAATACATGTAGATGCAATTCATGACAACTAAAACTTAAAGGGGGTGGGGAGGTAAAAAAAAACATGATTTTAAGGTATCTACATTCCATTTGAAATGGTAAAATATTAATTCTAAGTAGACTGTGAAAAGTATATATGTTGTAATCCCTTGAGCAATCCCCTGAAAAATAAAATTACATGCAAAAATCTAATAGGTAAACAATACACACATAAAAAGTTACTTTTATGCCATGTTATTATCATTTCATTGTAAATCAATGCATGTGTACACACACATACACAGACGTTTTGTGCCCCAAGGAAATTTTAGGTTGAGGAAAATGATCTGTATTTTGAATGTGGTAGTAGTTACATGGGTTAGAATTCGAAACTCATCAAGGTGTTCGCTCAAATGGGTCTTTTTATTATATGCTAATTATACCTCAATAAAGTTGATGTTATAATAAAAGCAAAACAGTGTGTACCTTGAGAAAGGCAGCTGTGGCTCTAAACGGCTTATTAGATTCAGATATGTGAAAAATAATATCTAAAATTATTCTGATTTCTGAATTATTTCTTGTTCAAATTTTAGGCATAATTTCAGTTATAGATACATTATATAATACAAAATAGTTCTGAGAAGAAGCACTGTGGCTAAGGGCAAGTATGCAAAATTTTCCAGAATGACAGAAGAGGATTGGTAGCATTCTATGAGCTTAGCAAAGGGAATTAAAATAATAACGTTCAATTCAGCCAAACATATTCCATGTGCTTAAAAATTGAAGACTATGTACCATTAATTAAAGGTGATGACAAAGAATAAAAAAAATTAAAAATTTTTTTTACTGGATTTTATTCTGTTTCTTACTATAGAATCTCAAGGTCTGAAGAGATCCTATTTGTTGAGTATTTTCTGAAAAAATGCCCTTTCCTAATGCTATAATGCATAATGCAAGGGATGGAGTTTAATTTGGCTTTCTTTTACTCTCATCCACTACAAAAGAATACCACAATATTAGCAAATGAATAATTTTTTAATGTAAATGTACACGCCTGTCCTCAGAGTGATGTTGATACTTTCATGTATTGTGAATCTCCATGGATATCTCCAGCCCATAAACTTTCTTATTGTTTCTTCTTAATTGACACAGCCTCCTCAGCCCTCAGGTTACCAAAGAAAAACTATTGCTTGTTTTTAAATTTTAAGAATAATAAATGAAATGGAGTTGTTGTGGGAGAAGACCCTTCGCTCCACCCCACCCCACAAAAATATTTGTATCTTTCTTTAACAGTTTCTGAACATCAGTAAAACAGAATGACATATGAAGAGTGAAATACTATTTCTTTTACTTTTTTTTTTTGAGATGAGTCTTACTCTGTCACCCAGGCGGGAGTGCAGTGGCGCAATTTCGGCTCACTGCAAGCTTTGCCTCCTGGGTTCACACCATTCTCCTGCCTCAGCCTCCCCAGCAGCTGGGACTACAGGTGCACGCCACCACGCCTGGCTAATTTTTTGTATTTTTAGTAGAGACGGGGTTTCACCATGTTAGCCAGGATGGTCTCGATCTCCTGACCTCGTGATCCGCCTGCCTCAGCCTCCCAAAGTGCTGGGATTACAGGTGTGAGCCACCGCGCCCGGCTATTTCTTTTACTTTAAATGCTAAATTAAAGGTCACAGCTTAGTTGTGAGAACTAAACAGACACCTAACACTGAACCCAGGCATTAGACAAACTTACCCGGCCAG
Organism: Pongo abelii; assembly: GCF_028885655.2. Lineage (NCBI taxonomy): Eukaryota > Metazoa > Chordata > Mammalia > Primates > Hominidae > Pongo > Pongo abelii. The sequence goes on along the minus strand of NC_071997.2, from coordinate 79,794,497 downwards.
TCTCCCTCATGGTCAGAGGTAGCAGAAAGCAGGAAGTACCTCTGGAAAAGCTGAACAACTTGTGTGCTTAGTGGGCAGCTTACTTCAATTCTAAGCGTTTGAAGAAGCAATAGATCTAAGGAAGCAAGTTTATTTTTTACTTCCTCCTAATTTTACCAGTCATATGTCACTCCCCTGCCCTGGGTTGAAGTGAGTAAAGGGACAAACAGATTCATTTACAGGGAGAAAACAGAGTGAGAATGAAGTATTCCCCATACCTTCCTATTTTTATTCAAAACCCATTAAGCTTTTTCACAAACCCTGCAGTCAAGCAAGAATATGGCTGTCCTCTTTGGAAGACGGAATCAGCGGTCCATCAGGAAAATCCTACTGGACCTTCTTAGGCTGCATGTCCATTACCAACCACTGCTTTTTGGGAATCATCCTAGAACGATTGGTAGTCACTTTAGATTTCGCTAAAATGGATAGGAACGATGTATTATCTAAATCAGCTCCAAAGCCTCTCTGTACCAGAGAGTAAAAATCTATTTCCTAATCAATTTGCCATCCCAAATTACAACCAACCGTATTACCCACATAGCATTCCAGAAATTCACAATGATGTTAAAACATTCTAATAATAAAAATGCCCACAATAATAAAGACAACCAATTCGAGGAAGGAAACACTCTCCAGTTATTAAATTCCAAGGGAGAATGGTTAAGTCCTCCCGCAAGATAATGCCCCAAAATTCAAATGCCAACTGGACTTCAATTAATTTGCCCTCTTGAGTTAAAAGTCCATATCCTCAATATTTATTTATTTATTTATTGAGACAGAGTCACTTGCTCTGTCACCCAGGCTGGACTGCAATGGCACGATCTCGGTTCACTACAACCTCTGCCTCCCAGGTTCAAGCGTTTCTCCTGCCTTGGCCTCCCGAGCAGCTGGGGCTACAGGCGTGCATCACCACGCCCAGCTCATTTTTTGTATTTTTAGTAGAGATGTGGTTTCACTATAATTGGTCAGGCTGGTCTCGAACACCTGACCTCAAGTGATCCGCCCTTCTCGGCCTTCCAAAGGGCTGGGATTACAGGCATGAGCCACCGTGCCCGGCCCCAAGTCCTCAAATTTTTAAGTTAAAGACCAAACCATCTTTTTTAGCAAAATCTTGGTGGTGTGAAACAGGGTTTTTTTAAACAGTCTCAGAAAGGGGGATAGTTTCTTTGGGATCAGAAATTGCAATGCCAAGTCGGGTATATTTCAATTTGAAACATCCCAATGATGGGACATGCATGACTATTAAGCACTGGCCTCACAATCGCCAAAGTGAGAAAAACAGCCAACATCCAGCCCCCAGAGCCATTATGTCAGGCAACACCGCGCTCCTGGTACTTAGTGCTGAAAAGGCCACAGTAAAGGGTGATGAGGCTTTGATGGCTTCAGCCTTGCCAAGATAGGTCAATGTCCACATATCTAGAATCTCCAACTGAAGAACATAAAAAGGAGTGGAGAGGTCAGACGTTCCTGGCAGAGAGAGGCCGGGTGTCCTGCTTCTTATAGCTTGGGCGGAATGGGCGCTCAGAGCCAGCCTCCCACAAATTCGCAGAGCCCCGCAGGGGACCGGCCACCACCGCCATTATCGCCCGCGTCTGCGCCAGGGCTCGGCTCCGTGGCGCCGCCAACCGCCGGTCCGCGGGAGCCTTCGGTCTTCCTGTCTGTGACCTACTATTTCGACCACGACGCGGTGACTTGGGAACTTTCCCAAGTATTTTCTTCACCAGTATCATGAGGAAAGGAAACAAGCTGAAAAACTCGTAAAGCTACGGAACGGCCCGGGCAGCATTTCGGGAGATGGAGGAAGCCCAGCGCCCGGCCTGGCCCGGCGGGAGGGCAGCAGAGCCGCTCACGCTTGGAAAACAGTGTGAACCCGTCACTATGGGAACTGCGCAGTCTGGCTGCCGCCAAAAACGACACTCACAGGAGTGCCCTCTTTGAGATTCATGACCTGAAGGAATAGGCAGGTGAAAGCCATGCAACAATTGGGTGCGCGAGACGACGGAAGTGCCCCTCCCTGCCCGTTGGGGTGGTCCTCCTAGTCCCCTTCCCTGTCCCCGCCCCGCCCCCAGCTGGACCAAGTGTCTGTGACAAGTTCATTCCAGGAGACAGTGATGACTTAGAGCTGAGCCTAGACTGCCTTCCCCAAGGCCATGGGGCCGATACATATTTACCCTGTCAGTTGTACAGAAAATCTACTACTGTCATTTGTACCATTCCTTCAAATGAAATAATTTGGTACCCTTCCCTGTAAAAGATAAAATGAACTGAGAAAAATCTCCCAGGATGGGATTCATTTTGCACCTACGTATATATAATATTTGGGGGAACAAGAAGGACGGGGGAGCCTTTCTCTCCCATGCAGTCTGTATGTTTTAAATATCTTTTTCCTTTTTTTTGGAAATGAAGTCTCGCTCTTGTCCCCCAGGCCGTAGGGCGATGGCACGATCTCGGCTCACTGCAAGCTCCACCTCCCGGGTTCACTCATGCCATTCTCCTGCCTCAGCCTCCCGAGTAGCTGGGACTACAGGCGCCCGCCACCATACCCGGCTAATTTTTTGTATTTTTAGTAGAGACAGGGTTTCACCATGTTAGCCAGGATGGTCTCGATCTCCTGACCTCGTGATCCGCCCGCCTCCGCCTCCCAAAGTGCTGGGATTACAAGCATGAGCCACCGGGCCTGGCCCTAATTTTTGTATTTTTAGTAGAGATGGGGTTTCACCATGTTGGCCAGGCTGGTCTCGAACTCCTGATCTCCAGTAATCCGCCCGCCTGAGCCTCCCAAAGTGTTGGGATTACAGGTATGAGCCACCATAACTGTACATTTCCTCTTAGAGTCACATGATTTTTGAATCCTGCTACTTGAATACAAACTCTGTTAACATGCTGAGGTTTTTTTTTCCTTTCTTTTCTGTTTTTTATTTGTTTGTTTTCTTTCATTTATAGTGCCCGTCATTACTTCTTATGATAGATTCTTTGGTCTAAGGCTTTCACCTCATTTGACTTTACTGCAAATCATGCTTAGCAAATTACAGACATTGCTAGTGTTGCTTCTGAAGCTTGTGCCTAGGAAAATGGTTTTCAAAGCATTACTAGGATTTGATAGAAATGCAAATTTTTGGACGTGTATCTGAAACTTTGGAGATAGGCCTCGTAATAGGTAGGTTAACAAGCTTGCTGGATAATTCTGATGCAAGTTCAAGTTTGAGAATTATTACCCACCTCTAAGAGCTGACAAACTTTTTTTCTATGAAAAGCCAGTGTGGACATTATGGTTTTTGTCACAACTATGAACCTCTGCCCCTGTGGAGAGAAAGTGGATTTAGACAAATGGCTGTAGCGGTGTTCCAAGAAAGTTTTATTTACCAAAATAGCTGGTTTGCTGACCCCCACCCTAGAGGATTAGAATACAATAATAATTTGCCTATGTCCCTCAAGACACTGTCTTTCTTCCACTTCTCAATCAATGCAATATACTTTTTTTTTTTTTTTTTTTTTTTTTTTGAGACCGAGTTTCACTCTTGTCGCCCAACTGGAGTGCAATGGCTCAGTCTCAACTCAATGCAACCTCTGCCTCCTGGGTTCAAGCAATTCTCGCACCTCAGCCTCCCAAGCAGCTGGGATTACAGGCCTGAGTCACTATGCCCAGATAATTTTTCTTTTTTTTTGAGACGGAGTCTCACTCTGTCGCCCAGGCTGGAGTGCAGTGGCGCTATCTCAGCTCACTGCAACCTCTGCCTCTGGGGTTCATGCCATTCTCCTGCCTCAGCCTCCCAAGTAGCTGGGACTACAGGTGCCCGCCGCCACACCCAGCTAATTTTTTTGTATTTTTAGTAGAGATGGGGTTTCACTGTGTTAGCCAGGATGGTCTCAATCTCCTGACCTTGTGATCTGCCCACCTCGGCCTCCCAAAGTGCTAGGATTACAGGCGTGAGCCACTGCGCCTAGCCAATTTTTCTATTTTTAATAAAGATGGGGTTTCACCATGTTGGCCAGGCTGGTCTCGAACTCCTGACGTCAGGTGATCCACCCGCCCTGGCCTCCCAAAGTGCTGGGATTACAGGTGTGAGCCACCGCGCCCGGGCCAATTCCATATACTTTTGAAACATGTTCTTTCAGGGCACAAGCATGCCACCAAGAGTAACTCAATCATCTTGAAATATTTCCACTAGTTCTTTAAGAATTATTCATTCTTATTCATGAAAAAGCTACATTAGAGATAATTCTTTCATCAATTTCTCCTCAGCTCTGAATATGTGATAGAATTTGGAACAGTCATCTGGCAATGCCTAACTATGCTTGGCACTAAGACTTTAAACTAGATTCTGTGAACTGTAAATCATAGAACTATGTGATCTTGGCTCTTTTAATGTTTAAATGCAGCAAATATTTTATGCTTATCAATACAAAGGAAGCATATATTCTCTTTTTCCTATAGTACAATCTTTGCCGCAGAAATATCTGTTAGCAAAACCTCAGTTTATGAATTAAGCTTTGGTCACATACAACTGTTAGAAGCTCATCCGAGCTCTCTATACTGCAGCTAAGAAGCTTTGTGATTCCTGTCCACCTTTGCTGAGGCCACCCATCTGAGCCATGTACCTCTGCTGGCGCCGTCTTGCTTTTCCCAGACTCTTTGGTGTCCTTGCCTAAGGCCTGGGCAGCCTTATAAAATTGGGCTGGCCTTATTTTAGCCCGCAGTGTGAAGCGAAGGTGTAGCAGCTGAAGATTGGTCATTGACTGTAAGTCTGTAAAAAACCTCCAAGATCAGAAAACCATGGCGACACATAAAAGTCCAGTGTCCAAAGATAGAGCTGCGATCCCATCAAAATCTTCCTAGTGTACTTTTTTTGCTCCAAAATTTTACTCCTTTCTAAATATTCATTGCCTGTAGCCAATGTACCAAATATTGAGGTCCCTTAGAAGATTTAATAAATAGCTCCCTTCTCCCGTACCCAAGTTCTAAATGCATTGAAAACTAATATAGAGGCTAGCTGTCAACTTTATTGCTTATAAATTATGAGTGAGAGAAAAAAGCTTGGGTATAAGGACCTAAAGGGCTTTCTAACACTGAGCCCCAGAATTGACTGGAATTATACAGTTTTGATACCTAAAGACCTTCCTATCCTTACACTAGTTTGCTGCAGAAATAGAGCCTGACCCTGTTTGGGCAGCAGGGTATGTGCTCCCTCTGGAAAGCTCCTTTAAAAAGATAACTGCTGAGTTAAGTATGGCCTGTCTATTCTTCCCAAACTTACCCAACAACTAAATCACTTCTTGCCTTTGGGGTACAGTGAGTAAAACAGTAGAGAGTACAAACGGATAATATCAATTGAGCTTCTTCCACCTGGAAAAATACATATTGGGTGCAGAAAGTCATTAATTATACCACTTAACAGAGGCTACTGACCATTTGTAAATTTTGTCATGTGAATGGTCTGCTCAAGGCCTTGGCTCACTATAATTAGATTATTTGTCTTCTTATTGTTGATTTGTAGCAGTCATTTATATATTCTGCAAATGAGTTATTTGACAATTATGTCTATCGTGAATATGTTTTCTCAGCCTACGACCAATCTGTTTCTTTCTTAATGGTTTTTTTTTTTCTGATGAGCAGAAGTTTTAAATTTTGATCATTATTATTTAATCAGTTTGTTCTTCTTATAATTATTACTCTCTGCTTTCTTCTATTTAAGAAACATTTTCTTAACCACAGATTATAAAAATATTATCCTGTGTTTTCTTCCAGTCTTAGTATTTTTAATTTATTCATTTGGGTCATTCATTTATCTTATATTAATTTTTGTGCCTGGTGCAAGGTAGACGTCATATGAATACAGACATGCAGTTGTTCCAGAATCATTTGTTGAAGAGATTTCCTTTTCCTTCCCCCATATAACCACTTTTACACCTTTTTCAAAAAATCAATGGACTGAATACGTGTAATTTTATAAATGATTCCTTTTATCCATTTGTCTATTCTTGTATTAATAACAAACAATCCTAATTAGTGTTAATTTGTAAGTCCTGAAATCAGCTAATGTAGATTCTCTGACTTGGATTTTCATTTTCAAACTTGTTTTGTTTTTTCAAGTAATTTGCATTTCCGCATAAATTTTAGAATCAGCTTACTGATTTCTATCAAAATGTTCTAGGTATCTTACTGGGATTGAAAAATATCTGTAAATCTATTTGGCAAAACTGACTTTTTAACAGTTTTGAGTATTACAAACTATAAACATGGGATGTATCGCCATTTGTTTAGGTCTTATTTAATTTCTCTTGGAAGCAGTGTTTTGTAGTTTTCAGTGTAAAAATTTGAAAACCTCACATTAAATTTATCTACACATTTCGTTATTTTTCCATGTTGCTATAAATCATATCTACTTCATCATTTTAACCATTTGTTACTCATATATAAAACTTCAATTGATCTTTGCTATTGGCATTTCTTCCATTAATTTATGAAATGCATTTATTAGTTCTAGTATTTTTTGGCAAATTACTTAAGATTTTTCACACAATCATGCTGTCTACATATAAAATTGTTTGAATTTTCCACTTGTAATCTCTATGACTTCTATTTACTTTACTTGCATTGTACCTCTAGTACAATGATGAATAAAAGTGATGAGAGTGTGCAAATCTTGCACATTTCCAAATGTATCAACTTTAGAGAAAAGACTTAAGTTTTCCACCATTAATTTTGATGTTAGCTCCAAGTTTTCCATAAATACCATATTTCCTTTTGTGGAAATTCACTTTCATTTCCAATTTGCTGAGAGTATATATCAAAAATGTTGATTTTTTTAAATGCTTATTTTGCTTCTATTAAGATACACTTTTAAAAAATGTTAAATAAATACTTCTGTTAGAACAGATGTGAGGAAAACAAATTCAGCTTTAGTATTGTCTGTCATATTTCAGTAGGTTTTCTTTTTCCAAATTGAATTTTGAAACGTCTTACATTTAAATGGAACAGGATTGATAAATCAAAAGTCTTATACTTGGTAGAGTAGCTAAACAAAATTAGAATTAATAAAGCAAAATAGTGAAGTATTGACAACAATTTCAATGGAATAAGTGACTAATCTTTTAAACAGCCTGTATTGTCAATTTCAAGTTGGATTCATCAATGGTCATTCATTCCTTTATTCATGTTTTTATTTATAAAAAATCTATCAAGTACTTATTACATTTTAGTAATAAATAAATGTGCATACATATAAAGAAAAGATTGCTGGAATGTTTATCAAAGTGATAACTATAGTTATCACTAGGTAGTGTGAATAGGCCTGGCTTATTTTCTTCTCTAAATAACTGTATTTAATGAATTATTTTCAAAAGTAATATTTTATTTTTATAAACTGAAAAAAAGTTATTTTTTAAAATCATTCCAAGATGAAAACAGTATAACCTCTCAATCTCAACATCAGTTACCTAGGACAGAAATTCATACGGTAGAGACTGGCAAATTGCCATGTACAGATGCATAGCCTCTGTAGTCCCTAGTTTACTGTGATCCAGAACAGCATCCATCATGTTTATGCTAGATATCTGATAGGGTTTGGCTGTGTCCTCCCACCCAAATCTCATCTTGAATTGTAGCATAATCCCCATGTGTCAAAGGAGGGAATTGGTAGGAGGTAATTGAATCACGGGGGCAGTTGTCCCCTATGGGCTGCTGTTCTCGTGGTAGTGAGTGGGTCTCACAAGATCTGATGGCTTTATAAAGCGCAGTTCCCCTGCACACGATCTCTTGTCAGCTGCCATGTAAGATGTGCCTTTGCTCCTCCTTCACCTTCCACCCTGATTGTGAGGCCTCCCCAGCCATGTGAAACTTGAGTCCATTAAACATCTTTTTCTTTAAAAAGTATCCAGTGTTGGGTATTTTTTTCATAACAGTATGAAAATGGACTAATACAATATCACACAACAACTTCTTCCCCCTTATTCCATTATACCTGGTAGTAAATTAAACATTTAGCATACGACGAAAACAGGACAAAGGGAATGGAGAATCTATTTGTAATGCCCAAGCCCAGGTTCAATGCATACCTATCCTCAAGTGCATCTAATTTTATATACTTTTAAGCCAAATGGACTTTCAGTAGGGAAAGTCATAATGTCCGTTTATTCATGCCTGATTTTTCTAAATTGATTGTATGTATTCCTTAGAGCCCTGCTCATTATTAGCTCAGTCCATTGGATCTATGAAGGTACCAGAGGCATCAAGAATGTAGGAGAGGCATTCTTTCCTTCAACAAGGACTTAATGTCTTCCTGGAAATATCCTAAGTATTGAGAATATACAGATGAACAGCACAGAGAAGACTTCTGCTTCCATAGGGTTTCTATTCTAGTGAAAAGGGGGAGATAGAAAATAAAGGAATAGGCCAGGCATGGTGGCTGATGCCTGTAATCCCAGCACTTTGAGAGGTTGAGGTGGGCAGATCACATGAGGTCAAGAGTTCAACACTAGCCGGGCCAACAAGGTGAAACCCTGTCTCTACTAAAAATACAAAAATTAGCTGGGCTTGGTGGGATGTGCCTGTAATCCCAGCTATTTGGGAGGCTGAGGCATGAGAATCACTTGAACCCAGGAGGCAGAGGTTGCAGTGAGCCAAGATCGCAACACTGCACTCCAGCCTGGGCAACAGAGTGAGACTCCATCTCAAAAGAAAAAAAAGATAATAAAGGAATAGATTGTAATTCATTATGCATAAAAAAGAAAACAAACAAACATACCAGAAACTATTAAAGTACTGTCCACTCTAGAAGGGCTGATCAGAAAAGGCCTGAGTAGTGACATTTAAGCTGAATGATAAGAAAAAGTCAGGCATGAAAAAATCTAGGTGACAGCATTCCGGGCATAAGGAACATAAGCACGTAAGCACTGGGACAGGGAAGAGCTCACTGTGTGAAGACATAGAAAGAAGGCTGGTGAGACTGAAATACAATGGACAGGGAAATGTGGTTTAAGAGGTAGACAAGGATGGTCCCTGTAAGATTTCCAAAATTACTACAGATCATGACAAACTATTCATTTTCCTTTCTAGCTTTTTAGTTTCTTTACAAAAATGACCTCACTCATACCTTATAAATGTATCTCATAACACTAATTGTGGGAATAATTATCCAGCAGTACAAAAAAAATGACAGATGGTTGTATCCATTCTGCAGTAACTTACAATAGAAGAGCAAATGATATTCAAGATTCCAAATGTTTGTTTCATTTTTCCCTGCCCTCAATTTTATACTGTTGTATGTCTTCTCTACTGGTTCATGAATGTGAGTTATTGAACCTCTTTATCCTTAATTTGCTGATAATTTAAATGTGGATAATAATTTCTATAATAGCAACTGGGTAGTCATGATATGAGATTTTAGTGAGATAATAGATGTGAGAAAAACTTTAAAGAGCTGCAAGCAGTAAGCTGAGAGTGAGAAACTGTTATTAAAGTGGAAGATGGTAACCTATAAAAGATCTTTTGCAAAATAGAAACTAGGGTTTTTTTTCCCCTTCCCATTGTTTAGGAAACTGTTATAACTATCAGTGAAATCACCACCTTGATTAGCTTCCTACTGCTGCCATAGAAGATTACAACAAACCTAGTGGCTTAAAAGAACACTAATTTATAATCTATTCTGGAGGTCAAAAGTTAGAAGGGTCTCACTGAGCTAAAATCAAGATGTTGACAGGGTCACACTTTTTCTGGAGGTTTTAGAGAAGAACTTCTTTCCTTGCTTTTTCCAGCTTCTAAAGGCTGCTCACATTCTTTGATTCTGGGACTAATTCTCCATCTTTAAAGCCAACTTAGTCCATTGGATCTAATGGGGCTGGGTCTTTCCCATGCTGTCATATCTCTAGTTCTCTCCCTTTTTCCTTCTTCTTCCACTTATAAGTATTCTTGTGATACTGGCTTCACTCAGATAATCCAGGATTAACTTCCCATCTCAAGACTGGCTGATTAACAACCTTAATTCTAGCTTTAGCATTAATTCCTCCTTGCTATGTAATCTATTTACAGGTTCCAGGAATTAAAATGTAGACATTTTGTGGAGCTGTTTTTGGCATCTTACACCACATCAGAGTGGTTTATTATGGAATTCTAATGTAGACAGTCATGGATAACAAAGTGACGGTTTTGAAGTAAGCTAAGATTTCACGTGAGGTTTCAGTGCTTAGATGAGGAGACAGTCTGTATCAGTCTGAGGCATACACACAGAGAACAAAAAACTGTCTCAAGGGGAGAAGGAAGCAGTCAGTCAGTTCTCCATTAGTAGTAGCTCAATCTATATGAAGAATAGCACAAACTATCTGGTGTTTAGGCACTCATGACAAAGAACACATGTGACGGTTAATAGTGAGTGTCAACTTGATTGGATTGAAGGATGCAAAGTATTGATCCTGGGTGTGTCTGTGAGGATGTTGCCAAAGGAGATTAACATTTGAGTCAGTGGGCTGGGAAAGGCAGACCCCTTAATCTAGGTGAGCACTATCTCATCAGCTGCTAGTGTGGCTAGAATATGAGCAAGCAGAAACATGTGAAAAGACAGACTGGCCTACCCTCCCAGCCTACATCTTTCTCCCCTGCTGGACTCTTCCTGCCCTCAAACATTGGACTCCCAGAACTCCATTAGCTCTGTCCCTCTAGAGAACCCTGACTAATACAATACATGAGGTGAGATTTTTAAAAAATCTGAACTCCACCAATCAGAGGTCCCTTTTTATAGCGTTTCTCAGTCCCTGCTTCTTTTTCTCATGTAACAGTCTTCCAACCTGAACCCAATCAAGCTCTGCTGATTTTCTAAGTATCTTCTTGTTCGGCCAATAATTCTTTTGTTTGGCTTTTAATTTAGGAGTTGGTTAATTATCAGAAAAATTACTCTGGACCAAAATGTTTATAGTTGCTTTGCCTATGCTAACATACAGGCAAAGCAACTATAACGTGACAAATACAAATTCTCCCTAATGCCAAGGCTGTGACAGACCAGGAACTAAAGTGTAACATATGATCTGTACATAACTAAAATTTATTAAAATCATCAGCATCAAATATTAATCATGAGCACACTACCTACAGGGCTTTCTATATTAGGCAATGAAGATAAATAGTTATGAGATATGGTTTCTGCTCTTAAGAGGCCTGTCAAGCTCTTTGGTGCGATGGGATTCATACATAAAATAAGCAAAAATGTAAGGCAAAATGCCAAGAGAGGGGTTGAGACAATGAGTACTACAGAATTTCAGAGAACAAAAAAAAATCACTGAAAGAACATTTATGGCAGGATATATGGAGCTTAGTTCAGTTAGTCTTGAACAAGTATAAAGGAACAAATAGATTATTCCAGGCAAGGAGAATACCTTGATGGGTACAAAGGTACATAGGTAAAATCACACGATTGTTCTGAGGGACAATGAAAATTCCATTTTGAGTAACACAGGAGATGTGTGTCAAGAATACGAGGAGTTCACCTTGACACATGACTGCATAAGACTATATCAAGGTAATTCAGTTGATACTTAGGTTTACACAAAAGGAAACAGCTATGAGTAAGGGAATACCAGTGTGAAGAGCCAGTTCAGGAAGAAAATCTAACAGAATGTATTAGTGAGAGGATATTATTATAATGATGAGTCTCTGATTAAATCATCATCTATTTCATTATCTCCATCTATATTTCTATATCTATATCTGTACAGTCATATACTACATAATGACATTTTGGTCAATGACGAACTGCATGTGCTACAGTGGTCCCATAAGATTAAAATGAAGCTGAAAAATTCCTGTGGCCTAGTGATGTCATAAGCATCAAAATGTGGTAATGCAATGCATTTTCAAATGTTTGTGGCAATGCTGGTGTAAACAAACCTACTGTGCTGCCACTCAAAGTATAGCACATAATACTTGGTAATGACAATAAATGACTATATAACTGGTTTATGTATTTACTATACTATACTTTTTATTATTATTTTAGAGGGTAGCCCTTCTATGTTTATATAAAAAAAAAGAATTAACTGTATAACAGCCTCAGGTAGGTCCTTCAGGAGGCTTTCCAGAAGAAGGCATTGTTACCATGGGAGATGACAGTTCCATGCATGTTATTGCCCCTAAAGACCTTTCAGTGGGACAAGATGTAGAGGTGAAAGAGAATGACACTGGTTGTCCTGACCCTGTGTAGGCCTAGGCTAATGTATGTGTTTGTGTTTAAGTTTGTAACAAAAAGTTTTAAAAAGTAAAAAATAAATTAAAAATACAAAAACAGAAAAAGTTTGTAGAATAAGGATACAAGGAAAAAATATTTTTGTACAGCTGTACAATCTGTTTGTGTTTTAAACTAAGTTTTATTACAAGAGTTAAAGTTAAAAAAGTTTATAAAGTAAAAAAAAGATTCCAGTATGCTAAAGTTAATTTATTATTAAAGAAAGAAAAAAATATTTTTAAAATTTATTATATCCTAAGTATGAAGTGTTTATGAAGTCTAGAGTAGTGTAATGTTTTAGGCCTTTACATTCACTCACCATTCACTCACCGACTCACCCAGAGCAACTTCCAGTCCTTCATGCCCCATTCTTGGGATGTGCCTAATACAGGTGCACCATTTAAAAAATAAATCTATTATACTGTATTTTAAATATAGCTTTTCTATCTCTAAATATACAAATATTTACCATTTTGTCACACTTAGCTATAGTATTTGTACAGTAACATGTTGTACAGGTTTGTTGCCTAGGAACAAAAGACTACACCATATAACCTAGGTTTGTAGAAGGCTATACCATCTATATTTGTGTAAGTACACTCCATGATGTGCATACAATAGCGAAATTGCCTAATGATACATTTCTTAGGACATATCCTTTAAGCATGTCATTAAGCAATACATGACAATATATGAATTTACAAGCATCTATCTATATTTATTTACTTATTTATAATTTGACCAATTTTTCCCATTAAATAATAACTTCCGTGGTCCAAAAGGTGATGCTGTTTTATTTTTATGAAGCTGAACCATAGCTTTCTTAGTAGCAAAGAGGTACTAAGAAAAAATATTGGCCTTTAACACGTGAGTATATTGTCTAATATTGCTGCAGTTGAAAACTGTAATAACAATGCCTTCTTAAGCTGACTGCCTTCCTGAAAACAGAAATACTCCTCTGGTAAATATATTTTAGTGAACACAGTCTCCTGGGAACAAGCAGAAAAATCATACTCTCAGTACCAGGTTTCAAGTGGCTACCTGACACTCTCCACTCCTTTAAATTTGCTCCTTGCCATCTTTCTAAAACTGAAGGAGTTGGGCAGGTATGTGAATGTGGGTCTTAACTAAAAATGCCTTCAGCTTTGGTGGTTTAGCTCTAGAAAAGATAGTGATATGGCTTAAAGGAGATGAATTCACTAAGAATCAAGCTAATACATAATAGCGGTTGAAAAAACAACCTGAAAGTGAATGGATTTTGTGAATAAACAAGCAATGGAAAATAAAGCATTACCAATGTCTCTGAATTTTTATAAACCTTCAAATTTGAGGAGCATTATTTTGTTCTTACATGTGGCTTCTTTTCCTAATAATGGCAAAATAGTACACAAAATTAAAGGAACAGTAAGTGCATTAATAAAAATATTTAAAAAGAGGCATAACTTTTTCCATTCAAGACAAAAACTCGTATGCCTTATACTTATAAGATACAATTTTAAATAAATAGTGTCAAACTTTACATAGATAGATAGATAGATAGATAGATAGATAGATAATCACAGATATTAAGCTATTTAGGGTACTTTATACACGCCTAAGATCATCAAAATAACCCTGCAGATTAGACAGCGAAGATTTTATGAGTTTTGTTTTATGGATGAGAAAAACTTTTACAGAGAGTCAATGACTCACCAAGGTCATATAGTCAGTTAATAAAATTATACTTACATGTGTAAACACACAGGCTTTTCATTGTAATATATCTTGGGTAGGAATCCTTTCTCAGTCCCTTTCTATTAATAGCTCAGAAATGTTCTAACGGAAACTCCCTGAGTTTCACTTTCTTCCTATCTAAAGTGAGACTGCTATCTAATATATAAATTTTGGTGAAGATTAAATGAGATAAGAAATATAAAGTTTCCAGCACAGTATCTGGCACATAATGAGAGCTCAATAAATGCAGATATTTTGGTTTATTGTTTCTGCATAACAAAACACCCAAGATTCAGTAGCTTATAACAACGAAAATCATTTATTATCCCTTGAGAGTCTATGACCTGACAGTGTTCGATTAGATGCTTCTGCCACAGGCTTGCTGAGCTTTGGCTGGTGGACGATCTAAAATGGCTTGCTCATATGACTGACAGTTAAGGCTGGTGTGTTAGCGTGGAGCTCAGCTGGGGCTGTAGCCAGATCACTTCAGTTTTACTCTATCTTGTCTCTATGTGACGTGAGCTTCTCTCAACACAGTCAAAGAGAGAGTATTCCCAGTGCACAAAAGCAGAAGCTAATGATCTCTTCAGGCTCAGTCCTTGAAACTATATAGAATCATTTTCTTCATACTCTGTTGATCAAATAAAGGTATAAATTCAGCCTAGATTTAGGAGGAAAAGGAATAAGCTATACCTTCCATGAAGAGGTGTGACAAAGAATGTATAGCTACTTTTAATCTACCATAGCCCTCCCTATGACCAAAAATTATTTACATTCTTCCCACAGGCAAAAATACACACACCCTGCGTCAGTTTTCCAGGGCTGACATATCAAACTGCCTCCAAATGGGTGACTTAAAACAAATATTTACTGTCTCTCAGTTTCAAAGGCAGAAATGAAAAGTCAAGACGTCCACAGGGCCGTGCTCCCTTGGAAACCTGGAGAAGAGCATACCTTCTGTCCTTTTCTAAATTTTGAGTTTGTCCGAAATCCTGGGTGTTTCTTGACTTGTAGGTGTTTCACTCCAATCTCTGCCGCTATAATCACATTGCCATCTTCTCTGTGTGTCTCCTTTTTTCTTAAAAGCATATCAGTCCCACTGGATTAACGGTTCACCCACCCTACTCCTTATGGCCTTATCTCCTTACAAGCTCCTATTACCTTATCTTAACTAATTACATTTACAATGACCTTATTTCCAAATAAGGTCACATTTTGAGGTATTAGTGGCTAGGGCTTTAACACATGTTTTAGGGAACACGATTCAACTAAAGCATACCACCTCCCAATTCCCTCGAAAGTCTGATTCCATTACAATATCAGACTCTGGCTCAGCATCAAGGATTTTATATATATATATATATATATATATATATATATATATATACATATACACACACACATACAAAATATGTATATTACATAAATACAGTCCAGAATTTCTTGGTTCATATTCTTAGGTGCCACTCCATGAATATAGTTATTTTCATTTGGAAGACATGGAAACTAAATGGATGAGTTACTCCACCTCAGGCCAGCTCTCCAGGTGACTTTGACTAACCCAGTTCTCCCTCATTTCTTGCCTATAGTTCTCAAGAATAACTGTAGAATATGCTGGTAATGCAATATCCTGAGATAACCGAGTTATCTCTTTTTAGGTTTTGTTCCAGTCACTCACTTCCCATCAGCAACAGGATGTCGTCCTTCAATGCTTTTAGCTCATTGAGTCACGTGACCCTGAGGTATATAACCCAAGAAGGTAAGTTTATTTTCCAGGTTCATCATCTGTGGTGCAAGTGGGGCACATGCAGTCAAGACCCTATCTGCCCCAGGCAGCTTTCCGTGTCTTGGCAGATGAGCTCACCATAAATCTTAGGCTTCTGTTGTCCCTTGCTGTCTATCTGTAAATAATAAATCCATTTTATGCAACTTGCTGCATATAAGTGGGTGGTATCTCACTGGACTCAAGATGAGTTGGTAACCAGTGCACTGTTGACCTGCTTCACACCACACACCCCTCAACAGACACAGCACACAGGTAAAATGAAGTTAGGATTATTACAATAAACACTCTTGTTAAAATAAGAGGAAATGAGAGGCACAGGACAGTCACTGGTTCACATCAATTGTAGTATCCAATTGGATACTTTCTTTCAATTCCTCCTGCTCTGGGGGAAGGAAATGTTCCATATTAATGCTGTTTTGTTCACTAATAGCTTTTCTCTCTTGCTCGTGGCTCTAACTTCTGAGTCATGTTTGTAACCAGGTTTCTCAGCCATCTTCCTTTTATTGTGATTTTATTTCTGTCACTTTTCATCCAAGCTGGTACAATCCCTATAAAAACTCTGTGGGTTTTCTATGCACAAACTTATAAACCACTCCATTAGGCAAAGCCACACCTACAAAAATCCCCTTCAAATCAGGCTCAAGTCTAGTTTTGGATGTGAGTCAGAATACTATGGGAAGACCTTGCCAAGAGTCTTACAGGCCTTTTTGTTTAGCTGAAAGGGACTAAGAGGCTTTGCTGTAAATATTGCTAAAAACTTAAAGGCACCCTGGATTTGATCCTGATCTTGGGCCACATTTTACTGACACTGCCCTGAACTGGACCCTTGTCCTGGGGCATTTTTTTACATTGAGAAACTTGCTGGCTAGAGATACAGTCCTGAGCCCTCTATAGTTCTTTTATAGTCTGCCTGAAAATTTTGTAATGTTTTCTTTTGCTTACCATAGGTAGCTTTAAAAATCCAGTTGTGACTTTCAAGATTCTGCCTCAAAATCTTCTTAACCAGATCCAAAGTTGGTTAGGTACATTTTCTATCCTCCCCATGGGAATATAGAACATTTTTTCATCAGTATGTAACTATTTCATTATGCAAAGATAATAGAAAAGTAAAATAATTATCTATTTAGCATGTTATTATGAGTTAATATGGGAAAATAATGGGTTTGTAGTTAATCTAACGTCCATTTTTTAAATAAAACATGTCTAGTAAGATTCCTCCTCATCTACAAACTGACATGTAATCTGGATCATTTTCTTTAAATTATCCTTAACTTGTTTAAAAATAAATTTGGAGCTAGTGATTTAATGAGGTACTTTATAATATTTATTCCAAATCTACAGTTATGATTTTGGTGGTCTATAATAATATAATTGGATATTCTTAATCTTAATCCCAAAGAAATTATATATATACAGTTAAGGTTTGGGTATTACATTCCCTCAACATATACTTTTAAAATAATGATGATAATGGTAGTAACAATAATAATAATAATTGACGTAAGATAAGTGCATACTATGCTCCAGACACTGTTCCTTGAGCTTTGCCCTAATTAATACATTTAATCTTCAATACAACCTAAGGTAGGTAGTCACTATTATTATCCTCTACATTTTACTGATAAGTAAACTGAGGCACAGGAATGTTAAGTAGTTTGTTCAAGGTCACACAAATAAGAAAAAGCAAGTCAGGATTTCAACACAGATAATTTAGGTACAGGGTTCACAATTGTAACTACTTGTATTGAATGAATTTTATATGCTAGCAAGCACTTTGCCAAAATTAGTAATGCAAAAGAATGATTAAACAGATCCTCAACTCCTTAGGTGTTTACATTAAGAAAGAGGTTATATACATGATGCCAATTATAATTCAGTATTATGCTTGAGGAAATAAAGGTAGGTATACACAGAGTTACAAGAGTGAGGAAAAGATATGCCAAACTCTGCTGGAAGAATGAGCTGGAGTTTGGGATTCAGATAAATTTTATGTTAAATAAATTATGTTTGAATTCAGTCTTAAAGAATACGTAGAAATCACAAGGCCCACAGAGGTAATGAGAACATCTCAACCAAAAATACGTGAAGCACATACTAATAATGCTATTTCAAGAGTGAAATATTAAGAATCACCAAATATCATTGAGCATGCATCCATTCAAAAGCAGTTTAAGTAACAAATTTAAATCATGACCCCAAGCCTAAGAAAATCCATTAAAAATAGATATGTTCAGTAATTTTTTTAAAAAGCAGGATGTAAAATTATATATTCATTGATTATGAAATAAAAAACAATTTCATGGGAAAATAGAATGGAAAGAATCATAAAGTGTAGCAAGTAGGGGACTTAATTTGCTTTTTTGTTTAAAAATGTAATATTGTAATGAGATTTACAAGGCAAAATATGCATGCTATAAAAATAGTAATGGGCATGGAGAAAGATAGTTATATTCATCTCTTAAAAGGCAATGTTTCTCATTTATTGCAGTACATATAAACTTAAAATATCACGGATATTGAATGCTGTTATAAAACAAAAGTTTCACAGATGGTGTGATGATGTGGATGACTAGAAGAACAGATTATCATAGAAAGTTATAAATAGACTCCATGTTATAAAAATACAGTATATGATAAATGAAGCATCATAAAATAATGTGACAAAACAGAATTTCTGTAAAATAAATGAAAGCCAAGGGAAAGATGACTTTATACACATGTGTTAAATCATATTTACATTACCTTTTATGAGAAGCAGTGGATATACATAAAATTAATTCGTTAGAATATCACAGATTATAGAAGCTAGTGTGAACAGAAATAGTACGTGACTATTTTCCTAGAGGGATCAAGATAAACTCAGGTTATTGTTGTCAAATCGATTATACACCTCACAAGCTTTGAATTTATTCTAATATCTAGGACATATAAACTTAAAAGTGCATGTCTGAGACTTGTTCTTTGTATTAATTCATTCTCATACTCATAAAGTATCTCATAAAGTTACTAACCAAAACTGGATACTTTATAAATAAAGGAGCTTTACTTGATACATAGTTCCAGAGGCTAAACAGGAAGCATGGCTAGAAGGCCTCAAGAAACTTACAATCATGGTGGAAGGCAAGGGGGAAGCAGGCACCCTCTTTGCAAGTTGTTTGGAGGGAGTGTGTGTAAGAACAAGGAAGTGCCACACTTTGAAAAAATCAGGTCGCATAAGAACTCACTCACTATCATGAAAGAGCATGGGGGAAATTGCCCCCCATGATTTAATCACCCCCACTGGGCACCTCCTGGGACACATAAGGATTATGGGGATTACAATTCAAGATGAGATTTGAATGGGGAAACAGCCCAATCATATCATTCCACCCCTGGCCCTTCCCAAATCTCATGTCCTCACATTTCAAAACAAAATTATTTCTTCCTAATAGTCCCCCAAAGTCTTAACTCAGTCCAGCATTAATCCAAAAGTCCAAGTCCAAAGTCTCATCTGAGACAAGGCAAGCCCCTTCCACCTAGAAGCCTGTAAAATAAAAAGCAAGTTAGTTACTTCTAATATACAATGCAGGTACAGGCATTGAATAAATGCTGCCATTCCAAATGGGAGAAATTGGCCAAAACAAAGGGACTACAGGCCCTATGCATGTTCAAAATCCATCAGGGCAGTCATTAAATCTTAAAGCTCCAAAATAATCTCCTTTGACTCCATGCCTCACATCCAGGGCACACTGATGCAAGGGGTGGTGTCTCAAGGCCTTGGGCAGCCCCTTCACTGGCTGGGATTGAGTGCCTGAGGCTTTTCCATATGCACAGGGCAAGCTGTCGGTGGATCTACCATTCTGGGGACTGGAGGACAGTTGCCTTCTTTTCACAGCTCCATTAGGCAGTGCCCCAGTGGGGACTTTGTGTGGGGGCCACACCCCACACTTGCCTTTCACACTGTCCTAGCAGAGTTTCTCCATGAGGGCTCTACCCCTGAAGCAGACTTCTGCCTGGACATCCAGGCATTTCCATACATCCTCTGAAATCTTGGCAGAGGTTCCCAAACCTCAAATCTTGACCTTTGTGTACCTGCAGGTCCAACACCATGTGGAGGCCAGCAAGGCTTGTGGCTTGCACCCTCTGAAACAACAGTCTGAGCTGTACCTTGACCCCTTTTAGTCATGGCTGGGACACAGGGTGCCAAATCCTAAGGCTGCACAGAGCAGCACTGGGGCCCTGGGCCCAGCCTATGAAACCATTTTTCCCTCCTAGGTTCTGGGTCTGTGATGAGAGGGGCTGCCTTGAAGGTCTCTGGCATGCCCTGGAGACACCTTCCCCATTGTCTTGGTGATTAACAGTGGGGTCCTAATGACTTATGCAAATTTCTGCAGCTGACTTGAAGAAAATGGGTTTTTCTTTTCTACCATATGGTGAGGCTGCAAATTTTCCAAACCTTTTCGCTCTGCTTCCCTTCAAAACATAAGTTCCAAGTTCAAGCCATCTCTTTGTAAGTGCATATAACTGAATGTTTTCCAGAGCACCCAGGTCAAATTTTGAATGCTTTCCTGCTTAGAATTTTTTTTTCTGCCAGATACCCTAAATCCTCTCTCAGGTTCAAAGTCCCACAGATCTCCAGAGCAGGGGCAAAATGCTGCCAGTATCTTTGCTAAAGCATAGCATATATTACCTTTACTCCAGTTCCCAATAAGTTCCCCATGAAGTTTGCATCAGCCTGCACTTCATTGTTCACATCACTATCAGCATTTTGGTCAAAACTATTCAACATGTCTCTAGGAAGTGCCAAACTTTCCTACATCTTCCTATCTTCTTCTGAGCCCTCCAAACTGTTCCAACCTCTGCCTGTTACCCAGTTCCAAAGTCACTTCCACATTCTTAAGTATCTTTATAACAGTGCCCCACTACCTCAGTACCAATTTACTGTATTAGTCCATTCTCACATTGCAATAAAGATATTCCCCAAAGTATAAACAAAGAAGGTTTAATTGACTCACAGTTCCACAGGCTTAACAGGAAGCATGGCTAGGAGGCCTCAGGAAACTCACAATCATAATGGAAGGTGAGGGGGAAGCAGACACCTTCACCAGGCAGCAATAGGGAAGAATGAGGAAGTGCCACACGTTAAAATCATCACCTCTTTTGAGATTATGGACAGGAATGGAGAAAAAGGCTTTTGCCAAGTCAATGGCTGCATACCAGGTACCAGGAGATGTGTTGATTTGCTCAAGCACTGAAACCACATCTGGTACAGCAGCAGCAATTGGAGTCACCACTTAGTTAAGCTTATGATAATCCACTGTCATTCTCCAAGATCCATTTGTCTTCTGCACAGGCCAAATAGGAGAGTTGAATGGGGGTAGAGTGGGAATCCCTATCACTGCATCTTTCAAGTCCTTCATGGTAGCACTAATCTCCACAGTACATCCAGGTATACAATGTTGTTTTTGATTTACTATCTTTCAAGGTAGAGGCAGCTCTAATGGCTTCAGTTTGTCCTTTGCACTCACCCTACCAGTCACAGGGCCAATGTGGGGGTTCTGCCAGCCACTAAGTATGCCTATGCCAATTATGCATTCTGACGCTGGGGAAGTGACCACAGGATGAGTCAGGGGACCCACTGGACCCAAGTTGGATCTGAGCTAAAATCATTAATTACCTGACCTCCATAAGCCCCTACTTTAACTGCAGGACCACAATGACATTTTGGGTATCCTGGAATCAATGTCAGCTCAGAGCCAGTGTCCAGTAGTCTCCAAAATTTCTGATCATTTCCCTATCCTTAATGCACAGTTAATCTGGTAAAAGGCCAAAGGCCTTCTTGGGGAAGAATGGGAGAAAGATTAACAGAATAAACTGTCAGTGATTTAGTGGAATCTTTCCTCCAGGTGACCCAGCTTCACCTTCATTCAGTGGGTTCTGGGTCTGTAAACTAGCTCAAGTCTGGAAGTTGATTGAGGGACTGTGATCCTCTGTTTTTATAATTCAAATTAGTCTTTTGTCTATTCAACCTTGAATTTTTCTGCTTATATAAATTAAGTAGGAATGCAGTAGGCTTCCTATAAATTTCACTTCTAGGAACACTGTGATTAATTAGCCAACCCCAGAGCTTTACATGAATCAGACTATTCTGATTGCTGTTTTGCCTCTGTTGTCCATTATGGTAGCTATGTCCATGTTGCCTTTGAGGAGTGCCACCACTTGACCCCTGCCACCTTGGGATTCAATTATTCCCACTGTATTTAAATTTTGTAGTTGAGTGACTGCAGTTCCCACCATTAGATCTGACATACAGAGAAGAGCAATTACAGGACTCTTCAAAAATGCAGGTGCTGCCCTCACAAATCTATTTCTCAAAGCATTCATCAAGGATATATCTTCTGGACCGTCCCAGCTGGTATGAGTAGGTCTAAAATAACTAATCCACTCCACCATCCCAATCTCCCTAAGCCTTTGGATCCCTTCCTCTACATTAAACCAAGGAAGATCAGGCATTTCCAGTTCACTCACAGTAGGCCATCTTTTAATCCACATTACAGCTAACCAAGTAACGAAGCAAATAACCTATTAGAAACTTTTTAAACTCCCTGAGTTGCAACATTAAATGTAGAATCCCTGCTTAGTGGGTCCAAATCAACAAATTTAGCCTGATCCAACTCTATGTTCCTTCCAACATTATCCCACGCCCTTCATATCCATTCCCATGCAAGTTCTCCAGATTTCTGCTTATATAAATAAGAAAAGTCAAGCAGTTCTTTTTGAGTGTAATGCACCCCCTCATAGGTCACACTCTAAACCTCACCTCCAGGGGCCCACTAGGACTTTAGTTATAGGCCTAGAATCAAACAGGGGTGTTGGAGATGGCTCCTGAGGAGAATCAACATTATCTTGCCTGGCAACTTCCTCAGGGGAGGCCATCACTATTGCCTCAGGCAGCACAGGGTTTAATCTCCTCAGACAAAGGTGGGAAGGCTGATGGCAGCATGGGTTGGGGAGGGGGTGTTGCCACTACTGGGGATGGGGAAGTTATTTCTTCTGGCAAAAAAAGGCTCATCAGAGTTTACAAGCCCAGTGTCCCCAGCTTCATCAGGGTCCTCCCACATGTCCCCATTCTAAGTTACAGGGTCCTTCTCTTTTCCAATCAATGCCCTCATTTTAACAGTAGACACCTGGTGAGGCTGTGCATGCACTTTTCATTTCAGGTCAGCTGCTTGCTTGATAAGAGCTTGTGTCTGTTTTCCACAATTTAAACTCCTTCTCTACAGGAGATAAGACTCTCACTCAGGGAAATCTTAGCAGATTTGTGTCTCAGTATCTGCTTCTGAAACCAGGAGACAGAATCCCTGAGTTCGTCATTTTCTTTCATCACTTTGTCCAGTGAACTTAGGAGCAACCAACCAACTTCATTATTTTCCTTGGTTCTCCACATATAGTCAAAGGTATTATGTATAGAGTCACTAAACTCCTTGGCTCTTACAAGTGGTGAAACAGGAGTGTCAAGTGCATTTATTTTGCATAACTCTCTAAACAGTTCGTACCAAGGACTATCAGTGTTCTGTTAAAAGTAGAATCCTTAGCATTTTGGAGTCTAATCATATTAAGCAGCCAACTCCAGAAACCCCAAAACGAATGAAAGCGCTCCATCCTTACTATTCTCTAGAACCACTCCTGGCATCAAAATCTGTATTAGAGTTCTCTAGAGGGACAGAACTAATGATATATATGTATGTATGTACATATATATATATATTATATATATATATATATATAAAGTAGTATTAACTCACACAATCACAAGGTCCCACAATAGGCATTCTGTAAGCTGAGAAGCAAGGAAGCCAGTCTGAGTCCCAAAGCTTAAGAACTTGGAGTCAGATGTTCGAGGGCAGGAAGCATCCAGCATGAAAGAAAAATGTAGGCTGGGAGGCTAAGCCAGTCTAGCCTTTTCACATTTTCCTGCCTGCTTTACATCCTGGCCATGCTAGCAGCTGATTAGATGATACCTGCCCAGATTAGCTGTGGGTCTGCCTTTCCCAGCCCACTGACCCAAACGTTAATCTCCTTTGGCAACATCCTCACAGACACACCCAGGATCAATACTTTGCATCCTTCAATCCAATCAAGTTGACAATATTACCCATCACACAATTCAAGATGAGATTTGGGTGAGGATACAGCCAAACCATATCACTCTTTGAAACATTTCCCAGCAATATATGGACAATGACTGCTTAAAGGGAACTCAGTCAACACAGGAAAGATAGCCTTAGAACAATTCGGAGAACTAGTCTTGGACATAGAATCTTACAACTGAATTTATTCCATTTAAATAGTACTTTTTAGAGTCTAAATTGTACATGGGACTATACATACAGTATTCAGCTATGTAGTTACTATCAAATGAAATTAAGTCAGATTCTGGGAATTTTGGGAACAATATGTAAAACAGAGTATATATCCTAGAGGAAGTTATAATATGGGAAGGCATGGGAAAATAGATACAGATATGAGGTGAGTGACACAGAAAACAAATACTAGAACCCAAATGTTGAAGAAGTCACATGAAAGCACACATTAGGGAGCATTTGTTTCTGCCTATTAAAATGCCAGAAGTGCTATGCCAAAGAAGGCTATGTAATAGGTCCACATGTTAGCTAGATTTTTAAGAAAAATGCAAGTTTGGTAAGTAATGAAAAGTATTATAAAGTCTTTCCAGGAGGATAAAATTTCATAAGCAAATCTATGGGATCTTATAACAATATGTCATATGGATTAGCTTCTTGTAGCTGTTGTAACAAATTATCACAAACTTAGTGGCTGAATACAACATAAATGTATTACCTTATGTTCTGTGGGCCAGAAGTCCAAAATCAGTATCACTGGACTGGAGTGAAGTGTTAGCTGGACCATGCTGTCTTTGGCGACTAAAGGATGAATCCATTCCTTGCCTTGTCCAGCTTCTGGTCACAGCCAACATTACTTGTCTTGTGGCTGCCTCACTCCAATATATGCCCAGGGGATCATACTGCCTTCTTCTCTTCTTCCTCTTCTTCTGTGTGTCTTAAATCTCCCAGGCCGGGCGCGGTGGCTCAGGCCTGTAATCCCAGCACTTTGGGAGGCCGAGGCAGGCGGATCACGAGGTCATGAGATCGAGACCATCCTGGCTAACATGGTGAAACCCCGTCTCTACTAAAAATACAAAAAATTAGCCGGGCGTGGTGGTAGGCGCCTGTAGTCCCAGCTACTCGGGAGGCTAAGGCAGGAGAAGGATGTGAACCCAGGAGGCAGAGCTTGCCGTGAGCCGAGATTGCGCCACTGCACTCCAGCCTGGGTGACAAAGCCAGACTCCGTCTCCAAAAAAAAAAGAAAAAAAAAAACTCCCTTTGTCTCCTTCTTATAAGAATACATGTAACTCATAGTGAGCCTACCAAGACAATCTGAGAATGCCTTCACCTCAAAATTCTTTTCTTAATTACATCTGTAAAAACACTTTCTCAAATAAGGTAACATTTACACATTCCACGGATTAGGACTGGATATCTTTGGGGGCCACTATTCAGTTTATTACCCTGTGTTTAGCAAGCCTTATGATCAGGCAGAATGTCCAGATTTCTGTACTGTTGTATTACACTGAGATCCAGATAATTTTTACAGCAATTATTAAAACACTTCATCCAGTGATCAATAAATTGTATCACCAAATATTTCTTAAAAACATGACTGTGATTTTCAAGGTTTATTATTTAGCAATTGGAACATTCTATAGCTGTGCAACAATCAATTCCTGAATATTTGACTTTGCTAATTCAGCAGCTACATTTCTACTGGAGAAAGAGAGAGAAAAGTGAAAGATTCAGGAGAAGACAAAATGGGGCATAATATATGAGAAGCAAAGCTGGGCAAGAAGAGCAGTGAGAAAGAAACAGAAGGGGGAAAGGGGAAAAAGGAGAATGGGGAGTCAAATTGTTTTGAAAATAAAATTAATTTTCTAATTAATACAACATAGCTATTCTAAAAAATAATATACTACATGAAAATCGAATAGGCATAATTATTCTTAATATTTTAATAAATATTCTTTCAAACATGCTAAACAAAGGATGTTTTCAACACACACACCCACACACACACCCCTACACACACACACAGACACACAAACACACATACACACATACTCGAAGCCTGTTTTGCATGAATGGGATCATTTTTTGTTTTCTGTTTTCTTTCTTCAGCTCTTTGTTGTGCAGAACTTCACATGTTAATAAACATGAATATACATACATATAATTAATTATAATAGCATAGAGCTTAATATCATTTAAGTTTTGTACAGTTTACTACAAAAGTAGATAATTCTTAAGTATCTTTTCATGAATATTCTTACGTTATTCTAAAGGTAGACTTGCTAGTTGAAGACAATGCTTGGTACTTTCAATGTTTTTAATTATTCCCAATATAAAATGTGAAATATTTAGTTTGTATTTGTGGTTGCCAGCAACATTAAACATCTGGTTCATTGGTTATTGCACATTTCAATATCTTCTGTAAATTGCATGTTTCTACAGTAACATTTTATATATTTCTTATTGATTCATTAACCAGCTCTCTATATTAGAAATACCAGCCCAACAATATATATTTTGGGATAATTTTACAAGTTTGTTGTTTTTTATAATTTTATTTATAGTATACATATGCTTTTAATTATTACAACACAAGCATTACAAAATATATACAACAGATTTGCATTTTCAATACTTAAGTATAGGGTGATTCTCAGAAGATGGTAGTAGTGGCAACATAGTATTATACTTTTGCTAAGTCTCTCTATATAAACACATAGAACAATAGGATAGTGCAGGGTGCAGAGGTAGTCTATAAGACCACCCTCCCTTTTAACACCAATAGCAAGTTTGTAGTTTCCCAAGAACATCTTCAGTTGTGATAATTCACTAGGAGGAGTAATTCACAAGGAGGACTCACAGAAAACACTGAAAGCAGTTATACTCATGGTTGTGATTCATTACAGTGAAATAATGTAAATTAAAATCAGTCAAGAGAAGAAATGCATGGGAAGGAGTCCAGGAATGGATCACATGTGGAGCTTTCGGTTGTCCTCTTCCAGGACAGTTACTGATAGCATTAAGTTCTTCCAGAATAATATATGACAATAAACTTTGAATACTGCCAATTAGGAAAGCTCACTTGAACCTTGGGTCAGAGATTTGATTGGGGTTGGTAAAACACATGGTTGACTGTTCACATGACTCAGTATAAGTCTGCAGCTTCTCTGGGGGTCGAGCTGATACCACATGACTCAAAGCACCCATGAATGAATCACATAGTTATATTATGGGTTTGGTTCAAGACTCCCAAGTAAGCAAAAACACTCTTGTAAGACAGGACATTCCAAGGGTTTAGTGATCACCTCTGAGGAGCCAAGAGTAAAGGATAGAGCTATCTTTTGTCGAGGTCAATATTTTACTACACAGATAGCAAAACTAAAATTCCAAAGCAAATATTACCAAAATGTCTAACCAACAAGATATCACCATGAATCTGTCTCTGTGCAGGAGAAAACAAAGGGAAGCAAGGGAACATGTGACAATCCTGAAAACTATAAAATTACTAATGGGTACTCATTTGAAAGCCACCCTAAGGACAGCAGATGATAACGGAAGGAATTTCAATTTCCCAATAGCAGTCAAGTATAGTTAATCCAAAAATATAGATCAGTATGGGATGCTTAACATTTTCACAGGAGCACATCCTTGGACGTCTTAGAGAATTAGATTCAGAAAGCCAGAAATGACCAGAGACACATTGTTATAAAGATATAAAAACACACATTCCATTAAGAGCATAAAAATGAGACCATATGCCAAAAATCTTTTAACTATTTTCAATTGTTATTTTAGTGCTAGTAATGGTGTTGTTACTCTGAAGTTATTTTTTGTAATGCAAGATACAAAAAACAAGTAATTACATGATATACAAATTCTATGAGTAAAGATATCTGTGAGACTTATTCTGTCTGTGGGAGAAAAAAAACCAGACATAGATAGAGGAAGCTAAATAAATATCCAATAATCACATCTGAATTGAAAACAGTGACTGAATCAGAACCAATGTGCATACCTAACATCCAGATCATGGCTTTGGTATATACATTCCTACGAAGTGGAAAATGGAAAAATGTCAGATTTCAGACTGAAGCAAGAAAAGTACAAAATATGCCTAGAGTATCTGTAATATTTGATAGCAAAAGACTATCAAAGACTAATAGAGTTATATTTAAAGTATAATTGTCCCTCAGTAGGGATGGGGAATATGTGAAAAATTGGTTCCAGGATGCCACGCACACCGAAATCCCCACACACTCAAATCCATCAGTTGGTTCCATGGAACTGGCTGATTTGAAAAGTCAGCACTCCACTAAGCAAGTTTCACATCACCAAAATACTGTATCTTCCATCTGAGTTTTGATGAAAACAATCCGTGTATAACTTTCCCATCCCCAAAATACTGTATTTTCTATCTGTGTTTGGACCTGCACTGTTCAAACTTGTGTTCCTTAAAGGTCAACTGTATATTGTTGCTAAATGAAAGAGACTACAATGGCCGCCGCAGAGTAGCAAATTGAGCCCCAATACATAAAATCTCTGCAAATGATCAAAACACATAAAATATGTTTAAATCTATCAATTCATAAGGATTCCAAAACTCTAACTAGTTAATTTGGAGGATGCAAGGGAACCATCTTTTTATTTTCAGAACAAGTAACTAAAGAAAACAGTTTTTTAAAAATTACCCTGACACTCCTATCCAAACTGCACCACTAGGTAACCATATACAAGATAAGGTAATGTTTCTCTGTAAAAGTGCATTTCAGCAAACAAGTGATGAAAGAATGATAGAACTGGAATATCATTATTTGGCTACCTTTACTAAATTAATAGATTGAGTCATTAAGACTCAGTGTCTTCCGACATCACATGAAAGAAGAGATAATCAGACATCATGAGTTAGCTTTGTCCAGAAGAAATATAATGCAGGTGCACATATGTAATTTTAAATTTTCTAGTAACCTCATTTTAAAAATGTACTAGTCCTCAAAATCCAGTGTATATCCTACATTAATCATATGCTTCAATTTATACATGAGCTCCCCTTTCAAGGGTTCACTAGCCGCATGTGATAGTAGCTACTATATTGGATGGGGCCACCACGTGCTTCATAATACAAAAAAGTAAAGCACTTAAAAAGAAGCATTGTCAAGATAAATTGAACTGTAATCTGAGCTTCTATATCAAAATATATAGAAACTATATATATAGAAAAGGAACACCAGAATGGCACCATGTAAATGAACTCACTAACATGCAGACTGTGAGAAACCCCACGGAACAAGTAATATGGTTGTTTTAAGACATAAATTGAGGCTGTAGAGACGGTGGCTCATGCCTGTAATCCCAGCACTTTGGGAGGCCGAGGTGGGCAGATCACGAGGTCAGGAGTTCAAGACCAGCCTGGCCAACATGGCGAAACCCCGTCTCTACTAAAAACACAAAAATTAGCTGGGCATGGCGGCGCTTTCCGATAATTCCAGCTACTCGGGAGGCTGAGGCAGGAGAGCTGCTTGAACAGGGACCTGGGAGGCAGAGGTTGCAGTGAGCTGAGATTGCACCACTGCACTCCAGCCTGGGCTACAGAGTGAGACTCCATCTCAAAAAAAAAAAAAAGAAAAAAAAAAAGAGAGAGAGAGAGAAATTGCAAGGGGAAAAATAAGGCATAGAGAGAGAAGTAATGATTAAAAATGAGACTTAAAAGACATTACAAACAGGCAAAATTAAAGACTTCTGGAAAAGATGGAACCATACTTACCCTTTCACCTGAAACTCTTGAACAAACAATAGTTTTTAAGATGCCAGTCATTAGGAAAAAAAAGGCAGTGATTCTTAAGAGAAGGGCAACATAAGGTAAGCTGAACTATTGAAAAAAGAAATAAAAAGGAAAGATACACAGGTTGCCAATAATAGGAATGGAAGAGGTGACATCAATACAGAGTCTACAGATTTTAAGAGAAGATATGAAAATATCATAAACAACTTATGCCAATAAGTTTGACAAATACTTTGAAAAAAATATCAAACTTCACTCAGGAAGCAATAGCTTATGTAGACCAATAATCTATTAAAAATGAATTTATAGTTAAAAACCTTCCCACAAAGAAAACTCCAGGCCTATATGGCTTCACTGACAAACTTGGCTAAAAATTTATAGAAGAAATAACACCAATTTTACACAAACGCTTTGAGAAAATTGAAGAGTAGGAAATACATTAAAACTCATTCTATGATGCCAGAATTTTATATCAAAATGACAAAAAGACATTACAAGAAAACTTTATATTCATAATCCTCATAAGCATAGATGTAAACATTCTTAACAAAATGTTAGCAATATTTTAAAAAATGGAGCACAAGCAAGTGGGGTTTACTGGGAATTCAAGGTTGATTTAACATTTGAAAAAAATTAATGTCAATGTAGTCACCATATTAACAAACTAAAGTATAACCATATAATCATCTTGATAGACACAGAAGAAGCATTTGTTGAAATTCAACAAAGAGTTCTGATTTTTTAAAAACAATACAAAGCAAAAAACTTCTCTGAAAACTAGGAACTTTCTCAGCTTGATAAAGGATATCTACGAAAAGCTTCAGCTAAGATTATACTTTATGGTGAAAGACGAAATGCTTTTCCCCCAGGAAAATGGCAAAGATATCTGATCATTCCAGTTTTATTCAATATTGTAGTGGAGGTTTTATCTAGTAGAATAAGGAAATAAAATAAAATAAAGAGCATCCATAAAAGAAGAAAAACATCAAAGTGTTTTAATTAGCAGCTAACATGATTATATATAAAGAAAATCATATGGAAGCTAAAAAAAAGTTACTGGAACTAGTAGTAGGCAAGTTTAGCAATTCAGCAGAATACAAGATAAAGAACAATAGATTTTATTTCTATATACTTCAGTGAACAGTCAGAAATTTAAAATGTTAAAGGTCACTTACAATAGCATCAAAATATGATACATTTAAAGTTAATCTAGCTAAAGATGTATTATCTTTCCTCACTGAGAAACATTCAAGATCTAAAAAAAAAAAAATGTACTTTGTTCATGGATTAGGGACTCAAAATATTTAAGATTTCAGTTACCCCAAAATTTATCTATAGATTCAACACATTCTCAATCAAAATTCCAGCAGCTTTCTTTTTGGTAGAAATTGACAAGATGATTCTAACACTCAGATGAAAATGCAAAAGGATATTGAATAGCCAAAACAACTTTGAAAATAAACATTTGGAGGACTAATATTACCTGACTTTAAAGCTTCTTATAAGCTATAGTTATCAAAACCATGACAAATTTTCTTAAAGATAAAGGACAAATAGGTCAATGGAACATAGAGGGTACAGAAATAGATTTACATATATATTTAATTGAGTTTTGGTAAAGGTACAAAAGCAATTCAATAGGAAAAATAAGAAGATTCTTTTCAATAAAATAGTGTTATAATAATTAAATATCCATAAGTTGAAAAGTGAACTTCAATCCATATATCACACCATATACAAAAATTAACTCAAGATGGATTACAGGCCTAAATTTAACACCTAAAACCATAACTGTTCTGGGAGAATACAGAGGATAAAATCCTTGTGACCCTGGAAAAGCCAAAGATTTCTTAGATATGACACCAAATACACGATGCTTAAAAGAAGATATTGATAAACTGGACTTCACCAAAATTAACATCCTTTTCTTTTCTAATAACTTAATAAGAAAATAAAAAGAAAAGCCACCACTTTGAAAAAATATTTTTGATTCTTATACCTGATAAAGTCCTTTATCCTAGAATAAATTAAAAACTCTCAAAACTTAGTAATGGAAAACAGGCCGGGCACAGTGGTTCACACCTGTAATCCCAGCACTTTGGGAGGCCGAGGCGGGCGGATCACGAGGTCAGGAGATCAAGACCATCCTGGCTAACAAGGTGAAACCCCATCTCTACTAAAAATACAAAAAATTAGCCAGGCGTGGTGGCAGGTGCCTGTAGTCCCAGCTACTCGGGAGGATGAGGCAGGAGAATGGTGTGAATTCGGGAGGTGGAGCTTGCAGTGAGCGGAGATCGCACCACTGCACTTCAGCCTGGGTGACAGAGCGAGACTCTGTCTCAAAACAAAACAAAACAAAACAAAACAAAAACTTAGTAATAGAAGACAAATAGCTCAAATTATTAAATAGGAAAAAAACCCAGATTCTTCACTGAAGAAGATATGTGCTTGACAACATAAGCACATGAAATAAGGTAAACATCATTAGTCATTCTGAAAAGGCAAATTAAAACTGAAATGCAATACAACAACACACTTATTAGAATCATTAAAATTGAAAAGACTAACAATATGAAGTGCTGGCAAGAACAGAGAGAAAATGAAATTCACACATTCTGCTGCTGAGAATGTAAAATGCTACCATCACTTTGAAAACAGTTCAGCAATTCCTTAAAAAGCTAAACATATACCTACATGTGATCCAGCCTTTCCACCCTGAGATATTTATCACAGCAAATAAAAGCATATGCCCATATAAAATCTTGTACATGAATGTTCATAGCAGCTATATTTGTAACAGCGAAAGACTGGAAACAATTCAAATGTTCATCAACACATAATAATTATATATTGATAAACAATATGATAAACAAAATGAAGTGTAGGCATACAGTGCAAAACTACTCAACAATAAAACAAATAAACTTGATGCATGCAAAAACATCAATGAAAATCAAAATTATCATGCTGAGTGAAAGAAACCAGACAAAAAGAATACACAATACTGTATGATTCCATTTATATAAAATTCTAGAAAATGCAAGCTACTCCATAGTGATGGAAAGAAGATCAGTAGTTGCCAGGAAGTATGGGTAGCAGTGAAGGGTGTGGAGGCAAAGAAATCAAAGAGACATAATGCAAATTTTGGTGCTGATAGAGATATTTATTATCTTGATTGTGGGGTGCTTTCATAGGTGTAATTACATGTAAAAAAATCAAATTGCACTCTTCAAATATGTGTCATGGATTATATATCAATTATACCTAAAAGAAACTGTTAAAAAATAAGCTACAGATTAGATATGCACATTTGGGTGATGAAACTACAAAGACAATTAAGATGATTTCCATAGAAATCAGGATGCTGATTAAACTTAGGGACAGAGAAGAAGCTATTTTTTGGGAAGGGCACATTGAGGGTTTCTGGAGCTGCTGATAAGGTTGTATTTCCTGACATGGTAGTGGCTATTCAGGTGTTATATTTATCTTAATCCATTCAGCTCCATACTTTTTTACATAGTTTGGATATTTCTCCTCACCAAATATCATGTTGAAAGGTGATACAGTGTTGGAGGTAAGGCCTGATTGGAGGTGTTTGGGTTATGGGGGCAGATCCCTCTCCCTCATGAATGGCTTAGTACCCTTCCTAAGATAATGAGTGAAGTCTTGCTCTATTAGTTCCCATGAGATCAGATTATTAAAAAGAGCCTGGAACCACCTTTCCCTTTCCCTCTTGCTCTTTCTTAATGACTTTTCTTAATTTAAAAAACTTTTTTTCAACTAGATAATTCGATATTTAAAAATTACACAAAGCATCATTTTCAGAAATATTCATAATAAAATATTTCTTTCTTTGTAATTTCCAAACTGTCTACAACAGTATGACAATAATAAGATTTCATAAACTCACTGAAGATGAACATCATGAAATATTGAATAACTACCAACTGCTAACTAAAAGTTGGATCTGTGCTACAGTGCCAACTGTATAAAATAACATGTGGAAATAGACAAGGTCTAAAAGGAAATATTTTGAGTAAGAATGCTTTTGTCCCAGAATTGGTGACTAGTGCTTAAAAGGTAGGAACAAGGAAAGGTAAATTCCCCCAATCTGAAACTCACTCAAATTTCTCTCAGCTTGTTAATAAGTTTCCCAACAGGTTCTCTGTATTAGATCATTTTCAGACTGCTATAAAGAACTTCCTGAGACTGGGTAATTTATAAACAAAAGAGGTTTAATTGACTCACAGCTCTGCATGCCTGGGGAGGCCTCAGGAAACTTACAATCATGGTGGAAGGGAAAGCAGGCACATCTTACATGGTGGCAGGCAAGAGAGAGAGTGTGTGAAGGAGGAACTTGCCAAACATTTATAAAATCATCAGATCCTGTGAGAACTCACTCATTGTCATAAGAACAGCATGGCAGAAATCACCCTCATGATCCAATCACCTCCATTCCTTGACACAGGGGATTATAGGGATTACCATTTGAGATGCAATTTGGGTTGGACACAGAGTCAAACCATATAATTCCACCCCTGGCTCCTTCCAAATCTCACATCCTTTTTACATATGAGTGATCCACACTGCCCTAGAAGAGGTTCTCCATGAGGGCTTAGCCCCTGCAGCAGACTTCTGTCTGGACGTCCAGGCATTTCCATACCTCCTCTGAAATCTAGGCAGAGGTTCCCCAACCTCAGTTCTTGACTTCTGTGAACCCGTATGTCCAATATCACATGGAAGCCACTGAGGCTTGTGGCTTGCACCCTCTGAAGCAACAGTTCAAGCTATACCTTGGCCCCTTCTAGCCACAAGGGAAGGTGAGGTGGCTAGGATGCAGAACACCAAGTCCCCAGGCCGCACAGAAGAGTGGGACCCTAGGTGCAGCCCACAAAACCATTTTTCCCTCCTAGGCCTCTGGGCCTGTGATGAGGGAGGCTGCCTTAAAGATCTCTGACATGCCCTGGAGACATTTTCTCCATTGTCCTGGTGATTAATATTTGACTCTGCATTACTTATGCAAATTTCTGCAGCTAGCTTGAATTTCTTCCTAGAAATTGGGGTTTTATTTTCTATTTCATTGTCAGGCTGCAAATTTTCCCAACTTTTATGCTATGCTTCCCTTTTAAAAATGAGTTGCAATCTCAGATCATCTCTCTCAAGTTCGAAGTTTCACAGATCTTTAGTGAAGGGGCAAAATGTCACCAGTCTCTTTGATAAATCATAGCAAGGGTGACCTTTGCTCCAGTTCCCAATAAGTTCCTCATCTCCATCTTAGACCATCTTGGCCTGGACTTCATTGTTCACATCACTATCAGCATTTTGGTCCAAACTATTAAACAAGTCTCTAGGAAGTTCCAGACTTTCCCACATCTTCCTGTCTTTTCCTGAGCCCTCCAAACTGTTCCAACCTCTGCCTGTTACCCAGTTCCAAAGGTGCTTCCACATTTTAAGGTACCTTTATAGGAGTACTCCACTCACTTGGTATGACTTTATTGTATTAGTCCATTTTCACACTGTTATAAAGAAATACCCAAGACTGGGTAATTTATAAAGGAAAGAGGTTTAATTGACTCACAGGTCAGCATACCTGGGGATGCCTCAGGAAACTTACAATCATGGCAGAAGGGGAAGGAGGCATGTCTTACGTGGTGGCAGGCAAGAGAGTGAAAAACCCAGGGGAAACTGCCATTTATAAAACCATCAGATCTCGTGAGAACTCACTCATTAGCATGAGAATAGCATGGGGGAAACCACCCCCATGATCCAATTGCCACCCACCCTTGTCACATGGGGATTATGGGGATTACAATTCAAAATGAGATTTGGGCGGAAAAATAAAGCTAAACCATATCACTCTGTAACCCCAATCATCATCCTAGCCAGTCCTTGCCTGATGGCTCCTAAAATACTAGAAGGCAGAAAGAAAGGAACTGATGATGATGATGATGATGTTGTAAGAGATATCATCTTCTTTATTAAGAGAATCACCACACCCACCACCATCACAAAACTAACTGAGAGGAATCTTCGAGAGAAAAAGTTGTACAGGTTGGAAGTACTTTCAAAATGAGGAGATGGGCTGACTACACCTGACAGGTCACTGAGCTGAAATTAGCAGACCCACCCTGGAGTCGGTCTTGGTGCAGCCATAGGGGCACACCGGGGTATAGTGATAGCCTTGTCAAGAACTTGACAGGTGTTTCCAGAGTGTTAGGGACATATATGGAGGTAGAATGTGGAACCTATCACTCACCCGGAGATTTCTTAAGATGAAAGGTTTGACGAAGTAACCCTCTGCCTAGGGCTAAAAAAGAACTGTAGTATAATGGGCTCAGAGTAAAATGTCCCTCATGTCCCTTGGAGGGCAGGAAAGAGGAACCTAGTGTTTTTCATGGTTCCCTAAAAAGAAGCACAGAGTTTGAGGAAATGAAGATGACATAGAAGACACCGTTAGATATCCACGAAAGTATGCCTCCCTTTAGTCCAACAGCATAGAGTTGATGCTGGGATATGGATAATATCTCATCACTGGATTTTCTAATGCCCTTTGCACATAGGCAGATAACTAAGGTCTCGTCAAGAAAATGTAAATCAAAGTGATGTGTGCAATTTCTGCCTCATTTTCTTAAGAGGAAGTTTCTGAGATGAGTCCTTCATTCTGTTCTCCTCCCTAATAGCAAAATAGCAGTAACCATAGAAAGCTTATATCCTGTATAGAGACATATCAATCCATTTGTATAAGTAACTGTGGAGCTGTCTTGGAACACACACTGCACTACTGTGCAAGAAGGAATAACCTTTTGTTTTGTTTGAGCTACTGAATTTTGAAAATTTTTCATCATAGCTCTTTTGAGTATGTAATCTCTCTAATCCAGACAGCTTAAGTTATGGGCCAAAATTCAAATAGGATAATTGGACTACTGGCAGGATGCAAAGAAGTTGTAAATGCCTGCTCAAAATGATATATACTTTAGTATTTCTAGCAAAGTGAGTCCAATTATGGAATCAAACCACTGAGATACACATTTTCTTTTGAATATTCAAATATTATTTTGCTTCCAATTGGCAAATCATTATAAAATATCTCAAACACTTTACAGCAAACACATACTAAGTGCTAACTTGGTTTGCCCCACAAGGTTATAGAGAATTCCAGGAGGAGAGTAGGAAGGAGAATAAAAATCTCCAGGGAGGATACCAATCATTAAACTGAGATTTTGTGTTTGCAGAGCCAAGACATAGCTATGGGGGAATACCACTGAGGAGCATTAAAGAAACATCGGGCTGACTAATAATAAGAATTTCCATCCAAATCCGTCTACCAAATCAAGTGAATCTACAATAAATATAAATCCACATGCAGTAGTGTCTCTCTGGGGAAGTTTAACATTTCCCACCAGACAGGATTGTTCTGCATAGCAACCATTTTATGGAGAGGATGACAGCTTATCTGTCTTTGCCTACTGAGATCAGATCAGAATGTCAGTTACGCTACCAGTCAAGACTGCTCTTCGGCTAAAGGTGGTGCCAATTTGCCAAAAGGGAACATTCTCTTAGCCATAACATCAATTGGCAGGACATTAAGAATAAGTTCAGCCAATACAAAGGCAATGAAATCTCTTAATACATTTATAGAAAACACTTTAAATTCAAAGTTCAGAAAAAAAAGCACATGATTTAAAGATGTTCTTTAGTAACAGGATACCCTCAGTAGGATTAGTGATTTCTTCAAGAATAATTTGTTTTATTATTATTTAGAGATAGTGAGCAAGAAATGGAGCTGTAACTAATTTTCTGAAGACTTGCAGGTTTGAAATATTTTGTATTTTTAGCCAGGAAGCTCTTTTAGTAAAAAATAATAATAGCAATTATTTCAATGTTTTGAGGATCAGTTGGTATTGAAATGAAGATGAACGGTTCATTTGGTTCTTTATATTATTCATACCTACAGAAGAGTTTCTCCTTTGTGATTATCTAGAATAATATATTTTAAGTTTTCTAGACTCACCAATTACAATGAAGCATTGGTACTGTTGACATATGCTGTGTCTCAACATGCAAATGGCTTGGTTTTTGTTCAATGCCAGTGAATAAAATAAAACAATTAATACAAAAAACTTTCTCTGGAAATCTCTTTCATCCTACTTACACCATGAGCCCAATTAAAGTATTCAATTAGGAGGAAACTAAATCGCACTGATGCGTTTCCTACAACACTGTTTCAAAAGTATGGTTCTATGTAGATTCTTAGTTAACTTGCCAGACAGAAGCATACAACCCAGTGTGAACTTGAATTAGCATTAGAATTCACTTTTTGTTTTTCTTTTTGAGTTTTTGGCTTGTGTTTGTTTTTCACAACCTTGGTGGTACATTTATCTTAAGTAAGAGCAAATGTCACTTTCCTTCAAATAATAGGAAGTATTCCATAATATGCATCTTTCTATATGTGACATTATGAAGAAAAAATATTTTTACTAAGATATTGGGTTCATTGTGTACTGAGAACTCATTAATTTTCCCAAACATTTAGTTATGGTTTTTTATTGATTAAGTGAGGATGTGGGCAAAAGGTTAGACCTCAAGCAGAGGCACAGCACAGCAGAGATTACTTATAAGGAAAACCAAATTGTATTCTGGAGGAATTTATCAGCACATATCAGTGGGCTGTGACACAAAGGTGTCAGCTAATGGAAGCAGTAATATTCATAATGTGATTTCATATTTCTAACATTTGTAGTGGTGTTACTAAACAATATAAGGAGCAGAATGACACTTTCTCAAAATTGGAACGAAAAGTTAAGAAGATTATTTGACTGTTAATTATAATATTTTATATGCACTAATATTATCACCAAGTGTATATGTCCTCCTTATCTGCCACCTGATAATCTTAAAGCCTTTAGGGTCATCAAATTTTGAATACTAAAAAATGAGGAGGAGTAAAACCAATTTTAGGCAACAGCGGAACAACAAAAACAAATAGGAACTTCAAAATTGCATGAATTTTGTCCTCACAAAAAATTTTCCAAATGTAAATGCAACTAAGCATTTTTGTTCTGAATGCTTCATCTCTATAAAGCTTCTAGAAAAACCTTCATACATGACATGGGTTTACATATTTTAAAGTATTTTTCCGTTTTAAACTGAAATAAATTTTGTTCATTTGAAAATACTTAAAAGTGCAAATAAGCAATATATAAATTGTAAACCATCTCAAATCTCATCACCCACTTTGTTCAAGAAGATGTATGCTTGAACTCTCAGTTAGAAAGAAACCCTTTCTCCCACTCCTGGTTTTCTGGATGAATGACTCACCCATCACACACCTCTGTCCTCTGTCTAAGCCTTCCTTCACTCAGTCTCTTGGGAGCGGACTGATTGACAAATAAGAATAAGTTGGCATGTTTATCTCAAATCCTCCTACCTCCAAGTTCTGAGGCCCTTCTGGTAGGGTGAGGGGAGTCGCTGCCCTGGTCCAGTGCATATATCTACCTAATCTTGGGGTTTAATTCACAGGGCCCATGACTCTGACACAAGCCACACCCTCCCATTGGGCCATAATCAATATTGAAAGTGATCCAAGAGGTACCACTCTTAATTTTGTTTCTCAGCTTACCCAGAGCCCAGGAATACTTAATAGAAGTGCCATTTAATTGGCTCCCTAAGAGACTGAACTCTTATCTACCTTTTTATAATAATAGAAATGAGTTTATAAATAACATAAAAATGTATAAACTGGTCATTACAGGCCAGAGAAGTTTTATAATTAGCCCTGCTCTGTAACCCTAGTTAAATAACAGAAACTCTACAGGCTTCTGATTCTTAATACAGGAGTTGGCAGACTTTTTTTATAAAGAGCCAAATAATATACATTTTAGATTTTTTGCACTATTGAGTTTTTGTCACAACTACTTATCTCTGTCTTTTTAGTGAGAAAACATCCACAGACAATACTTAAACCAATGGGTGTGGCTGTGAGCCAATAGAATTTAATTTACATAAATAAGTGGCCTACAGATTTGGCCTGCAGAAAGTGAACGGTTTGCCAACCTCTGAATATGAACTGAGAGAATTGAAAGACATGAATTAGCGCTAAAGACTCTGCCCAATACAATGTGGCATTCTATTTTAATTCCTGAATAAACTAATTGTTATTCTGTCCCTGGATTTTTTGTTTTCCCTTTTACTTTATATTATTTTTAGGGAAGTAGCTGAGTGAAATGTGACATTTGGGGTCTAAGAAATTAAATTGTATAGCATATCGGATTCTGTCATTTCAAGAGAAATGAAATAACTTGGGCAATGCTGTAAAGCTGTCCTGTAAATAGTTCTGGGTCTAGCTGAGAAATTCAAACCCATAAAGTGGTTTGTTGTCTGCTCCATCTACGGGGTAATTTGGGTCATAGGATGGCTGACATTTCAACGGCAGGGTCAATAATTTCAGAAATCTCCCTGTTAGTTGGCACTCACTCTTAGCAGATTGGACTTGATAATACTGATGAAACAAGTCAGCTCTCCACTTCCCTGCTTTCATAGATAGGCTATTTAAGTCCAGTGACATCTTCCACTTCATATCCTGTTTTCAGTCTCTGTAGAATAAACCTTTAGCTCACCCCGGTTTAATGTAGAGGTTGAGAAAAAGCAGGAGATATCAAAGAAAAATTGCATAGAACAAACTCAAAGAGGGGAAAAAGACTTTATTCAAGGCTACTGCAATAAGGGAAAGTGAATGAAGTTAATTCCACTGAAACAGAAGACAGGAGGGTTTTTAAGCACTGAGATGAACTAGTGGAAAAATATTGGAGAACACTAGTATGAAAGGTTAATCAATAAAGTGTGTTGAACACATTGTGTTATTCCTGAGTTTGCCAATGTTTTTCTCTATTATGAGGCCATCTGTGTTTGCTAATGGGTACCTATTGAAGTTAGGCTCCTATCTTCCCCATAGAAACTCAGAGATAGAGGTGTTATCTTCCTTCAAAGGTATAATTCCCTGGTCTTTGAGAAAGACATTCCTGGTTGTAAAACTAACAAGACGCAGGGAGAATATTTACATGCATTTCAAAGAGGCTTAAAAAGAATTTGCAATTACAAGTTTTCTGAAGTAAATGTTCTAAGAAAACGGAGGGACTAGAGTTAGAGCTAGAGTTAGAAAGGAGCCTATTTAAAGTCCAGTCAAGTGAGGAGAACATTAAGATTGTCTTGACTAGAGCCAATCAACTAAATTTAAACTTCCATAACCTTGGGAGAGTTATTTAAAAGCTTTACTATATATGTAACCGCCCATGTGTGAGATTTTTATATTTATTTCTCGTTTATGTAAACAAATAAATAGTGAAACAAATACATTTCTGTTTATTTTTCACAACAGTTCATTGGTTGGTACTATCATCTCCATTTTTTAAAGAAAGAAATGAGAAAGAATAAGGTACATCCCAAGACTATAGCACTAATAAGTATAAAAAATCAAAATTTTATCCCACATATAATTCCATATCTTCTCTCATCACTGCACCAAGCTGTTTCTCAAAGAAAAAAATTATCCTGGGATTCTTCTAGAACATAAAGGAAAATAACAATCATGATATTATAAAATCAATATTTCCCAGGTCTTCTGAACATAATTTAGAGCTCTTATAGAAATCATAGTTCTGTTTTACAGGCAGGTTTCTCAACCATGGCACTATTGACATTTTGAGTCAAATAATTCTGCGTTGTGTGGAGGCTGCCCTTGTCCTGTGTACTGCAGAATGTTTCACAGATTCCTGACCTCTACCAACTAGATTGCAGTAGCACCCCCGAGTTGGGACAACCAACAAAAAAAAAGTCTCTAGATATTGTCAGTGTCTCCTGAGGGTAAGGTATCTCCTATTGAGAGCCATTGCTTTAGAGGAATGCTCTTCTATAGTATTTTCAGTGATGGAACCCTTCAAACATAGAAATATTTTACAGAACACAGATATTTAAAAATTAAATGAAGTAAAGAAGATGCCCTAGAAGACAGAGCTCTACTCAATTCATTTCGTTCTCCTCTTCTCTCACCAACCTTCTGAGATA
Source organism: Pongo abelii (assembly GCF_028885655.2). Classification (NCBI taxonomy): domain Eukaryota; kingdom Metazoa; phylum Chordata; class Mammalia; order Primates; family Hominidae; genus Pongo; species Pongo abelii. The sequence goes on along the minus strand of NC_071997.2, from coordinate 79,752,791 downwards.
CTTATACCAACATGACTCTGTAGAAATGGCTGCTCAAACAGAACTTATATGCTTCTCTTGAGATGTTGTCAGACATAGTTCTACAATACATTCTATCTACCTTTGCCTCATTAAAGATAGATTTGCCATTAGTACTTTTGGCAGGGTAGGTAAACAGAGCTATTATCAGATTGTTTTTGTTTTTGTTTTTAAAACCTTCTCCAGTCCAGCAAAAGGATTCCAACTGTTCAAGAAAATGGCTATTATATTCACTTGGGTGAATCAAGTAACTCATTTCCCACAGAGCTATTTCCAACGGTGATGCTCCCAGCATGCAATGGATCTGGCTCAGATTTCATTAAGGGCAAGATGGATCCTTGGCTCAGCTGGTCCCAAACTTACTCTGCAGTTTATAAGCATTTTAGATGGAAATCTACCTTTTCTTTATGATTATTGTTTGATAATGGTTTTTTCTTTCATTACAATTTAAATATTCTACAACTACCTGTTTTACAAGGTGAAAAATCCATACAGTAGGTGAGTTCTTATAGAGAGAATGTTTTACACTTCACCAGTCTTCAGAAATACTGGAATAAATTAAATTTCACACTGACTGGCTAAATCCAGAAAGGTCAATAGTGTTTAGTATTTGGTTATTTTTGTCCAAAGCTTATTCACATTACTAGATCCATATTGAATGTTCCTGTTATAAAAATCATTTATTTTAAAGTACCTCATACAGATCAGAAAGTGAATATTGTGAGTAAAGAAAAGACAGTGGTACTGCTTAGCAAAACATGCAGTTTATGAGGTCTAATTTGATGTAATGAAATGTCCATGTTGACCCCCCGAAAGAGTTGATGCTAAACCGCCATGGTACCTGAAGTCATTAAAAGTTTCTTTCCTGGAAGGGACAATGCCTTTAGCCACCAATAATTCAAAGTGAATGAATACACTCATTTTCAGTTTTTTCACTTATCAAATACTTGATAAAATATAACAAAGTTTAAAAAACAGGTGAATTATTTGTTTTGAGAGAAAAGGGACATTTATCAAGTTCCCACAGAAGTCCTAAACACATATCTTGAATAAATTTGAAAGTACCAGAACCTTTTCTTCTAAAGTTAGCACAATTAAGGGAAGACTTTCATTTATTTTCCTTTATTTTTTGAATGAAAAACTCTTAAAACAAATATCAAGTGGTCCAAGTTTGAGCCACTTTAAGAGTTCTCAAGTATTATTCTATCATTGTTGTTAACCTAGAATAGGAAGACTGAATTGAAAGAGTGAAATAAATAGAGGCTAATGTTCATCATAATTCATGACTAAAGCACAAAATATAAATTCGCTTTTGATAAATTTGATATGATTATTTTTCTGTAACTACTTCTTTTACTAAAGGTTTGTTGGTAAGTTTTTGTTATCGTTTTTATCTATTTAAGTCCCAGATTTGAAACTATCAATGAAACATCTCCTACTCATAACTCATAAAATCAACTATTCTTTTATTCACAATAATAAAGCTCACTCCCAGTGAGACCAATACAGGCATACAATCAAGTCAAAATTTTAATTTTCCTGCTAACCTCTACTTCATCTTTCAACTATTACAAAGTAACTTAGGCTATAACCATGACTCTCACACAACTATAAAATTAACTCATGTCAAAGATTCTGTTTAACGTATTAAAGGGTCAGTCAGAACAATGTTGTAACTGGTTCAAAGAAAAATTCAAAGTCACATATACTGGCAGGTAAGAAATGCTAAAATAAACTTACCATAGATGGAAAACTGACATATTACACAGTGGGGGAAGGAGAATTGTCCATTGTAATTCCACCAAACAAAATATATTTGTATGTCTATGAATAAGAATTATTTGCATACCTATCAGTTAAAGTTGCAAAATAGCTCAAAGATAATGAAAGGCACAGAGACCTATAGAATCAGATAACCTGGAAGGTGTTCCTGGACAATACCGTATTTTCCATAGAAGAAAACTGGTAATCTTTTTTGTTCCTATTAAGTTCTTCCACAATATTTTCCTATACAAACATCTTTTTTCCTTTTCCTAGACCAGCATAATAAAATCTGAAATGAATAGTCTCCTTTATTATGTTTTTAATGAAGGAACTAGTACTTGAGTTAAGCAAGTCAATGCTTGGCTGGCAACTGATATGAAAAGGGATTGGACAAGGTGAGAAATACTCATTTTTCATCTGGACACAGTGAAAGAATATATAATTTTGTCAATGACTCTTCCATTTCCTACTTAGCCACAAAGCAGACACACAGTTTTTGTACTTTAAAATGCTGATTGATAAGTGTTGGCCTCAATGTGCAGTCAAGTATAAGAATTATTGGTGTAAAATATTTGTGGAAATCAAGTTCCTGACTTTGTCACATAGCTTTGAATCTAGAGGTAACCACATGATCCAGTTCTGCTTAATGAGATACAAAGTCAATTATTTTAAGAGAATAATTCTGGAAAAGCTGTTGATCTTCTCCTAAAGCATACCACACAAAGTGGGTCTTATTATTTAGTCTTTTTTTATCTACCTTAAATGAAGATGTAATGGCTAAAGATCTGGTAGCCATCTTGCCACTGTGATGAGACAAGCACAAGGATAAAAACTAACAGTCTAAGGTAAGCACGACACAGCAGAAAAAGAGAATCAGCAGCCCTGATAGAATTGTTCAATAGCTGAGTCAATGCTGGAAGCAGCTGTCAACATACAGATTTTTTCTAAAAGCAATTGTTTCATTAAGCCACATTTATTTTGAATTTAAACTACTGTTATCTGCAGCTGAAAGCATCGCTCAGTCATACATGTTGTCTTTCATAATGCCTGGCTTTCTGTACTCATTCCTACATAATAAAATCAAAATCTGCAGCACAGCAATTGCCACTCATAACATTCTTAAAATTTGGTCTCTCTCTCTCGCCCTCTCTTCTTCTCTCTCTCTCTCTCTCTCTCTCTCTCTATATATATATATATATATATACTCACACATAGAGAAATTATATTGATAAATCAGACTTTAAATATTATCTTGCAACTTGTTTTTTACCTATTTTCTTTATATTCTATAATTCTAAATTCTAAAATGTAACTCTTAATGCCTACTATTCTATTAGATGGATGGATTTTCATGAGATTAGCCAATCTGCTATAGAAGCTTTGTTTCAATTTTTTGTTAGCCATTTTAGTATAAGGCCAATCTTATATTTAATCTTTATGAGCATCTGTAAGTCTTTTCTTAGAATAAAGTTTTAGAAATGTAATTACTAGAAGAAAAAATAGGCAGGATTTTGAACCTATTAATACTTGTTATGAAATTGAGTCCCAAAAAGTTAAGGATGATTCTATAGGAGATTTCCATATCCTCTTCATTCTTACCAATAATGAATAATATAATGTTGTCATGTTACAATTAAATTATCATTCTATTATATTCTTTAAAAAATGTGACATAACAAAAATCCCCATTTATTTATTACAATTCATTTAAAATCAGTGAATGTGAATATGATTTACATTTTTACAACATTTAATCCAAATGAAATCCAAGAACATATCTATTTTTGTTGTTTTCATTCCATAGATCTAAAACATATTTTCTTTTGTTCATTCTTTGGAATTTTGTTATTTTTTCTTATTTCATACTTTAGCCTAAATTCTGTTTTGATATAAGCACTGATTTTTTTTAAGAAATGGCCTGTTTGCCCTCTCACTGTCAACATAGGTATTAATCTGATTATCTTCTCAGATTATAATTGAGAGGATTGATAGTATAAATTCAAAACCACCCTGCTCTCCGATAGCATTTGAAGTCCATATAGCCTCAGCAGAGTAACTTTTACCACTATCTGCTCCATGCTTTGCCTGCCCCTTCTGCTGTGTATAATGAAACTATTACCTTGAAGATATCTTTGTTTGACCTCTACTAAAGCATCTATAGTCCTAAGGGTGTGTCCATACTCCGACCTCTATAATGATCAGGAGTGAAGGATGGCATCTGAGTTATGTTCTTAGAAATATAAGGGTAAGATCTAACACTAGAAGTTGAGTTGAAAGTATTTGTTGATTCATTTTGTTCCACTCTAAGTTTTTAAAAGCTTGCTTATCTCAAGACTCAACCCTCTGTGATCTTTACACATGATAAGTAGTTTTCTTATAACTTATGTATTATCTTTAACATTATTGTTGGAAGCACTCTCTCAAACCGAACCCTCATGAATATTTAGCATGGTTTAACTTACAATAAAAATTGGCTCCTGTGCTTTGTTATTGACTTATTAGGACTCACTTCAGGGAATTCCTCTAAGTAAATAGTTCTTTATTATCATAATAATAGAGCATTTGTATTGATCTCTTTAATTTTTTTTTTTAATTTTCCTGACTTTGGATTTGACACCAAAGCAAATATGGCTAGGCAATGCTAGGTATCAGTCATTGTATATTCCCATCTTTGATCTTCCTCTTTCTATTAACTGGTGAATTTGAATCACCAGCTAACACAGAGCAAACACAGGGGCATGATAGCTGGGAAATAATTTAGCTTTTGGCCTTTTCCCCATTCTCTCCTGTAAATCAACATAGTAAAACATCATGGTGATAATTAATTGTCTGTAAACACCTGTACATTGAGTCACCTACTAGAAACTAAATAGAGGAGTGTTTATAAGAAACCACTCCTCTTTGGAGAGATTTCCTTTATTTAAACACAGTAGTTGTTGAGTTCTACGTGGTGTAGGCAACAAACTGCAGTCTAAGATAGATATTTATAATCTATGCTAAAGCAAATTGAAAGGAAGCCGGTATTAGCCAAGCTTTATAGATGCTTATTGGCTAAATTATTGGTTAAGGTATTCACTGATTGTCACTTACAGGGGTTAGCAGGCTATCCTCCCACATACACTGGGATACAGGGGCCCTATCTTTCTTTATGATTACATTTCAAAGAGATAGGTCTCAGGTCCTTGAGAAAGACGTTCTTGGTTTGACAGAATTTATATCTCAAAGGAACAGAGAAAAGATTTACAATCCCTTACAAGTTTTCTATAGTCAATACTCTAAGAAAAGAGAGGGGGGCCTATATTAGGAACAAAGACATTTAAGTTTATTTAAGCTGAGGAAAATGTTAAGCCTGTCTTGGTCACCCTATGATCGCTATGGTTCACTCTGGTCTTATTTCTGACCAAATTAGAGATGGCAATGGCAATAGAGAAGTTCAGAGGGAATATATATTAGTGTTCAGAAACAAAAATGGGAATAAGGCAGTTAGAGTTAATATTAATATTCCCAAGCTCAGGACCCAAAAATGCATGAATAAAAGAAGGCAAAGATGAAGATTCAGATAACTAGAGGGAAACGACTTACCTGATAAAAACAGGCATCTCTTTTTACTGACAATAAAAACCTTGCTTCAAGTTGATAGTCCCTTCAGGATTTATCTAGTAACGTACAAGGTGACTCTAGCCTGTTTCCTTGCTAATTACAAACAAATGACTCATAATTTCTGAATGAGTTTATTACAGACATTAATGGTTTAGTTTTATTATATGGAAAATGGCAACAGTAATAATCCCTCCCCCATAGTCATTTTGTATTTAGCCCCTCAAATACATGAATGCCATCTCTATAGCAAAATCACCTCAATTAGTAAATAATTTATTGAAGACCTACCATGTGCAAGTTACTATGTTGTGCAAATTGCTATATTGTTAGGAGCAGAAAGGTTAAAAAGTTGTATTAACACTCCTCAAATAATCTACAGTCTTATAGGAGAGATTGTAAATATTACCAAGCTGGGGTAGTATGCAATATATGCCATAAATGTTTCCTCCCTGGAATCAGGGTAGGAGAAGAGAGGCCCTCTGTGTTGACTAGAAAGAAAGTCATGGAGAACATCATATTTAAGCTAGACTTTAAGAAAAAAATTCAAGGACATGAGCAATGGCCAATAATCAGAGAGCTCATGTTATGTTTAAGTAACATCAGAGTCAAGTTTCCTGAACTGTAGCATTGGGTATCATTTTAGCTAGTTCTGGCTGCTATGACAGAATGCCACAGACTAGGTGACTAAATGACAGAAATTTATTTCTAACCGTTCTGGTAACTTGGAAATCCAAAGTTAAGATGTCAGTAGATCTGGAGTCTGATGAGGACTCTCTTCCTGATTTGCAGATAGCACGTGTATATGTGTGTGTGTGTGTCTGTGTATATGTGTATATATATATATATATATGTGTACACACACACATATATATGTGTACACACACACACACACACACACATATATATATAGTCTTCTTATGTCCTCACCTGGTGGAAAACAAAAAGAGAAGAAGCAACTGCTCTCCTGTTTCTTCTTATAAGGGACTAATCCCACTATGCGGACTACACCATCATGACATAATTACCTCCTGCAAGTCCCATCTCCGAAGACCATCACACTGGGGATTTAGGCTTCAACATATGAATTTTGAAATTCACTAACATTCCATTCAAAGCAGGTGTACATAAAAGGGATGCAGAGGCTAAAACCAGAAAAACAGTTGGAGCAAAAATGTGAAAAGCCTGCCATGTCAAGAGGGATTTTGGTTTGTTTGCTTTTGTGTGTGTGTGTGTGTGTGTATGAGAGAGAGAGAGTGTGTGGGTGTTCAAGTTACAGGGAGTTATTAAAGGTTTCTGAGCAATACTGTTGAGTTCATCAATAGCATACACTGAAAAGTATTTAAAGTATGGAGGAGGGAGGAGCTTCAAAATAGCTGACTAGATGCATCTGGCGCTACAATTTGCCATGAAGAGGAACCATAATAGTAAATAAATAATAACAACTTGAATAGATTATTTAAGATCAAACACTGGAATTCAACAGAGAAGTGACAGGAAGCACATAAAGCAAGGAAGGAGAGGAAAGTGAGGCAGCCTGTTCCTCAGGGATTGGTGGGGGGTGTGGAAAGGCTCCCAGTTGCAAGGAAAGGAAAGTGAGAGACCTCTCCAGTGATCCACATTCCTGCCACAGACCCCTATAATCCTATCCATGGAAGAGCCCTAGACCCTGGTGGGCCTGAAGACTAACATGTGGAGTTCCTTGGAAACTACACAAAGGCATTGTTCTAGAGAGAAAGCTCATGCTGAGTCCCCTAGATCCCCAAGACATAAGCAGTGGTAACATGGGGCCATTTTTTTTTTTTTTTTTTTTTTAGAGTGAGACCGAGTCTCGCTCTGTTGCTCAGGCTGGAGTGCAGTGGCACAATCTCGGCTCACGGCTCACTGCAACCTTCACCTCCCTGATTGAAGCAATTCCCCTGCTTCAGCCTCCTGTGTAGCTGGGATTACAGGTGCATGTCACCACACCTGGCTAATTTTTTTGCATTTTTAGTAGAGAAGGAGTTTCATAACATGGTGTCATTTTGAGAGCCAAGGTCACACAAAACTGTGTCCTGTTCTGCTGCTGGTGCTGAGGTGAAAGATGGAGGCAACAACTCTCGCTATGCAGCAGAGGGGCAGCCACATCCTAAGAACAAATTACACTGCCCACAAGGCTGCCACTGTTGACTGCTGTGGGCTAAGGTGCAAGCAAAGGCCACACCCTCTCAGCTGTCTGCCTATGGCTTTTCCCAGGGAAAGCCACCCCACTTTTTCCAGTAGCAGGACCACACTGGTGCTGCTGCTCTCACCTGAGCATTATGTCAGTGGCCTGGAAACCACCCATCCTTGCCTATCATAGCCAGCCTCAGCACGCACCCCTTGCAGGCCTAAGGGGACCACCCAGCTTGGCACCACACCCCTTAGTACCAAAGCACAGTATCCAAAGGTCTGAGGATTGCCCAGCCCAGTCCACCATGGTGGCACCTGAACACTCCTTCTGAGGTCGGAGGTCAGAAACATCCAACCTGTCACTACTCCCACAGCTGGAACCCACTGTAAGTGCCACCTGTGGGTCTAGGGACTGACCCATCCACATCACAGCCACCACCAACACCCGTGCAAACCACTTGCATCCCAAAGGGTTGTTCCATCACTGCTATTGCCATCACTGATGCCATGTCTGCTGCCCAGGGACTTGAGAACCCACCCATCCACCAAGCCCACTGCTGTCATTGCTGGCACCTGAGCAAGCTACCTGGTGGCCCAATAATTGACCTGCCTGGACCTGCTAACATTGGTGCCAGTATATCCTAACCTGGAGCCCAAGGACAGGTATGCTAAGCTCACCATTGACATCAGTGGGGCCCTAAGACTGGCATACCTGGTCCTAGACCACAACAAAACTTCACCACTGTCTTCATTAATAACAAAACCCTAAACTACCAAAGAAATCACAGATGCCACTGACACTGTTTACAATATAAGAAATTATATAGAAACTCCACTACTGCACTCACCCAAAATCAAAAGCCAAAGTGCCCTACACAACGAACACCTCAGATACCCCTTCAGGATCGCTTTTATGAAAGCGAGTTCAAAATACTGAAAGAGATGACTGTTACACTAGATGTGCATATATCAACATAAGGACACAAGAAACAGGAAAAAGCAAAAAACAAACAAACAAAAGACTTGTCCAAACGGACAAAATAATTCTTCAGCAACAGATTCTAAACAAAAAGAAATTCAAAATATTGATATCAAAGATGCTCAGTAATATACAAGAGAATTATGAAAAAATAATGCAGAGATTTAAAAAATATCATGCCAGGAATGAGAAATGTACAAAAAAAGATAGATATCAAAAGAATAACCAAACAGAAAATCTAGAAGTAAAAAATATATTGAATAAAAAACAAAATACAAGTGAAAGCTTCAACAGTAGACTAGATCAAGCAGAAGAGAATCTCAGAAGTCAAAGACAGGTCTTTTGAAATAACCCAGTCAAACTAAAATGAAGAAAAAAAGGAATAAAAAGAAATAGGCAAATTCTATGTGACATGTGGGAAAACATAAAGTGATCAAACATATGAATTATTGGTGTTCAATAAAGTGAAGAAAAAACAAAACAATTACAAAACCTGCTTAATGAAATAATAGATGAAAACGGCTGAAGTCTAGCCATAAATTTAAACATCTATTTACAGGAAGCTAAGAGATCGCCAAATGATACAATGCACAAAAGTCTGCTTCATAGTACATTATAGACAAATTATCTACAGTCAAAGACAAAGAGGGAATTCTAAAAACAGCAAGAGAAAAGCATCTAGTTACCTAAAAGGGAAGTTCCGTCAGACTATTAGCAAATTTCTCAGCAGAAACCTTACAGGGAAGGAAAGGATGAAATGATATATTAAAAGTGCTGAAAGAAAAAACTTGCCAGCCAAAGATATTGTGTCCAGATACTATATCCAGCAAAAGTACCCTTTATAAATGAAGAAAAAATAAAGTATTTCCTAGACAAGCAAAAGCTTAGGAAATGTAAACCCACCAGACCAGCTCTAGAAGAAATGCCAAAGGGAATCCTAAATCTGGAAGCAAAAGAACCACATCTAGCATCACGAAAACCCACAAGAGTATAAAACTCACGGATAGAGCAAAAACACAAATCAGGCAAGGAAAGGACTAAAATGATACTATTACAGTAAACCACCAAATCACAATGACAAACAATAAGAAAACAAGAAAGGGATAAAGAATAACACAAAACAAAGTCCTGGAAACATACAACCTATCAAGAATGAATCAGGAATAAACAAAAATCCTGAACAGACTAAAAACAAGAAATAAGATTGAATCAGTAATAAAGTCTTCCAAGAAAGAAAAACTCAAAATTGGATGGATTCACTGCTGCTAAAAGAAAAAAAAGGGGGAATTAGTTTCAATATTCCTCCAATTATTTTTTAAAAATTGAAGAGGAGAGAATATTTTCTAACTTGTTCTATGAGGCCACTATAACTCTGATACCAAAACCAGACAAGGAAATGACAAAGAAAACTGTAGGCCAATACCCTTGATGAATGTAGACACAAATATTTCCAAGAAAATACTAGTAATTGGAGTTCAACAGCATATCAAAAAGATAATATAACATAATGAACTCAGATTTATACCAGTGATGCAAGGATGGTTCAATGTACACAAATCGATAAATGTGATATAACATAACAGAACGAAGGGCAAAAACCATATGATGATCTAAATGATGCAGATAAAGCATTTAATAAAATTCAACACCTATTTATGATAAAACCTCTCAACAAACTAGGCATAGAAGAAACATGCCTCAAAATAATAAAGGTTATATGCGACCAATCCATAGCTAACATCAGAATGAACAAGGAAAACTTGAAAGCATTTCCTTTAATAACTTGAACAGGATAAGGATGCCCACTTTCACCACACCTATTCAATAAACTATTGGAAGTCCTAGCCAGAACAATCAGGTCAGAAACTAAAATGAAAAAGTATCCAAAATGAGAATGAAGAAGACAAAGTATCCCTCTTTGCAGATGGCATGATCTTATGTTTAGACAAACCAGAACACTCGACCAAAACCTCTTAGATCTGGTAAACAGATCCCATAAAGTCACAAGACACAACATTAACATGTGAAAGTCAGTATCATTTGTGTACACCAATAATAAAATAGTCAAAAAAATAATAAAGGATATCTTATTTATAATAGCTACAAAAAAACCCCACCTAGGAACAAATTTAACCAAGATGGTAAAAAATTTCTACAAGAAAAAGAACAAAATACTAATGAAAGAAAGTAAAGAGGACAGAAACAAATGGAAAACAATCTTATGCTCATGGATCAGAAGAATTAATATCACTAAAATAGCCAAAGCAATCTACAGATTCAATGCAATCCCTATAAAAATACTAATATCATTTTTTTTTCACAGAAATAGCAAAAAAGAATTCTAAAAGTCTGATGGAATCAAAAAAGTGTCTAAATAGCCAAAGCAATCCTGACCAGAAAGGACAAAGTTGAGAGAATCACATTTCAAAATGTATTATATGGCCATAGTAACGAAAACATTATGGTATTAGTACAAAAGCAGGCACATAGACTAATGAAATGGAATAGAACATCCAGAAGTAAATCCACATATTTACAGCCAACTAATCTTTTTTTTTTTTTTTTTTGCTGTGTCTAATTAAACTACTTTTTAATGTTTGCTAATCTGATAGATGAACATGGTATCTCATAATAGCTTTTTATTTCTCTTTTTTTAAAATTTATTATTATTATACTCTAGGTTTTAGGGTACACGTGCGCAATGTGCAGGTTAGTTACATATGTATACATGTGCCATGCTGGTGCGCTGCACCCACTAACTCGTCATCTAGCATTAGGTATATCTCCCAATGCTATCCCTCCCCCCTCCCCCCACCCCACAACAGTCCTCAGAGTGTGATGTTCCCCTTCCTGTGTCCATGTGTTCTCATTGTTCAATTCCCACCTATAAGTGAGAATATGCGGTGTCTGGTTTTTTGTTCTTGCGATAGTTTACTGAGAATGATGATTTCCAATTTCATCCATGTCCCTACAAAGGACATGAACTCATCCTTTTTTATGGCTGCATAGTATTCCATGGTGTATATGTGTCACATTTTCTTAATCCAGTCTATCATTGTTGGACATTTGGGTTGGTTCCAAGTCTTTGCTATTGTGAATAATGCCGCAATAAACATACGTGTGCATGTGTCTTTATAGCAGCATGATTTATAGTCCTTTGGGTATATACCCAGTAATGGGATGGCTGGGTCAAATGGAATTTCTAGTTCCAGATCCCTGAGGAATCGCCACACTGACTTCCACAACGGTTGAACTAGATTACAGTCCCACCAACAGTGTAAAAGTGTTCCTATTTCTCCACATCCTCTCCAGCACCTGTTGTTTCCTGACTTTTTAATGATTGCCATTCTAACTGGTGTGAGATGGTATCTCATTGTGGTTTTGATTTGCATTTCTCTGATGGCCAGTGATGGTGAGCATTTTTTCCTGTGTTTTTTGGCTGCATGAATGTCTTCTTTTGAGAAGTGTCTGTTCATGTCCTTTGCCCACTTTTTGATGGGGTTGTTTGTTTTTTTCTTGTAAATTTGTTGGAGTTCATTGTAGATTCTGGATATTAGCCCTTTGTCAGATGAGTAGGTTGCGAAAATTTTCTCCCATTTTGTAGGTTGCCTGTTCACTCTGATGATAGTTTCTTTTGCTGTGCAGAAGCTGTTTAGTTTAATGAGATCCCATTTGTCAATTTTGTCTTTTGTTGCCATTGCTTTTGCTGTTTTAGACATGAAGTCCTTGCCCATGCCTATGTCCTGAATGGTAATGCCTAGGTTTTCTTCTAGGGTTTTTATGGTTTTAGGTCTAACATTTAAGTCTTTAATCCATCTTGAATTGATTTTTGTATAAGGTGTAAGGAAGGGATCCAGTTTCAGCTTTCTACATATGGCTAGCCAGTTTTCCCAGCACCATTTATTAAATAGGGAATCCTTTCCCCATTGCTTGTTTTTCTCAGGTTTGTCAAAGATCAGATAGTTGTAGATATGTGGTGTTATTTCTGAGGGCTCTGTTTTGTTCCATTGATCTATATCTCTGTTTTGGTACCAGTACCATGCTGTTTTGGTTACTGTAGCCTTGTAGTATAGTTTGAAGTCAGGTAGCGTGATGCCTCCAGCTTTGTTCTTTTGGTTTAGGACTGACTTGGTGATGCGGGCTCTTTTTTGGTTCCATATGAAAAAAGTAGTTTTTTCCAATTCTGTGAAGAAAGTCATTGGTAGCTTGATGGGGATGGCATTGAATCTGTAAATTACCTTGGGAAGGATGGCCATTTTCATGATATTGATTCTTTCTACCCATGAGCATGAAATGTTCTTCCATTTGTTTGTATCCTCTTTTATTTCTTTGAGCAGTGGTTTATAGTTCTCCTTGAAGAGGTCCTTCACGTCCCTTGTTAGTTGGATTCCTAGGCATTTTATTCTCTTTGAAGCAATTGTGAATGGGAGTTCACTCATGATTTGGCTCTCTGTTTGTCTGTTGTTGATGTATAAGAATGCTTGTGATTTTTGTACATTGATTTTGTATCGTGAGACTTTGCTGAAGTTGCTTATCAGCTTAAGGAGATTTTGGGCTGAGATGATGGGGTTTTCTAGATATACAATCATGTCGTCTGCAAACAGGGACAATTTGACTTCCTCTTTTCCTAATTGAATACCCATTATTTCCTTCTCCTGCCTCATTGCCCTGGCCAGAACTTCCAACACTATGTTGAATAGGAGTGGTGAGAGAAGGCATCCCTGTCTTGTGCCAGTTTTCAAAAGGAATGCTTCCAGTTTTTGCCCATTCAGTATGATATTGGCTGTGGGTTTGTCATAGATAGCTCTTATTATTTTGAGAAGTGTCCCATCAATACCTAATTTATTGAGAGTTTTTAGCATGAAGGGTTGTTGAATTTTGTCAAAGGCCTTTTCTGCATCTATTGAGATAATCATGTGGTTTTTGTCTTTGGTTCTGTTTATATGCTGGATTACATTTATTGATTTGCGTATATTGAACCAGCCTTGCATCCCAGAGATGAAGCCCACTTGGTCATGGTGGATAAGCTTTTTGATGTGCTGCTGGATTTGGTTTGCCAGTATTTTATTGAGGATTTTTGCATCAATATTCATCAAGGATATTGGTCTAAAATTCTCTTTTTCGGTTGTGTCTCTGCCCAGCTTTGGTATCAGGATGATGCTGGCCTCATAAAATGGGTTAGGGAGGATTCCCTCTTTTTCTATTGATTGGAGTAGTTTCAGAGGGAATAGTACCAGTTCCTCCTTGTACCTCTGGTAGAATTCGGCTGTGAATCCATCTGGTCCTGGACTCTTTTTGGTTGTTAAGCTATTGATTATTGCCACAATTTCAGCTCCTGTTATTGGTCTATTCAGAGATTCAACTTCTTCCTGGTTTAGTCTTGTGAGGGTGTATGTGTCGAGGAATTTATCCATTTCTTCTAGATTTTCTAGTTTACTTGCGTGGAAGTGTTTGTATTATTCTCTGATGGTAGTTTGTATTTCTGTGGGATCAGTGGTGATATCCCCTTTCTCATTTTTTATTGCATCTATTTGATTCTTCTCTCTCTTTTTCTTTATTAGTCTTGCTAGCGGCCTATCAATTTTGTTGATCCTTTCAAAAAACCAGCTCCTGGATTCATTAATTTTTTGAAGGGTTTTTTGTGTCTCTATTTCTTTCAGTTCTGCTCTGATTTTAGTTATTTCTTGCCTTCTGCTAGCTTTTGAATGTGTTTGCTCTTGCTTCTCTAGTTCTTTTAATTGTGATGTTAGGGTGTCAATTTTGGATCTTTCCTGCTTTCTCTTGTGGGCATTTAGTGCTATAAATTTCCCTCTACACACTGCTTTGAATGCATCCCAGAGATTCTGGTATGTTGTGTCTTGGTTCTCGTTGGTTTCAAAGAACATCTTTATTTCTGCCTTCATTTCGTTATGTACCCAGTAGTCATTCAGGAGCAGCTTGTTCAGTTTCCATGTAGTTGAGTGGTTTTGAGTGAGATTCTTAATCCTGAGTTCTAGCTTGATTGCACTGTGATCTGTGAGATAGTTTGTTATAATTTCTGATCTTTTACATTTGCTGAGGAGAGCTTTACTTCCAAGTATGTGGTCAGTTTTGGAATAGGTGTGGTGTGGTGCTGAAAAAAATGTATATTCTGTTGATTTGGGGTAGAGAGTTCTGTAGATGTCTATTAGGTCCGCTTGGTGCAGAGCTGAGTTCAATTCCCGGGTATCCTTGTTGACTTTTTGTCTCATTGATCTGTCTAGTGTTGACAGTGGGGTGTTAAAATCTCCCATTGTTATTGTGTGGGAGTCTAAGTCTCTTTGTAGGTTACTCAGGACTTGCTTTATGAATCTGGGTGCTCCTGTATTGGGTGTGTATATATTTAGGATAGTTGGCTCTTCTTGTTGAATTGATCCCTTTACCATTATGTAATGGTCTTCTTTGTCTCTTTTGATCTTTGTTGGTTTAAAGTCTGTTTTATCAGAGACGAGGATTGTAACCCCTGACTTTTTTTGCTTTCCATTTGCTTGGTAGATCTTCCTCCATCCTTTTATTTTGAGCCTATGTGTGTCTCTGCACGTGAGATGGGTTTCCTGAATACAGCACACTGATGGGTCTTGACTCTTTATCCAAATTGCCAGTCTGTGTCTTTTAATTGGAGCATTTAGTCCATTTACATTTAAAGTTAATACTGTTAGGTATGAATTTGATCCTGTCATTATGATGATAGCTGGTTATTTTGCTCGTTAGTTGATGCAGTCTCTTCCTAGTCTCGATGGTCTTTACCTTTTGGCATGATTTTGCAGCAGCTGGTACCAGTTGTGCCTTTCCATGTTTAGTGCTTCCTTCAGGAGCTCTTTTAGGGCAGGCCTGGTGGTGACAAAATCTCTCAGAATTTGTTTGTCTGTAAAGTATTTTATTTCTCCTTCACTTATGAAGCTTAGTTTGGCTGGATATGAAATTCTGGGTTGAAAATTCTTTTCTTTAAGAATGTTGAATATTGGCCCCCACTCTCTTCTGGCTTGTAGGGTTTCTGCCGAGAGATCCGCTGTTAGTCTGATGGGCTTCCCTTTGAGGGTAACCCGACCTTTCTCTCTGTCTGCCCTTAACATTTTTTCCTTCATTTCAACTTTGGTGAATCTGACAATTATGTGTCTTGGAGTTGCTCTTCTCGAGGAGTATCTTTGTGGCGTTCTCTGTATTTCCTGAATCTGAATGTTGGCCTGCCTTACTAGATTGGGGAAGTTCTCCTGGATAATATCCTGCAGAGCATTTTCCAACTGGGCTCCATTCCATTATGAACTTTGTGAACTTCATAATGACTAGATCTGTTTATTACTCTTTGGTAGATCTACTTACCTCAGAATGAAGTCCTGATAAAATTAGAGTTTTAGGTATCATGTCCACATGGACCATTTCTCTTTGTCTTATAATATGGCTTCACACTGAGCAGGGCCTCTAACCCCAACCAGGTATGGTAAGAGTATGTGGTATGAGTCCCAATGGACTCGTAGTGGAATAATAAGGCCTATAGTGGAATAAGCAGTCACATAAAACAGCTATGAAGTCTGTAAGACCTGAAGGTTGTGCTGTCACATATATTCTCTCTCTTGTTCTCTCCTCCCTCCTCTCTCTTCTCCCTCCTTCCCTCCCTCCCCTCCCTCCCCCCCTTCCTTCCTTCCCTTCCCTTCCCTCCCCTTCTCCTTCTTTCCTTTCTTCCTTTCTTTCATTCCTTCCTTCCTTCTTTTCTTCTTTCCTTTCTTTCTCTTTCTTCCTTTTCTTTTCTTTTTCTTTATTTCAGTCTTGCTCTGTCCCTCAGGCTGGAGTACAGTGGTGCAATCTGGGCTCACTGCAACCTCCCACTCCTGGGCTCAAGAAATTCTCCTGCCTCAGCCTCCCAAGTAGCTGGGACTACAGATGTGCACCACCACACACAGCTAATTTTTGTATTTTTAGTAGAGACAGGGTATCACTATGTTGGTCAGCTCGTCTTTAACTCCTGACCTCAAGTGATCTGCCAGCCTTGGCCTCCCAAAGTGCTGGGATTACAGGTGTGAGCCACTACATCCGGCCCCTCACCTTTCTTCGCCTTCCTCCCAATCCCTTCCTCCCAGCTCACTGATGCTCAAGATTCCTTGATTCCCTTTACAGAGGCCAATCTTTTGGGACACAGTTAAAATAACACTTCAAATTAAAATGCCCCTGAGAAAGTTAACAGAAATTCATTCTAACAATTGCTTAAGTGATCACTAATAATTCCTTCTTGAAAGCAGGAGGCAGACAGGAGATTGTCAGGTATCCTGATGGGGAATTGAGAGAAAGACAATGACAGTAAAAGAATGTCACCAATTTTTATTTCAAAGATGGACTTAAGAGACTTCACAGTTTGGGCAAGGAATTACCCTACCTAGGCAGTGATATGGTTGGATCAAATAAAACAATTTCCAGTACAGGAACAGCAAGTTGAAGGGAGTGTGCTCCCAATGGTGGATCTCTCTAGCCATTTTGGTGGAGAGCACCATGTGAAGTTTAGCAGCTTGTGGTAGGTGATTTGCTGTCCAGTCATTGCATGGCATAGACTCAGCCCTTACCCTTGAAATCCAATTGATTAAAAGTTTGCCTTCAGTTACACACAGTACTTTCAATTCATTTCATGAAGGAATCAGAGCTGGAGAAAGGAAAAGTCAAATCATAAATTGGTGTAAAAAGTTAAATCATCAGCAGAGGATTAAAAGAAATAGAAGAGAATGTCCTCTGAGGACATTTGGTGTGAAATGATCTGGAACAGATCTTCTTACTCACAATAACCAATTACTGTCTACACTGCACTCTTCCAGCAGATAGTATCAGCAATTGCAGTTACTACAGGATTAAATCTTTTCAGCAGAGACACCAGGATGTGCAATGGGCGCTGATTATGGTTGGCATGTGAATGGAATATTCTTCTCACACATGACTACAGATCAATTCCAAATTCAAGGTGTGTAGGTCTTTGGAAACGAATCAAAAGCAAACAAAAACTTCCATCTTTGCTAAAATTTTGATAACTGGACCACATCTATCATTTCTTGTGGCAGCCCTGAGAGCAGCCAATTAAAAGAAAACTCTCGCTTTCCTATTTAGTGCATCTGAGCAGTAATCTGAAGGGTAATTACAAAAGCCCTATGGTGAAAGTTTAGCTAACAAGCTTCTTCTGCAGAGTAAAACATTTATTATTTTGCTTGTGGCAAGGTCTCAATATGAAATCAAAAAATCAATCCCACGAATTATGTGGTTGAATTAATATAACCATTTGAAACTGTAATTCTTCCTGTGAAAGAAACAGCCCCTTTTCATTCACATCCTGTGATATTTTGCCATTTTTTAAATTTAGCTTCACACTACAACTTTATGTAAAGCAGAGACTTTGGAGTAATATACTGACTGTCACTGCACTTGAAACAGGGAATGATTAAAATAGACCCCAAAGAATTAATCATCTCTGCCTGCAATAAAATCTTACATATGATTTTTGGTGTATACTGACATACTTTGAACCACATCAGAAAGTTCACCTGACAGAAAATAAGCAATATTTCTCATTAGATAAGTTTTTTAAAAAGATTTTGGAGATAAAAATTTGTTTACTTCATCTTCAGTCACTTTGATTCTATTACTTATTCTTCTTTATAATTCATATAGAAAAATTGGTTTACCTTAAAACCTGCTTTCATTTGACATATAGATAACATTGAGTATAAAAGGCACTTTGGTCTGATTGGAAAAGTAAGAAGTTAGAAGATAAACCTACATCCTAAAGTTGGAAAGTTTCAAAAGAAAATAATAGAATGTTCTTGGGCTTCAAATGCTTCATCTGAAAAATGAGAATAATAATACCAAAATTACTGTGGAAGGTAAATGACAAAAATTTTGAAACATATTTTAAAGTGAAATGTGCAATATGAGTGCTGATAAGATAGTATTTTTATTATTTAATGAAACAGTATTTTTATGAAAAATGCAAAAAAGTATTCATGTTGTGATTTTATAACTGGAACATGCTTCGTGCTGGAGTTTACTAGTTAACTATAATCAATAATAAAAACATGTACAGGCTCTGCATTTATATATTATGTAAGAAAGAATTCTTTTAATAATTTGCATGCCACAATTATAATCTGAAAAATTTAAAAAAACACAATTTTACCAAGCTGTTCATGTTTTAATTAGACAAAATATGGACACCTTAGCCAATGGCAGTAATCATTAAGTTTGCCAAAGGCCTATGGGAAATCTTACATTGGAATTATTTCCATGGGAAGTTTCTCTATATTAGATATTAACAGACCCATCAATCCAATCTTGTAAAGAACTTGACATGACTTATGAAGAAATGGTCACAGAATGGTGACGTGGAAGCTGAAGTACCCACTAAATGATGTCCATAGAAGGAGGGAAGGAAGGGAAATAATGGGAAGGAAAGGGAAGGAAAGGAAGGGAGGAAGGAAGGAAGGAAAGAAAGGAGGGAGGGAGAAAGGGAGGAGGGAAGGGAGGAAGAGAGGAAGGGAGGGAGGGAGGGAGGGAGGGAGGGAGGGAGGGAGGGAGGGAGGGAGGGAGGGAGGAAGAAGGAAAAAATAAAAAGAAGTTACCAGGCATAAGAAAGTTGAAGCCATAAGAAAGCAAAGCCAGGGTCTGAGAAAGGAGTGGAGAGTTTAGTGGTTGAGAGTGAGAGCATGAACCATGAGGAGGGTTTACTTATTCATAGAAAAAAACAAGAAGCAGTAGAAGCAGAGATGGAAACTTCTCATCGCAGTGTGACAGTGTAAGGAGCTACAGATTCTTGGTGCTCGAGGGACAAGATAACATACTTTTGAAAACTGCAGCATATCATAATCCATGTCTACTTAAATTGGACTGTATGGCCTTTGAGCTAATTCCTTGTTCTTCATCACTGTTTTTCCTTGAGCTTCACAATTAGGCAATAATCTCCATAAAATGAGGCAATGTCTCCTTTCTTCTCAACCTACAATAACTTAGCTTGGCAAGATGGACCCTTGACAGTGAGATCAACATTTTTTACCTCAAAGTTAGTCCATTCAGTTGCCTCAAAGTTAGAAAATGAGAGATTCAGACATCAGATTTGAGCTTTGCCAAGACTATTATTTACCTTCTTCTCAGTTAAATTTAAAAATGAAATGATTACAACCTCAAAATATCTAATAAATTCTGAGTTGATCCTTCAGGTTATGGCCCTTGCTCTTATTTTCTTCATTTCTGTATAATCTGAAGTTACACCACTACCTTTTAAATACTAGCAAAAACAAATCAAAAGAACTAAGATTTAAACTCAATTCCTTGTACCATCAACATGATAATTATTCAGAACCAGCCTTTTCAGAGGGTGAAAACATGGATTTAGAGGAGTATAATATCTCATATGTATAACCCATTATATTAAACACTTATGCATATACTTGTACATACACATGTTATTTTAAACCTCATTTTTCAACCATAAAAATAGTCAAATTGGGTTGTCTTTACTATCTACTTGTCAAATAAAGCAGTACAAGAAGTTTAAATGCTTTGTCCAGGGTCCTAGAACAATTCGGCAGAAGTGGAACTAAAAGACAAGTGTTCAACTCACAGTCTATTTCCCTTTGGTGGTACTACATTTCCAGTCATGTCTGTTACAGCCAAGAGGACTTTGGAAGAATTTCAAAGATTACTGATGGCAATACAGTAGACTTAAACATGCTTGAATTATTGAAGGCAAGTGAAGAGATACTAAAAACGATCCAGCTCTGTGTGGAGAGAGACACAAGGCTGTGTTCTTAGAAATTTCCATTCCTCTGGAATTGGAGAACATTACACTAAGTAAAATAAGTCAGGTGTAGTTTGTCAAATAACGCATGTTCTAACTTATATGTAAAATCTAAAACCATTGAAATTCTTGAAGCAAAGAATAAGTGGTGGTAACAGAGGTTGGGGATGGAGCGAACAGGGAAGTGATGGCCCAATGGTACAAAAGAGATTAGACAAGAGAAATATGTGTTTTCTTGTTCTGAGTTATATTGCACAATGTGGTGAATATATATAGTTAAGAATAAAGTATTATACATTTCAAAATTGAAGAGAGTAAATTTCAAATATTCTCACCACAAAAAAGTTAAATATTTGAGGAGATGGTTATGTTAACTAGTATGATTTAATTACTCCACATTCCATTCATAAATGTTGACATTATTTTGTACCCTGTACAATTACAAGTTGTCTATTTACAACTAAAAAAGAAATTCCCATCTCTCTAATCTTTATATAACACCTATTGTGCTGTGAGCTGCATGTTCTTTAATAGATTAACCATCTCTGTCTCATAGGTTGTGGTCTTAATCCCAAGGCAGTCAATTTTAGGCCTGGGAAGGTTTTCTTAACTCTCTCTCAGGGCTTGCTTCCCAAGGGCAGGAAGAAAAAAGGATTTATTAATGAAAAGAGAATAGAGTGCTCTTTTCACAAAGATGTGACTGTGTAGGTATAGAACACTGCCCAGGAATCACAAATAACTACTGTGAACTGATGATGAGAAAACTTAGGGATGAAAATAAAACGCTAAGCCACCATTCTAGGGGAAAAAAAATCACAGAATAGTCTAAAAAGTAGACAGCAAGCATGAATTTTTCATTATTTTTGAAAGAAGCAGTATAGATTTCTAGCAGATTAATTCTACTGTGATAATTTCACTGTCTTTCAAATATATGAATGGAGAAAATGGTTAATTTATTTTATGGGAGAATGATCAACTTTCATGAGATTGCTCTATGAACACTTCAATTTTAAAGATGCCAGATGTTTCTGAAATATTCCACAAAGTCAATCTGTGATGCAAAGAACCTTCTTTGAACCATACTAGTCTTCAAATGCTTTGACCAGTATGGGTTGATTGCTCTCTAGTTGTGACACAAAACCATTAACTTAGACCTTCTTTCATAAACAACTTGGAACTCACTTTCATCTCTCTGGTATTGGAAGCTGGTTTTTTTTCTTCCTTGGATACTTTCCTACTTTAGCTCAATAGCTTCCTGAAAAACATTCATGGAAGGTAATTTTTAAAGATCTTTTATCACTAAAATATCTTTATTCTACCTTATACTAAGAATTGCTATCAGTTACCATAGGCTAGGCATGTTAAAGTGTTACATGACACCACAGTTTACGTAGATGTGAGTAATTCTGGTCTGAGTCTCTAATGCTCTTTCTCTTCTTTGCTTTTAACCAGTATTTTCTGGGAGACCCAAAACTTACTTTTTATACTTTCTATTGAGTTTTTTATATTTTAAAATCATATTTCTATTCCCTACAGCTCTTGTTAATACTCTTTAATAGCAGTATAGCAACCTGTTCTGGCTTCATGGATGTATTTTGTCTCTCTAAGAATATTAATAATTTTCCAAGTTTTATAAATGCAATATCTGCATTTCTTTCAAATTGAATATTATTGTTTTGTTTGCTTTGATGTCTGACCTCAATATTAAAGAACTTTCTCAATGTTTGGTGTTTCTTGGCTAACTACTGATATTTATGGATGGGAATTGAAAGTTAACTGAAAACCAGGAGTAGCCCATGAAGTTTGTTAATTGTAGGTCTTTCGAGAGGTGATTGAACTTTTATGCTAGAAAAACATGACTACACACATCTTTAGGTCCTTTCTCTTGGGCTAAGCTGATCCCAGGGCATAATAATAACAATAAACACCTGGTATTTATTACATGCCAGAGTTCCAAGTACTTACAAGGTAATATTTTATTTAATCCCAACAAATTTATGAGAAAGGTACTATTTTTATCCCAGTGTTATAAATGAGCATACTGAGATAAAGAGAAATTGAGTAACTTGTCCAAAGTCATACAGCTAACTACTAGCACACAACCCAGCAGACTGGCTCCAGCATCCAGAACACCACATTGCCTTTTGTGTTCCCATTGAGAAGATATAAGCTCAGAGTTATATGGATGAAAGGGCTAGGATTTCAACATTATTTGTGTGGACAGTTTTTCACTTAATCTCCCTGTGTTCCATAAACAGCCTTCAACACTACTTGGTATTGCCTCTTGTACTCATCGAGTACCGAATCTTTGTGTTTTACCCTTGCTAGAGGATAAATCTTGAGGCTTCTACAGGATCACGGAAAGGTGTCCTACTGCTTGGAGGGAAGATCTGAAGTCTAAAGACTTATTAAACAGATTTTTGACCAATCTTTTCATTGTTACCACTATCTTCTCCTGACTTCCAGTGGATCTAGTGCCATGGATTCATGAGATGTGATGTGTATGTGTGCAAATCATGGTGCTTCACAGCTTTTACAATGGCCAGCTTAGAATTTAGATTTTCAGATGGGCCAAAGTTCTTTTGGTTTCTAGTTCCCCAAATTTTATCATCTCCTTTCTCATTTCTGAAAATGTTTCTTTTTTTTTTTTTTTTTTTTGAGATGGAGTTTCGCTCTTTCTGCCCAGACTTGAGTGCAGTGGCACAATCTTGGCTCACTGCAACCTCCGCCTCCCTGGTTCAAGCGATTCTCCTGCCTCAGCCTCCTGTGTAGCTGGGATTACAGGCACCCACCACCACGCCCAGCTAATTTTTGTATTTTTAGTAGAGACGGCATTTCACCATGTTGGCCAGGCTGGTCTTGAACTTCTAACCTCAGGTGATCCGCCCACCTTGGCCTTCCAAAGTGCTGGGATTACAGGCATGAGACACCATGCCCGGCCCGAAAATATATATTTAAAAAAAAATTCCCTTATTGTTTTAATGAGTTATTAGCAGGGAACAGAGACAAATTTTATATCAAATAGCCTATTTCAACTGGAACTTAGTTATGTTTTTTTCATTCGAAAACGTATATTTTAGATGAACTATTCTCCCATGGCAAGCATTGGAACTTACCTTGTGTAAGCAAATTTACTTACAAGATATTAAACCTGGAAGGGAGAATGATTATTTGCTGAGTAATCACCTGTATACCAGGCAATGGGAACAGACAATTTAATCACCTTCACTTGTTAATGTACTCATTCAATAAATACTAATATGCCAGACTTTATGTATAAATTAAAATGAGCTGTGGGGAGATGCTGTCCTCAGGGGTTATTTGGCAATTGCCTGAAGACATTTTAATTGTCACAACTGGGTGGGGGGTGCTACTGCTATCTATTGAGCATAAGCCAGAGATGCTTCTAAACATTCTACAGTCCACAGAATAGTCGTGACAGCAAAGAATCATCTTGCAGAAGATGTCAATAGCACCAAGGTTAAACATTGTGAAATAAAGTCTTGTGAAAATAATAATCGGTTGAAATTGTAAAAACCTGGTTTCTCCTACCAGCACTGCTTTAGCTCCTCTGATATTTGTGTCTTGGTCCCCTTTGATTTTATTTCAAAAAAGGAGCCTCAAATTGCATTGCTGTTAGCCTATTACTTCATCTACAGGATGCTTCGGCTCAAAGAGTGAACGTTTCCCCGAATCCTTTACTTCTGCTTTTATCAGAATGAAGTAGAAGACTGCGCTCCTATAGCAAAAAATCTTCTACAGCAACAGCAATGAAGATCCAAAAGGGCGACGACCTAAGACAATCTGCCTCCAGCCTTGAGAATACTGGCTGGAAAGTGTAGGGGAGAAGTGACTTTGGCGAGAGTACTTCTGCTTACAGACAAAACAGGAAGTAGCTTCCTCCCCTAAAGAAAGCTAGCTCTTCCAGGGAGTGTGAAAGCCTACATTACCTTTTGTGAATTCAAGAATTGGTCTCATTGTGCCAAAAACTTAAAATAGATTCCACAACTGAAGGCTTCTAAAGTTGCTATACTTTTTGAAGAACATCTTATGGGAAAAAGTTTATTTAAAAACTTTTTTTAAATAACAGTTTATTATTTAAAAATAATAACATATTTAAAAATATGTTATTTTTAAAAACATATATTTAAAAATAATAAAAAACAGTTTTCTCCAGTCATGAAAGATTTATTGTGTGAGGGATTTGCTATACCAGAGACTGGAGATACTGTAACAAAATTCATCTGCCACAAAAATGTACAACTACTTTCAAAGATAATGAAAAATTCATAGCTCAGTTTTTTCTTTAACAGAGTTGGGTATCATTTTCAAGTAGAGTAAGAAGGCATATGTTCTGCATTATCTTCAGTTTTAATGTGGAAAAGAAAAGTGTTTTATTTTTCTGTGAAACTAGATGATAGTTCATTTCCCGATAATTACTTAATTCTTCATCACTCTGTCCCGACCAACCTTTCCCTCCATTTTACCTGAGTCCTTAAGGGAGTCTACATCTTTCCTGTTCTGACCTCCTGGATGTGGGTCTTCATCACTAGTTGTGTGTATGCGTGCACATGTGTGTGCGCGTGTGTCCTGGAGTGGGGAAGAGGCACATATTATTTCTAGAATTCTAAAAGAACAAGTAACCAAGCACTTTAAATTTGTAGCTTTGTCCATGTTGCCCTGTTTCTCTAGGATTTTAAAATACAGGCTCATTATATTGACCAATTTTCACAATACTAAGCAATTTTGAAAGTTGTATGGTCACTTTTTTTTTTAAGGAAACCTCAATTAAGGTAAATACTTCTATAATTATATCATTTACACTTGGCTTATTTTCTAACTTAACTATAAAAATGAACATAAAATAACCTTCTACTATCTTGTGTAAATCTTTATCTTTCTCTCCTAAATATACTATCAATATTGTGAGGGCCATTGCCCATTAGAATATGATAAGCAGTCGATTTTCTTCCCACAGAACAGATATTTGAAACACAGTGGGTTCTTAAGCAAAGTCTATTATTTTCTCCAAGCTGAACTTGAAAGTTGCCAGACCAAGCAGAAAACAGATTGGTGGTGTTTCAGTAAAGGCAAAGCAGTATAGAGAAAATAATACAGTCTTTGAAGTCACACAGGCCTGATTTCAAATCCCAGCTCTGCCATTTACAAGCTGGGTGGTCCTGGATAAATTACTTAACCTCTGTGGTCTTCAGTTTCCTCCCAACTTTGTAGGGTTATTGTGAGTATTGAATTATACCAAGTTATAAGTGCATAGGTATTCAATCAGTGTTCATTTCCTTCTGTATCAAAGATTTATAATGGACTTTTCATGGAATTGTCTCTACCTATAATTATGTGACTGTGCCTTCGGATTACCAAAATTATATGAATTGTCCATGTGCCCTTGGTTTTGAATATTCAACTCTGTATTGCAGGAATGCCTACTCAGTTGCTTGAATGGGTCTTTGGAGTTAATAAAATGGCTGTAGAATTGAAGAAAAAAATACTTAAATAATCACTTCAAAATTTTAGCTAACCCTTTGAAAAAGAAATGAATTTTCTGGGATCTTTATAATTCAAGTAATACACCTTTTCTTAAGATCTTTTGCTACTTAAGTGAACATGAACATTTTCCCAAGACATGTTAAACAAATAAATACGCATATAAAATTGAAACATATAATTATATTTTATGAAAGTGTTGATATAAAGATGAAAATGTAAGTATATATTCAAGCATTTTCTTAAAACAAAAAATTAGTTTTTTTCTGATTTAAAAAATGAAAATATTTTCATGCGCCCCTAACAGTATCACAAGCCCTAGGCACTGTGCTACCTTTGTCTGGTAGATAAGCTGGCTCTGACTTCTGCCATACTCTGTTGGTCAAAGCAATCACAGGGCTTACTAGATTCAATGGGATAGAAAATTCAGCTCTACTTTTTTGTGGGTTAAAGTCAAGGAAACATTTCAGAAGAGTATGTGGATGGGAGATACTGTACAATCATCTCTGGAGAATAAAATCTGTCAAAATGAATGTACTTCTGAGAAACATGTGCCCTTTTGCTTTCTTTCTGGGAATGTACATATATAATAACTGAAGGTCTACTATTCCCAAAATAATTGAGAGGGCTTAAAGGAATCTTTTCTGATACTCAAGATTTTCAGGGAAATGTAAATCAGCCATACTGTTTTCAAAATGTCGCTCTACAAATATAAAGATATATTGTGCACTCAGGAAATTGTTGCTGAAACAATTATAACTTTATAGATATTTTCAAAAAATCTAAGTGTGTTTATGAGAAAATAATTTCATAGGCAAGTCAAACACGATACTAAGGAAACTGATGTTATGTTGCTTCAATTTCAATGCAAAGTAAAAGCCTAATCGAGTAAACACGTATCTATACCATATCATCAAATGAATAAAAGAGTTAGTATAACTCTTTTATTTTATTCATCAAATGAATAAAAGAGTGGGTATCCATGTTGGTTTAATGGACCTGACTGTTTTGGATGTATCTTGGTGTAGAAGACAATACCTTCAATGTCCTGAGAAATTTAAGTCTCTCTCGTTCTCTGTCTCTGTCTCTCTCTCTCTCAGGCATGCACACACATACACACAATCTATTATGTCCAGTTTAACAGAAAAAATAATTCTAAATAACAGGAATACCACATGTAGGTGACAAAGTGGAAATTCAGTATATTAAAGATTACCCTGGGTATTTTTCTCTCTCTTCCATAGAAATACAGGGCTATTTTTATTAATGCATGGTAACATACTAGACTGTGGTTGTATAAGTCCACATACTCAAGGCTATTTCAAAATACCAATTATAGCAGCACTGGGTTAGCTTGGAAGGCTGGAATGAACAGATTGTCTGGTCTGGGGAAGACTGATTTTACCTGTATAAGGCAAAAACTAAGTCAAAATGGAGAGCAACACAGTATCATACAAAATAATCATTTCAAGAACATAACATGTAAGAATGGACTAGACTCCTAAACAATTTTTAAAACATCACAAAATATAAACTAATGTTTAAAGAGATAACAATAATTTAGACACTAATTTTGGTATTTCAAATGTAGAAAAAAATTAGTCTTTTATCCATCCAGCACTCATTCTTTTGCAAATTTCACCTCACCACTGTTTGGAGAAATCACCAACCCTACTCACTCCCAGAATATGGTTTAAATTTAAGGTTCCATCTTATAGCCTTACCTCTACTGCCACAGAGTTGATCTGCTGTGGAGCTTTAATACAATTGATTTTACTCAGGTATTTTATAAAATAATTCTCATAAACCGATAATTGCAATAAACAGTTACCAAGTACTGTATTATGTACCAAGTACTTTTGCCTATGTTAGTTTATCTAATTTTTTCAGTAGCCCTAAGAAGAGATATTATTAGTCACACTTTACAGATGAGAAAATGGAGGCACAGAGAACTTACATACCTGATTGGGGTTACACAGGCAGTAAGTACAGTATTTAAACCAAGATTAAAACTCAGGCAGTCTAACAGCAGAGCATGTGTCCTCAGCTATTATGTTATTTTATCTTTAGGGCATCAAATTTGGAAAGAGTAAACATGGCTACAGGAAAACTCCAGGGAAAATATTAATAATGATTACTTGTAATTTGTCTAAAGGGGTTAAGCTTATTACAAAGTTTCAAAAACAATGCTTATTATGATTAAATCCTTATAATTACAGATATACTCATCAACTGTAAAGTTCAAAGTTTCAAATACTTAAAGAATATAAATTACACTCTTTTTGAAGCTATTATGATATACATACCTGTCTTAGTCCATTTTGTGCTGCTATATAGGAATACTTGAAACTGGGTAATTCATAAAGAAAAAAGGTTTAATGGATTAATGACTCTGACAACTAGAAAGTTCAATATTGGGCACTGGGTGAGAAATGCCCAGTCATAAACCTTCTAGTTTTCAGAGTCGCAAACCAATTAAACATTGAGCTTCTTCCACTCATGGCAGAAGGCAAAGGGAAGCTAGAGCGTGCAGAGACATGGCAAGGGGGGAAGCCAGAGAGAGAGGATGTACCAGGCTCTTTTTAATAACCAGCTCTCAGGGAGCTAATAGAATGAGAACTAATTTACCCCTGAGGGAGGGCACTCATCTATGCATGAGGAATGTGCCCCCATGACCCAAACACCCACCATCAGGCTCCACTTGCAGCCTTGAGATCAAATTTCAACATGAGGTTTGGAGGGGACAAACACCGAAGCCCTAGCAATACCATATGAGCTTTTTTATTGGGAACTTATCCGTGAAAAAGCACCTTTTCATTTTACTAGAATTAAGGTAGAAATTAGTTTCTCAGCTGATTAGAAAAACTGTGTCTCACTGCTATAAAAGTAGCATAGAAATCTTCACTGTTCATTAATGGCGGATCTGTGTCTGATTACAGCCCTCACTAGGCTCTAAGATTTGGAGAACAGACATACTCACTTGTCCTCAAGGTTATCCAGAATAGAAACAAACTCTGGTTTCTAAAGGTGTCGCTTTGAGAGTGGCCAGAAGCCTACACTTGTTTTGTCAATAAATCAAAAGCTTTGGTCTCCTGGGCTGTTTGCCCTATCCCTTTCTTGCTACTTTATTCTTCCTAAACAATAAATCAATAGGCCAATCCTAGCCAATCCTAAAATGTTTCAGCAGGACAAAGAGCAGTGCATTTTTTGGTGCTAAACTTTGTGCTTCTTGCACGCTCTCTTGATACAAATAATAGAGCTCTCACTTTAATGTGTGGGGTTAAGAGAGAATACTTTGTAAGTATATATGACACATCAGAGGCTATAAACTAAAGTTGCTTCTTTCCTTGAAATTGATCCTAAAACTCAAGTTGTGAAGTCATAGTGTAAAATAGTCTCTAGGTCGTGAATAACCCAACTTTGGTGCCTCCTGTGATCTTTTTATTCCGGAATGCTGCTTATATTATGTGTCTCACCTCCCACTTCCACCAGGGTCAAACTTTTTATTCTCAGGTGAGCTCCAAAATCCAGACTAAGTAAAGCAATGAGAGGATTGATTTTTTTCCCCTGTGATTGCTCTCTAAAGGGAGGAAGCCAGGAACTGCTCTTCATTGTTATACTTGAAAGGAATTAAAAATGATTCTCTTAGAATAACTCTAAGAGACATTTTCCAGGCTAGCTTTTTTTTTTTTTTTTTTTTTTTGACAGAGTCTTGCTCTGTCGCCAAGGCTGGAGTACAGTGGTGTGATCTCCGCTCACTACAACCTCCACCTCCGGGGTTCAAGCAATTCTCCTTCCTCAGCCTCCCAAGTAGCTGGGACTAGCTTCCTTTCTAAATGTCCAATTCCTTTCTGATTGTAACATGTAGAATTAAATACTCAAACCACCATAGGACATACCACTATACTTCTAGAGTTGTAGCATCCAAACATCAGCTTCTTTCATCAGTATCTTAGCTTTCAGTTTACTAACATAACTACAGTTCTATGCTAACATTTATTTTTCCTGTGGTGTCTTTATATCACTCTTTCAAGCATCACTGTAAAATTTCTACCTTCTGTTGACACTCCTTTACTAGTTCCAACTTTCAGTTCATTTTGTAATTATTTGCATGGAGTAGTTGATTTCTTATTGTTTATATTTTTTGTTTTCTGTATATTGTGATGTTTTGACATCTCAAAAGTCTTTCTGGCTAGGGAAATACAACTTCTCCCAAGGACAGCTAAGAGATAGTGAAGGATAAAGCCAGAGCATGCTTCTGTTATGCAAACTAACCAATCCAAAGCCATTCCCTTCTCTGTCTGGCCCTACTCTCTAAGCAGCACTGTTTCTCACCTTAATCATCCCAGTACCAGGTAGCAGGCAAATAGGCACCATTGTAACATCTTCAGCCCTGCTGAAATTATTCAAACCAGCCAATTCTAAACTGTTTACTCTGCCCTGCCTTGCCTTGTCTTTTCTGTGGAAACAATAAAGGTTTGTTTTGTTTTCATAAATGAAGTCCAGATACTGTCAGGTGTTGGAAGTGGTCCTGTTATTCAGTGATGCCTTTGGAGATATAGGCTCTTTTCATCTTTTGAATCCACTCTCCTTATTATGTTTGTCTTTGGCCTTAAGATTAAAATCTTGAGAACTATACAAGAACTATAGCTCCATGTAACTGGACTCTTTTCAAAGCAGGAAGAAGGCAAAACATGTTTAGGAATGGGCATCTGGAAAAGGGCAGCCTCAATATGTTTCACAAAATAATATATTGGGGACATTGTATACATGAGTTATTCATTAAGTATCCAAGTGAGTAATACGCTTCTCAGAATAGGTTTCCGGCATACAGAATGGTATTGATGATTAGAGACATGGCAATAGATGACATCGATTAGAGTGAGATTCTGAGACAAAGGAGAAACAGGAGAATAGGGGATACATCAATATATAAGATACTTAAGATACTTGATTAGAAAAAGAACCCAGGTGTATTCATCTTTTCCCATGCTGCTAATAAAGACATATCCAAACTGGGTAATGTGTAAAGAAAAGGAGGTTTAATTGACTCATAGTTCCATATGGCTCAGGAGGCCTCACAATCATGGTGGAAGGTGAAGTAGGAGCAAAGGCATGTCTTACATGGTGGCAGGCAAGAGAGTGTGTGCAGGGGAAATGTCTTTTGTAAAACTATCAGATTTCATGAGACTTATTCACTATCACGAGAACAGTATGGGAAAAACCTATCCCCATGATTTAGTTACCTCCCACCGGGTTCTTCCCACTACATGTGGGGATTATGGGAGCTAAAATTCAAGATGAGATTTGACTGGGGACACAGCCAAACCATATCACCAGGTCTGAGAACCAACAATGAAAGTATAAGAAGGAGAACTAGAAAAAGGAGTATTAAAAAAAAAAAAAAAAAAACTAAAGCAAAATTTTCTTAGGATGTACCACAGTCTACAAGGGGGAAAAATAAGAGAAGGAATAAGAGCTATGTGGCAGTTAGATGGAATTTTGTAACTTTTATAAGAATAGTTTTCATTGAGTGTGAAAAGAATTGCTAGCCTACTGTATATCAAGGCATGAATCAGAAGCATTAAGTTAAAATGGGCTGTAGACAACAACCTCCAAAAGTTTGGTAGTAAGGAGAAAGGAGGAGAAATTCAGAATCAACAAGAGATTTTTTTTTTAATGGAACAAAAACTGTTGTTAGTGTTTGGAAGATTAGAGAACACCTGTAGGCTGAAGTGGGAAAAGAGTGAAGAAAATGTTTGAAACGAGAAAAGAGAGTGATTTATCTAAGTCCCACAAGAATTCTGAGCAGTTCGGTCAAGAGTGCAGGTAAGGTTCTGAGTTTCAGAGAAAACTCAGTTTCCTTTTTTGTAATTTTTGTATTCCTTAAGTTTTCACAAATAATCACATATCACAAATATAATAAAAAGAAAAACAAATTATCTTTATGTTCAGCTCATGTTGAACCTGGATTCAGGTAGAGATGATGCATGCAGGGAGCCCCATGCACTGCCTGGCATCTGTTCACATAGTTCTGTTTCCTTCTTCTACTGAGTTAAGAGTGAACAGTAGGTAATCAATGCATAATGATTTAGATACTCTTAGAAATGCGCACAAGGAAATTTAATGAAATTCAACAGCTATGGTTTTTCTATATCTTAAATGATGCTAGGCTTAGAATATCTTTAGGCAAAAAGCAATAACAAATTAATACATTCTCTGATCCCTTTGAAGAAGGGATTCATCTATTTCTGTATGGTAGCTATTAAAGTAATGCTTATGATTTAGATCTTATGAAAGTACAATTCAGTTCGTTAAACTAAGGGGCTGGAATTCCTGGATACATGGCTGCAGTTCTGACCTTTTCATCAGAGTTCTTCAGCCCCTAGTTTTGGGAGCTCAAATCCTATCACTTGAGAGAAATGCCAAAGGCAGACTGCCTTATTTATTGTTTTTTTAATGCTGTAACTAAAAATAACCAAAATAATACTAAAATGGTTCCCATTTAGTAGTATCAGTTTCCCTGGGGGTCAGAGAGGTAACATCTTTGGATTCTTGAGAGGGAACAAATAACTTCCAAATTTCCTATCTGTAGGCTTATTAAATTCTAAAAGCAAACTTACACAAAAGATTCCAGGCCATAAAGAATGTTATCACACATGTAGTGCAAAATCCAGCCCAACCATTTCAAAATGCCTCAATAACCTTCCATTATACTTTACACTTTGGACTCCAGTTACCTTTCCATGGCTGCATGGGATAAGATAAGTGTCCATTTACTTGAGAGGTATGATACTTCTACATTATCCACATAATGCTATCTCTTGAGTGTGCTACAGGATTGCTAGCTGAAAATAGCTTTCTTTTAGAAAAAGAGGGAATAGCTTTTCTTTTATTTTTTCCAACTTTGTGGGTACCTATTAAATAGACCAGGAAGGAAGATACAATCTTTATTTTAACCATTTGCTATATGAAATCTGTAGAGCACCTGCTCTTTGTTGCATGGAGCGAGAGCAATCAATAATAACAAAATCCAAATATAATCCCATTGCTCCTCTTGAGAGGATATCCTTCACATGCTAGAGTGAACTACCCCATACTTCCAACTTCCCTTCAGTCTTTGTATATTTCACAATTAAGTGATCTTTATCTTCTCAAATAGAACTAAATTAAGCAACTGACCAAGGCATTTTAAACTTTCAACATGACCAATGTACATGTGGTGAAACTGATCATAAAGACCGCACCTATAGCATCTGTTCCAGCACTCTGTATTTACAATTAATTAGGAAATACAACAGCAATAATGAGCTCTACTTGAAAGAATTTCTTAAGATACAGAACCATAAAATGAAGAATCACCTTTACTAGAAACTTTTGCATAACTTTTAAAATTGTTAATATAACTGATATATCCCGGTTTAAACATATGTAGAAAATAAGTAAGCAGGTTGACATTATTTCTTTCTTTTTGCCTGCTACCGGGAGAAGAGAAGTAGGTACCTTTTAAATGATACAATTAAACTCTTTTGCAGGTACAATTTTGCCCTTTGGGGATGTAAACATTAATGGAATAAAAATTTCAAAGATATTAGAAAAAGATTATTAGATAAAAATGTACACATAGTTTTTAGAACGTATCAGACATTTATGGCAGCCCCCAACTTTTGAAATCCCTTCCCCATTCTGGTGGTTCACCAGTATCACGCATCTAGCCTTCCCTAAGTAGAATTCCTAAATTATTATTCTCAGGCTCCATTGACTTGAGGTGTACACATTCGACTAACCTCCTCAACATTAGGTGTAAACATATGACCAGCTTCCTTTCTGTCTTTCTAGCAGACAGGAAAGACAAACGTGAATATTGTGTGACTGAGGAGTTCTGGCAAGCATAGCCTCATTGAGTTGTTGGGTTTGCTGCATCAGCCATAGAAAAAGTGTTAGCTGTTGATTCCTGACTTCATGGACTCAAGTAACTAGTAGAACCAGCAATCGGATTTCCATTAAATTAGTTTAGGGGTGTGATAGGTATTTCTCCTATTTTAGGCTCTATAGCATTCACATTTGATACCTGGTCCTCTCGGACACTCTGTAAGATACCAAATAACTTTTAGAAGTACTTGCCTGATGGAAGCTGTGCCACCTACAGAGGTCATTTACTATTTCAGAAACTATAAATTTGACCCAAAAATGCTATTTTTTGTCAACCTTATTTTTATGTCATTTGATTTTCCAATCACAAAGGGACATTTCTTCATAATAAAATATTGTATTAACATAATTATGATAAAAAATATGTGATTTTTCCATAGGTGACCCACTTCTCCCATAAATGTATTCTCTCAGAATAAATTATTTTATGTTTAAAGATTTTCAAACATTACTATATCTATTTCTATAATGACTTTATCATACCTAGAAAATACCCATACCCTGAGTCTCTATGAGTGGGTTCACAAGACTTCATTTATAACATCATGCTACCATCAAGTGAAATTGAGCATCACAGGTGATAACCCCTTCAGTAGCTCCATATGCCCCAGAAGAAAAAATCACAAGGGAAAAAAAAAACAGACATGTCCAAATTACCTACTGTACTACTTCTAATACCATATGATTTATTATTTCTTATGTTTAATGTTTACTTTCTGCCCCACTAGAATGTGTGATTTGTCATAAGGGCAGGAGTTTTTGTTTTGATCATTGATGTAAGCCAAGCCCCTAAAACAGTACTGGAACACCTTTGAAAGAATATTTATTCAATGAAAACAGTTGGCTGCTTTGAGCCTTTAGATAAGTGGGGAGCTACTCTCTCTATGACTTACTTTTAGGTCACAATCCTCTGCTTGATAAATCTTATTCAAAACTGATCGCTGATATGTATTCCATGAAAAATACTGAGTTTTCTCTCATTTTTACTAGTCTTTGACTTCCAAAAGTGTCAAAATAGTAGTTGAATATGGAGCATCTTTTTAAAACTTTTTAAAAACATATTTTTAAAACTTTTTCTTATATTCTGAAAAGTTATAATTCAGTTTAACATAAAAAAATAAGTAAAATGAAAATAAATTTGCATACTTTATGAGCATTTCTGGAAATTTATGTCAATTTTATGGAAGTTTGAGTTAAGAAATTTTTCTTCTTAGTGTCAGGTTTTTCCCCCTCTACTATTCAGTGTGGTGTACTATAAACATTGCTTGGTTTCAAGGCAAACTGTGGCAGACACAGGAGAATGGGGGTTGATTTTTAAGTACAGTCATACTTCTGACTTCCAGTGAAATGTTGTTGTGAAAAACCTGAACATAATACACTTAAAAAAGAACAGTGACAAACAGTGTCTCATACTATACACTTTTATATACATTAGTTTATTTAGTGCTTACAAGACCCTATTGGCATAGGTATTATAAACCAAACTTTTAAAGATATAAATGGTAGCCTATTCTTTACTTTTACACAGCTTTTAAACATATATCCTAACACATAAGATTTGAGTATTAATATGGTATTTCATTTACTCCAAATTTGAAGTTAGTGATTAACTGGATTTGTAATCGTAAAGCCATAGGGCAATTCACAGCATGTCAGCTGCTTTCATCAGAGTAATCCAGCTAGAAGAACCAGACAGACAGAATTCCAGCCAAACTCAGGAAAGTCTCAGTCTTTTGTAACCTAACCGCGGAAGTGATATTTCATCCCTTTTGCCATATTCTGTTTACTGGAAACAAGACATTAGGTCCAGCCCACACTCAAGAGAAGATTCTAAAGGGTGTGTATATTGGGAGGTAGGGATCAGTGGGAGTAATTTTGAGTCCTGAGATACTTGTGAAGGAGTGTGTCAGACATTCCTTTCTTTTTTTTTTTTTTTTTGAAACTGATGTTTATTTTCCATCAACCTTATTTCCATGTTGCTTAAGAGCCTGTGCAAGAGTAGCTTAAGACCATTCAGTGGTTGCTCCTAACCCATTCAGGGGCCTGAGCAGACATTCCCTTCTTTAAAGACCTGCCTCAACTTCCTTCCTCTGAAGGGGAAATGTAAGAGATGAGCACAAATATGATGCTTCCCATCACAGGTCCAGTCATGTTCTCATGACATGACACCAGTATAAGCCTGTTGCTCATATTTACTCTCCATCTCATCACTCCACATTTTCTCAGCTTTATGGTTCTTGTGCTAGTAGATGCTTCTACCTAGTACTTCAGTATCTACCTGCCTTAGGCCACTTCTTGTCTCTCATATAGTAGACTCTATTATGGAATTGAGTCACAAAAAAGGCACACACTCAAACTTTTACTCAGTGCTTTGGGTATGTTCTGGGCTTTGGACATATCTAACTTCAAACGTGTAACGCCTGAAGGAGCAGGGATTATTTTCATTTTAGAGATAAGTAAAATAAACCTTGCAAAAGGTAGGTGCATGTCAACATCAGGCAGCTAGTGAGGGAAAAACTTGGATTCAATCACAGATGTATGGGAATTCAAACCCAGGCCCTTCACCTCTGCCTTGTTAGTAAATCTTGCCCTTGACATCATTTTCATATGCTTTTATTACATCTTACATACTGGAAAATATAATTTAATTCTTTTGTATGAAAAACATTTCCACTTTGATAATAATTGCTTAATAACTGCACTGAGTTTAGAGTAATCCTCTATTTCTGACCATTTGTGTTATATTTGGGGTTATAAAAATCTTCACTTACAAATGAGGGGGAAAAAGACACAGAGGGATAAATAATTTGCCCTTTCTCACACTATTTTTGCATAAATTGTTAGTTCTCCCTCACTTCAACATATTTGCTCTTTGCACTAATATATGCTGTCTTTTGATCAGCTTCTTCTTGCCTGTGAAATATCAGCATGATTAAATGACATATGATAACTCTGGCAACTTTGATGTGTCACCTTCCAGTCTATCCTTCATTCATTACCTCTTTAATTGGCTAAGCAATCACATATTTGCACTTACAATGTGGCAGCATAATTCATGCCAACTTCTCTCCTTAGGGCTGGTGTGACCTCAGTGCCTAATACAGCCTCCATCTGTTCCATTTCACCCACTATTCTCTATTATAAAACCTCCTCAGCTATTACTGGCTGACCTCAGGGCCCCTCACACTGGCCATTTGCCATATGCAGTGCCTTTCAGTTACCCGCAAAGTCAGGGTTTGAAATGCATTTCCATTACCATCCTTCCCTACACTCTACCACAGCATTACCCCTGCCTGCTAGCCAGAGACTGTTTTCTTATCTCTGAAATGTGAATGTCCTGGAGAGAGGGCAAACCATGCCACTCCATTTTAACTAGCCTTCCGGGACCAAGTTCCCAGTCCTTAAACACCTCGGCTTCATTTGTTGAATCTATTAGGCATAAGGCACTGTGAGAGTCTTTAGAGAGCATCTCACATTGGCTTATTTGCTACCCAGGCAGCCAAAGAACCAGGGCAAAGTTATATTTTGTCATGGCATTTATTAAGCCTGATTCTGTCCTCAGCATGCAGGGGAGTATCACTTATAGTTAAGAATACCCTAAAGTTGCCATTTATCTTACCCTTTCTCTAAGAACTCTCAGTGCTTCTGCTTGAGTTTTGTGGAATTGCTACACTCTTTAAAAATTATTCTCTATCCTACCTCCCCGTTTTTCCCCTCTGTGTCCACTCTAGTATTCACTGATGGAAACTGCACCCAACACAATCAGGGCATCTGAGAAACACAGCTGATACCAAATGTTTCATCCTTCAGCTATCCATGGGAGTCTGACAACTGATTCATTGTCCTCTTATTTCTCTAGTCTCCAAACATATGGCTTCATATGTTAATAAAATTTACTCTACCTATTCAGGTTAAAGCTTGCATGGGTGCACTTTTGTTTTTATTTTCAAAGACTTTAAAAAGAGCTGCACCTCTCCATGACAATTTCCTAGGATAATAAGCAGAACTTTTAAGGAAAAGGTTTCAATTTGCCTCCATAAAAGAGAATACAATGTAATCATTATAATTTTCATCTGCCAAATCAAACTGCAACATCTCTCTGAGGGTTAGCATGGAGGAACTGTGTGAGTGGTAGATGTATGGCTATCTTACAGAGAATAGCTTGTTCACATTACTATACACTATTAATTTGTATCAAGTTTATCAACTGAATTTATTTCATTTTCTTTTGATTTCTTGTCTTCTTATTGAGGAAATGACCCTAATTAGCATAGATCAATGCAGTCTCCAAGGTGGAAGAATACATGAGTTAAAACTGTACATTTCTGGAATGGACTCTCCTACTTTTTGCTAGAGGCCACGGGTAAGTTGAATACCTTTTCTGAGCCTCAATTTGCCCATGTAAGAAAAGGGAATAATGGTACACATTATTGTTGTGAAGATTAAATGAGCTAAATTAAACAAAGTGCCAATTACAATCTCTACCACAAGAAAGTGTCCCAGTATATGCTTCCTTTTTTTTTTTTTTTTTTTTTGAGATGGAGTCTCACTGTATCACCCAGGCTGGAGTGCAGTGGCACAGTCTCAGTTCACTGCAACCTTCACCTCCTGGGTTCAAGCAATTCTCCTGCCTCAGCCTCCCAAGTAGCTGGGATTACAGATGTGTGCCACCACACCTAGCTAATTTTTGTATGATTAGTGGAGACAAGGTTTCACGATGTTGGCCAGGCTAGTCTGAAATTCCTGACCTGAAGTGATCCACCCACCTTGGCCTCCCAAAGTGCTGGCATTCAAAGCATGAGCCACCATGCCCAGCCAGCTGTTATTTTTATTAGAGAGACAAGAGAAACCATGGAAAGCCTTTCACTCCCCTAAAATCTCTATCGGAGCTACATTATGCTTCTGAGGAAGTACTAAGAAGATATCTGCATGTAGTGGCCTGTATACCTGTTCTGGCTAATGCCAAACAGTGTCTGTGTCCCCTGGGTCCTATATTTTGGAGCATTGGGCTGATCAGATTAGTCTAGGCTGCAGTGGACTCTGCCAGCAGGTTCCCACTCCTACTTCAGATCAGGAGTAACCTGATCTGAACAACCTCCCCAGTAGATTCAAACTTATTAAATCATTCTAACAGATACATTATATTATTGCCTTTCTTCCCACAGCAGAATAGGAACAAAACGCACCATTTTAGCCAACCCTGACAGTAATCATATGCCAAGCCTCTTGATGAGACCCACATACATATGATTCTACATCTTGCAGCGCTCACTAGGTGGACTTCATGAACTTTATTCACTGGAAAGCTGTAAGTACCCTTGACATCAAAGGCAATCAGTACCCCCCAAAAAGACCATCTGAATACAGGTGAAGAAGCAGGAACTATATCTATGACTCCAGAAGCAAAGATATTATAAATCCCTAACTAAGAGTCACAAGGGATTCCTTGAACTAAAATGAAAGACAACAGGATGAGATGAAAAGCCCTGGGCCAGGGCTCATGTACATGGAGCAGTCACAGGGTCTCTGAGCTTCAGTGGTCTTAGCTGTAGCATGACAAGATTGGGCTAAATAAACATTTTCAAAGTGTGTTCCACAGAACACCAACCCAAAAGGGATTAATCATAAAAAAAGCAGGTTCTTTGGTTTAGTTAGTTTGGGAAATGCTCCATATCAAGTAATTTTGGAGAAAGCTATTTTGGGAAAGCTACAGTGTCTCTTAGGGCAAAATCCTTTAAACTGTTTAACCTTGTATAAACCAGCATTTTTCTAGCCTGTTTGAACACTGTACTAACTGTCAACATTTTTTATAGCTGATGCTCCATGGAACATGCATGATAGACATAAGTCACCTCGAAAGTATCCAACCATGATTCCAAATCAGTTCCTGCTGTAAGAGATTTCTAATTTTGATTTGAACTAATCTCCAGGGCAGAAGGATATGTCACTGAAGCAGGTATAGTCAGTACTCTGACACTCATCTCTAACTGCCCAAAGGCTGCTTATTAGGAGCACCTCAGATTCTCTGACTAAAGACTTTTTTTTTTCAGCTGTGGAAACAGACTCAAAGGAGAGAGCAAGCCTGGAGAGGCAGAGTTACTATCCCTGGAATTAGCTCATGACAAATGACAGAAGGAGATTTGGTGAATAAATATTCCAGCTTTATCCCCCTTAGGTGAAATAGCTCTGAGGTATGATCTGCACTGACCCCCAGAATTCCCCGGTGGGATTAAGCTCCAGCTGTCCTCAGTAGTAACTTTGTGGATGAAAAATGATATCATATCATGCTTTGTTTCACTTATCTTCTCCCCTAATGATGTTTCTTGGGATCACCTCCTAAACGAACTATTGCGCTAGAATCCTTGTCATCAGTGTCTGCTACTGGGGAAAACCGAATAGACAACCACCCTCCCTGATGAATAAATAATGTCCCCAGAGAGAAGTGCTCTATTGACAAAGGTACGCAAAACATGTCAGCAATAGTTTGAGATTATAAAGTAAGTTCAAAAGTCAGAGTCTATAAGCAGCCAAGATCATTAGCATTACACCAAGTAGAAGATAGTAAAGAGAAACTGTCTTTCGAAGATTTTTAAACATCCTATTAAGCTGGTGGGCCCTAAGACAGTATATGTAACAAGGCCCTGAGACTGCCACGTGTTTGACACTTCTGCTTCTCATAAGTGTCTACAGACATTGGAAGGAGGATTATAGAGTGAATTACAAGGGAAGCTTCTGTTATATAGGACTTTCTGATCAGAGGGGAAGACAAAAAGACTTGGAGGCAATGGAATAAAGATGAGGATAACAACTGTCTCATTTAAAAAAAAAAACATAACTTTACTGAAGAAAGTTACTAACATCACTTATATCTAACTAATATTAACAATAACCTGATATCAAGAAGCATTGCTTTTACCAACAAGTAATTATTACAAGTAATCTACCTAAATAACTGTTTATAAGACAAGGAGATAGAAGCAGCATAACCATTTCCAGGTCACTAAGGTTACATGGCACAAAGGTAACAATATTGGAAACAATATCATTGCTGGAAAGGTCTAACCAAACTTCCCGTACTAGGACCTAACCATTATAAAGCCCTCTTTCAGATAACATCTATAGTGATGAGAAACTCAGCCCATTTCACTGCTGAGTGGTTTTTCTTAGATTGAGGCAAAATCTGCCCCATCTACCTAGCACATTGGTTCTCATTCGAGGGTATTATTAGAGATGCAATTAGTTTTCTTCTTCTTCTATTTGACAGCCCTCACTTTAAATAAGAAAAAACATCACTTTTCTACATTACTAATCTGCTGAAAATTGTAATTACACATGAGGAAACTCTAGTTCAATTTTTATATTGAAAGTGCTATTCCCTACTTCTCTTGAATTGGAAGTAATATTTAATGGATAATTGTCTGTTGTAACTCTTGATTGCTGGTAGTATCATTTTAAACTTAACATAGTGATAGGCACCTAATTTTAAGGAATTCCAAGAAAAGGCAAAGATAACCTACAACTTCACTCAGCCACAGAGTCTTGAGCTTAATGGTGCTATGGTGGTCTAACTCATCATCAATTACCCAATTTGATACTTTGAAAATTGGGATTCCAAATAGGAATTGGGAATTATTGCTAAGAGCCTCATATAAATGGAATCTGCAGAACACTAATCAGGCATTTTTAAATAGATGAACTGACCCTCCACAAGTTCTATAATTAATTATGAGCTTGATCCTCTAAGCTCCATCATATTTAGAAACCTTGGACCCAAATGCCTGCCTGATAGTGTGGTACTTTCTGTAGCCTGATTCATTGCCAGTAGGGTCATGGGAAGGTCACCAAAACTGGCAGAGAACTAAACAGATGAGTTTATTTTCTGACTGATGAATTTGAGTCAATGTTAAATGATGGAAAGAGCATAGAATTTAAAGACAGAATACTTGACCTTGAGTTACAATATTACACTTCAAAATGTATGTGATCTTGGAAAAAAAGTAAGTGTATGAGCCTTGGTTTCCGGATCTGTAAAATGAAAATAACTTTTAAAAATTTGTCCTTATTATCTCAAAGTTATTTTTAATGTTTAAATCAAATAGCATATTTTACAACCATGTTATAAAGTACTATGCAAATATATACTATTTTTCAACTTAAAAGCCTTTAATATCATGTGCTTCATATAACTTGGCTTTCCTTAAAGGAAGGGAAAGAAAACTGATCTGATTTAAATAAGAACTTCACATATCTGAAATTCATTAATTTTCTATTTTGAGGTCTCGATATTTGGATTATTTTATTATTTTTCTTGACAGACGTCATGACCAATCTCCATCTTCACACAGGTACCCTAGGATGTTGTGCCAGGACACAAAGGTCAGGATGGGTTATGGCTTTTGAGATTGAGTTTTCCCCTGGAACCTGAAAAGCAACATGCCAAATGGGTGAAAGAGAGATGGATCCTTCCTGGGTTCATATTGAGGCTCCACGAGCCTTTTGAGGAGAAATAGTGATTTTTTTGAGGAGAATAGTGACTGAAAAATGAAGATGTGCACACTCCTTGTTAAGCAATTAAGTTTGGTAACAGGTAAAAATCATTACTTCTCCGTCTACCCTTATTTTATTTGGTGGTAAAAAGCCAAAGACGTCACCTTACTCTACTGTCTTCGAGTAACTTCTGCTTGCCTTAAGTCCACTAGACCAAGCATGTGCTTAGTGAAATAACAAATGATGGTCACCAAAAATTGTTTTGAAGTGATATGCAAATACGTACTATTTTTCAACTTAAAAGTAAGCATAAAAAAGGCTAAAATCTTGTATATTCTTTCTTCGTAGGTCTGGAATTGGGTGTGGACTTTTTCTTTTTTTTTTCAAAAAAGACCTCCAGATTATCCTAATGTACATGAGAGTTTAAGAATCACTATGTTTTTCAATTAGCTTTCAGTTTGTTTTGTTTCAATTTTCAGCCAAGTCTACTTCTCCCTATGATTCAGATGCTTTGCCACAAACGATTCTTTTTGTTATTACCCAGAAGGGCAAATTTTCTCCC
The DNA here is from genome assembly GCF_028885655.2 of Pongo abelii. Classification (NCBI taxonomy): domain Eukaryota; kingdom Metazoa; phylum Chordata; class Mammalia; order Primates; family Hominidae; genus Pongo; species Pongo abelii. Next base: position 79,710,017 of record NC_071997.2, on the reverse strand, counting down.
CTTTTAAACTGGATTAAATAAGAGAGAGGATAGTAAAGGGATACAGATGTTATAACAATGGGGTAGAGAATGATAAGGGAGCTATTGATAAAAGAGATTTCAACATATTTTTAGACAATGAAGATAAAAACGGGGAAATGTAACTGCTGAAGGAGGTGGAGGAAGATGCAGCCTAGACAATATCCCAAAGAGGAGTCAGTGAGAGGGACAATCAGATTGCTAACACCATGGAGATCACCAACACTCATTAGTGTAAGAAGGTACTCTGGAAAACTGGAGTGAGAACAGTGCTTCACTAAAACAAGAGCTCACTATTGAAACTGAAAATAGGATTTGCTGTTAATTTAACCACAGTTAAATTGCTTAACCCTTCAGACACAGTTTTTCACAGCTGTCTTATCATAAGCAAAAAGAAAAAAAAAAGCTTAAAGAAATATGAACTGGTGTAGAAAGAAAAGAAAGACCTTCATAATCTAGCATTGTAGAGACACACAACATGATGAATGGTTTCTTGCTCACACATGCTGTGGCAACCCCATCGGTGTCCAAGAACTGCAAATGGTACGTTCATTTCTCACTCAGCTTCTTTTTTACTGCTTCCTTTTAAAATATAATCAGATAAGCAACTATCCCCTGATATTTGATGAAAACCTACACTTTAAAACATATTTAACATCAACAAAAAAGAAAGAATGACTCCTCCCTAAACAGACACATTAAGGAACACAGAGATCTTAGAAAAAAAAATCCAGTTGAGAGTGGCATGATCCAAGAAGATATTTTATCCATAAATTAAAATGATTCTGCTACGTGAAATAAACCGAAGGAAACCAAAGGGCTTCTGAAAAAATAAAAACAATCACCAGAGTAACAAATTAATCAGAACAAAGAATTAAATCAAGTTAATTACCTTAAAAGTTTGGGAAGGGGGATTTTTCAAAAGGAATACATAGCATTCTAAGAGTTATAACTTCTAACAGGAATTTTAGAAAAGGAGAACAAAGGAATGGAGAGAATTATACTATGAAATAATGAAAGAAAAGACATTCTTCTCCAGATTGAATGATGGAACCAAGTGCCAAACATAATTACTAAATATACCTACATGCATAACTCTAAAATTTCAGGACATCTAAGGACAGGGGAATCTCTTAACCTTAGAGGTAGAGAAGGCTGTGGGTGCGAGGACATTTACTAAGAAAGAATAAAAATGGGAGCAGTAATACTGCATACTAGAAGACAGTGGAATAACTTCTTCAAAGGACAAAGGGAAAAATATTCTCAACCTATAACTTTATACCCAATTGAATCATTACTCAGATGCAGTGTTACGAGATTTAGGAGTCAGTGGATTCAGTGTCTTTAAGAAGGCAGGGATAGGAAGCTCCAGGAACAGCATTGTGCTGAAGGTGTAGAGAGAAAGCATCCCAGACTGCAGAAGGACAATTCGTAGTTCTGGGTAGAGGTCTCCTGAATAAAGAAAGAGCAGTAACACACCTGATCAACTGTTTGAGTGAAGAGACTAAGGATACAATATAAGAAAAAATAAAACCCTATGGAAAATCTAAGAAAAACAAAAACTTGTACAAAAAGAAGGAAAGAAGCATGATACACAATTTATTTCTGAAGTGAACCAGACAATTACATACATAATAATAATACTGTATTCTACCCTTGATTTACTGATTTAACTAAATAGGGATATAATTTTATCGGAACATATGGTAGGAAATATAAGATGTGGTGTAAAAAGGTGAAAGTAATCTGTTTATCATGGACGAAAGCCAAAAGATCTTGTCTAAAATTTTAACCTAAATATTCTTAAAGACATAGTATTTAGGGGTAAGAAAGGACTATCTAGTAAATTTCTATAGGAGTCCAAATGAATGCATTTAGAGATGAAGGCTAGGGAATGGCTGAAGCTGAGACAGGAGGAGCTTACTTTCCATAAAAAATAAATAGTAGTCATTGATTTGTTTTAATCATGTGCATTTTCATCACAATTTGAAAGCTACATTATGAAAATATTAATTGCATATGACAACTCTGAAAGAGTGGAGGTGTGAAAACGCTTCCAGAAGCTACTGCAGTGTACTGGGTAGGAATCGCTTTTGACATGAATCTATGACAGATTTTAAACATCATTCAGATGATATATCGAAAAAAATTTAGATATATTTACTCAAGTTATATACTGCAAAACTTCTTTACCATTGAAATTTGCCTAATTCTTTCATTCTGTACTTATTTGGAAACAATTCTAGATATACAAAAACAAAGAAAACATTAATAGTACAAAGAGTTCCCATTATATACTTCATCCAGCTTCTTTTAATGTTAACGTCTTAGACAACCATAGTACAATTAAAGTATAGAAAATTAACATTGATTCAATAAATATAATCTACAAACTGTGATCTGAGAGACTAAAATAGACTTCCCTTTGTCAATCAGTGGAGACCCTTCCACTAAGACAACAAAAGTTACCTACAGGACAAGGGTTTGGGGCTTGGCTAGCATGGCAAATCTCTAAAATCCCATGGCTACAGCAAAAACCACATCGTTGCTACACTCCCTAACAATAGGTTATCAGGTAAATTGTGAAACCCTTCCTAACTCTAATTTATAACCCAGGTCACTACAACTCTAACTGGACAAAGGACAGGACTTACAAAACACTATTTCTCTCTCTCTATTTTTTTTTTTTTAGACGGAATCTTGCTCTGTTGCCCAGTCTGGGGTGCAGTAGTGTGATCTTGGCTCACTGCAACCTCCACCTCCGAAGTTCAAGCAATTCTTCTGCCTCAGCCTCCCATATAGCTGGGATTACAGATGTCGCCACCAAGTCCGGCTAATTTTTTTTTGAGATGGAGTCTCACTCTGTTGCCCGGGCTGGAGTGCAGTGGTACAATCTCAGCTCACTGCAACCTCCACCTCCCAGGTTCAAGTGATTCACCTGCCTCAGCCTCCTGAGTAGCTGGGATTACAGGCGTGCGCCACTGCGCCAGGCTAATTTTTGTATTTTTAGTAGAGATGGGGTTTCGCCATGCTGGCCAGGCTGGTTTCGAACTCTTGACCTCATGATCTGCCCGACTCAGCCTCCCAAAGTGCTGGGATTACAGGCATGAGCCACCACATCCAGCCTAATTTTTGTATTTTTAGTAGAGACAGGGTTTCATCATGTTGGCCTGGATGGTCCCAAACTCTGGACCTGAAGTGATCTGCCCCATCTTGGCCTCCCAAAGTGCTTTACAGGAGTGAGCGACTGCACTCAGCCACAAACATTCTTTTTTTGATAAGTAACTGTAATCTTCAAGCCAGTTTCAGTCAGCTTATAGGGACTGTGCACAAACTGTCTTTGTGTCTTATAGTTCACCTTTTGATGTAAAGAGCCAAATCTGATTTCATTTTAATGCTAAAACCCCACCTCAAACTGAACATGGGATGTACATTACATATATGTTTACCCATTGCCCATGCGCTTGATTCCCCTCATAAGTATGTATAGCTTTTCCCCCAAAACTGCTGAATATATATGACTGTATTGTGTTATACAGGGCATGTGAGGCGTAAAACTCAACCTACGCTTTCTCTTTGTGAAGAGAGAGCCCATTTGATCCACGCTAGAGACTGTCTCTTCTTAGTTTGCAAACTGATATAATCAATAAAACTCTCTTTTCTACTATTAAGGCATCCTGTTGGTCTTTGCGATGATGAAATCTTATTTGAATTTAACCAATTTTCTCACTAATATGCTTTTTTCTAGTTCAAGATCCATCCGGGGTCGCAATTTCATTGGACTGTTATGGTTCCTTGCTCTTCCTTATTCTTCTTTTGTCAGTCTTCCTTTGCATTTCATGAAGTTGATGCTTTTTTAAGAACCAGGGATTCTATAGAATGGCCCTGAGTTTGGGTTTGTCTGATGTTTTCTCACGACTAGACTGAGGTTATGCATTTTGGGCAAGAGTTTCACCAAAGTTATATTGTTTCCTTCTCAGTATATCATATTGGAAGGAATATGGTCCAAGTGTCTCCAAACTGATGATTTTGCTTGGTTGAAGTGGTGTGTGCTGAGTTTTTCCAAAATGAAGTTATGACTATTCCCTGTGTAATTGACAAGTATTTTGTAGAAGGAGGTCCTCAGCCTTTCTTAAATCTATCATTTTATCTGTCATTAAAAGTGCAGTGCATAAAAATTACAGTTATTTAACTGTCTCTATTATTTGAAGCCTTTTGCAATGCTTCCTCAAAATTTATTCATTTATTCATTCCATAAGTATCTTTTAAATTAAGACACTCTGCATAAAATCTGACCTTCAGGCTGGTGGTCATTTATGCTGTTGACTGTAGTTGTGCCCAGCCTGACAGAAATTTGACCCCATCATGTATAATATCTGTAGATAGGAACAGTTGTTCCAAACAGATCTTTTGGCCTGGCCTATGATAATGATATGGGGATATAGATGATTTTCTCAGTTTTTCAGTGGTGATTGCTATGGGGCTGAGGTGGGCATTTGGCTACCCTCTGTGTGAGTTCCACATTATGAAATTCATGCACGATGAAGCAGATCAGAGATAAGCAAACTTCCCTTAGAATATTCTCACATGAGCTTTTCTTGGCTGTAAATTGATTAAATGCATTGACCTACTTAAGGAAAGAATGTGTCACTCAGAAAGGGACCAACTAGTCTATGGAAGCACAGAGAAGAGTCACTTTACAAACCTTAGCAGCATATACTCAAATAGGATCTAAAGGAGAGAGTTTTAGTCTCCTTTACGAGGGTTTCATTTAGGCTTGTTGCAGTCAAAACTCTAACGACTAAAATTAACTCCTCTTGTTTGGAGCCCAGCTGAAAAATTGTGTATTTTGGATACCAACAAAACAAATTGCAAAAAGAAAAAAAAAGTTTTAAGAGAATATGATATTTGATATTTCAATGAAGTTTTAAAAGTATTCATCATAAAAAAATTAAGATTTTGTTGGACTTCTTTCACAACTTTGTAGATTTTATTGTTTATATTTTGAATAACATAAGGGAAGTTGGGAGGCACACTAAAATGCTTGTGGCCTCTAAAAGTCTTCATCTTGCCCTGTTTTGATCACATGCTCACCAAGCAATCTTTGTGTTGTAATTTAGCTTCTCATGTAGGAGTTGTAATATGGTTTCCTGGAATGGAAAGTTGACATTCGTATTCCAGTCTGTGTAACAGCTATTTTTCTCATCATAAATCAATAAATAGGCATTCTGATTTTATGTATTGGTCTGTGAGCTTGTGTAATTTGAGTCAGCCACTGAGGTATGGGATACTCTTAACTGAATGGCAATGTCAGGTATCCAGGTCTGTCCATCTAAAACTAAGAGTCTGGTCAATTAAACAAACAAAGGAAGCCCTTGCAGAAGCGTCATTTACCTCCTCTTGGAGACAACATTTGGCTTAATTTCTATTCATTAACATCCACCTACATTTGAGGATTAATTCTTCAAAATAGAAGCTTTTTCTCAAGAAAGTACTATATGTTCATGTTTGAGAAGATAGAAGAAATATTAGCACCTAGCAAGAAAAAACAATGTGGATGCCAGGTCTTTACCTGCAGGGTTGGAAACCTCTTAACTAACCTCTTAGGAGCAAGCTAAATTAGGAAAGTAAACAAAAACAAACACTGAAGTTGTGGAAGTTAAGGCCCAAAAAGAATAATTCTTCCAATACCACTATGTAGTGTTTTGTTATTGTTGTTGTCGTTAATCTCTCATTTCAAAGAGTTTAATATTAGAGAACAAGGTAGCTACACATGCAAAACTCATATCACAGAGATATTTTCATATCTGTAATGAAATACAGGCTGAGAGGAGCTAGTTTCATGTAAAATAAATCCCTTGAGAAGAGCATAGACATACAGTAGAGTCAAGGTTTTTGAAGAAGGAGAGTTCAGTTAGGAAAAACGACATGACAGATTCAGAAATACTCCTCAACAGTTTGGAAACAGGGTTGAGATGTAGAAATGATCAAATGAAATTCAATACGTGTGAAAGCAAGAGATTGCAAACCTGACAGCAATCTACAGGTGGATAATGGATGGTCTTGAAGTCATGTTTGTGATCTTGGCATTTCACAGCAGAGGCGAATGGGAGCCCTATAATTTTCTAGGTAATGAATGCTTGATGTATCATAAATACTCTCTTTTTTTCCCACAAAAGACAATAGTTTCTGTTAAGTGTCAAAACAGAGAGAAGGAGGTTCTGAAGGCAGAAAGGCAGACTAAAGTGTGGTGGTTTTTTTTTAAAAAAAAATGTACAATAAACATTAGGGTTTGTTTTTTTTTTTCTGAGTGAGTGCCCAAAAGTATTTTTTAAAATTTTTTCTTAAAGGGAAATGTATTCCAGAAAGCAATGCTAACCAATCTGCAAACTTATATTGAGAACCTATTATCTGGGCAATTAGTCAAGATCTAGAGGGGAAAGTAGGAATTGATAAAATGGAAGTCAGCCTTTAATTTGTTTACTATCTAGTTGGGGAGTAAAGATTTATACACATAAAAGGTTAACTAGAAATATAAGGCAGCATGTTAAAAATCCTCAGCAAGTGATTTCATCTCTCTGGGCCTTATTTTCTTGATCTAGAAACATAAAGCCTGTTTAAAAGTTTTAGGATGCTGAAGTGCCAAAGGAAATCCTCACACAATTAGGAGTTCAGAGAAGAGAAGAAAGTGTAAGATGGGATAACCAGGGTACACTTTTGGGGTATGAGTCCTGAAGACTAGGTAGACTGAGTTTGCGCAGAAATCTGAAGGACAGAATAGTGTTTGAGAGGATTCATGAAAATAATCTTTCTCTTTCTAAAATACAAAACATAATAGCTTTTTAACATACTACACCTACCTTGACTGTAGTTGCCTCTTGAACACCCGTTTAAAAATGAACATACGTCCACTATCTATTGTTCAAAACCAGACAGGTCTTTGGAGTCTCCTATGTGATTTCTCTACCCTTCTGCCCACTATTCCCCTTGACTTCCTCTGCTCCTGCCATACCTAACTGCTCATTCTGCCTTAAGCTCCAGATGTTCCTCCTGCCTTAAGCTCTTGCTTTGTGCTTCAAATGTCTTCCCAGGTCACCTTGCTTGCCTGGCAAATGCCTTCCTAATCATCCTTCAGGCAACCAGCAGAAGACACCTCTTTCTTTATGAAGTCTTTTCTACCTTTTTAGTCCCCTCTTGGAGAGTTGATTGCTTCTTCCTTTTGTCATAACTGTTGGTGCACCTACATACCTTTGTTGTAACCTCATCTCATACCTCAACTCAATGGCTTACTTTAGTCTACCTTTATGTGCTCAGAACCTCCTTCTCTCTGCTTCAACACTTAGCAGAAATTACTGCCTTTTAGGGGGAAGAGAAGAGAGTATTTATGGTACATCAAGCATCTATTACCTAAAAAATTACAGGACTCCCACTTGCTTCTGCTATGAGAATAGTTCCCCTATTTTTCTGTGAGTTACCTTATATTAGGAGTTATATGTTTAATTTGTCGTTTTCCTCTCAGTCCGTGGCAGTGTGCCTAGTTTATAATAGACGCTCATTGAGATAAGTACATGTGAATAAGTTAACTAAGTCCTTTGGGTGACTTACTTAACCCTGTCTTTTTTACCTTCAAAATTTAGACCCCTATGAGTCATGTAAAGAATAAATTAGAGATAAGTTGTTGCTATTCTTCTTTGGCCATATTTAAGTGTCTTGATACTAGGAGTATTTGCCTTCAAAACCATGTTTCAACAATAGATTGTTAAGCAGGCATAAATGAAAGTAAAACGAGAGCTCTGCGAAACCATGGCTTTTTTACAAGAAACAAATTTTATGAATCATTGCCATTTTGAATTTTTACCCCAGTATTTTGTCCTAAGGGCTCTTGTTCACCAATGAGTTGGAAAAAAAAAAACTGCAAAGAGAAAGTTATCAGATCTATCAATTATGCTTACCACTAAAGCTATTGTCATTTTTCTCCTCACAAATGTTAAATAAAGGCCAAGTCAAATTATAATTTAGCTAATTTTTTCCTTTCAGGATAAGCAAAATAGATGCCAACTAGAGCAGGAAGTGTTGCTTTTTCCCATTCTTTAATGGTTTGATGACTGCCTGGGAGGGCCTAACTAGCTTTCTGGAATCAGACAACTTTCTCACTGCCCAGGACACGTCAGGCTTGATGCCATCCCTGCCATTTGAGGATAATGAACCATCATCCACTGTCAGAAATAAGAACTTACTTAATGAATAGGAAAGCTGGCAATCATAAACAAGAAAAGTGCTTCAGTAGCATTTCATATCATTAAAACACATCCAACCTGATTCCTTTTTGTCCTTTTGTTACATTCTTGCTATTTCTCTAAAGTTCTTAACAGATGCTTCTTATTTCAGTAAAATTTGTATCTTTTGGCCACCTCTAACATGTTCTCTCTTATTCTGTTTTAATCCTCCAACCATTATAAAGTTTACAACTACATGCCTACCCAGAGTAGAGTGTTATAGATATTGGATCAATGGCCATTTTAATCTTTCCTCTCTGGTTCTTTGAAATAATCTTAAAACTACTTTGTAAACAGTATTTTAAGATTGTTTTACATAGAAATTCTATCATCTCTCAAGAAGCAGTATGGCTCCAATATTCAGATTTCACTGTGAGGCTCTTACCTATCTAATTCATATCTATTTTCAGATTTTGTTAAAAGAAATTTTACAGAGCCTACTCACTCATATTTGGAAGAAAAACATAATCTAAGAAACAAAAGAAATGTGTGTGGAGAGGAGAAATAGGTATATAACAACTTAAAGGGTTTGAATTGCTAATTTTTAGTACTATTTTATGTAATACTTTTTGCAAGATTTAAATAGATGCATTGCAACCATTTATAAACTTCTATATGAGCAGTGTACAAGGACATTCCTAGAATACAGAAAGCACTGAAATCAAATCCCAGTTTCACTTACTTCTAGGAAAACTCCCTAAGGTTTAGTTTATTCATCCAAGATACAGAGCAAAAGCTTTCCAGCCAGACAGCCAAGGATTAACTCCCAGTTCAATGTGGACTAACTCTTTGGGTAATATATTAAGCTTTCTGGGCCTAAGTTTTCTCCTGTAAAATGAAGATTATAGCTGTAACTACATCATAAGGTTGTTGTGAAATGAGATAATACATTTATAGCACTTCTAACAGGACATGGTACGTGTGATGGAAGCTTTTTTGATTATCGCCTGCACAATGAGCATATTAATTCATACCCCATGCAATTTTTATGTGGCATAAATTAAATTACAACTAGGATTTTTGTGGGGAGTTTTAGGTTTCAAATCACTTTTCACATGTACATCAAGAACATATTGAGCATGTTCATATCCCTTATCAATAATATAATACATTAATGTGCAAATTGAAAAACATATGTTTGACTCTTAACAGAATGACCTATAAAAATCTGTGCTATAAAATGCAAATAATATCGTTTAAAATATGCTACAAAAATAATATTTATAATACTTAACATTTATATGTCCATCACTATGATAAGTACTTTATGGGCACCGCCTCATCTAATCATCATATAAGCTTTTGAGGAAGGTATTGTTAGCAGTATAAAAAGCTAAGTAAATGACTCAATGCTATTCAGCTAGTTAATCATGGATAAGGCTTTGAACCCAGGCACTTTGAATCCAGTTCTTATGCGAATAACATACCAACTTACTTTTCAGTGGTCAGGAAGTGCCTCTAAAACAAACCAGATAAACAATTCAAACCATGTGTGAAGAAAAGTTATTTACTCATCTGAGTCAACTCATTGCTACTTCTTGTTTCTATTACCTTTGATATTCTGGCTGCCTTTAAGATTATATTTTTTATCTTTGGTTTTCTGTAGCTGTATATTATGGTATGCCTAGGTATGGATTTCTGTTTACTTATCTTAAGATTCTTGGGTCTCCTTAAAGCCATAAAGTGGTGCCTTTCATTCTTCCAGAAAATTCTCAGCCATTTTCATCTCAAATAATGTCTCTCTCCTATTTTCTTTCCAGGACTCAAATACCTATTAGGCCTTCTCTCTGTGTCCTACATGTATTTGACCCTATCTTCTGTATTTCCTATCATTGTGACCCTTTATGACACCTTTTAGATTAAGGCTTTTTACACTTAAATATGCATATAAATCACCTACAATCTTGTAAAGTGCAAATTCTGACTTAAGCCTGGGGTGAAACCTGAATTTCTACATTTCTAACATGGCCACTAGTTTGTCTGCTGGTCCATGGATTATACTTTGAGTAGAGAGTCTATGTAACTTCTGACCTGTCTTTCTATTTACTAATGCTCTTTTTAGCAGTGTTTAATTTGGTCATCAACCCATCGATTGAGATCTCATTTTTTTCTTATTGCTTTGTTTTTAGTTCTAAAACCTCTGTTTGGTTATTTTTCAAATCTAGTGCCACCCAGGTAATGAGCATAGTACCCAGTAGGTAATTTTTCAACCCTTGCACCCCTCCCTGCCTCCTATTGTATTCTCCAGGGCCTATAGTTCCTATCTTTATGTTCATGCATACCCAATGTTTAGCTCCCGCTTATAAGGAAGAACACACAGTGTTTGGTTTTCTGTTCCTGTGTTAGTTCACTTAGGAGAATGGTCTCCAGCTGCATCCATGTTGCTGCAAAGGACATGATGATTTTGTTATTTTTATGGCTGTGTAGTATTCCATGGTATATATGTACCACATGTTCTTTAACCAGTCCACTGTGGATGAGCACCTAGATTGATTCCATGTCTTTGTTACGGAGAGTACTGCTGCGATGAACATATGGATGCAAATGTCTTTTGGGTAGAATGATTTATTTTCCTTTGGGTATGTACCCAGTAATGGGATTGCTGGGTCGAATGATAGTTCTATTTCCAGTTCTTTGAGAACTCTCCAAACTGCTTTCCACAATGGATAAACCAATTTACATTCCAACAGTGTCCGTGTTCCCTTTTCTAAGCAGCCTCACTAGCATCTGTTATTTTTTTACTTTTTAATCATAACCATTTTGTCTGGTGTGAGGTGGTATCTCATTGTGGTTTTCACTTGCATTTCTCTAATGATTCCTGATTATGAGCATTTTTTCATATGTTTGTTGGTTGCTTCTATGTCTTCTTTTAAGAAGTATCTGTTCATGTCCTTTGCTGCTGTTTAACAGGGTTATTTGTTTTTTGCTTGTTGATTTAATTTTCTTGTAGATTCTGGATATCAGACCATAGTCAGATGCATAGTTTGCAAATATTTTCTCCCATTCTGCAAACATAGTGAATAAGTTCATTTTTAAAATGTCTGACCATTCCAATCTGTTTCTGTTCTTTCTGCTGCTTCTTTCTAATTAATATTTTGTTTCTGTGTGTGCTCAGTTAACTTCGTGTTTGAAAAATTATCTATACGAATAATTTGAGGCTTAGAAGAAGGCTTCATTCTTACTGACAACACTGTTGTTTACTTCTGTCATTTGTCTAGAGCCCCTTACCAGTCTGAGAAGATTTTCCAATTGAGCATCTTGCTGCAAGTTCACATACGACGTTTACTTGCAGTTGAAGACACCCATGAAAATACAGCTATTCAGAGGATCAGTTTAACAGACAGACTCTCCACCTCAGGTGACATTGCTTTAAGTTCTGTCTTCATAGTTCCTTAAAACCATCAACATGAAAGCTCAATTGCTTTTTAAAAAACATATACAAATTTTATTTCTCAACATAAGCTCCATCAAGGTCAGGAAACTTTTTTAAGCAATGACAGCAGCCATTTAATCCATCCCCCAGAAGGTCCTGGGAATTTTCCAATGGGAGAATTCTATAGGCAAATTATCACTATGACTTGAACCTACCTCTTTGAATTCTCATCCACTCCAGGATTTTAGCCTCATAATTGTTTGTCTCTTTAAAAGGTGTCCTGTATAGAATAGTTTTTCTAAATTCTCTATCCTGTAATTACTAGAATCAAAAATTCTAGCTACATGCACTTTATCTCATATATCAATTTTTATTTTATCTTGAAGTTCAATGTTGTCTTTCCCTTGGTATCATATCAAATCTTCTTTAAATAAACATCTATTACTGACACTAATACCTACCCATAGGAATTTATTAGAGATCATGGTTACAATCCAACCCCTGATTTCGTACTCCAAAGATGTAGCAAATAGCTCTTCAACATTTCTGTTCCTTGGAATTTTTCTAGCTATACTTCTTCCAGGAAACCCTAGTAATTCTTCCAAGTGAGGGAATTGAAGAGAGGCAATGGCTTCAAGGAGAAAGGGAGCTAGGGGCCACATGATCTTTAAAATGATCTGAGTGAGTACTAATACTTTTAGGTGAACAGATAAAAATCATATTTGTAACAGTATGTACCTAAATAATACGCCAATTCTCTGGCTACTAATTCTCTGGATTAAGGCCATCTGATTTCTGACTCAGTTCCATTCTTTAGACCTTTTATTCACTCCTCACTGACATGCTTCTCTTTGTGTGTTTGGGAGAAGGAAGTTTACATTATGGGGAAAATCCTGATACCTGAGGTTCACTTTCATGATAAACTTAGCAAACACTCATGTTTTGACTCTGCCCAGTTCTGGAAGAGGAGAACACTAGCAGAATTATTTTAACTTGCTTAGTTCACCAAAAGTTAGCCATTTTACCATAAGTCTGTTTCATATTAGAGAATTTAATTTCCATTGGCATTATTTTAAAATAATATATTTTTTATTCCATATACCAACCAAATTTTTAAAAATTTTTTTTTATTATTATACCTTAAGTTTTACAGTACATGTGCACAACGTGCAGGTTTGTTACATATTGTATACATGTGCCATGTTGGTGTGCTGCACCCATTAACTGGTCATTTAGCATTAGGTATATCTCCTAATGCTATCCCTCCCCCCTCCCCCCACCCCACAACAGGTGTGTGATGTTCCCCTTCCTGTGTCCATGTGTTCTCATTGTTCAATTCCCACCTATGAGTGAGAACATGCGGTGTTTGGATTTTTGTCCTTGTGATAGTTTGCTGAGAATGATGGTTTCCAGCTTCATCCATGTCCCTGCAAAGGACATGAACTCGTCATTTTTTATGGCTGCATAGTATTAAAGGAAACAGTAAACACAGGATTTCTATCTTCATCCTTGTTAGAATGATGACATACCTTTTTAAATTTTATTTAGCAACTGTTCATACTTACAATAAATTTTATATTACATTACATAATTAGCACTGATTTAATCAACTGTCTGCTGATAAGCCCAAAACAGATTTAATGAGTAGCAAGCCAAATATATAAATACATATATATAAAATTAAATTAGTGTTTGAGAAATATTGAACATACTACAAAATAACTCATCAATTAGTTACATTCACACACTTTTGACCTGTCCACACACTTTTGACCATGAGCATACTTAATACCATTTAATATGGGATTTACTGGACCATTACATTGTGCTGAGACTGAAGTATAAAACATGATTTCTGCCTTTAAAAGATAAAATATGATTGACATCTTGAAAAACAATATACGCACACAAATTAAGTGAGAAGAGATGAAAGGTGGCAGAGGTAAGTAGCTACATTAGCGACAGCAGATTGAGGAAACAGGTGAGGTAAATATGAGTACAGTAAAAGCTTCTGCTGAAGAGCAGTGGGACAAATGCCTGGATGAAAAAGGAGATTTGATGTTACTAAGAACTGAAAGTTTTTACCTAAGGAATTTGTATTTGATCATCTATTTTGGGGGCATTCTAAATTTGCTGGATAAGAAAAAGCACAGTAAATAAGAGTTTACAGCCATCGGAGATTTTCCCAGTATTACTGATAGAAAGTAAAGAATGAATTAGTGTTGGGCAAATCTTGAAGTAAAAAACAACAACAAAGAAATTGTATTCTTTAAAAAGCCAATTTTAAAAATTAAATGCTTTTACTTAAATAGGCCATGTAAAAATAGCATGAAGATGTTTTCAGCAAAAGATCACCAGGCCCAATTCCTGAATATTCAGATTTAGTAAGTCTGTGAATACTTGGGAATCAGATAAACAAGTCTGGAATACAGTAGTTGTAAGAAAAAGTAAATGGCTGGTGCAGAACAGCGATAGTAGAAGTAGAGAAGAAATTTATCAAAAAGAGTTTCCCAAAAACAGCCTCATGAGTATTTGGATTCTAGACATGAAAAGCAAGAGAGAGAAATATCATATCAAAGATAACTTTGAAACAAGCATGTAGTAGTACATAAAAAATGTTGATTGACTGAATAACTGTTTTTAACAATGAAGTTCACCTTCAGTAGAATAATATAAAAATAAATGCATTCATACCATTAGTCCTTAAAGATATAGTGAGAATGAGAAAAAGTAAAATTACAACAGAATAACTAGTCCCCAATCGCCCCTGTGATGATTGACTGGTAATTTAATTATCGCTGCTAATCAACCTCATAGAAACAAGCAAACAAAAAACCTATAATCAAGGGAGGAACTGATCACATCTAATTTCCCTAGATACACAGTTTAGCAGAGCAGAAATACCCAGGCATTATTACCAGGTAGAAATTATACCTGGCCTGATTTTGCAGAGATACTTATTTTCATTCTAGAGGCAATCTTCATTTTCGTTAATCTTTAAAATGGGTCACTTCTGGAAGGAATGAAGACAAATAGAAACTTTAGTGTGAAGTATATTACCATGAATCAGAACATTCCGGCTCTTTTATTAACTCCTACTGAGTGAATTCCTTTTTGGAACGAGGGAGGAATATACAATCTCACAGGCTTACCTCTAGCAAGTCTCTTATTCTTCCTCAGCCTGTTTCCTATAAAGTAAGAAAATCAAATTAAATAGTCTCTAAATTTATTCTGGTTCTAACCTTGTTTTGAATTTTGTTATAGAGATGGTCAGTCAGGTGCAGCCAGAAGATAAGTCAGAGGAGAGGTTCAGGAAAACAAAATTTATAATACAGGTCCTAGAGACAGGAGGCAGATCATGCCATCCACAGTCACATGGGAAAGCATCTGGGTGGTCAGGAGGCAAAGGACTGGAGTGAGGGGCATGTTTAGGCAAGAGCCTTTACGGGGGTTTCTGCAAGAAAGTCCAGGCAGGGCAGGGTGAACAGGTTAGGTTTAGCTAGTTTGAATAATTTCTGCAGGCTCTACACTATAGTGGCAGTTACTGTTTGTCTGGTGCCTGGCACTGCCGTGATGAAGGCAAAGGAATATTGCCTGTTGGAGTGTAAGGGTCAGATAGAGAAGGTGTGACTCTGGACTGATTAATTTGCATATCAAAAGCATGTTCCTGGCCCTTGCTATAACTAAGAACTGGCTCTCTCTCCTGGGAGAGGCAGTCTCTCCCTAGACAGAAAGAGTTTTTAAGATGTCAAAACATCTTAATATACACATATACACACAAAGCACGTATATTTTACTCATTTTAGTGTGTGTGCCACATGATCAGCCAGATATCCTATAGCGATTAAGTTATATCTGAGAAATCCTTGAGAAAATTCAAGATTTACTTTTGCTAATAACATTCATATAACATTATTTTAAAAATAATAATGACAAATGCTGAATTGTTACACTCTTAAAAACTGTTGATGGCAATAATAATAACATCCTTTTTGCACTAATTAACATTAATTCATGAAAAAAATAATTATCCTATTTCTCAGGCTTCTTATAAGCCTCTCACATTTCTTTAATTCTAATACAAACAATATATTTAGTAATTTAAGAATGTCAACCACTCAACTGATATTATTGAAACAGTTTTCAATAATGGCTAATCCTTTGGGTAAGACACTGAAATGGGTAAATTGTATTTTCAAGAGGGGAAAGATGAAAAATGTAACTGACATAGTATTCTCACTTAAACATTTCTTAATTTCAATGAACTATATATGTTCATACAAATGTGACACATAAACATGCATATGTCTTGCATCCACATGTTCAGTTTACCACTGCATGTCTATGCACAAAAGTGTCTCTACTGATAGAAAGGAAAATAAAGGGATATTCCACGTCTCCTGGCAGTTGCCTGTTCGCATAGATTTACCATTTCTTCCTCTTATTAGTTCTCCTGTAGGAAGTTGAGTCCTCACTTCCAATGGCCACCTATATTTTGATCTTACAGTCCATTAGAGAATGTGCTCACTTCTACCTTCCTTCCGTCTCTCTTTAGACAGCCTGTGTGCACAGGAAACAACACACATTCAGCCATAAATGGCTGGCTTTCAGGTCACTGGCCCTATCAGTTCTCTCCAGCCACTTTAGACAACACATAAAACATGCCCATATACATTTGTGAGAAAATTCATGGAACACATTATTTTTGCATCTTGAATCCTCTATATAACAAAATATTTTGCCTGAGCCAAAGGTCAGTCAGAAAACTGTAGTTAGGTAATCCCTTAAGTTTTCTGTGTACTCTAGGCAGACTAATTTCCTAACTGCCAGAAACTTCAGGCTGCTTCTCAACATCATGAAACGGTAAAGGATGCTGAAGTAGATGTCAGGGTCCTAGGAGATCAGTTAGAAAAACTATGAATCTATTCCATAAATATTTTTCTGAGCTGTACAGTCTAGTCTGATGGACTAAAGGACCCCAAAAGAGCCAGCTGAAGGAAAATACACAGGAGTCCTTAGGACTGAAGTGAAAAACAAAAAAATTGTGGTGCAGAGAGCCAGACAGATTGACAAAGCCTACCTGTCAGAGGCAGCAGGGGTTCCAAGTACTTTATTAGGCTGGGCTACATTTATCTTGCCCTTGGCATGTGGCCTCTGGGAGGAAGAACCTTGTGCAATGAAGGAACGAACTATAATAGTAAGATTTAACAGCTATGCTGTCAGACTACTCTTAGAAAAAAATGGCCAAGTGATGATCCCTCCTAGGAAACTAAAGAAAGATTCAGTTTAGGAGCCTAGGAAAGGCAGGTAGTGATGGGCAGAGACAATGGGCTTAGGCTTAAGGTAGTAGAACTCCACAGAGAGTGCTAACAACCCATCCCCTACTACCGAGAGAACCCATGGAGATACAGTTTTACAGCTATTAATATATATGTCATCTCTCAGTATTCTCTAGCACAGATATCGACATTGCTGGAGAATGGTGGCCTTCCTGATATAAGGAGATGAAAATTGGAGCACTGACATAAAGGCGTTGTGCCTCTCTATACATACTGACAGATAAATCTCAAGGTATATTTGGTGGTACATACTCTATACCTAGCTCAGTCACAATAATATAACCTATTTTTTGAGATTTTATAAGGTTTCCAGTACTTTCCTAAGTGGTTTACATGAATTATCTACTGTAATACTCAAGATTAAATGTTCACACTTCTGTGCATAGTTAGGATTATTCTCATTTTCTAGGTAAGAAACTTGAGATACAAAGAAGCGAAGTAATTTGCCTAAGATCACAAAGTTGATAAAGGTGGAGATGTGGATGCAAACCTGGAAATTCTAAATCTATGGGTCATATTTTCATTCATAGTATCATACTGTTTTTATAATTAATCCATTATGATTTAACTGAAAGAGGAAATAAAAACTGTTTTCCTGCAACCACCACTTTTTGTCTCTGCAGATTGTACAGAGCAAGTAAATATGGTAAATTTTTTCCAAGTTCCTTTTCTCACTGCTCTTGACTATTATGTCTGTTTCTCCAATGTACCATGAATGTCACATCCCATTGCATAATTCAAATGGCCCAGGTAGCCAGTTCATTAGTGGAAAAAGTAAAAATACCATTATCTCATATGAGACATTTAAAGTTGTCCATCTTTAAAGAGTCCCCTATTTGCCCAGTGTTCATTATCGTCCCGAGATATCTAGCAGATATGTTTAAGTCACAAATTAAATGTCTTAATTGCTTTGACAAGACCTCTTGGGGACATGGAAGAGTATTGTCTCTTTTTGAGGTAATGTTCTTTTCAAATAGCAGTTGATTTAGGAAGCAGTAGGCTAGGTACCTTTATTACGCAACTTTCCTTAATACATAGACTCCTTGGCACAGTTGTCACTATTGCTACCATTGGAAAGTATAGAGTGAGGCTATCCATCACCTCAAGTCCCATCCACCACACGTGCCTTTGGTGAGGCCAGTTGCAGCCAGCTTTGCTATTTTTGTATAGTCAGTTTCCTCTGGACTCATAAATACTACAACAGATAAACTTTTAGTTTTTACACTGTATTTGAGTCTTACTGAGAAAAGAAGTCAAGGAAGCTGTTTTCAGTTTGTCTCTTCCATTTCTCATGAGTTAGCATTAATGTCCATAACATATATAAATTTTTAACCAAGGTGAGTTAGTAGAGTTCCACCTACTACTTTATGGTAAAAATCACCTCTCACTGAATGGGTATATCAACCCTGTCTTGAAAGAAAATAGTGAACTCCCTCTTTACTTCTAACAGGACAAAATTATAATGTCAGTTTGCAATTCAGAACTGGTTTTGCTGTTGTCTGCTGCCATACTCTTGACTGGCATTGATATATTAGAGAAAGAAGTTACTGAAGCCTTGTTTCAGGCACTTCTGTAGCCTTAGAATGTGAGCTGAATATAAGAATCAGGAAAAACCTCTCCAACAAAAGGTAATAAAAAATACAATTTGGTATTGTTTTACTTATGATCAGGCAAGGCAATAAGACTCTTGTATTCCATTCCTCCAAATCTTGTGTTAACTATTCCAAGTGTGTGTATTTTAGGTAAAAGGCTGTTTTCGTATTTTCTTTTAAAATGAACAGCTACCTGCAAGGAATGGAACACACAGAGATTTACATTTACCCAAAGGGGGAAGCTTTAAGTACAATAGTGAGGCTATAATAGGTAGAATGCAAATTGTGTACTCCAGGGACCAGAAGGCGTAACTATAACACAAAGAGGTTTCCAAGTAAAGAAACAGAGCGGTTCATTTTCTAAGGTTTTCTGAGAGTATTATGGCGAATTTGAAATAGCTTTTGATAGCACCAAATCCAGGTGGATGTCAAGTTGTAAATTATTAAAAAGGGTATTGGTACATTGCTTTAATTTTTAATATAGTGTTGCTATCCAGGAGGGGAAGATATAGTTCAGTACTGCTCTCAACAACACATTCCACTTTTCTTACTAAATTTACTCATTATATTTTATAGTATTTTATTGGTGGTGTTTTCTCCTCTGTCTTTATTCTCCTGAAAAAAATTCATTTGGAATGAATGAATCTCATGGAGAAATTGAAATCCTTGTAATGAACATGGACTAGAAATTGTTTTTATTGCATGTGGTGCAGGATAGTCTATCTTAGATATACGACCCGTGCTGAGTGACAAACAGTGTGCCAGGAGCTTTATATATATTTAATTTTTGCAACCCTACTAGGTGAACGTTATTACCACACCCATTTCATAGATTAGGAAACTGAAGCATAGACGAATCAAATTACTCTTTCACACAGCTAGAAAATAAAAGAGCATGCATTATGCCCTACAAAGTCTGGTGTCAGAGACTGCTTTTAACGAAGATGATATATAATTTATCATCCAAACTGAGATAATCTGGGATGTTAAAGGAGGCCCTATTCATAATTATGATGGACTATAGGTGGAAGTTGAGATCATTCCAGGCAAATCAGGATATATGGTTACTCTTAATCTTCATTCTGTGCTGCTCCAAGTTTATTGCCATATTTACTATGTTGCCAGATAAGGTGTATATGTAGGTTAACTGCAGCCCTGTAGTCAATATAGGCTTTTCATCATTTACAAAAGCAGTATATAGTCAATAAATGTTTTTATCAGTAATGAACCAATTTCTTAGTTTCCACTATGATGCAGAATATGAGCTGCTATTAAGCATGCCAGCTTAACTACATATTTTTAAGTGTCCCCAGCATTCTGTTAGAGGAAATTAACTTCATTCCAGTTAACTTAGTAGAGATCTACTGCTGTGGAAATGAAGTCCAACTTCATAAATTCCTATGGCATAGTTGCCCATCACAATATAAAGCTAATGGTGACAAGTCAAAACAAATTAGGCAGTGTGAGCATTGTTACCCTTCTGTAACACAACATTGTTTCCAGAATGCAGATCAGGCTTAATGATCTTTAAGGTAACATCACAATATGTTCTTGATGAAAATACATCTAAAATATGTTTCTAACTCATTGACTAGAGTTCCATTCCAACAGACTGATGGAGTTGTTACTGAGGACACTGAGGATTTAACTGAGAAAATCTCATTTACAGCAAATAAATAAACCTCTGCTGATGCCTGCAGAATTCAGCTACTCAGAGTCAAAGCATTTCTCACAAATGGGAAATTTTCTTTAAAAGATAGATATGAAACAGCCATACATCAAATTCAGGGTCATTATGTGTGCAAATTAGCTCTCGCAATAAATTAGCTTAAAAACTCTGAGCTTTAAACAAACCAGTTGCAATAAAAGGGCACATGAAGGAGCTTTAAGACTAATCAAAATGTAGATTCTACATTAATTCACAGGAAAGCCCCTGAAAAAACCCATGTATGCATAATCATCCTTTACTTTGGGCTTAGATGTCAAGACCTACTATATGTCCTATATATCCTGCTATATATATCCTATATATCCTACTATACATATATATGTCTACTATATATCCTAGTTGAACTATAAGAGATTGTCATTCTAGTTACTTTGCCACTCAAAGAGAGAAAGGGGGAGAAATTCACTATTTGCCTAAGCAATTATATCGTACATAGTCTTTTAGTTAAAGGTTAGAATATTGATTGTCAGAAGATGTCAGCTAGAATGGTGGAGTAAAGATGTAGGAAAATCTGTATCATAAAATAAATACTAGTAAAAACTGTGAAAATTTATCGGAGATTGAGATATCCATAAGGTCCCTTCTAAAGCTCTGAAACCTACTTGGGAATCTAGAGGGCCATGTACATAGGCAGAGCAATGTGTATGCTGAGGAAAGACCTAAGAAGGCCCTAAAATCCCAACACTGGCTGACCTCAAAAGCTGCACAAGCAGGAAGTGAAAGCTATGGCAGAATTATCACTGCTTGCTGGAGTGCTGAACGCATGCCCCAACCACTGTAGCTCCTATATAGCTCTCTTCTCTGCTTCCTTTATACTATTATTGTTACAAATCACAGCTATATAAATTATGCTCCTGTCAACACAGATTTATAACTGCTGCCTTCTGTAATTATCTTTTAAATCAGAAGAAGAGGGAATAATAGAGAAAAAAAGTATATATACATATAGTCATTTTTAGTCCAAATGACATTGATATAAACTAGGTATTAATTGCAATCTTCTGGGCAATTGCCAAGAAAATAATTTTTTAAATAGAGCAAAAGAAACAACAAAGAAATTAAATGGTACACTAAAAACTATCTACTTAAGAAAAATAAAAAGGAATACAGAAAAGCAAAATGTATAAGACAACAAATAGCAAAATGAAAGATATAAATCCTACTTTATTAATCATTACTTTAAATAGAAATAAATTAAATATTTTATTCAAAAAAGAGAGATTAGAAGATTTTTTAAAAAGCTGATCTCACTGTAAAAGAATGGGAACTACATATCAAGCAAACAGCAAACAAAGAGAGCTGGACTAGCTATAATAATAACAGACGAAAGAAACTTTAAGACAAAAAATATTACTAGAGAAAAAGAGACATTTCTTAATGAAACAAGCGTCAATCAATCAAGAATATATAACAATTATAACATATATAGACCTCACAACAGAGCTTCCAAATACACACAGCAATATCTGCCAGAATTGCAGGGAGAAAAATCTATTCAACAATAATAATTGGAGATGTCAATATCCCATAAGTAAAATGGATAGAACACCTAGCCAGAAGATCATCAGCTTGAATAACAGTATAAACTAACTAGACTTAACAGACCTCTACAAAACTCTCCATACAACAGCAGCAGAATACATGAATTCTCAAGTGCACAAGAAACACTATGGAAGATAGGCCATATATGATCTCATGAAATAAGCCTGAGTATATTTAAAATAACTGAAATAATACAGAGTATGTTCTTTGACCAAGATGGAAAGAAATTAGACATCAATATCAGAGACGAATTTGGACAAGTCAAAAAATTGTGGAAATTAAGCAACAAATTCCTAATTAACCAATTAATCAAAGAGAAAATCACTAGGAAAGTTAGGAAACACTTTTAGATGAACGAATATAAAAAGACAATATACCACACTTATGAAATACTGCTAAAAGATTCTTGCCAACATGGAGTTCTGATTGCAAAAGATAGAAACAGGCAATAAGCATAATAAATGAATTATCATATTAAATAGTTATCTTAGAAGTCACTACTGTTGTAAAAACTGTCTTCTATTTGTGCCACAATTTTGTATCACAGTTAAGGACAATTCAAAACCATCACATTGTCTAGTTAGAGGAATAGACTTTTTTGGGAAAGGAAACATAAAACTTCATCTGCAAAAGAAGAGAAGCACTGGTTCTGCAGCCTCCCTCCTACAATCAGGCTGGGACAGACTATTCTGCTGGACATGCAAGATGCACCGTAATCCAGGGGAGAAATTCTTCCCCTTGGCAACCTCTTCTTTCATAGGCAAGTATGAGAAAAGCATCACTGTTACTGGGGGAATACCTGGAACACTTTGAGCCAAGACATTCTGGCTTTTTCTGTCACCTGTTTAGAATTATTTTCTGGGAACCTAGAACCCTTGCCTGGTGTTGTACCCATGCTCCCAAACAATGGGGATTTATAGTCTGTCCACTCTCCTTTTCTCCATCTCCTATTTGATTGGGGGAACCCCTGAGCCATGGGAAACTGACAAGAGTAGAAGGTCCAGGACTGGCCCCTTCTAACTCATTGTTCAGGCAACGTGGTGAGTAATTGTATATTTCCAACCCAGTTTTCACTCAAGGGATTTAAGATGTTAACCACATCAACATCCTTCATTTCAATTTTATTGTTTTTATTAATATGCTATTATTTTTGGCATATCTCAATGACTCTGAATATCATATTTTAAAATGAGAGAAATATATAAAGGGGTGAACTATGGGACTAAGTAAACCTCCCTCCCATCCTGAAAGGAACGGATTGCCAATGATGACGAACACATACTGACAGGCTAAACAGATTCCAGCCTCAGACTCTCACTCTCTCTGGAAACACAATTTTCATGGTACATTTAGCAAATGCTTTATTATAATTGAACGTCTATGAAACTACATATTATGCAAATAAATTAATTATCATTTGTAGCATTACAATGGCAAGTAAATCAATTCATAATTATATGACACTTAAAATAAATAGAATAACACTCTTTAAATTTCCCTGCTAAGTGCTAATGCATAATATTCTCAGTCACACAGCAATAAAATAGTGAAAGGAGAAGCAATACCATACACTGAATCACGACTACCGAACATAAAATGAAGCCATGGTGATTGCAAGTTTGCTCTCTGTCCTTTTACATAAAAGCCTTTTGAATGCTCCAAATACCCTGAAGAAATACCTATAAATATATCAAATATACTTTTGTTCGTAATCAGTAACCGACATCTGAGATCAGAACAGAGTATTTGTTGAAAATAAACCTTCTAAAAGTTCATCCTTTCCTAATCTGGAATATTGTTTCCAAGATAAATTCTGCATCAAGGAAACTGCTTTGCCACACAAGAATAATTGATAAGGTAAAACTTAAAAAAATACAGTAATGGAAAACTCCTACCCTAAAGTTATACTTGCAAAACACACAGTTTGGACACAATACTGCTAGTGGTAACTCTCCTAAGCATTTCAATGGAGAAAGCCTCCCCAGGAATCAAAATATAATACAACTCTAAAGACAGACAGATGAATCTGGAGCCTTGAAAGACAGTGAGCATAAAGCATAAGAAATCATTTCTTATTTTGTGTTCCTTAATTTTCTCGTTGATATCTGAAGATCTTGTAATCCAAAGACTGCTTGCAATCTGAATGTCCAGGGAAGCATTTGACTTATCCCAGAAGGCTGTGCATTTAAAGACCTTCAATAGGTAAAGGAGGAAACTTGGCTTATTTTATTTTATTGCTACAATGGAAACTGTGCATGTACATGTATACTAGGAGCAATGCTCTGAATAGCAAATGGAATGTACAATGAGATGTGGCTTTGACATGCTTGGTTGGCAATGTTTTCTCCGTTCCATAGTAAATCACAAGAATGGCAGCAACATGCCGTCAGAATGTAAGATAAACAATAATTTTTCCAAGTCCCAGGCACTCTAAACCTGAAGAAACCATGAGATGAAAACCAATTTAGAAGTAGCTTTATTTTGTGGAGTGTGACCCAAGAGCACAATGCTAACCAAAGGGGTTATAGACTCTCCAAAATGCTTAACTGTGGCCTTGGAAAATTTATTTAAATCTTCCAATTATAAAATCTGTGAAATTTGAAGATGTGAAAATTAACTGATTCACCTCTGATAAAAAGTTATAAGCTTAAGATTAAAAAATATTAAAATAATAGTAATTATTACCAATTTCTTAATGCACTACAATTGTGGTTAGAAATTTTGTTTATTGAAAGTCTGTGCCAAGTTCTGGGATGGTTGTTGAGAAAGATGTGAAGATGTATAGATTGCTCCCTGATAAAAAAAAAAACTTTAATAAGCTCTTATAAGACAAAATGGTAATTTAATGGCTTTGTAATGTGTCAAGATAATACCAAGATGAAGTTTAAAATGGGTTCATATACCAGAAGTACACATAATATGTTTTCAATTTTGACTGCACCTGTTAGTGTGCCCAATTATCTCCAAAGTGCCCAGGGCTTTTTTCTTTGCCTTCTCCTCTCATAGCCATCTCCTCTTCCATGTGATGTATATAATTTACCATTTCTCTTGTTGACTTTAGAGGTGCTCTTCTCTAAGGTCTTTGCTCCTGTGGCTAGGGAAAACACTTGAGAGTGACTCACCAGGACTTTGAGCATGGTTCTTACTGTGAGAATATGGGTTCCTGTGACAAAGTTTTCAAAAGCCACTCAATGGCATTGCCTACTGGGATCTCCCTCCATGCCCCCAGACATGTTTCCTGTTAGAACCTCCACTTGTACACCAGAGGCATGCATGCATCCAAATTTTTCTAAGATCGATGCCAAGTTCTCTTCCAATTAAAAAAAAATTGTTAAAAGACTGCTAAACCACTAATCTAACAACCATGATTTTTGGGGTTTTTATATAAAAATGTTTTAAAATTTTACTCATAGATCTCTCTCCTTATAATGCAGATAATCTGAATGACAGAAGTGTTCATAATTATAGAATCTAAGAATTACAGGAGTGGACATATTTCATTATTCTGTACTTCTAAAGATCACAAGAATTAAAATGCTTAACCGAAGAATGCTGCTAGTAGAGAATCAGAGTTTTTGTTCTGTCACTGAAATATATCCTCAAATCCACCTTTGCTTCCTAGTGAACAGGTTTGCCTATCATGAAAATCGTATCTCAAATTAATATCATTTTCTTCATTTTGGACATACTAGAACATCATTTCTAAACAGCCATAAAAGTGAAAGAGAGCTGAATTTCTCTTCCAACTTCCTAAGGTGTACTGAAAGTGTTTCAACAGAAACTGTGATCAGTGGTAACTATGATTCACAATACTCAGCAAGAATACTCTCTTTAAGACCCAAGAAAGAGTCAAAAATAAAATATTTCAGGAATCTCAAGGTTGAAAGTTGTAACCATTTTTTTTTCATTGTTCAACTTCTACCTCCTGTTTCTACTGAGTATCCAATTATATTGTTAACATCCCATGGTATAGGGATATATCCAAGGACATTTGATTAGTTTCATTTTCCTTTTTTCTTCTTAAAATGTAATACTCATTAAAATATTCATCTCTACTTATGGATTTGAAACACTTAATGCTGTCTTTTCTCCCCTATAGTATGTTGTGATGAACTAGAACTTCAATCCCAAATTAAACTGTGTATCAGAACAATTACATTACAGGATCATTCGATGTGTTGTTCATTTTTTCTGGATGATTCATATACATCCATGAAGTGATGTTGATATGTATCCAGTAGAAAGAAGGAGGAGAATAATGTTTTTCTAACACAATAATCCCAGGGTTAATGTAGCTTAGTGAATACTGTAAAATTCATTATAGAAAAATATGCTGTCTTCTTATGAAGCTAGATTGTATTGCCTTGCTACACAATCATTTTAGGGGTGAAGTGTGTTTGACTCTAGGAATTTAGCATAGGGTCTACTCAGTCTTGCTTGAAGTAGAAACGGAACTAGAATTAAAACACTCAGCACATTCACCATTTCTTGAGTAATCAGAATCCATTCCCATCTTTTTTAAAGAAGAACTTTCATGAATAATTATTTGAATTCTTAAATAACAAAGTTAGTGATATGGTGTGTCTGCGTCCTCACTCAAATCTCATCTTGAATTGTAGTTCCTATAATCCCCACATGTCATGGGAAGTAATTGAATCATGGGGGTGGGGTTTTTTCATGCTGTTCTCATGATAGAAAATAAGTCTCAAGAGATCTGATGGTTTTATAAAGGGCAGTTCCCCTGCACATGCTCTCTTGCCTGCCACCATGTAAAACAGCCCTTTGCTCCCCCTTTGCATTCTGCCATGACTAGGAGGCCTCCCCAGCCATGTGGAACTGTGAGTCCATTAAATCTCTTTTTCTTTATAAATTATCTAGCCTCACTTATGTCTTTATTAGCAGTGTAAAAATAGACTAACAAAGTAAACTGGTACCACAGAGAATGGAGTGCTGCTGTAAAGATATCAAAAATGTGGAAGCGACTCTGGAACTGGGCAACAGGCAGAAGTTGAAAGAATTTGGAGGGCTCCATAGGAAACAGAAAGATGTAGAAAATTTGGAACTTCCTAGAGACTTGTTAAAAGGCTTTGACCAAAATGCTGATAGTTATATTGACAATAAGGTCCAGGCTGAGTTGGTCTCTGATGGAGATGAGGAACTTGTTTGGAACTGGAGTAAAGGTCACTCTTGCCATGCTTTAGCAAAGAGACTGGTGGCGTTTTGCCCCTGCCCTAGAGATCTGAGGAATTTTGAACTTGAGAGAGATGATTTAAGGTCTCTGGCAGAAGAAATCTCTAAGTAGCAAAGTGTTCAAGAGGTTACTTTGGTGCAAAAGCATTCAGTTTTACTGATTTACAAAGATATAGTTTGGAATTGGAACTTAAGTTTAAAAGGGAAGCAGAGAATAAATATTTGGAAAATTTGCGAACTGACGATGCAATAGAAAATAAAAATCCATTTTCTGAGGAGAAACTCAAGCCCACAGCAGAAATTTGCATAAATAATGAGGAGCTGAATGTTAATCACCAAGGTAATGGGACAAATTTCTCCCGGGCATGTCACAGACCTTCACGGCAGCACCTCTCATCACAGGCCTTGAGGCCTAGGAGAAAAAAATGGTTTTGTGGGCTGTGCCCAGGGCTCTTCTGCTGTGTGCAGCCTAGGGACTCGGTGCCTTGTGTCTCAGCTGCTCCAGCTGTGGTTAAAAGGGACCAAGGCATGGCTTGGGCTGGGGCTTTAGAGTGTGCAAGCTCCATGTCTTGGCAGCTTCCACATTGTGTTGAGGCTGCTGTGCACAAAAGTTAAGAACTGAGGTTTGGGAACCTCCACCTAGATTTCAGAGGATGTATGGAAATACCTGGATGTCCAGGCAAAAGGTTGCTGCAGGAATGGAGCCCTCATGTAGAACCTCTGTAAGGGCAGTGCTGAAGGAAAATGTAGGGTTGGAGCCCCACACAGAGTCCCCATTGGGGCACTGCCTAGTGGAGCTGTGAGAAGAGGGGCACCATCCTCCAGACCACATAATGGTAGATCCATTGACAGCTTACACTGTGCGCCTGGAAAAGCTGCAGACTCTCAATGCCAGCCAACGAAAGCAGCCAGGAAGGCTATACCCTGCAAAGCCACAGGGGCAGAGCTGCCCAAGACTATGGGAATCCACCTCTTGCATCAGTGTGACCTGAATATGAGACATGAAGTCAATGGAGATCATTTTGTAACTTTAAGGCTTAATGATTGGCCTATCAATTTTTGGACTTGGATGCAGTCTGTAGCTCCTCGGTTTTTACTCCCATTTACAGGCATTGGGTAAATACACCCATTTGGAGAGGGTGTACTAATTCAATGCTTATACCCCCATTGTATCTAGGAAGTAACTAACTTGCTTTCAATTTTACAGGCTCATAGACAGAAGGAACTTGCCCTGTCTCAGATGAGACTTTGGACTTGGACTTTTGGGTTAATGCTGGAATGAGTTAAGACTTTAGGGGATTGTTAAGAAGGCATGATTGTGTTTTGAAATGTGAGGACATGAGATTTGGGAGGGGCCAGGGGAGAATGACATGGTTTGGCTCTGTCCCCACCCAAATCTCATCTTGAATCATAGTTTCCATAATCCCCATGTATCATGGAGGGACCTGGTGGGATGTAATTGAATCATGGGGGCAGGTTTTTCTCGTGCTGTTCTCATGATAGTGAATAAGTCTCAAGTGAACTGATGGTTTTATAAAGGGCAGTTCCCCTGCACACATTCTCTTGCTTGCTGCCATGTAAGACAGGCCTTTGCTCCTCCTTTGCCTTCCACCATGATTGTAAGGCTTGCCAGCCATGTGGAACTGTGAGTCCATTAAACCTCTTTTTCTTTATAAGTTACCCACTCTTAGGTATTTCTTCATAGCAATATGAAAATGGACTAAGACAGCTGGCAAAATGAAAGTGACCAAGGAACATGGACCAATTATTGTGTGAAAAAAGGCAGACTTTCCCAGGAGAGGGGGACACTAGCTTTTTGTGTAGAAGGGCAAAGTGTTTATGAGAAAATTTAAAAGATAAAAAGATGAAATATGATTGAGAATATTGAGTTGACAGAGCAGGGGATGTTCACATGAGAGACACTGAGGTCTTGTCATTCATTGTAAAATATATATGAGCAAGTCAGTTGGACAAAGCCATAGGAGTCCCAGGGTATACCATGCTCTTTGTTGCTTTGGGATATTTAGTTGGATCTTGTGTACAATCTAGAAAAGTTAGTTGTGGCCATTTTTAGAAAGTTTGGGAATCTGCCTTCTGACCTTCAGGAGGCACACTGGGCAGAGATGAGCCTTAGAACATCTCTAGCCCTCCTAAGATAGAATATTGGATGAAGAGGTCAAAGAACCAGCAGGCAATGGTTGGAGCATGATAGTGAGATTGATTGAAAGGTCAGCTCTTTTCATCTCTCCCTAGTAGCGTACTGAGGGACACCATTTATATTCCTGAAGAAAGGTTTTTCTGACACTGGGTTACCATGGGGAAGGATAATTTTCAAGGTTGGGGAAACATCATTCAAACTTATATCTCAGTAAAGGATTGTGAAGGTATTTTTATGTTTTTTAAAAGTTAGCATTGTAAAAGACTATGGCCTTTTTGAGAACATGTTCTAGGGAATTGTGTCCAGGAAAATCTGAGATAAGAGGCTAAAGAGGCTCACAAAGAGGAAAACTGGATTTAAAAGAGTAGCCTCAAAAGGCAGAAGTTCAGAGGGCTAAAAACCAAGAATTTGTAGAAGACAAGGAACCACCTGTGTTTAGTAACCTAGTCACCTTCATGAGCAATGGCAGAAGTTGGCAAGATGCCTAAAAAGAATAAGTAAAAAAGATCATATCTATGAAATAAAACGAGAATTTCTGCACTCACAAGTACTGTCCCATTACCTTGATTCCCATAGCAAAGTAATTTACGTATATTGTATCCAATCGAAGTCATACACCAAGACAATTTTGTTTATTTGGTCTATGGTTTCTCATATCTGAAATTTTTAAATTTTAACTATTAAAAAAGTGATTAAAAGTTAGTTTAGAAATGTATGGACAAAGACCAAAAGACAAAAAAAAGCTCCACTGTTTTATGTGATAAGATGAAATCAACTTTGCAAATGGTAGCACCATGCTCTCTAACCCAATCCTAGAGCCCAAGGATATTAGCATCGTGGTAAAGTGCAAGAATCATGGGTGTACAAGTCAATTCGACATGAATTCAAAGCTCATTCTAGCTTTATTAGTTGTGAGCAAGTTACCTCATTTCTTTGTCTTAATATTTACTTCTATAATTAAAATGGTTTGGTTCTGTGTCCCCACCCAAATCTCATCTTGAACTGTAATCCCCACATGTCAAGGGATGGGCCTGGTGGAAGATGATTTAATCATGGAGGCAGGCTTCCCCCTTGCTGTTTTCAAGATAGTAAGTTATTATGAGATCTGTTGGTTAAAAGTGGGCAGCAATTCCCCTTTCTCTCTCCTTTCTCTCTTTCTCTCTCCTGCCACCATGTGAAGAAGGTCCTTGCTTCCCCTCCCACCAAGATTGTAAGTCTCCTTTGGCCTCTTATACATGCTTCCTATTAAACCTGCAGAACTGTGAGTCAATTAAATCTCTTTTTTTCAGAAATTACCCAGTCTCAGGTAGTTCTTCATAGCAATGTGAGAATGGATTGATACGATAATATAGTAAAAATTTGTTATTTTATATTACTGTAAGCCCGAGACTTGCACCCGTTGGTGTTTAATTATATGCTATTTTGTTTTTTTTCTCTCCAGTAAGAATAATTTGTTAGATAAACTTCTGATGTTTTCCTCCATTTCTTTACAGTTTCAGACAAGAGCACTAGTGTTCATTCTGACTTGTAACCTAGAAGACAGATGGAAATGCTAAAACCTGTGGGTAACTGGCTACTTGACAGTCATTCATGAGGGACAGTCACTGTCTACGTTTGTTCCTCCAGATGAATAGAATACAGTCAGCCCCTCATTTCTCAGGTTCTATATCTGTGGATTCAACCAACCACAGATCAAAAATATTTGGAGAAAAAGTAAAAAGTAACAATACAACAATTAAAAAATATACAAATAGAAACCAATACAAAATAACTATTTACATAGCATTTACATTGTCTTCGTTATTATACATAACCTAGAGATGATTTAAAGAATACAGGAGGATATGCATAGGTCATATGCAAATACTATACAATTTTATATGAGGGACTGGAACATCTCCAGATTTGTGTATTCTCTGGGGTCCTGCAACCAATCCCCTATGACAACTGAGGGACAAGTATACTTAATGAACAAATATTGCCAAGCTTCTGTTTCAGTCGAACTCAAAAGCCCTTGAATATGCTCTCACTGTTTAACTTAGAGACCCCATTCATCCATTCTTACTGTCTAGAGCCATTTAAAATGATTATGTTTTTTGTTTGTTTTATGTGTTAATTCCCCTGGGAAGAAATGTAACATGACTAACTCCTGTTACTTTGATAATGATGGTTAGCATTCATTTCCCAACTAGCCACTGGAAGTGGTCAAAAGAAATCAAGCAAAACACACAGTGAATACATTCGGGGCAAGTTATCCTTTCCACAGATGGACATGGACCTATCAGTATGATAAACTTGCTGCTTAATGCAAGATAAATAAATAAATAAAGTGCAATAAATAATTAAGCAAGCATAATGATATTTCAGAGAAAAACGCACACTATCTAGGAAACCTGTGAATATTCTCTCCTCCAGGGAGAAACCCTGATTAGGAACAGATACTCTAACTAAAATTCATTCAAATATGTCCTTCCTTTTTCTTCTATTTCTGCTTTTTGCCTAGAAAATTAGTGGAAGCACCTCACAGTAGGAGACTAACGGATCCCCATGGATATCCACATCTTAATTTCTGGAACGATTAAGCATGTTACATTCCATAGAAAAGGAGAAATGAGGTTGCTGATGGGAGAAAAGATTGCCAATCATTTCAACTCGACATAAGGAGCTTATCCAAGATGATCAGGAGTAGGGGGAGGGTGACGTAATAATAAAGATCTTAAATTTAGAAGAAGGAATCAGAAGAGGAGATAAGAGTGATGTGATGTGAGATGAAATCGACTTCTGGCTTCAAAAATGGAATAATGGAACCATGATTCAAGGACTGTGGGCAGCCTCTAAAAGCTGAAAAAAGCATAGAAATAGATTACCCCTTAGAGCATTCAGAAAGGCACTCAACTCTACCAACAAATTTTAAATACTGAGACCTATTTCAGACTTTTGAACTACAGAGCTGTAACAATAAATCTGTATTAGTTTAAGCCACTATTGTTGTATTACAGTAGCCATAGAAAATTGACACACCCATAGATGAGGATTTTCACTTTTGTTCACTTATAGGTAAGTTGGCTTTTCCATTCAGTGCTGAGAAATTTGTATGGAGAGTTCAAAACTGGATACCAGTCAGAAATATTTTTCTATATTCTACCAAACCTGTGGAAATTGCAAACATGTGTCTAATTGACTGACATTTTAAAATTTTCAGATCTTGTTTTTTATACAGTGTAAATTAGTACTTTCTATATGTTCACTTATCCCACTATTATTATTATTTACTAGGAGTTATTATTTTTTAAAATACACAACTTCTGTAATTTTTATCGCTCTGTGGTGGTGTTTTGACATTTCTGTTACTTTCACAGATGTAGAGGGGTGCTGAGGAGAATTAAGATCTGTCCCTCCGACGTATCTCAAAATAATAAGAGCTATCTATGACAAACCCACAGCCAATATCATACTGAATGGGCAAAAACTGGAAGCATTCCCTATTAAAACTGGCACAAGACAGGGATGCCCTCTTTCACCACTCCTATTCAACATAGTGTTGGAAGTTCTGGCCAGGGCAATTAGGCAGGAGAAGGAAATAAAGGGTATTCAATTAGGAAAAGAGGAAGTCAAATTGTCCCTGTTTGCAGATGACATGGTTGTATATCTAGAAAACCCCATTGTCTCAGCCCAAAATCTCCTTAAGCTGATAAGCAACTTCAGCAAAGTCTCAGGATACAAAATCAATGTACAAAAATCACAAGCATTCTTATACACCAACAACAGACAAACAGAGAGCCAAATCATGAGTGAACTCCCATTCACAATTGCTTCAAAGAGAATAAAATACCTAGGAATACAACTTACAAGGGACATGAAGGACCTCTTAAAGGAGAACTACAAACCACTGCTCAAGGAAATAAAAGAGGATACAAACAAATGGAAGAACATTTCATGCTCATGGGTAGAAAGAATCAATATCGTGAAAATGGCCATGCTGCCCAGGGTAATTTACAGATTCAATGCCATCCCCATCAAGCTACCAATGACTTTCTTCACAGAATTGGAAAAAACTACTTCAAAGTTCATATGGAACCAAAAAAGAGCCCACATCACCAAGTCAATCCTAACCCACAAGAAGAAAGCTGGAGGCATCACACTACCTGACTTCAAACTATACTACAAGGCTACATTAACCAAAACAGCATGGTACTGGTACCGAAACAGAGATATAGATCAATGGAACAGAACAGAGCCCTCAGAAACAACGCCGCATATCTACAACTATCTGATCTTTGACAAACCTGAGAAAAACAAGCAATGGGGAAAGGATTCCCTATTTAATAAATGGTGCTGGGAAAACTGGCTAGCCATATGTGGAAAGCTGAAACTGGATCTCTTCCTTACACCTTATACAAAAATCAATTCAAGATGGATTAAAGACTTAAACATTAGACCTAAAACCATAAAAACCCTAGAAGAAAACCTGGGCATTACCATTCAGGACATAGGCATGGGCAAGGACTTCATGTCTGAAACACCAAAAGCAATGGCAACAAAAGCCAAAATTGACAAATGGGATCTAATTAAACTCAAGAGCTTCTGCACAGCAAAAGAAACTACCATCAGAGTGAACAGGCAACCTACAAAATGGGAGAAAATTTTCGCAACCTACTCATCTGACAAAGGGCTAATATCCAGTATCTACAATGAACTCAAACAAATTTACAAGAAAAAAACAAACAACCCCATCAAAAAGTGGGCGAAGGACATGAACAGATACTTCTCAAAAGAAGACATTTATGCAGCCAAAAAACACATGAAAAAATGCTCACCATCACTGGCCATCAGAGAAATGCAAATCAAAACCACAATGAGATACCATCTCACACCAGTTAGAATGGCGATCATTAAAAAGTCAGGAAACAACAGGTGCTGGAGAGGATGTGGAGAAATAGGAACACTTTTACACTGTTGGTGGGACTGTAAACTAGTTCAACCCTTGTGGAAGTCAGTGTGGTGATGTCTCAGGGATCTAGAACTAGAAATTCCATTTGACCCAGCCATCCCATTACTAGGTATATACCCAAAGGACTATAAATCATGCTGCTATAAAGACACATGCACATGCATGTTTATTGCGGCATTATTCACAATAGCAAAGACTTGGAACCAACCCAAATGTCCAACAATGATAGATTGGATGAAGAAAATGCGGCACATATACACCATGGAATACTATGCATCCACAAAAAATGATGAGTTCATGTCCTTTGTAGGGACGTGGATGAAATTGGAAATCATCATTCTCAGTAAACTATCACAAGGACAAAAAACCAAACACCGCATATTCTCACTCATAGGTGGGAATTGAACAATGAGAACACATGGACACAGGAAGGGGATCATCACACTCTGGGGACTGTTGTGGGGTAGGGGGAGGGGGGAGGGATAGCATTGGGAGATATACCTAATGCTAGATGACGAGTTAGTTGGTGCAGTGCACCAGCATGGCACATGTATACATATGTAACTAATCTGCACATTGCGCACATGTACCCTAAAACCTAAAGTATAATAATAATAAATAAATAAAATAAAATAAAAAATAAAAAAAAAAGATCTGTCCCTCCACTCTGAGCAGAAACCTCAAGAGTGAAACAGAAAAGTGGATTTAGGTCACTAAAATTTATTTCCACAGTATCCCTTCTTCTCCTCTCCCTCTTTTTACCTGTTCTAGCTCTTTCTTCTAGTTCAGGCTAGTAGTGGGAACAAAACTCCATCTCTTCCTGGTGCCTAGATGTAATTGGAGGGTGAGTTAATGGAGTATGGGGAAAATAAAAAATGGTGAGCCTAGAGGAGTGGATAAAAATTGGCTTGACTTTTTAAATTGAGGGGATAAAAAAACAGCTGCCTGTGTGTGAACATGTGTGTTTGCATGAGAGAGAGAATGCATTCTCCTCACCTAGGTGACAGGTTACACTGGAACCACTATCACAGACCAAATGAAGTTGGAACCCTTTAACAACTCAGGCACTGAGGAAATACCAGGCAGAACAGAAGCCCAAGATATGAGACACAGAATGCTTTTAAATTTCAGGAAGTCTTATGCTGACTTTTTGTGCTAAAAGACACTAATGAAATTCTTTTTTAAAAAAATATTTCTATTTTAAGTTCAGGGGTACAAGTGCAGGTTTGTTACTTAGGTAAGCTTGTGTCATGGGGGTTTGTTGTACAGACAACAAACCCTCCTCCCACTCTCCACCCTCTGAAAGCCCCAGTGTGTGTTGCTTCCCTCTATGCAGCCATGCGTTCTCATAATTTAGCTCCCACTTATAAGTGAGAACATGTGGCATTTGGTTTTGTTTCTGTGTTAGTTTGCTAAGGATAATGGCCTCCAGCTCCACCCATGTCCCTGCAAAGGACATGATCTCATTTCTTTTTATGGCTGCATAGTATTCCATGTTATATCTATATAAAACATGGAAAACGTTATATATATATTATATATATAAAACGTGGAATACTATATAAAATGTTTACATATATAAAAATATATATAAATATATATAAAAATATATAAATATATATAAATATATATAAATATATATAAAATATATAAATATAAAATATATATAAATATATATAAAAATATAAAAATATATATAAAATATATATAAATATATATAAAATATATAAAAATATATATACATACATATAAAATATATATAAAATATGTATAAATATATATAAATACATATAAATATATATATTATATAAATATATGTAATATATATTATATATTATATATAATATATACTATATATATACTATATATACTATATATATATATAAAATGTGGAATACTATATAAAATGTTATATATATATAACATTTTCCCTATCCAGTCTATCATTGATGGACATTTAGGTTGATTCCGTGTCTTTGCTATTGTGAATAGTGCTGCAATAAATATGTGTTCATGTGTCTTTATAATAGAATAGCTTATATCGCTTTGAGTATATACCCAGTAATGGGATTGCTGGGTTGAATAGTATTTCTGTCTTTAGGTCTTTGAGGAATCACTACACTGTCTTCCACAATAGCTGAACTAATTTACATTTCCACCAACGGTGTTTAAGTAAGTGTACCTTTTTCTCCACAATCTTGCCACCACCTGTTATTTTTTTACTTTTTAATAAAAGCCATTCTGATTGGTGTTAGATGGTATTTCACTGTGGTTTTGATTTGCATTTCTCTAATGATCAGTGATTCTGAGCTTTCATTCATATGACTGCTGGCTGCATGTATGTCTTTTTTTTTAAAGTGTTCATGTCTTTGCCCACTTTTTTATGGCGTTGTTTGCTTTTTTCTTGTAAATTTGTTTAAGTTCCTTACAGGTGCTAGATAACTAAGGAAATTCTGTAGTTCTCAACCCAATTGAGAAACCAAAACTGAGCTGAAGATACTCCTCGATGTTGCTAAAATTACTGATCCTCTCTGCTCTCTCCATTCAGAAAAAAGAGATCTGCAGTAAAACGTTCTTGAACACACACACACATGTGCACATACACACACACACACGTTATATACTTTGTTTTATTGACTCTTCTGCCTGCATTCGTTTTTTGTGACATTTACTCAATCTCTTTTTCTATGTTAAAAAAAAGGCATGAAGAAGTAACTATAAGAGCTATTTTACTAAAACATTTCCAAGTGATTGGGCCTGAAGTAGTGGAAGATAAAAGCTTGAAGAAGGCATCCTCTACAGAAAAGTCAAAGAAGTTTTTTGACCTCTTTTAAAAAGTTAAAACTAAATCCATTACTGGCATGCCTAAAATCCCCTGGGTGGCTTCCTACCATTCTTAGAATAACAGTCTAAACCCTTGCCATATCCTAGATGCATGGCCTTGCCTGTAACGCTTCTTCTGCCTACCTTCTCATTCCCATTATACCCTAGGGACACTGCTTCCTTCTGTTTCTCAGACTTGCCAGGCACATTTAATCCCTTAAGGCTCTGCACATACTTCTGCTTGGAATCTTCTTCCTTCAGATTATTCACATCCCTCCGATCTCAGATTAAAGGGCTTTTTTTTTCTGAGAGGCTTTCTCATTGCCCTTATCTAAAGTGATCCACCTCAGTTATTCTGCTCATTGCTCAGTGAACTTCAAGGCATTCAACACAATCAATAATTAATGTGTGTAATATGCATTTACACATTCCATTATCTTTATTTCTCATTAGGATATTGCCTCCATGAGATCAAAGATCTCATCCTTTTATTTACCACTGTGTCTGCAGTGCCTAGCATAAAGTTTGGCACATAGTATAAACAAACTCAATATTTGTTGGTTTAATGGAGTTTCCCTAAATTCTGCAATGTTTCTGGTACTGAATCCAATTTATCCAGAGATGTATGCAGGTTGTAGAATTTTAGAATTAGAAGGCCTTTGCAAATCAGCCTTATTTCAGTAGGGATGAGACTGAGACTTGATGTAGATAAGAGCTTTGATTAAAGCTGTCTATATAACAACTACATAGTTATCCCTGAGCCTGCAGTGCTACTCCAACCATAATTACCAAAGAAAATAAGCCCCCATGGACTTTTACTCAGTTTAATAGTCTGGTCAGTGTATTATTATTATTATTATTTTATTAATCTTACATTACTTATTTACAAAGGCTAAGCATGTTTTCAACATTTATCACCTAGATCAAAAATCAGTCTTGGGCCTGTATTCCTCCCAGAAATTGAAGAACTTTTTCTCAGTTAGTATCAACAATTGGTTAAGGAGGTCGCATGTCTATTTTTGTCACCTTTGGAGAACTATCCAATAAACCACCACAGATTCCCACAGCAACTATGAAACAACAGAAATCTAGCTCTTTTCATAGGGCATGCATATCTACTATTCTCTACAAATTTTCTACATTTCTTATGTAGAACAAGGGTTATATAGAAGGGTTCTATGTGTACAAAGCATATAATTCTGGGTGCAGGGACAGAGGATGGAGTTGTCATCACTCAAATGTAGTTATGGTTGCCATAAACACTAAAACTTAGACATATTTTCATCTGTAGACATAGGACTAAACCTTTCAGTTGAATTCCTAACTTTTCTTAGGAATCCTGCTGGGAAAGAATAAATGAAAATGTCTTATGCTATCAATATGTATTTTATTCCATATTATTTATGGTTAAAATAATAGATGGTACAAAAATTAGAATCAAACCACATCAACATTACTGTATCACTAACACATTTAAGTCAAATATACCTTTAATTTTTCAACAATCTTCTCTCTTCCCTCTGTTTTTAGAATTTATCATTTTTTAAACTTTTAAATTATACTTTCATAATGTATTTCTCAGCTCACAACACTAGGAGGGATTTTGTTTATATTGACATCCAACAGGGAAAATACTATTATACAATCAAATATTTTATTGAAATTAAATTTAATCACTTTCTTCATCAAAATAACTATTTACTGCATAATGTAATTTCACTAATGCCATATCCAGCTGCATTATAAGACAAGCACAAATCAACAAAATGCCATCTAATTTGTACAAATTAAAATAATTCTTGAGAAAATATTGAAATACTTAAAGCTACGAAAATACCATTAAGTTTGTTTTAGAAACTTACGGTTTCAGCAGAAAAAAAAATGTCTAGAGGTCAATTCACTCGTCTGTTTTCCTCTAGGTAGAGTTCTAGAAAACACAATGTCCACCATCAAAATTTAAGAAACATGCCTGGAAACTTAAGGACAAGACACAGGAAAGGAAGTCTGCTACC
Source organism: Pongo abelii (assembly GCF_028885655.2). NCBI lineage: Eukaryota > Metazoa > Chordata > Mammalia > Primates > Hominidae > Pongo > Pongo abelii. The sequence goes on along the minus strand of NC_071997.2, from coordinate 79,671,014 downwards.
TTACCCAGTAGCCCACTAGAATAGCAAAGCCTCTGATTTTTAACTACATAGCCTCTCATTAAGGCCATGACTGCTGATTATTTTTAAAAGCTTCCCATTTCTAATATTACATCAAACTTGAAACCAGAGATAGGTAGAGAGTTCTAAAACTCTGACTGCTTATTATTTTTAAAAGCTTCCCATTTCTAACATTACATCAAACTTGAAACCAGAGATAGGTAGAGTTCTAAAACTTCACATGTTAGAATAAAACAAGAGAGACACTGAATCACATGTGCTGTTGAGAAATAAAACTACCAACTGATTTTTCGAAAGAGAGATAGATTTCACATAGTAAAGTGAGAAATTAATGAATCTAAACAGAAAAAGCAAATAAAGTACAGATGAGTTCTATGCACTTGGCTGGTGCCCAAAAGCTGGTGTTCTAACCCACAGTTTGACATTCTATAAAACTGTCTCCACATGAATAAATATACTCAGTGACAGTCTTTCATATAGAGTGGGGTTTTGGAGAGGAATGAGCAATTAAGAGTACCAGTTAGTCATTGTCAAAAAAAAAGCGGATAGCCTTTTACATATACACATATTAAATACACAAAGTGGCAAATAATTTTACTTTTCATTGTTTTGATTTTAATTTGTGGAACATGTTACATTAATGATAGATACAAAACGTAAAAAAGTAAACTATTCATGGCTTCCAATCTCTTTCTAGAACTTTAGAAAGGAAACAAGTCAGGGTAGACTATTATATTATTGAGACCGCTCAGAAAACCAAGCACCAAATAATTAAACCAAGCCCTGTTGATAACTGCTACATAAGTACAGCTTTTACAGATTAAGATATTCATGTCTGTGGCAACATCTTTATTCAGGTCATAGAGAAAACCCTGCACTGCCATCTTGCACTGCCATCCTCAACCTGAAAGACTAATGGCTAGATTCTAGCCCTTCTCTTGATCATCAGAGTAACACTTTGACCTGTCTCCAATTAATAATAAGGTATTCTGTTTTGACTCATCTATCCATAACACAGCACATTAGCCTGAGATAAACATTTGGCCATAGTGTTATCACAAGGAGGGTGTACTAATAAGAATAATGATGATAATACAAGGTAGAGAATAATTATCGACATTCCTTATAAGACAAGGCATGAAAAAATGCATGAAAAGCTCAATGCTGAATTTCCACTTTAATGTGGATTCTATAGTTCTGGAAGAAATTTGGCTATCCAAATGATATGAAAAGAATGATCTGCATTGGAAGAAATCTTCTGAAAACATGGAAAATGCAGTGGTTCCAAGTATATTTTCAACTGCTAACTCACCATCACTCAACTTCAATATGAACAAGTTAGTGGGGAAATTTGGTTCCAGACATTGGTTCATGAATAGAATAGAAGAACAAAACCAATTTTACATCTCCTAGAAAAAAATTAAGAGGCTTATAGTCAAGAGCATTTATTGGTATAAGGTTGCATGCGTGGAGCTGGATTTCAGGAACTGATTCTGGGTCCTTCTCTTCTCTGGAGGCTTTTTACATTCAATTCTTCACTTCCTACCTCAAAAATGCTAGCTCTCAATAGTCTGGTATCAGAAAGTCTCATTTATTAGCTTAGATTCCTATTTCCCCTCATTTTTCTTTTTATTGAATCCTTCTTTCTAAAGAAATCCCTTTATTGTTATTCCTGTAATTCAATGGAATCTGTAAGATGTTCTTCAGGATACATATTTTCTCAAGGAGGCAGAAATGGATTTAAACGTGACACAAACCGTTAGGCATTCTGGTGAATAATTATGCTCCCTGTGTGGTCAGTTTTGTCAACATGCAGCTGAAAATGACAGTGCCAAAGAAATGTATTGTTTTCATAGACACTGATTTAAAATTAGTGAAGTGATCATTTCATTTATACCTGAAAGCCTGAAAAATGTCTTCCCTGTATGTGATTTTTAATAAATTCAAATACTCTAAGCCATCCTCCTTTTCTTCCTAAAGTAAAAATTTCCTAAAAGAAAAGGAACTTCTTTCCTCTATCCCTTTGTGATATCTTTCTCTTTTGAATTCCAGTATCACTTGCCTCTTGAGCCAATTAGCCCTGAGCATACACTGTTTTACATAGTTTACCTTTTTCTTACTGTCCTTATTTTACTTTTTCAATTAAATTATAAATTGCTTGGGCTGGGCACGGTGGCTCATACCTGTAATCCCAGCACTTTGGGAAGCCGAGGCAGGCGGATTGCCTGAGCTCAGGAGTTCGAGACCAGCCTGGGCAACATAGTAAAACCCATCTCTTCTAAAATACAAAAAATTAGCTGGGCTTGGTGGCAGGTGCCTGTAGTCCCAGCTACTCGGGAGGCTGAGGCAGGAGAATTTCTTGAACCCGGGAGGCAGAGGTTGCAGTAAGCCGAGATCACGCCACTGCACTCCAGCCTGGGACAGAGCGAGACTCTGTCTCCAAAAAGAAAAAAAAAAGGATTGCTTGCTTGATGGTGGAGAGTTCATGTATTTCTCACAGCATCTTTCAGTATTAACTGAATAACTTTATTAATAAATGTTTATCAATTAATAGATTTATTAGTTGGTTTATGCCACTAAACTATTGTCTTACTCCTCTTCCAACTAAGACTAGATTCTCTTTGTGGTTGTGTCTTCTCCATTACAGCATTATACAAAAAATCAATATGTGTAATATGGGTTTCTCCTCCCTCAATTACAATCCTGCACTCTTATAGTAGACACAATCCTATAAATATAATTGGCTAGAGTCAATGTTTTATTTTTAATCTAAGATAATTTTTAAAGAAATAATAAACTTTGTATATAATGATACTTTAAAATATATTAAAAGTATCTTAATATAATATCCATATTATCATGTGAAAAAGAACACGAATACTTCACCAATATTAAACTTCAATGTTGGTATGTTCTTGTGATAATTTATACTCTTGATTCTGTCTTTATTACACTAGAATAAAATAGTATTTTTGCAGTAGAGATTATCTCCGAGAATCTGTGAGCTGGCATGTTTTACAGAGGAAAAATGATGAAAAAAATGGTTCAATAATAGTCTCAATGGCAGAAGCATCTTCTCGAACACTCAGAAGGAGTTCAGGTATGACAGGGGCAATAAGGTAATACAGTAGCAATATTATATTACATTAGTATAAACAATAAAGTGGGTTGATCTTGTATCTAGAATAAGTGGGAAGAGTCTTACAGTAATTGAGGAAATGATCTAATTAAAATAGGATTTCTGTAAAGAAGTAGAATTTCTTTAATTAAACAATAGACTGACACGTTGGACAAACTGCATTAGAGTATAGCTTGTGTTTCATCATTTTGGCAACGTATTGTGATAAAAAATAAGAATGCAGAGCACTAATCTGGCTTATAACATTCTGAGAAAGAGGTTCTAGAATAGAGTTCTGAAATAATTCCACACAGTTTTATCTCTGTCATTCATTTCCCATTGATTCTATGTAGGTCACATTAGTTCAAAAGCATTTCACTAAAACATAGTACTCTTCCCCTTTCCCCTGCTCAAAGTAAAATCCAATCTAAGAATTACTGGTGTCACTCTAGAGATTGAGAGCCAGAGACTCATATTCTACCACTTACTAAAGCAAAATCTCCATGGGGATGGTGAAGAGGGAGAAAACGCTTGTCTTATTATTTGTACTTCCATCTTCCCCCTCAAGGAATCTAGCACTTGTTGATGCCCGTTAAATTGTAGGTGAATAAAGTAAGACATTAATAACTGATTTCAAAAAAATAAATTTTCTTCTGGGGATTAAACATAAGCTTAACTAGAACAGTAAATATCAGACAAGGTAGGAAGGCTAATTTTTAACCTTCTGTTTCCTTTTATGAGAAGGGATCAAAGAAAAGATCCAAAACAATTAGAAGTACTGTATTAGAAGTTTTATTATTATCTTTACTCTGAGATTCTATAAGGTATGTTTTTCAAGGTAACTGCTACCCAAAATTCTGAGAAATAAATTCACACCTTGCTCACAGAGTTTGGAGTCCAATTGCCACATAAGCACAATGTTTGCCCCCACTTGGGCTTGATCAACAATATGACAAGTAGGAAACTGCCCAAAGTTTTGGGCTCTCTTTAAATGATATCATTGTCCTGAAATCACCACATCTGCTGTCACTGATTAAGTGACCTCTAAAGTTGTGAATTTTGTCCCCAGATCACTCTTAATTCAATAAACACAAATTGAACTTCTACTATATTCTAACATGTTGTAAGAAATAGTTGGAATTTCAAAGGTAAACAGGACATGAATAACTCAAAATCTAGTGAAAAAGACATACATACATACAGCAACATGTAACATAGTGTGATTGATTTTCTAGATTAACTGTTTCACAGTTTGGTCCTCAAGAGAATAAAATACCAGCTGGCACTAATTCAATGACCAAGGCAGGGCTGAGGGTGAGGGCAGCGTTTTAGCATCAACTGGCCAGGCATGATGGAAGGAGAGAAACTCATAGGCAAGTCCATTGTAAAAAGGAACTGCTGAAACAATCTGAAAAATTTATAGTTTCAGCTACAATTTTGCATGCTCTTATTCTTTTTGAATCTAAACTGCTGAAAGTGGTGAAATTTTTTTTAAAAAGTTAAACTTAAAAAAACTATTTTGGAGGGTCATGTCATGCCCTCAGCATTCAAATAATCAGTTTGTTTTGGGTCCTGAGGGAGACAGCTTCAAGTACCCTGCGTAATTTAAAGAAATTCTATTTCTTTGGTCCTGCTTATGGGAGTCCTAAAAAATATATTTTAAAGACAAAGGTAAAAACTGGAGCAGAAATATTAGTTCTCTTTCTATTTGTAATGCCCTGATGTTTGAGAACAGCTCATATTTGTATGAACCTATGTCAGTCTCTATCATCTTAATGGTGACTAAATAAAGAGCAGTTTTTAAATTTTTCGAAAGTAGATAGCTCTTTCATTGATGGAGACAGATCTCTGTTGTATTTTATTTTCAACTCAAAGACAAAGAAAGAAGATGGCAGGATATAGTGAATGAAATAAAAACTATTGGTTGATAATAAAATAAGCAGTAATACCATTCAGGACATAGGCAAGGGCAAGCACTTCATGTCTAAAACACCAAAAGCAATGGCAACAAAAGACAAAATTGACAAATGGGATCTAACTAAACTCAAGAGCTTCTGCACAGCAAAAGAAACTACCGTCAGAGTGAACAGGCAACCTACAGAATGGGTAGCCTACTCATCTGACAAAGGGCTGATATCCAGAATCTACAATGAACTCAAACAAATTTACAAGAAAAAAACAAACAACCCCATCAAAAAGTGGGCAAAGGATATGAACAGACACTTCTCAAAAGAAGACATTTATGCAGCCAAAAAACACATGAAAAAATGCTTATCATCACTGGCCATCAGAGAAATGCAAATCAAAACCACAATGAGATACCATCTCACACCAGTTAGAATGGCGATCATTAAAAAGTCAGGAAAAAACAGGTGCTGGAGAGGATGTGGAGAAATAGGAACACTTTTACACTGTTGGTGGGACTCTAAACTAGTTCATCCATTGTGGAAGTCAGTGTGGTGATTCCTCAGGGATCTAGAACTAGAAATACCATTTGACCCAGCTATCTCATTACTGGGTACATACCCAAAGGATTATAAATCATGCTGCTATAAAGACACATGCACACGTATGTTTATTGCGGCACTATTCACAGTAGTAAAGACTTGGAACCAACCTAAATATCCAACAACGATAGACTGGATTAAGAAAATGTGGCACATATACACCATGGAATACTATGCATCCACAAAAAATGATGAGTTCATGTCCTTTATAGGGACATGAATGAAGCTGGAAACCATCATTCTCAGCAAACTATCGCAAGGACAAAAAACCAAACACTGCATGTTCTCACTCATAGGTGGGAATTGAACAATGAGAACACATGGACACAGGAAGGGGAACATCACACACCGGGGCCTCTTGTGGGGTGGGGGGAGGGGGGAGGGATAGCATTAGGAGATATACTTAATGCTAAATGACCAGTTAATGGGTGCAGCACACCAACATGGCACATGTATACATATGTAACAAACCTGCACGTTGTGCACAAGTAACCTAAAACTTAAAGTATAATAAAAAATAAAATAAAATAAGCAATAATGGAAATTAATGGACAATTTAAACTATCTAAAGAAAATACATGTAATGTGATCTTAAAGAGCAATGCTATTTTGATATGGTGAGCATTACTTAGTTTTAATAGTTGATTTGTAAGGTTTATTTTAAGTGTGCTTGGATCATAATAATCCCAGATACTTAGAATTTAATGCCACTTGGACTTCATGGCCAATCTCAAAGTGACTGTGACAGAAGGGAATACTACATAGAAACTTTGGCATGTCCTAAAAGACAACCACTGGAATGGCCTTGAGTATTTTAAAACAAAGTTATGCCTTTTTCTTCAAACAACTATTTGCTTTCAAGAAATAGCTCCTTGCTTAGAACTGAGGTAATATAGTGCAGGGAGGTGTTAAGAATGCAGTCTTTGGAGCCAGACTGTCTGAGTTTGAATCTTATAATACTCTCTTATTAGCTGTAGGGCAATGGACAGGACACTTAAACCATCTGTGCCACATTTCCTTTCTGAAAAACAGGGGCAATAATAGTACTTACTTCATAGTTTCATTGTGATGATTACAGAAATTAATGCGCATAAAATGTTTATGAATGTGTCTGACATATAGTCAATACCTCATTCATATTTTCTATCATCATTACAACTCAATCCTGGTGAAAATGAAATGGCTGCCCTTGGAAAAACAAATGATTATGCAACCTGAGCTACTGTTGTAGGACTCTTTTCTTAGGTCAGCTAAAGGCAGGGATCCTTGGCCAGTGTCGTGGTTCACGCCCGTAATCTCAGCAATTTCGGAGGCCGAAGCGGGTGGATCGCCTAAGGTCAGGACTTCGAGACCAGCCTGACCAACATGGTGAAACCCCGTCTCTACTAAAAATACAAAAACTAGTCGAGTGCAGTGGCTGGTGCCTGTAATCCTAGCTACTCAGGAGGCTAAGGCAAGAGAATAGTTTGAACCCTGGAGGGAGAGGTTGCAGCGAGCCAAGATCGCACCATTGGCTTCTAGCCTGGGCAACAAGAGTGAAACTCCATCTCAAGCTTGCAATTTGAAGGGTAAGGAGTGAGGGTAGGGTTTATTGGGTGAAAAGGAAAACAGGGAATGGCCAGAGAGAGTTTTGTTAGTGTGCTTCCTGCCTTGCAGATTGAATCCCAGGTTCCACCCAGCAAGAGGAGGGGTCAGGCTCCTCCTAGCTCCAAATGGCGCACACTTCTATGGCTTCACCCCAGTGTGCACTCCTCTCAGTGCACAGGCACATTGAGGTTTTTCCAGGGACCCTTTCCTACCTGGCTGTCTCACTACCTGACATAAACTGGATGCTATCTTGTCTGCCAAACGCTAAAACCTATTCAATGGCATACCATCATCAAGTGGCTGTGTTATATACACAATCAGGCTGAATTAAGCCCTAAAGAAGTCACCCTCAAGTGTTATGAATGGGTGGTTAAGACTTCCAGTGCACCTATGCTTGCTGCATTGCCACTTATGTCTCCACTCTTTATGAGAAGTTCCCCCAGAACCAGTGAACAAGGAAGACATATTTCAACCTGGTTTAGAGACAACTCCTCATGATATTCTGGCCCCAGCTACGAGTGGAGGGCTGGAATGCATGTCATTGTCTTCTTTGCCAAAGGTTTGACAGGGACTTGGAAATAATGAAATTGAAGACTTGAGAAAAGGAGAATATTGAAAAGAGTCTCATTGATGAGTCTCGTAGAATGAGAACAGAGTGTAAGAACGTCTACATCCATTCCAAATGTTCATCAAAGCATACCTGCTTTAGAAGACACTCTCAGCAATCAGATAGGTAGGTGACCAATTCTGTGTCATAGTCTGTATATGCAAATTATGTATGTAAATCTCTTTACCTGGACACTTGTGTCCTTGCTCAAAGGCTCATAAACAAAGGGGTCAGAATGGTGGAAACAGAGGTTATACAAGGACTCTATAAATTGGACTTTCCTACAACATGGCTGATCTAACTACTGTTACTGCTGGGTACCCAGTCTTCCAAAGCAGAGATCAGTCTTGAATCTGAACTGGCATCACAATTCAAAGGAATCTGATCATAGTTTGTTACTTTTTGACTCCAAATACTAAGGCTTGTCCTTCCTGGTGTAGCTACTTATTAAGGATATGAATATGCTTTCCCTGTTTACCATACTTCTGCTAGCAAAGTTCCTGCAGTGTTGAGGTATTTCAGTTAACACTGCCTCTGACCAGCGAATTTAACAATAAAAGAAGTAAGACAATGGGTATATACCCTGGGCATGTACAGATCTTAGCACATTCTTATCATTCAAAAGCAGTGGTCCTTATAAACAAGTGGAAAGAGCCTATAGAAGACCTACTCATGGTGCCAGCTAGAGAATAACATCTTGCGTGATTGAATTCAGTCTCTCTGGAAGTAGAGATGAATATACATTTTTCGTTGAAACTTAATCTCTAACAAAGAAGACAACTAAACTAAAAAATTATTAGAAAATTTTGATGCGAAGTGGAGTTTTTACTCTGGTGACAATTACATCTCTGATATACTATATCACATTGTTTCCCAAAGTATGTTTCCCAATTGCTATGTTTCCAGGATATGTTAGTCATTGCTTTGTTGTTATTTTAGAAAATCTGTAGTTAAACAAGGTTAAATAGGTTTCTTCATTATTGAACTTTTCAGAACCTAGAAGATGATAGTGTGCTTTGTGAATTTCCAAAAAGAGTACGTAGCATCAGCATATCCCAAATGTATTTGATCACAAAACTTTATTTTTTGTGTCTGAACTATTTATATTATTGTGCAACAGGGAAACATTCAGTGAAAAACTTAAGCAGATGCTTTGACTAATGGTATCTGGATAGTAATGAATCAAGCAAGTAGTAATGATAAAACTACTGCTATTAGGTTTATAAAGAAATAGGAAACTGTAATAAAAAAGCACTGCATGTGAGACGAGATCACACCACTGCACGCTAGCCTGGGCGACAGAGTGAGACTCTGTCAAAAAAAAAAAAAATCACTGCATAAATAGGTTGGTGGATTTGGTGTAAACATACTGTTCTGTAGAATTCTGTAAAATTCTGTTAGCTTCAGGAGAGCTAGTATCTAGAAGCGACAAATTATCAACCAAAGAGTAGTTATATTCCCACATTCCCAGTATCTCCATTTACTAGTATTCAGATCAAAGCGGTGAAACAGATGTTATATTCTGGATTCATAGACATTATTTAGTAGAGGAAACTTAACAGTTTCTAAGAAAATATTGGAGGTTTATTCTTTTTTATAGCCAGGTATCAGAATATGCAATTAATATTCACAAAATCTAGAAGTAAGTTGATCAACAACTTTGTCAAATACAGAAAGTACCTGAATATCCACAAAGAAAGGCACAATTGTTTTTTATTTTCTGAACATTTTGAAACCAAGAAAAGGCATTTAATTCTCAGAAACTGACAAGCTACTAAATAAAGAAATGAAATTGTCGATCTTCAACTGGTGCCTGAAGATACAAAAGTAACTAATGAATAATCCTGCTGACTCGGTTTGTTTTTGGTATTTCTAAGATTACAGAAAAAACTCGGAGGACCTAAGTGACAGGCATGACATATTAACCTTTACAAATGAACAAGTACTTCAAATCCATGCACTAGAGGGGCATTTGATTTTTGTCTTCAGAAGAAGAAAATCATTAAACACTTAATAGTGCTGTTAGAGCTCAAAAAGATCTGACATTTTTAATAAGTAATGCTGTGTAGCCTATCCTGTGACAAAAGTATCACTTATTTCAAACTTCCATTCTCTCCTCTATTTACCTTATAAATGTCTTTCTTTCCCAGATCAGTGTTATTTTAAGAGTAAATTATAAACTTCTTAGATTAAGTTTCCCCAAGTAGAATGGTTATAAATATTTGAATTGGAAATCACGTTATTTAAAACAGGTCATCAGTTACTAGAAACAGTTATTTCAAACACTAATGTTGTTCGCTGGTATGGGCTGTTACCATGGGATTTCTTGTGCCAATATTTTACTCAAGTTTTTTTTACCAATTTACAAGTGTTCATTTGATAATAGCTAATCAACAATATGGACCATGCTCAGCCAAAATTGAACAAATTATTTGCTCAATGAGCAGATCATAGTAAGAGGGTTAAACACGCAATTTCTAAAGCTTAATTTTGTATGTGTTACATTAAAGAAAAGTATGCAATTACCTCTCTATTTAAATCATTATAAGGAGCAAAGCTAGAAATTTTAACTCGGGGAAGGGGAAAGGTGGCTCATGTAGCCAGGCAATATTACATACCTTATAAATTAGGGTTTTATCCCCTCTGGTTTATATAAACACTGTTATTTATCTAATTTGTTATAATTAAAAACTCAAGTTTTACCATTAGGTCTAAGGATTTGCATGTTGAGTTCTCTAATATGCTGTTGATTATAGAAACTGTGACATAAAAGAATGATACTCTCTTGGTCAAGATCATTGGGAACCAGGAATACATGTATACATGTATAAACACACACACACGTGTGTGTGTGTGTATATATATATATATATATATCACCAGGACATATATATAAAACTGGGGGTGTATAACTGTATATATATATAAATGTGTGTAGATATATACATATATATATACACACACATATACACACACATACGTATATGTATAGATATAGATATAGCTATAGGTATACATAGTTTTTCTACCTTCATGGTCAAAACCTCTTAAACCCTAAAATAGCTGAAAGTGTCAGATTGGCAGAATTTCTAGATTAAAATATTCATCCCTCAAAATAATAAGCATACATAACAAACCTTAGCTAAGGTATTCAAAACATGTTAGTTTTTTGATGTTTAAAATAATTTTTAGTGAGTGATAAAACACTTAAAGTTGATAACACATTAAGCTCCCTGGGCAGGGGGAGGGCAGCACCCATTTTGATAGCTACAGGTAGCACTTTTCCCCTGCTGGAGCCAGGGAGGCTGGACAGCTTGGTTCCAAGGCTTGTCCCCATGGCCCAACACACCAGCTGTGGAAGTCTGCAGCCAGAGTGCCTCTTCAGGCATAAACCTGACCCATCCTTTCTCATTGGGTGGGGCTTCCCTGCAGGATCTCCAATAACTCCAGCTGGAGTCTCAGGGACACAATTCGGATCTCCCTGGGCCTGAGGCCCAAAAGGGAGGGATGGCCACAGTCTCTGAGAACCAGCAGACTTAGCCTATCCTCCCGGTAGTTTTGAGGAATCCGGGCAGCACAGATGAGTGGGTTCCCCCTGAGTGAAGCACACCCTCTCCACCAAGGGACAAAGTGCTTCATTAAACAGGTCCTGCTCCCCATGCCACCCAACTGGGTGAGATCCTCCAACAGAGGTTGTCAGATACTCTATACAGGAGTGATCCTACTGGCATCAGGTTGGTGCCCCTTGAGGTCAGAGGTCCCAGAAGAAGGAGCAAGCACCCACCTTTGCTGTTCTTCAGTCTCCTTGAGTGACATCTCTTGACACAGGAGTGAATCAGATGAATAGGGCCTGAAATGAACCCCCAGCAAACTGCAAGAACCCTACAGAAGAGGGACCTGACTACTGAAAGAAAAACAAAAAGCAGAAAGCAACAAAAAAGGCCCCACAAAAACCCCATCCAAGGGTCAGCAGCCTCAAAGACTGAAACTAGACAAACTCATGATGATGAGAAAGAATCAACAAAAAAAATGCTGAAAACTCAAAAGGCCAGAGTGCCTCTTCTCCCCCAGATGATCACACTGTCTCTCCATCAAGGGCACAGAAAAGTATGGAGGATCAGATGGACGAATTGACAGAAGTAGGCTAAAGAAGATGGGTAATAAAAAACTATGCTGAGCTAAAAGAGCATGTTCTGACCCAAGGCAAAGAAGCTCAGAACATTGATAAAAGGTTAGAAGAATTGCTAACTAGAATAACCAGTTTAGAGAGGAACATAAATGACCTGATGGAGCCGAAAAACACAGCATGAGAATTTCAAGAAGCATACACAAGTATCAACAGCCAAATTAACCAAGCAGAAGAAAAGATATCAGAATTTGAAGACCACCTTACTGAAATAAGTCATGCAGACAAGAATACAGGAAAAAACAATGAAAAGGAATGAACAAAGCTTCCAAGAAATATGGGACTTTATAAAAAGACTGAACCTACAATTGATTGGAGTACCTGAAGGAGATGGGGAGAATGGAAAGGAGCTGGAAAACACACTTTAGGATATTATCCAAGAGAATTTCCCCAACCTAGCAAGACAGGCCAAAATGCAAATTCAGGAAATACAGAGAACATTATTAAAATACTCTGCAAAATGATCACTCCCAAGACACATAATCATCAGATTCTCCAAGGTTGAAATGAAGGAAAAACTGTTAAGGGCAGCCAGAGAGAAAGGCCAGATCACCTACAAAGGAAAGCCCTTCAGACTAATAGTGGGCTTCTCAGCAGAAACTCTACAAGCCAAAAGAGATTGGGGGTCATTCAACATTCTTTTTTTTTTTTTTTTTTTTTTTTGAGACGGAATCTTGCTCTGTCACCTAGGCCAGGGTGCAATGGTGCAATCTTGGCTCACTGCAACCTCTGCCTTCCAGGTTCAAGTGATTCTCCTGCCTTAGCTTCCTGCACATGCCACCATGCCTGGCTAATTTTTTGTATTTTTAGTAGAGATGGAGCTTTACTGTGTAGCCAAGATGGTCTCAATCTCCTGACCTTGTGATCCACCCGCCTTGGCCTCCCAAAGTGCTGGGATTACAGGCTTGAGCCACCACGCCTGGCAAACATCTTAAAGAAGAGAATTTTCAACCTAGAATATCATATCCAGCCAAGCTAAGCTTCATAAGTGATGGAGAAATGAAATCCTCTCCTGACAAGCAAATGCCGAGGGACTTCGTTACTACCAGGCCTGCCATGCAAAAGCTTCTGAAAGAAGCACTAAATATGAAAAGGCAAAACCGGTACCAGCCACTGCAAAAACATACCAAAATGTAAAGACCAATGACACTAAGAAGAAACTGCATCAACTTGTGTGCAAAATAACCAAATAGGATCATGATGATGGATCAAATTCACACATAACAATACCAACCTTAAAAGTAAATGGGCTAAATGCCCCAATTAAAAGACACAGACTGGCAAATTGGATAAGGAGTCAACACTCATTGATTTGCTGTATTCAGGAGACCCATCTTACGTGCAAAGACACACACAGGCTCAAAATAAAGGCTAAAAATTTACCAAGAAAATGGAAAGAAAAACACACAAATAAAAAAAAACAGGAGTTGAAATCCTAGTCTCTGACAAAACAAACTTTAAACTAACAAAGATCAAAAAAGACAAGGAGGAGCATTACATAATGGTAAAGGGAACAATTTAACAAGAAGAGCTAACTATTCTAAATATATATGCAGCCAATACAAGAGCACTCAGATTCATAAAACAAGTTCTTAGAGACATATAAAGAAACTTAGACTCCCACAAAATAATAGTGGGAGACTTTAAAACTCACTGCCAGGATTAGACAGATTAAGAGGACAGAAAATTAACATGGATATTCAGGACTTGAACTCAGCTCTAGATCAAGTGGACCTAGTAGATGTCTACAAAACTCTCTACCCTAAATCTACAGAATATACACTCTTCTCAGTGATACATGGCACTTATTCTAAAATTGACCACATAATTGGAAGTAAAACACTCCTCAGCAAATGCAAAATAACCGAAATCATAACAAACAATCTTTCAGACCATAGTGCAATCAAATTATAACTCAGGATTAAGAAATTCACTCAAAACCACACAATTTCAAGGAAATTGAACAACCTGATCCAAGTAACTCCTGGGCAATTAATGAAATTAGGATAAAAATCAAGAAGTTCTTTGAAAACAGTGAGAACAAAGAGACAGGGTACCAGAATCTCTGGGACAAAACTGAAACAGTGTTAAGAGGCAAATTTATAGCTGTAAATGCCCATATCAGAAAGCTAGAATGATCTCAAATCAACACTCCAACATCACAACTAAGAGAGCTAGAGAGGCAAGAACGAACTAATTTAAAACCCAGCAGAAGACAAGAAATAACTAAGATAAGAGTAGAATTGAAGGAGACAGAGACACAAACAGCCCTCCAAAAAATCAATGAATCCAGGAGCTGGTTTTTTGAAAAAATTAACAAAGCAGAATGACCACCAGCTAGACTAATAAAGGAGAAGGAGAAAAGAACTAAGTAGACACAATAAAAAGTGATAAAGTGGATATCACCACTGACCCCATCAGAGATACAAACTACCATCAGAGAATACTATAAACACCTCTACACAAATAAACTAGAAAATCTAGAAGAAAGTGATAATTTCCTGGACACATCCACCGCACCAAGACTAAACCAGAAAGAAGTCGAATCCCTGAAGAGACCAATATCAAGTTCTGAAATTGAGGCAGGAATTAATAGCCTACCAACCAAAAATAAATCCAGGACCAGACGGATTCACAGCTAAATTCTACCAGAAATAGAAAGAGGAGCTGGTACCATTTCTTCAGAAACTATTCCAAACAATTGAAAAGGAGAGACTCCTCCCTAACTCATTTTATAAAACCAGCATCGTCTTGATACCCAAACTGACAAGATACACAGCAAAAAAAGAAAGCTTCAGGACAATATCCCTGATCAACATTGATGCACAAATCCTCAATAAAATACTGGCAAACAAATTCAGCAGCACATCAAAAAACTTATCCACACTATCAAGTAGGCTTCATCCCTGGGATGAAGAGGTCCTGAAGAGAGTGCTAAATATGGAAAGAAAAGACTATTACTGGCCACTACAAAAACACACATAAGTACACAGAGTGATGACACTATAAAGCAACCACACAAACAAGTCTGCATAATAACCAGCTAACAATATGATGACAGGATCAAATCCATATATATTAATACTAACCTTGAATGTAAACAGGCTAAATACTCCAATTAAAAGGCACAGAATGGCAGGTTGGATAAAGAAACAAGATCTTACTGTATGCTGTCTTTAACAGCCCTATCTCACATATAATGACACCTATAGGTTCAAAGTAAAGGGATGGGGGAAATTCTACCAAACAAACAGAAAACAGAAAAAAGCAGGGATTGCTATTCTAATTTCAGACAAAACAGGTGTTAAGCCAACAAAGATCAAAACAGACAAAGAAGACCATTACACAATAGTAATGGCTCAGTTCAACAAGAAGACCTGACTATTCTAAATATATATGCACCCAACACAGGAGCATCCAGTTTTAATAAACAGGACTTAATAGACATCTACAGAACTCTCCATCCAAAAACAACCAAATATACGTTCTTCTCATCTGTGCATGACACATACTCTAAAATTAACCACACAAGTAATTATAAAACAATCCTTAGCAAATTAAAAAAGAAAACCTGAAACATGAAATCATACCTAGTACATTCTCAGACCACAGAACAATTAAAATAGAAACAAATACTAGGAAAATTGCTCAAAACCATTCAATTACATGTAAATCAAAAAACTTGCTCCTGAATAATTTTGGGGTTAATAATGAAATTAGGGCAGAAATCAAGAAATACTTTAAAACCATTGAAAACAAAGATATAACATATCAGGATATCTGGGACACAGCTAAAGCAGTGTGAAGAGGGAAGTTTATAGCACTAAACATACACATCGAAAAGTTAGATCTCAAATTAACAACCTAACATCACATGTGAAAGAATTAGAGAAACAAGAGCAAACTAAGTCCAAAACAAAATAAAAGAAATGACCAAAATCAGAGCTAAACCAAAAAAAAAAAAATTGAGATGTGAAAAACCATACAAAAGATCAATGAACCCAGGGGATGGTTCTTTAAAAGAATTAATAAGACAGATGGACTGCTACCTAGACTAATAAAAAATGAAAGAAGATCCAAATAAACACAATCAGAAATAATAAAAGACACATTACCACTGACCCCACAGAAACACAAAAACCTGCAGAGACTACTATGAGTACCTCCATGCTCACAAGCTAGAACACCTAGAAGAAATGGATGAATTCCTGAAAACATACAACCTACCAAAATTGAACCACGAAAAAATTGAATCTCTGACCAATAACAAGTTCTAAAATGGAATCAGTAATACATAGCTTCAAAAAAAATCTAAGACCAGACAGATTCATAACCAAATTCTACTAGATGTATAAAAAAGAGCTAGTATGGGCTGGGTGCGGTGGCTCACGCCTGTAATCCTAGCACTTTGGGAGTTGGGTGGGCAGATCGCCAGAGATCAGGAGTTTGAGACCAGCCTGGGCAACATGGTGAAACCCTGTCTCTACCAAAACACAAAAAATTAGCCAGATGTGGCGGCATGCGCCTGCAGTCTCAGCTACTTGAGAGGCTGAGGCAAGAGAATTACTTAGGAGGTTGCAGCAAGCCAAGATCATGCTACTGCACTCCAGCCTGGGTGACAGAGCAAGATTCCATCTCCAAAAAAAAAAAAAAAAAAAGAAAAAGCTAGTATTACTCCTACTGAAATAATTATTCCAAAAAATTGTGAAGGGGGAATCTTCCATAACTCATACTATGAGTCAAGAATCATCCTGATACCAAAACCTAGCAGAAACACCACAAAAGAGGAAAATGTAAGGCCAATATCCTTGATGAACATCAA
This sequence comes from Pongo abelii, assembly GCF_028885655.2. Classification (NCBI taxonomy): domain Eukaryota; kingdom Metazoa; phylum Chordata; class Mammalia; order Primates; family Hominidae; genus Pongo; species Pongo abelii. The sequence goes on along the minus strand of NC_071997.2, from coordinate 79,654,169 downwards.
TGCAAAAATCCCCAACAAAATACTAGCAAACCAAATCCAGCAGCAAAGCAAAAAGCTAATCCACTCAATTAAGGAAGCTTTACCTCTGGGATGCAAGGTTAGTTCAATAAACGTAAATCAATACATATAATTCATCACATAAACAGAACTAAAGACAAAAACCACATGATTATCTCAATAGATGGGGAAAGGCTTTTGGTCAAATTCAACACTTTTTCATGTTAAAAACCCTCAACAAACTGAGCATTGAAGGAACTTCTGGCAAAATAATAACACCCAAAATAATAAGAGCCATTCATGACAAACCGACAGCCAACAGCATAATAATTGGGCAAACACTGGAAGCAACCACCCTTGAAAACCAGAACAAAACAAGGTTGTACCATCTCACTGCTTCTATTCATAGTACTGGAAGTCCTGGCCAGAGCAATCAGGCAAGAGTGGGAAATAAAAGGAAACCAAATAGAAAGATAGGAAGTCAAACCATCTCTATTTACAGATTCTATATCTAGAAAATCCCATAGTGTCTGCCCACAGGCTCCTTAATTTGATACATAACTTCAGAAAAGTTTCAGGATACAAAAATCAATGTATAAAAATCAGTTGCTTTCCTACACACCAACATCCAAGCTGAGAGCCAAATCAAGAACACAATCCCATTTACAGCATGCATAAAGAGAATAAAATACATAGGAATACAGCAAACCAGAGAGGTGAAAGATCTATACAATAACAACTACAAAACACTCCTCAAAGAAATCAGAGATAACATATACAAATGAAAAAACCACTCCATGTTCATGGATAGGAAAAATCAATATTTTTAAAATGGCCATACTGCCCAAAGCAATTTAATATTCACCGCTGTACCTATCAAACTACCAATGATATCCTTCACAGAGTTAGAAGAAACTATTTAAAAATTCATATGGAAGTCGAGCACAGTGGGTCACGCCTGTGATCCAAGCACTTTGGAAGGCTGAGGCAAGTGGATCATTTGAGGTCAGGAGTTCCAGACCATCCTGGCCAACATGGTGAAAGCATATCTCTACTAAAAATGCAAAAATTAGCTGGGCGTTGTGGCACGTGCCTCTAATTCCAGCTACTCAGGAGGCCAAGGCAGGAGAATCACTTGAACAGGGAAGCAGAGGTTGCAGTGAACCGAGATCCTGCCACTGCACTCCAGCCTGGGTGACAGTGAGACTGTCAAAAAAAAAAAAAATTCATATGGAACCAAAAGAGCTTGAATAGCGGAGGCAATCCTAAGCAAAAAGAAAAAAACTGAAAGCATCTCATTCCTGGACTTCTATACTGCAAGTCTACAGTGACCAAAACAGCATGGCACTGGCACAAAAACAGAAACATAGACCAATGGAACAGAATAGAAAGCCCAGAAGTAATGCCACACACCTACAACCATATGATTGTCCACAAAGTGGACAAAAGCAAGGAATTGGGAAAAGACTCCCTAATCAATAAATGGTGCTGGGATAATTGGCTAGCCATATGCACGAGACTGAAGCTGGGCTCCTTCCTTACACCGTATACAAAAATCAACTCAAGGTGGAATAAAGACTTAAATCTAAAACCAAAAACTACACAAACTTTGCAGTATAACCTAGGAGTTGTTGACCATGTAAAAATTTCATGATGATGATGCCAAAAGCAATTGCAACAAAAACAAAAATTGACAAATGGGCCCTAAAGAAGAACTTTTGCATAGCAAAAGAAATGATCCACAGAATAAACAACCAACCTACAGAATGGTAGAAAATTTTTGCAACCTATGCATCTGACAAAGGTCTAATATCCAGAATCTATTAGCAACTTAAACAAATTTACAAGCAAAAAATAGCCCCATTAAAAAGTGGGCAAAGGACATGAATACAAACTTTTCAAAAGAAGACATACACATGGCCAAGAAGCATATGGAAAAAATGTTCATCATCACTATCATTACAGAAACGCAAACAAAACCACAATGAGATATCATCTCAAATCTGTCAGAATGTCCATTATCAAAAAATCAAAAAATAACAGATGCTGGTGAGGTTGCAGAGAAAAGGGAATGCTTATACACTGTTGGTGGAAGGGTAAATGAGTTCAACCATTATGAAAAGGAGTTTGGTGATTTCTCAAAGAACTTGAAGCAGAATTACCATTCAACCCAGCAATCTTACTATTTCATATATACCCAAACAAATATAAATTGTTTTACCATTAAGATATATGCACACATATGTTCATTGCAGAACTATTCACAATAGCAAAGACATGGAATTGACCTAAATGCCCATCAATGGTAGACTGGATAAAGAAAATGTAGTACATATACACCATGGAATATTATGCAGCCATACAACAGAATGAGATCATGCCCTTTGCAACCACATGGATGAAGCTGGAGGCTATTATCCTAAGCAAACTAACAGAAACAGAAAACCAAATACCACATGTTCTCACTTATAAGTGGTAGCTAAACACTGAGTATATATGGACACAAAGAAGAAAACAACAGGATCTGGGGCCTACCTGAGGGTCGAGGGAGGAAGTAGGGTGAGAACTGAAAAACTACCTGTCAGGTATTATGCTTATTACCTGGGTGACAAAATAATCTGTACATAAAACCCCTGTGACAAGCAATTTACCTACATAATAAACCAGCATGTGTTCCCCTGAAGCTAAAATAAAAGTTAAAAAAATTGGCCGGGCGCGGTGGCTCACGCCTGTAATCCCAGCACTTTGGGAGGCCAAGGCGGGCGGATCATGAGGTCAGGAGATCGAGACTATCCTGGCTAACATGGTGAAACCCCATCTCTACTAAAAAAATGCAAAAAATTAGCCAGGCGTGGTGGCGGGTGCCTGTAGTCCCAGCTACTCGGGAGGCTGAGGCAGGAGAATAGCTTGAACCCAGGAGGCGGAGCTTGCAGTGAGCCGAGATCCCGCCACCGCACTCCAGCCTGGGCGACAGAGCAAGACTCCGTCTCAAAAAAAAAAAAAAAAAAATTGTTTATGTATGTTTTATCACACCAGCATATATAAAAAGCCTTAAACGAAATTAGAAAATTGCCTTTTTCTTTCTTGTTTCTGCCACAGATCTACACAGTGCTCCTTTTTTTAGTTGTTACTTGAATGATAATTGAATTAATGGGTGTTCAAAAAGATTTAAATCACAGTACAATTTCCTAGCTCATTAATGATGATAGAGACTTAAAAAATGTTACAGAGGAAATTCATTAACCATTTACCTCTCTTTCCCTCCTATTTACCTTGAAATTTTATGGCTTCATTGAGTTATTAACTGACTGTGATTATAAATCAAAATTAAATGAAGAAGGGGTAAATTATACAGTAACCTATTAAAGATTTTTGATTAATTTAATTAGCTTATTTTATATTGTTTCTGTACTACCATTTTATTTTGTATTATTTCTGTACCTTCATAGGTTCATTAAAGGCAGTAAAAAATAATTCTTTTTCTTTTGTACTACAAAGCTTTCTACGTGCCATTCCACAGACCTTATCACATTGTACTGGAGTCACCTGCATACTTTCCTGATTTTCCAGTGGACTGTGAGCTCTTTGAAAGAAAGACTCTATTGTATCATTTTACTATCTTCAATACAAAATACTTAATGAATACGTGAATTAATAAATCAAGGAGTGAATGAAATTTTCTTTACTGCAGTAGATGCCAAATATAAAAAGATGGCTAAAATACAGTCTCAACTTTTGAAGACCTTATAATACACTGAAGAATGGATATAAAGAAACAGTTACTAAAATATAACTATAATTATATAGTTATACAAATAGAAATACAGAGAAAGAGCACCTAAGAAGGAGGAGGGATACTTGTGAAGTCTCGGCAGAGAGCTTTGGGAAAGATCTTATTGAAGAATGCCTGAGTGGGTCTCCATCAGAAGAAGGAGAGAGTGTGGGAAAAAAGAGTACACAAATTAGAGTAGAAAATGGGAGCAAGCCATAAAGATGATAAACAGTGTGTTGAATATGATGAATTAAAAGTAGTTACATTTTATGGACCACTGGGGAGAGAGATGCTTAGAGACAAGGTTGGAGAGGTAGATCAGGCTGGGCTCTTGATTTAGGAGCTTGTGTTTTATCTTTTAGGTAATGAAAAATCATTGAGGGGCTTAAAGGTGAACAATGACATGGTCAGATATATTCTTTGCATGGGAAAAAGTTGAATATAAAGGGACCGGATGCTATTTTCCTAATCCTAGTAAGATAGTTGAGGGCTTAAACTAGGGTGGATGCAGGAAAGACGAGGTGAAAAGTTGTATAAATGTAGAATTCTTTCTTCTCTGTGAAGAAAAATAGCCTTCTCGCTATCATTTTATAACACTTAGCACAATGCATTAGAGTCAACCACATTTAATTTGAGTCAAACTTGACATTTGATCTGGTGTGGGAGATATGTGAATGGGAGAAGCCAAAAATGTATCCAAGATTTCCAGTTTGGTTTATTGGAAGGAGAGTGGTGTTGAAACAGCAACCGAGAGATAGGCAAATATGAATGAAGTAGAATTCAGAATTAGGCAATGCTTAGTCATTTCTTGATTCATTGAGTTTCAGATTTCTGCAATATTTTAAGGTAGAGATCTTCCACAGATAGTTGACTGTGAAGCTGGATATAAGTGTGAAGTACAGTCAAGATACCTAGAGTCAAGATAGTGATATTAGCTGTGTCTGGATGTTGAAATGCTAGCAGACGAAAAAAAAAATCCAAGCAGAGAGTATAGAACAAGAAGAAAAACAGTCTGAGACGACAGCCTTATGAACTAGCTCTAGTTAATGGTGGACATAAAAGAACTCATGAAAATACACATGGTAAGACACGGTATAGATAATACATACATGGTAAGATAAGATACACATAGTTCAGAGATGATATGGTAAGACATAGAATAGAAGTTTGTTGTCTGAGGACTTAATGGAGTAGAAAATCTTAATGTTAAAGAGTAAAAAATTGTTTCAAATCCAATAGTATTTCAATAATGACATCTTAAAAGAATGTGCCCCGGACTTGACAGGTTGGGAGCTATTGGTGGCCTTGCCAAGAACAGTTTCAGTAGAAAGCAGAGACAAGGGCCAGGTTGCCATTGTAAAGGACAGAATCTCTCAAAGGTTCTTACTATGCTCTGGGTCATCAAAGCTTCAAGAAGTACTGAATTGAAAATTTGGCTTACATTTATTTATTTATTTATTTATTTATTTATTTATTTATTTATTTTTAATCTGGTCCTTCACACTTCACAAGTCAAATTTTTTTTCAAGAAATCCAAATTAACAAAACAATGGGATCTGTGTTCATTAGAACACACTTTTAGACGGATGAATCATAAGCTGTATGTATTTATATTGAAACCCAAACAAAATGACACATTGAAAGAAATCATCTTAAAGGGAGAGCAGAAGAGATTTGTAATGAGGAATAATGTTATAAATAATTCCTAAAAATGTAAAAGTGACTATTTCTAAATATCCTCAACTTGTAAGAGAATACCAGTGTTCCTTGACATTTGGCCCAGCTGTATATAGACAAAGACATGCTGAAAAGAGGAATAACAATATTGCTTTTGGAGGGATTTTTATATTTATTCATCTAGATTTGAACAGAAATTAAATAATACCTTAGTATATTGTTCTGAGCCAGAGGTTAGTGAAAATGCTGATGTAAGAAGAGCAAAACACTTGATCTATCATTCATAGCCTCCAAACTTGTCAGAAATGCTATTTTCTTTCTGATACAATTTCTTTTCCCAGATTGGAAAATATAATACCATCAAGCACCCAGGCACCTGTGTATTTAGAATCCATTACGATGGTATCCTCAGACTTCTCACACAAAGGTGCCTGGCCTACAGACACTTTTTAATATTATAATACATTCACATGTGAAAAAAGTTAATAGAATATTGTTTGCTTTTTGTATCTTCTCTCTTTCCCTTGACTCTTTCAATTATAAGTTTATGTTTGAGTGTATGAGGGAGAGAGAAAGTCATTTTTATTTTTATTCTTCAGGAATAAAATAATTTCCTTAGAAGTAAATGGAAAAATCTAACACAGACCAGAGCAAAATCACTGATATTAGGAACACCTACACCAAAGTGAATCCATCATCAAATGAGACAGTTTAATATATACAGACACCACTGATTCTCCCTACACCACCATTGCCCATTTTATCTCAAAGAACTTTGAATCTAAATAATTTGCTATCTGTAGCTCCAGGAAGAACCTGAAAACCAGTTAGGAATCTGTGAGCAAAGACTTGATAGTTCTCCCCACTCATGTGCATTATCTGTTCTCTTGATGCTAATTGAATCTTTTCTTACACACTGGCTCACAATTACAACCAGAAAACCCAACCAAAATATCAAATAATCACTGTAACAAAATATCCAATCTGGAATAGGGAAAATAGATTGCAGCAATCATAGAAAATCTGTTTTGTGTTACTTATATCTTTATCAAGACACTACTAAGTAGTCCCTCTCATAAAAAAAAAAAAGAGAAGCAATTGAAAATTAATCAACTACACCTATAAATACCTACTGCTCATCTGATCTGTGCAGATCCTTCACCAGGTGCTATGCAGGATAAAGGAATCATGTGATGATCCACACCTTCAAGAACTAAGCTAACTTAAGGCGTGAATGCACAGATGTGCTTCTTGGAGTCATTTCCAAAATGGGGTTTTTCTCTGAAGCTCCATCTGTATAAGATGTTACTAAAAACATTTAAGCTCTCACACTGTCTTCCTTCCTGCAATAGCTACCTCATAACCAACGTCACAATTTTGTAAGGCAGTGATACTATTCAATTATAGTGGACAAAAGGGCATGGGCAAAACAAACAAAAATGTACTTATTTCAGTGAAAAAGAAAAAAAAAAGCCCTGTTATTTCCTTAAAGGTAATATCAGCAGAAATGACAGTGGTGATAAAAATGTTATCATTTTGTAAGCATTTATTATCTGTCAGGCAGGAGACTTAGAGCTTTACAAATCCTAATTCACTTAAGTCTGCCAAGAACAGTTTAAAGCAGATAAAATCCTGATTTTACTAACACAGATAGCAAAGATAATAAATATTAAACAACTTGTCCAAAGTTACATAGTTGGGAAATAAGGAAACTAGAGTTCAAACCCATATCCTTAAACACTACACTATTCTGTCTTACGTACGCATGCCACTCTAGACTTTACAAATCCATATAACATATTTAAACAGACTCCTAAACTGTCTTTTGTCCACTGAATCCTATAATGAGAGACCACCTTTATAACCCTCAGTTATTTTCATCAGTAAAGTAGGATCATATTACCTGTTGTGATATTGCATTTCTCAAAGGTTGCCAAATGTTGCACAAGTGCTTGTTAAAAACACAATTTTGGCCTTCTTCTATTGAGAAGTATGGTCTGTATTTCACTTCCTTGAATATGGTAAGGTCTATAACTATGACACAACTGAATCTATGTGACATCCAAGGCAAACTGATAAAAAGTTATTGAGCTTCCTCCTGGTTCTCCTGAGGCGCTCATCCAAGGAACCCAGGTGCCATGTTGTGGAGAAGTCAAGTAGCTACATGGAAAAACAATTTGTGCGTGGTCTTGCTACAGCCTCAACTAAGGCAATGCCAGCTACCTTCTAGCATAAACCATCAGACAAATGAATGAGTATGCCTTTAGATTATTCCAATTTTTAGCATCTGAGCTGCCCCAAATTATGTCTTGTGGGGCTGAGACAAACTCTGCACACTTAGCCCTGTTCAAATTTCACATCTGTGAACAAAATAAATGTTGTCATTTACTTTAGGCCACTAAATTTTGGATCAGTAGGCTACACAGAAATACATAGCCACAACATCTGTCTTAATTCACAGTATAGTGTGTTCTAAACGAGATAATGCATACTAATATTGCAAATAACTGAGAAAATATGTGATTATTATTGCCTTTGCTTGTGTTATAATCACTCTATGGAGTCACTTCAAATAATTACATTTATTCTAATATCTTTTATTTCTCCTACTAAAAGTATGGTCCACAAATCAGCAGCATAAATGTAACCTGGGAGATTGTTAGACATGCAGAATCTGGGATCCCACCCCAGATCTACTGAATCAGAATTCTGCACTTTGACAAGATCCCTTGGTGATTCCTATGCATATTAAGTTTTGTAAGTACCAGGAGAGACCACTTGAGCAGGTCAGTAATTGTTGTGTAAGGTAGTTCCATGATTAATCACGTGTATTGGCAGCCTAAGCAAGCTACTACTTCTATGGATAGACATTAGCTCCTAGTCTTCTATAAATAGTAATGGTGATCCAATAAGAAAACCTCTGCATTTTCATCAGGAAATTCATGAGAAATAAAAACCTTTAAAAGTTCTCTCTTTCAAGATGTGTGGAAGGTTGACAGAAGCAACCCAGCATGATCTGACAGATGGTGTATGTCAGATGAATGAGTGGAAAAGAAGAAAAAGAGCCAGCCTTTCAAAATTCCTGATTATAGTTTTACCAAAGAGCTGCCTTTAGGCCAATTTTTCAGAGTCTAGTAGCTTCCAAATGTTTTGGATCAAGGGCTCACTATTCCAATATTTTGTAGGTAACTGGCTAGCTGGATTGGCAATTACCTACATGGATAAAAGTGAGCATTCCTGTCTGTACTTTTTTTTAAAAAAAAAAATTAAAACTAGTGGTTTGAGAAATGAATACAAATCATTAATAAGGTACTGTGAGACCAGAGCCTCTTCAAGTTTAATTTAACCTGGTGTGTCCACTCCAAGATTTCTATCATATCTTAACTTTAAATACTCTTTGGCCCTTACCCTTAATCTAAATATTAGTTTGGATATACTTATGTAAACAATAAATGTGCAAGGCCCATACCATTACTTAGATGCTGTAAACATGGTTAAGGACTGCAGAAAAATAACTAGGACTCCAAGAAACAGCATATATGTCTGAAAATGGGAAAAAAATCCAAGCCAAGCCGATGTGTCTTAAAATGGATTTAAAAACGTGGTATCTTTATTAACCATAATAGTAACCATAAATCTCATCATTATTATGTATTTGAAGCTTTCTAGTTGTCCCTGTCAATATCTCTGTGAGATTAGCAATCATCTATTTTCACATTTCCAATGAAGAAGGTAAAACACAATGAGCATAGGAGATTAATATAAGGTAACATCTCCAGTTAGCTGTTTGTGGTTGAGAAAAAGAAACTACTATTCATATTTCCCAACTCCCTGTGGGAACTTATTGCTTTAGAAAATAAAAAAAGATACCTAAATTTTAGGTACGAGTTATAACTAAAAGCCACACATATGGAACCATAGTCTCTAACACAACATTGTTCAATTTCGGTAGGACGTTCTTCAACTGTGGCAATGCTCTTTAGCTACGCTGCCCCATATGGTAACTATTAGGCACGTGTGTCTAGTTGCATGAAATAATGGCTATTGTGACTAAGAAACAGAATTTTGGGGTTTGTTCCATTTTAATTAATTTAAGTTAAATGTAATTTTGCTCCAAAGAATGGAAGCATGAAAGATTGAGAGCCAGGCTTTGGAAAACCCATCCTCCAGCAACGATTTCTAAGCGTCTTGCACAAGGCACCTGCAAAAACCCCAGAACAAGAAAGAAAGGAAAATGATAGAGTGACTATAGGCCAGTGAACTGGGAGTCTGGGGAATCAGATTAGAGTCTTGAACTCAGCTATCTCATTTGCAAAATAAAGGCATTGAAGTCGATATGTTCTAAAGCATTTTTCAGTTACAAAATTATGTGACTTTAGCTAGATGACAATTGGTTTCTTCCTGCCCCTTTCTCTGTTTTCTCTGCCTTTAGCATCATCCTGAGGTTCCTTCTAACCTCACCAAATTCAAAAACACCATTTTCAATTGGCAGTTTCATGTCTTCTCATAAGCAAATTAAGGATAATTTTCTTGTGGTTATCACTTTCCACTTTAAAAGAGCCAGGTAGCACACTCATCCAGCTGCTGATATCCCACAAAAGCAATTAATTCAAAGCATGACTTTGTTCTTCCTATTCTCTTGTCCTTTCAGAGTCATGAATCACTGTTATTTGGACTTAGTACTTATTCTTACTTTGCCTTAGGATGTTCCAATTTTTTTTTTTTTAACAATGGTCTCTTCCACATCTACACTAATAAATAAGCTCTATGCCCTAGGCAATTCCTTTTTCTTACTTCACATTAAATGCAAATGGGAAAAAATGATATAAAATCCTCCATTTCCTGATAACTTCTCTTTAATTCTCTACTCTTCAACTTTACTAGGGCCAGTTTGCTTTCATGTATGTTTCAAATACATCTGCAATATCTTTTCCTTAGTAAGAATCCTGTCTGAATGAAATATTTTTCTTTTCCAGTCCCTGTCCTTTTAACTTGTTTCTTCTATTCACTTTCAAACCATCTCTTTTCCTATCAACCTTCTTAGATTAAAAATAAAAGTTATTCATCAATTTCAATCAGATCATTTTAGTTTCCTATGCTCTTCAGCTAACATTCAGATTGAACCCAATTTAAGAAAATTTGCATCTCTTCTAGTTGAAGAAATGTGCTTAGGGGCTTAAAGTGATTTTGAAGACATTTCACTTTTGAAAATAGATTTCCTACAAGGTATTAAATCCAGTGAAACACATTTAGGGCATTAATTTTCAGAAAGTCAGTATCAATCTATTTCCTACAATTCTTGGGATTTTGTGTTTTTAGAATATTGATATAAAAGCAGGAAATGAATAAGAAAATATCCAAGATCCCAATCCTGTGTTTCTGACGGCTAGGAACAGGATAAAGAGCATCTAAATGTAATGCACTGCTATAGTCTGAATGTTTGTGTCCCTCCAAAATTCATTATGTTGAAACCCCAATGCAAGAATATTAAGCGGTGGGACTTTGGGGAGTTGATTAGGTCATGGAGGCTCCACCTTCATCAATGGAATTAGTCCCTTAGAAAAGAGGCCTGAGGAAGCATATTTACCCCTTTGCCACGTGAGAACATAGTAACAAGGTGCCATCTATGAAGCAGATAGTAAGTTCTCACCAGATACCAGATCTGCCAGGGCCTTGATCTTGGATTTTCCAGGCTCCAGAACCATGTGAAATAAAGTTCTGTTGTTTATAAACTACTCAGTCTTTGGAATTTTGTTACAGCAGTTCAAACAGACTAAGACAGACATGGAGTTTCAAAAGATTCAAATTGGCCTCATAATAAATCTCCAGTCTGGAGGACTCAGGAGAAATAAGATGAGTTTCAGAGATTTCCAGATGAAGCTACGCTGAGAAAGGCTCCTCAGAAAATATCCACACTGATTCAGGTCCCCAAGAATTTTGAACATAACCTAAAGCTGACTGAGAGAAACACTCTCTGTGGACCCAAACTGATTCTGGAAAGAGTGGGACTGTCAGGACAACTTTGCCCAAGCCTCCAGCTCTTCTAGTTTCCCATTTTTTCATGTGGAACTCACTTCAAAGTACTGGGAAGTTCAGGATTCCCATGAATACTACTTTAAGCTTGAATAATCAATAGTTATGTTTCTATGGTCTGGTACCATAGAATTCCAACAAGAATTCTAGTTCTATTGGGAATTTTATCCATTCTCACTTATCAAGCTGTCTCCTATTCTTTCTGAATAATTAAGAAATCTGTGTGGCCTTGCTTTCTCTCAGAGTTAATCACAACAATATTTCCTTTCAAGCTGCTGTTTCTTAAGGCATTGGAATGTCAATGGACTACCCTAGTGAAGGCAGCTATTTTTATTGTTTTTCCTCTGAACCACCTCTGGTTTACCAGTCAAAATATTTGTATTCTGTTTATTCTGTCAATTCAATATTATATTTCTCAAATGTTATTACCTGTGTACTCTCCATCATCCAGACAGAGCCTGAGGGAGGATCCAACCTCTGCCACTGCACTTGGCTGAAGGAAACTGGCTGCCATCATCTCTCTCTACACAGGATTCTGAATCCACACTCCAGATGGGACTGTCCACTTCTCTCAGAGCTCCTCTAACCATTACCCCCATGCCTTGGCAACTTGTTTCCAACAGTCACCACCCAACGACCAATCTTCTCAGTCTTCCATTATTCTCCAAACTCTCATTCTATCCCGATTCTTATGCCCCTAATCACAACCAGTCCCTAATGCTACCCCATCTCAGCCCCAACTGCTCTATTGTATCTCTGCAACTCAGACTGTTGGATCAGTAGCTTTTAGTATATTTTCATGATTTTTTCTGAATTTAATGTTCATTATCAGCCCTTAACAGGTATTTATCTAGAACTTTTCAAAAATGTCTCCCCTTTGACCTTTTAGTTGAATGCTAGTTTTCTTTCCTAGTGGTTGGCAAGGTTTCCTCCTTTATCCCCACTTGAGAATCATTCTTCCTGACTCATGGCACATCTGTGAAACATGATGCAACAAGCACAGGCTCCAAAGTCCAATGGTTCAAACCCCAACTCTACTCCTTACTAGCCCTGTAAGGATTGACAATTATTTGACCTCATTCTGCCTCATCTTACTCATTTTTAACATTTTAAAAATAAAATGACAAAAGCACCTTACTCAAAATGATTTTAAGCCTTATAAAATAAACATTAAGTAAATTGACATAAACACAGTACCATAAGCATTACTGATATAAAGTAGATCCACTTTCATTACTGAATTAAAGGTTCTGAGAAGAATTGAAATTAAATAAAATATAGTTTTATTTTATTCAACTCTTCAAAGCATTTTAAAATTTATTTTTAAATCATTAAATAAAATTGCATATATTTAATGTGTATGACATGTTTTGAAATATTAAGCTAATTAATGAATACATTACTTTTTTTTATGGTGAGGGCACTTAAGACTACTCTCTTAGCAATTTTTTAAGAGTACAATATATTTTTATTAACTGTAGTTACCATTATGTCCAATGGATCTCTTGAACTTATTCTTCCTAACTAACTGAAATTTCGTATCCCTTGACCAACATCTTCAAGTGTATTTGATCTCAGAACACTCCGTTCTCTTTTCCTAATGTAACTCATACGTTTTCTTGAAATTCTCATTGCATAGAATTCACTTGGAGAAATGCTGATTTTTAATTTTAAACAAAAACAAACAAATATAAGCACAAGAAAGGTGAAATGAATTCAGTAAGATTATGGTGGTTAATAATAAGTACAAATTCTAAATTACAACCCACATATCCTAGTACTAGAGGATGCTAAAATTTGATTCATAAAAAGAGAACCATAAATAGGTGTTGTAAGGGTTAAATAAGCGTTCTTATTAAATAAGCCAATGTTTCATAAATGCTATTTCATATCATTATTTGAGAGAATGCTTTTCTTTCTCTGGTTTCAGTGTTTCTGTCTTTTCTTTGGTCTTGCAACTGACTAGTTAATTTTTAACAGCAGTTGTTTAGGAGATGATATAAATAAACATATATATGTAGTAAATGCATAAATATTAAATGAGATCTGACAAACACATACATCTGTGAGTGTGACTTACATGCCTACCAGAATATAGAGCATCTTATTCACTCATACTACTTCCCAGTCAATTCCACCAACCCCAGAGAAGCAATAATTTTTCTGACTCATTTTCTTTACAATAGTTTTATCTCTTCTAGAACCTCATATAAATGGAATCATACAATATGTACTCATTTATGTTCCGTTTCTTTCACTACAATAATGTGCAATGAATCCATATTGTTGCCAATATCAGCACTTTATTCCATTTTATTACTCAGTAATAGTTCATTGTATAAATATGTCATTATTTAGTTGTCCATTCTTGTATGGGTAGGTTTTTGGATATTCTCTGTGTATTAGTTTAGGTTCTCCAGAGAAACAGAACCAACAGAATACAAATAGATTTATTATAAGCAATTATCTCATGCAGTTATGGAAGCTGAGAAGTTCCACGATCTTCAGTCAGCAAGCTGGAGACCCAGGAGAATAACTGCTATGGTCTGAATGTTTGTAACCCCCCAAAATTCATATATTCAAATTCTAATCCCCAAGGTGATGGTATCAGGAGGTGGGGCCTTTTGGGAGGTGATTAGGTCATAAAGGTGGAGCCCTTATGAACATAATTGGTGACCTTGTGAAAGAGGCCTCAGAGGCAGGGCGCAGTGGCTCACAAATCCTAACACTTTGGGAGTCTGAGGCGGGCGGATCACGAGGTCAGGAGATTGAGACCATCCTGGCCAACATGGTGAAACTCCATCTCTACTAAAAATACAAAAATTAGCTGGACGTGGTGGTGTATGCCTGTAGTCCCAGCTACTCAGGAGGCTGAGGCAGCAGAATCACTTGAACCTGGGAGGCGGATATTGAGAGCCGAGAACACGCCATTGCACTCCAGCCTGACGACAGAGCAAGACTCCGTCTCAAAAAAAAAAAAAAAGAGGCCCTCAGAGACGACTTATAAAAGAGCATGTGCCCATTTTACCATATAAGTGACCTCAAAAAAGAGGTCTCGCTCCTTGTTCACTTTACCAAGTAAGGACGCAAATAGAAGGTGCCATCTTGGAACCACAGGGTGAGCACCCACCAGACACTAAGTCTACTGGTACTTGGATCTTGGACTTCTACCTTCTAGAACTGTGAGCCATAAATTTGTCTTGTTTATCAGCTACCCAGTTTACGATATTTTGTTATAGCAGCCCAAACTGACTAAGACAGTGACAGTGACTCAAGACTGGCGTAGTTCCAGTCTTAAGTCCAAAGGCCTGAGAATCAGCAGAGCTGATTATGTAAGCTCCAGTTTGAGTACAAGTCCAGTGGTAGAAGACTGATCTCCCAACTTGAATATAAAGGCAGGCAGAGAGTGAGGATTCCCTTTCTGATACTTTTGTTCTATTCAGACCATCAATGGATTAGATGATGCCTTCCTACATTAGACAGGGCAATCTACTTTATTTAGTCTACAGATTCAAATGCAAGTCTCATCTAAAAACACCATCATAGACACACCCAGGATATTGTTTAATCAAATACCTGGGCATGCCATGGCCCAGTCAAGTTGACACAAAATAAACCAACACATCCGTTTGGGGATTTGTAAGTGAATTTGTAAATATACACTTTTATTTCTTTCTAGTAAATCCATAAAAGTGAAATTGTTAGGCTGCCTCATTTTCTAATTTTGGCTAGTCTAGTGGGTATACACTATACTTAATGTGGTTTTAATTTTCATTTTACTAAATTTTACTTTCTTGATGAAAAATATGGATGAGTGCCTTCTTATGTGTGAGTTGGCCATTCGAATATGTTCTTTTGTACAATATTTCTTCCAGTCTTTACCCATTTTTTTGCTGGGTTATTTGATTTTTTATTGTTGAGTTTCAGTTCTTTTTATAGTCTGGATATAAGAGCTTTTGAAAAATATATGTTTTGCATATATATTTTTCTAGCATGTATCTTGCCTTTTCAATTTTTAATGATATCCTTTGATGGACATATGTTTTTAACTTTGATGAAGTCTAATTTCCAATTTTTCTTCTGTAGTTACTTCTGAGTACTGCTTAAAAATCTTTGCCTACTCCCATCATATATAAATATAAATATTTATATAAATATAAATAAAATATATAAATATTTATTTATATATTTTATATATATTTTTATATATATTTGTTGTTCTTGTTCAATGACATTTAGAGTTTAGCTTTTAAGTTTAGGTCTATGATACATATCAAATGAATTTTTCTATATGGGATGAAGCAGAGGTACGTGTTTCCTTTTTTCCTTATAAATACCCCATTGTTTTACCAATATTTGTTGAAAATTATTTCATTCTCCACTGAATAACTTTTTACCTTTGTCACTTTTCAGTTCAACTGTGTACATGTGGATCAACTTCTGTTGATCCTGTTTTGTTCCATTGATCTATTTGCCATCATTATATCAACAACATATTGTCATGTTGATTACTGTCACTTTATAGTAATCTTAAAATCAGGTAATGTAAATATTACATTATTATTTGTCAAGTTTGATGGTTTAGCTGTTTGTACATTTCCAGGTAAATGTAAGAATTAGCTTATTAATTTTATTTTAAAGTACTACTTTGATTATATCTGAAATTGCATTTAATCTATAAATCATTTTAAGGAGAATGTATATACCTTATACTGAGTATTTTCTTCCATCCACAATGTTAAATACTTCTTCCCTTATTTAGGCTTCTTTTCATTCCCTTCGCCTATATTTTGTCACTTTCAGCATAGAAGTATTGCTTAATTTTTGTTACATTTACTACTAAGTACTTCATGGTGTTGATATTATAGTAGATGGGCTTTGAAAAATTTTTTATTTTCCAATTGTTTCCTGTAATCATATGAAAATGATATTGCTTTTTGTATATTGACCTTCAATTTTGCTAAATCGATGTATCCAAGTGTGTTTTTTTCTGTGATGGGAGTATAATTATGTTATTTATAAATATTTTCTGTTTTATTTCCTTCTTTCCAATCTGTTCTTCACTCCCATCAGTTCAGTGACGGATAAAGTTTCCAGAACAACACAATAAAATTTGGTGGTGAACATTCTTATTTCTGATCTCCAGGATTAAGTAAGTAACGATTAAAGAGTAAAGGATGATGGTAGCTACAGTTTCCAGATGTCATTTACAAAATTTAGGACTTTCTCTTCTATTACAATTTTGATGAAAAATTTTATTATTAATGAGTGATAAATGTTATAAAATGCCTTCTCTGCAGCTCTTGGTATGGCCATATGTTATTCATACTTTATTTTGTTCATATGAGTTACAGTGATTGATTTTTAAACGTAAAACCAACTTTTCATTCCTAGGATAAAAAGATCATTTAATCAAATCTGTATTATCATTTTTATATATTGATAAATTTTATATATTGATAAATTCAATTTGTTGATGCTTACTGTATCTCTGCTAATAATAGATATTAGACTGAGGTTTTTTCTTTTACTGCAATGTTTTGGTCAGATTTTTGCATCAGGTTATTCAGACCTCATAAAGTAGGCAAGGACTGTTCTCTGCATAACTTTTCCAAATGAGGTTGGGTAAAACTGGTACTATTTTATCTTTAAATCTTGATATAATTCACCAGTGAACATTTTGAAATTGACTTTGTGAATTATTTTTGATAATGAATTAATTCCTCTATGGGATGTAGGGCTATTAATTTTTTTTCTATTCTGTTCAATTTCAATTTGGCAAGTTATATTTCTCAAAGAATTTCTCCATTTAATATAAATTCTTTAATACATTTGTAACAAGTTTTTTACAGTATATTCTTATCATTTTAAGCTTTTTAATTTCTTTAATGATATTCTCTCCTCTCTCTGATATGGTAAATAATTTCTGTTTATTCTCTTTTTGTCTGCATGAGTCTTTCTAGGGCTTTGTTAATTTTATTAATTTTTGCAAAGATGGAGATTTGGGGTTTTATATTTTATTTATTTATTTATTTATTTATTTATTTATTTGAGATGGAGCCTTGCTCTGTCACCCGGGCTTGAGTGCAGTGGCGTGATCTCGGCTCACTGCAAGCTCCGTCTCCTGGGTTCACGCCATTCTCCTGCCTCAGCCTCCCCAGCAGCTGGGACTACAGGCGCCTGCCACCACACCTGGCTAATTTTTTGTATTTTTAGTACAGACAGGGTTTCACCATGTTAGCCAGGATGGTCTCAATCTCCTGACCTCGTGATCTGCCCGCCTCGCCCTCCCAAAGTGCTGGGATTACAGGTGTGAGCCACCGCGCCCGGCCTTTATTTTTTTAATTTTAGACTTCGGGGTACTTGAGTTGTTTGCTATAAGGGCATTACACACATAATGGTGAGAGTTGAGCTTCTAGTGTACCTATCACCCACATATTAGATATTGTACCTAGTAGGTATTTTGCTTTTAAAATTGTTCTCTAGTGTTTGTTTTTCTTATTTCATTGGTTGCTGCTTTTTCTAATTTTGTTTTTCTACTTATTTTGGATTCAATTTACTGGGTATTTTTTAGATTCTTAAGCTAGACATTTAGATCACTGATTTTAAAGCCTTTTTCTTTTCTAATATAATAATTTAAAATGGCAAATATCCCTATAATTGCTGCTATACATGCATCTCACAAATTTTGATATATTAGGTAGTTATTATTATCCAATTAAAAATATTTTCTAAGATCATTTTTATATCTCTTCCCAAAAAGTGTTGTTTGTTTTCCAACTATGAGGGACTTTTGTAGAAATCATACTATTATTTCATAATCAGAGGATGCACTATGTAATACTCCAATAGTCTGAAATTTATTGAGACTTGTTTTACGGTCAGCATGTGAGCTAGCTTGGTGATTTTCGGTATTCATTTAAAAATAATGCATACTCATTCTGCAGCTTTTGATATCATTATAAATGGATGTCAATTAGGTCAGGGTGAGTAATAATCTTCATCTCTTCTATATCATAATGAGTCTTTTTCTAATTGTTCAATCAACTGTGTGATAAAGGTGTGAAAATATTAACCTGTATTTGTGAATGTATCCATTTCTGTTTTTGTGTCATGCATATTGAGGCTCTGTTATTAGGTGTATGCACATGTTTAATCTTTTTTTGTCTTCATGATAGTTGTTTCTTTTAGCATTACAAAATGTTCCTCTTTGTTTGTGGTAATACTCCTTATGTTGAAGATTATTTAAGTGATGTGAATACTGTCAATTAGCTTTCTTATAACTAATTTTTGCATGGAATGTTTCATCCATTTACTTTCAATCAATGTGTGCCTTTATATGTAAAGTGTATCCTCTAAGTAATATAAAGTAATGTCTTGGGCTTTTTAAACCAGCCTAGTTTTCCTTTAATTTGGGGTGTGTAGTCTATTATTTATATGTAGTGTATATGGTTAGGCTTAAGTCTATCATCTTGCCATGTGTTTTCCATTTTTCCCTTCTTTTCTTATTTTACAGTTGATCCTTCATTTTGCTTTTTTGGGGAGTGCATCAAATATTTTTAGTTTTCCATTTTATTTTTCTTTTGACTTTACAACACCTTCATTACTTTTCTTTTCATGATCACTATAGAAATTGTGTTATGCATTCTTATATCTTATTACTTCATGTAAGACATTAAAATTTTGAAAATTACAGTTCCTTTTATTCATGTGTTTTGAGCTATTGCTATGTCTAAATACCTTACAAGGAATACTAGTTCACAAAACACTCTTTATTATTACTATTATTATTGATTTAAATTGCCACATGCCTTAGAACAAAATTAAGGTTTTGTGAATCCAATTTTTCCTCCAGTACAGGTTTTCTCTATCAAGGGTAATTTCCTTTTCAGTATTTGTCTGTTTTTAGTTTTTCTCTAGTATCTTCAAAATAATTGTTTCTAAATATTTTTCCCAGAGTTTATTATTTTATATGTGGGAGGATAAATTTGATGTAGGATGTTCTGCTGTTACTTAAAGTAGAATAATTAGTTTCTTTTCTTAAATAATTATCTGTGGTTAAAAATGTGAATTTTTCATACTTTTACTTTCTTAAGAAATTAATAATAAATTATGATATGTTTCTCATCTCCTAACTTTACAATGTTTGATAGTGAGTAGTACAGCAAGTACTACTAGCATTACCAGTGAACAAAACTACTGTGTTATCTGTCAGTGAGGATAGAGTTTGCTTAGAAAGAGTCCTAGGGGGTCCATGTATGCTGTCATTATTGATTCAGCAAATTATTCTATTACAAGGGGCAGTGAATCATCTGAGCTCCACTTTCATCACTTTTCATTTTAATAAAGCTTCCTGATTACTGTCAGAGGATTTAACTACAATAGAGATGTGACTGACTCTTTGGAATCCAAATGTATTACAGATATCATTTAAGAGATCCCAATTGTCCAGTTATTTTTCCCTTTTAATTTGCAGCTTCTCGGTTTCCCTTTTAATACAATATTCTACTAAAATTTGTATTTATATCATGACTCTTGAAAGTTGATTGATTAATAGCAAAATGAATCAAATCTTCTAGAGGCTATGAAAAGAGAATCACCATGTTACTCATCAGTGCTAAATAGCTTCTCGTCCTAGGCACAATTGTTTCTGACGCTTCCCTTAGTTGATTCCTTTACTTTTGTTATTTAGCTCTGGAAACTTACAGGCATTATTATTGACTCACTTTATGAATTGTTGATATCTGGCCCTGTGAACTAGAAAACCATCATCTATTAAGTGTATCAGCTACTTCCCTGTATGCTCTTTTGCCCCTTTACATGTACTCTCCCACTTAATTGTATCTATCAAAGTTTGTCACTCTTATATTCTCACCACTGGTATAAGCCTTCAAGAAAAACATGTCTGTTATGTGATGCCCACCCCAAAATGTACTTCTTGCTCTCTGGCCATATGCTTGAATATTGAACTTCCATAGTGATGTTGTGTCTTATTCTTTAGAGAGACCTGTCTCAATGGCATTGGACATAACTATGCGATATTGTGAATGAGAAGTGTGTGATGTTTTCTCAGTCAACATAGCCCATCAGAAATGACACAGAGACACTTCAGAAGTATTCAGTTAAACTGAGACCATGTGAGGACACAATGAGGCTTCACATGTTTAACATATCAGTTAAACTGTATCAGTTAACTGATATGTATAGTTTAACTGATATGTTAAACATGTGAAGCCTCATTGTGTCCTCACATGGTCTTTTCTCTGTATATGCATATTCCTAGTATCATTCTGTGTCCAAATTATCTTTTCATATGAGAACATCAACCAGATTAGATTAGGGCTCACCCTAAGGGTCTCATTTAATTTAATCACCTTTTTAAAGGCTCTCCCTTAACAGTGATATTTCGAGGAACTAAGGATCAGGGTATATTAGGCCATTCTCATGCTGCTATAAGAAATACTTGAAACTGGGTAGTTTATAAAGGAAAGAGGTTTAACTGGCTCATGGTTCTACAGGCTATACAGGTAGCATGGCTGAGGAGGTTTCAGAAAACTTCCAATCATGGCAGAAAGTGAAAGGGAAGAAGGCATAACTTACATGGCAGGAGCAGGAGAAAGAGTGAAGACAGGTTAAACCAGATCTTGTGAGAACTCATTCACTATTAAAAGAACTCACTCACTATTATAAGAACACTATTGTAAGTGGGGAGGGATGTCCACCCCATGATCCAATCACCTCCCACCTCCTCCAACATTGGGTATTACAATTTGACATGAGATCTGGGTGGGGACCCAAATCCAAACCCTATCACAGAGTTTCAACATATATTTTCAGTGAGGACATGATTCAGTGCATAATGGATACCATGGAACTAACCAAAATATCAAGACATTCCTTTTAAGCCTTAATCCTCAGAGTAACTTTGTGTCAAGTCAAGAATGAAAAAAACTTCTATGGTTGAGGGTGTAGGCAGACAGTAGAAAATAGCAGCAGTCCCTAACTATGCTTACACATAAGAATCACATTTATGTTGCATTTATCCTTTTTGTTTAATAAAAGAATCGGCTAAATGTTTAGATGCCCATTGACCAGAAGTGCAACACCTGTGTGTTCTTCATGGTTATATGTCTTTATGTGGAACATTTATCATCTTTTTTTGTGGCCCAGAATCTGAACACCATTCTTATGTTTGGAGAATCAATCCCTCACCATGTGAGTCATGGCAAAAGGCAGTGCTTGTCTTTAATTATAGATGTTAAAAGTGCCAGATGCTCATTTATTCATTTCCCTTGCATCAAAGGCATGAGCATGTAACCTAGAATGTATTACCTCTGAACTTGAGACTGGGGAGGTAGTAAACAAGCAGGAGGATGTACCATGGAGAATACATTTTCATGCAGGTGACGGGAGCAGCAGCAGCAACAACAAGGAGTTTCCAGGGGCAGCACTGGCAGCTTATGGTATCAAGCATCAACATATGGCCACTTTGCAAGCTCCCTGCAGGGTTAATCAGCAGCAGTGTGCACACTGGTTTTGTGGCATGATTTTGCCTTTAGTTCTGGCTGCTGCATATCCCTATTATTTCCACCAGTTCTGTAAGTCAGGTTCAGCCACCTGTCTGGCAATTCTTTCTACAAATTTCTTTCCCTAAATCAACGACAGTAAGTTTTTATTGCTTAAAAATAAGAATTTTTACTCATTAAAGCTTAGTCTTAAGTGAGCCAATATATCTCTACAGTAGTTTGGGGTTGGGGGGTTGGGGGAAGTTGGAGTTGGAGAGAAAATGGACATTATAAGGTTCCTGAATTTAGTCTTTAAGGTTCACATAAGACAAATCCAAATTCATCCATGTCACAAGAGACCGGATTTTCTTCATTTTTAAGAATACACAGAATTCCATTGTGTATGCATACCACAATTTCTTTATCCACTGCTGGACACTTAGGTTGATTCCATATCTTGGTTGTTGTGAATAATGCTGCAATGAACATGAGAGTGCAGATATCTCTTCAGCATATTGATTGTAGTACCTTTGCATACATACCAGAAGGGAGATTACTGGGCAAGTACTGCGTGATATAACTTATATGTGGAATTTAATAAATTTGAATTCACAGAAATAGGACATAGGATGATGGTTACCAGAGGATTGAGAAATGGGGAGAGATGGAATGAGGTGTTGTTGAACTAAGGGTGTAAAATTTCAGATAGAGAGGAGGAATAACTCTTGAGACCCAATGCAGAGCAGGGTGACTATAGTCAATTATAATGTGTTGTATATTTCAAAATAACTAAAAGTAAATTTCAAACATCTCACCATAAAAAATGATAGATAAGGGAGGTGATGTATGTTGTAATGAGCTTCATTTAAACAGTCCACATTTTATACATATATGAAAACATCACATTGTACCTCATAAATGTATTCAATTATGATGTGTAAATCAAAAGTATTAATAAAAATTCTAAAAGATAAAAAATTAAACAATAAAAAACAAATTATTGGTAAATAGAAAATAAAGATATTTGTGTTTAATAATAAAAGTCTTAATTTAAATAAACAAGCCCAAGGCTTTTTATTCCCTTTTGTAGTTCAGATCTGACTGAATTTATGTCCAATAGGACTCTTAAAATCACCTGTACATGTATTTCTCAATGTATACAAAAATCTTTCCGGGGGTATATGAGAATTGATAGCATTAAGATAATTCATTATACACATATATATTTTTGAACCTTTACGTACATATATACTTTTCATATACACATATAAACATATATAAAATGTATGTTGATTTCCAAAAGTAAGGCATTTTAGCCACAAATGTTTCCACTGTTCTCTCTGTTCGCTTGGCCCCTCTTCCATTACAATTCTCTTTGCATCAGTTGACTTCAGAGTAGCCACAGGTGTTTTTGTGATTTGGTTATGGGAAAGTTGAATAAATGATCTTTGAATTTAACAGGATGAATCTGTGTGGTTTGCAGTCATTTCCTTATACATACAGTAGTTATTGCTAGTCATTACATTGTAGTTTCCATAGATAGTTCTCCAGAATTCTTGTAGCACACAGAGCCAACTCATTTGGCATTGTGACAGGAAGGTACAAGGCCAGAAGTCATTCTACACTATGAAGGCCATGAGAGTGTCTGGCAACAAAAGCATGCTGTTATTAGAGCAGAAAGATATTTTAAATTTATGAACTAGGGAGCTTGTCTTCCATGGAGAATTTTTCCTATTATTAGATGTATAAAACTATAAAGGGAGTGCCCACCTAGTATGCCTCATCAATTTCCAATCAAAATTGAAATTCTCTTCTGTCAGAAATTTACTTGTAATGTAGCATAGGCGTGATAGTCCACTACTTTTTTGTGTGTGCGTGTGATGGCAATAATGCAAAATAGAATTTGTCAGAATTCCTGCTTCAGTAGGTCACAAACACAGAAGCACGGTAAAAGAGTAAACAGATCCACATGAGGTAATATATGAAAAAAAACTGACATTTTTCCCCAAATTTGCCAATTAATCTAAAATTTGAGGATTCTTAGTCATGAGTTGTGAGGTTAAAAGAAATTCTTCATAGTATCAGTAGAGTTGTTTGATTAACCATCCCAGAGAAAACACAAAGTTATCTTTCTATTCTCTCTAAAGAGTAACATATAAAATTATAGTCATATGGAAAGGAGATACAAGAATATCAGCCAACAAATGTAGGAAAAAAAGTAAAATGTGTCAGGCAGTTAAGAAATAAAAATATTCTGATGATTTTTTAAACTTAATAACTGAGCCTAATACACTACCCAAATACAGTATAATATAAAATGTTAACAGTTTTGAAATAGCCTATACCTACACAATAATCACCACAATCAAGATAACAAATATTTCCATGATGTCCCACATTTTCTTCATGGTAATCTAAATTTGTTGTTTTTTTCCCATCTCTAGGCAATTACTAATGTACTTTCTATTACAGATTAGTTTACATTTTCTAGAATTTTATGAAACTGCAATCATGCAGAATATACTTTTTTGCATAGCTTCTTTGACCTAGTGTAATCATATTGAGCATGTATGTTATTACCTGAATCAATAGTTGGTTCTTTATTGTTGCTGAGTAGTACTCTATTATATAGATGGGCCACACTTTGTTTTACTGTTAATCCATTTACTTGTTAATAAACATTTGGATTATTACAGTTTTGGGCTATTAAAAATAAAGCTATTATGAACATTTCTTTAATTCTTTGTGCAGGAAAATGTTTTCATTTCTATCAGGTAAATATTTAGGAGTAGGATGGCTGAACAATATGGAAGGTGTATGTTTGACTTTTTAAAACTTGCTCAGAGTATTTGTATAATTTTTTTTTTTTTTTTTTTTTTTAAGATTCAGTCTCGCTCTGTCGCCCAGGCTGGAGTGCAGTGGCACGATCTTGGCTCACTGCAAACTCTGCCTACCGGGTTCATGCCATTCTCCTGCCTCAGCCTCCTGAGTAGCTGGGACTACAGGCACCTGCCACCACGCCTGGCTAATTTTTTTTGTATTTTTAGTAGAGATGGGCTTTCATCATGTTAGCCAGGATGGTCTTGATCTCCTGACCTTGTGATCTGCCCGCCTCGGCCTCCCAAAGGGCTGGGATGACAGGCATGAGCCACCGCGCCCGGCCTATTTTATGTTCCTATCAGCAGTGTATGGGATGCCAGTCACTCTATATCCTTAACAGCACTTGATATGATCCATCTTTTTCAAATTTTAACGAATTTAATTAGTGTGTTGTATTATCTCATCACGGTTTTGTTTTGAATTTTCCTAAAGATTAGTGAAATTGAACATGGTTTCATGTCCTTATTGGCTACTTACATATTTTCTTTTGGAAGTGCCTATTCAGGGCTTTTGAACATTTTTATTAAACTGGGTTGTTTTCATTTTAATTATTGAATTATGAGAGTTTTTAATATATTTTGAATATAAGTTTTTGTTTGACATATGAATACTGATTTTATGAATTGGTTTTCTACCTGTCTGTGAGACTCTTGTTATGTCCTGTGATGGGAGTGCTCCCCTTTTGGGAACTAGATTATCTAAATCTATATTGCTACACATCCTTTGTAACGTGAGGGAGAGATTCTGCTACAACAGAAGTTAATACATGGGAATCTGGGCTACATGCATACTTATGTACCTTATTTGTTCCTTTGTCCCACTCATGTTTAGTCCTGAATGCATCACTTTTATCTTAGAATAGATTATTCCGGGACCCAATTGGCTTATGAATTACTGGTTCTGACAAAACCCAGTTTATGATGGACAGTTATGACTTCATGATCTCTTGATGCATTAGGGTCAGGCATTTCATCTCTACCAGGAATATAATTCTCCTCTGCAGACAGTAAACAGTCTGTGTTATGATTCTCCTTTTCGTAAACCTGTTCTAGGCTCTTTTCCACCACTGATATTACTAATATTATAGTATCTGCTGTATCTTCTGGCTCAGATAGCCAAGCTACTGCATCAAGAACTGGTCCTCTTGAGGAGTGCTTTCACTTTCTTGGCTTCAGTCAAAGATAATAGTTGAAACTATATTCCTAGGTGCAGAATATGCTGCCTGCATAACAGAAGAAATCTACCACACACTATACTTTCTGGCAGGTAAAAGATGCAGAACCTAATGGAACAGAAAAATTTTCCAGCAAGCTCTTGAGCACTGACTGCTAACAATATTACTATTTTTAGGCCAATAAAACTCATAAGGTTTGTCTCCCATCCTCTGACGGGCTATGGGTCTTATAAAGACCTTCAAAGTGGTAAGCACCTCCTGCAAATTCCATCTGATTAATCAATATAGTGAATGCATGTTTTGTTCTGCAGGATACCTAGAGAGACTAAGCCTGTTTAGACTGTATTAAGAAAGAGGGTAACAGAGTTATAGCTCTAGGGGAAAACTGTGAATGTGTACTATTGTCAATTCGATGTGAATACAAATTACTTATGTTTCTTTTTTTTCTGACAGAGAAGGAAAAAATACATTCATCAAGTCAAAAATAGCATACCATATGCCTAAGGCTGTTACTAGGCTCAATCTTAGATAGCATATTTGTCGCAGATGACATGATCCTATATCTAGAAAACCCCATGGTCTCAGCCCAAATGCTTTTTAAACTGATAAGCAACTTCAGCAAAGTCTCAGGATACAAAATCAATGTGCAACAATCGCTAGCATTCCTATACACCAATAATAGACAAGCAGAGAGCCACATCATGAATGAACTCTCATTCACAATTGCTGCAAAAAGCATAAAATACTTAGGAATACAGCTAACAAGCATAAAATACTTAGGATTACAGCTAACAAGAGAAGTGAAGGAACTGTTCTAGGTGAACTACAAACCACTGCTCAAGGAAATAAGAGAGGACACAAACAAATGAAAAAACATTCCATGCTCATGGATAGGAAGAATCAATATTATGAAAATGGCCATACTGCCCAAAGTGATTTATAGATTTAGTGCTATTTCCATTAAACTACCACTGATATACTTCACAGAATTAGAAACAACTATTTTAAAATTCATATGGAACCAAAAAAGAGCCTAGATAGCCAAGATAATCCTAAGCAAAAAGAACAAAGCTGGAGACATCATGCTACCCAACTTCAAACTACACTACAGGGCTACAGTAAACAAAACAGCATGGTACTGGTAAAAAACAGACACAGAACCTAATATAACAGAATAAAGAACTCACAAATGAGACTGCACACCTACAACCATCTGGATCTTCAACAAACCTGACTAAAACAAGTAACAGGAAAAAGATTTTCTATTTAATAAATGGTACTAGGAGAAGTGGCTAGCCATATGCAGAAAATTGAAACTGGACCTCTTCCATACACCTTAAAAAAAATTAACTCAACATGATTTAAAGATTTAAACGTAAAACCCAAAACTATAAAAACCTTAAAAGAAAATCTGGCAGAACTGGCTAGCCATATGCAGAAAACTGAAACTGGACCCCTTCCTTATTCCTTATACAAAAATTAACTCAATATGGATTAAAGACTCAAATGGATTAAAGACCCAACACTATAAAAACTCTAGAAAAAAAATCTGGGAGAACTGGCTAGCCGTGTGCAGAAAATTGAAAATGGACCCCTTCTTTATACCTTATACAAAAATTAACTCAAGATGGATTAAAGACAAATATAAAACCCAAAACTATAAAAACACTAGAAGAAAATCTAGGCAATATCATTCAGGACATAGCCATGGACAAATATTTCATGACTAAAACACCAAAAGCAATGGCAACAAATACCACAGTTGACAAATGGGATCTAATTAAACTAAAGAGCTTCTGCACAGCCAAAGAAACCATGATCAGAGTGAACAGACAACCTACAGAATGCAAGAAAATGTTTGCAATTTATCCATCTGACAAAGGTATACAGAGTCTACAAGGGTCTACAAGGAACTTAAACAAATTTATAAGAAAAAAAAAACCTTAAAAAAGTGGGCAAAGTACATGAACAGACACTTCTCAAAAGAAGACATTCATGCAGCCAGCAAACATGAAAAAAAGCTCAACATCACTGATCATTAGAGAAATGTAAATCAAAACCACAATGAGATGCAATCTCATGCCAGTAAGAATGGCTATTATAAAAAAGTCAAGAAACCACAGATGCTGATGAGGTTGCCGAGAAACGGGAACACTTAATCACTGTTTAAGGGATGTAAATTTGTTCAACCATTGTGTAAGATAGTGTGGTGATTCCTCGAAGATCTAGAACGAGAAATACCGTTTGACCCAGCAATCCCATTACTGGGTATATATCCAAAGGAATATAAATCATTCAATTATAAAGATACATGCATGTGTATGTTCATTGTAACACCATTCATAGTAGCAAAGACATGTAATCAACTGAATTGCCTAGGCTGGATAAAGAAAATGTGGTACATAGGCATATACCATGGAACACTATGCAGCCATAAAAAGGAATGAGATCATGTCCTTTGCAGGGACATGGATGGAGCTGGAAGCCATTATCCTCAGCAAAGTAACACAGGAACAGAAAATCAAATACCGCAGGTTCTCACTTATAAGTGGGAGATGACTGATGAGACCACAAGGACACATGGGACAGAACAACACACACTGGGACCTGTCAGGGATGGGGGCCAGGGAAGGGAGAGCATCAGAAAGAATAGCTAATGGATACTGGGTTTAATACCTAATTGATGGGTTGATCTGTGCAAGCAAACCACCATGGCATATGTTTACCTATGTCACAAACCTGCACATCCCGCACATGTAACCCTGAACTTAAAATAAAAGATGAAGAAAAAATAAAGATAGCACATTTTGCATGGGGACTGTAATTAAGGCCATTACTTGATCGAATTTGTGGTAATCTACTATCCTTCTCCAGGATCCATGTAGTTTTTGCAAGAGTCAGACTGGTAAGTTGAATGCAGGCATGATGAACATCACCACACCCACATCCTTTAGATCTATATGAGTGGCATTAATTTCTGACATCTTCCTTGGATAACTTAGTGTTTTTATTGTACTTTCTTGGCTTGGGAGAAAAGGACAGGAGTAAGAGGCTTGCATGTGGACTTTGCTCCTATAGTAACTTTTGCTCCACAGCCCAAAGATTCTATGTGAGGCTATGTCAACTACTAAATATGTCTATTTCCATTATACATTATACATTCAGAGAATAGATACGTTGGCCAAGAATCCATTTATTATTTTTCTCCCATTTTTCCTTACTGTAATAGGGGGCCATAATGACACTTAAAACACAGTGAACAAAATCTTACTTTTGTCAACTGCAAGATCTCTTCTGATACCCAATACTGCTTCTCTTTCCAGAAGAACTAATTACAAAATGGTTGTGTTTGACTGAAAGATCACAAGCAGTTTTCAACTGTAATCAAGTCCTAGAAATCTGACACAGTAAATTAAAAATCTAGTCACAGCAAATGTATTTTCTTTCAAGTGGCTATTCATCCCAGCTTGCACAGGAAAATCCTAGTTTCCATGGGGCTTAGAATTCATTAGAGTGACAAGAGAAAAATAATTTAAATTGGGATAAAGGATGAAAAATCTTGATTTACCGCAAGTTATTTAGTTTCAGTATGTCAAAATGCTGCAAATGTGCTTTCTGTTCTCTATGCCATGGTCAAGACTTACTTAACAATTAACTATGGCACTATTCCCATAGAGCATAAATAACGCTTTCCAGATTTTTCTGTAGCAAAGCAATCCTAAAATTAGTCATTTCAAACAGGACAGCGTGAAAAGTAATACCAATAATAATTGCACCAGGAAAACGCAAACGGAATAGGTATCTTAAATAAGTGTAGTTTAAAAATATTGAACATTTGCCGGGAGTGGTGGCTCACGCCCCCACTTTGGGAGGCCGAGGTGGGCAGATCACCTGAGGTCAGGAGTTCAAGACCAGCCTGGCCAACATAGCGAACCCTGTTTCTACTAAAAATACAAAAATTTTCCAGGCGTGGTGGCAGGCACCTGTGATCCCAGCTACACGGAAGGCCGAGGCAGGAGAATCGCTTGAACCTGGGAGGGAGAGCCTGCAGTAAGCCGAGATCATGCCACTGCATTTCAGTCTGGGTGACAGGGCAAGACTCTGTCTCAAAAAAAAAAAAAAATCCTTTCTATGATAGACCAAGTTTATATAGTGTGTTAATTTATCTCAGTTAATCCTCATAACAACAGTACATTGTCAGTACCATTATTATATCCATTTTACAAAGAGAAAACTGAAGATAAGAGATGTTAAAGAACTTGACTAAAATTACATAGCATATAAGTAGTAGGTCTGTGATATAAATCTAATATTTCTGATTCTGGAGCTTGTGTTTCTACTGTTATATTCTATTGTCACCCAAGATCTGCACTATATCTCATTATTGGTTAAATTGCCAGTCACCTACAGGATGATTTCAGTGGTTTCACACAGAAACTACTAAAAACCCCTTTTTCCACCAGTTTAAAGTGATGCTACTAAACATCTTGCTTAGAATTATTAAAAGTTCTTGAGTGAAGTAAAAATAACAGCAGCAACAAATGGAAAGAAGAAGGAATGGAGGCACTTTCTCCAAAATGGTTTGACTAAAAAGCATTAATTCATTTAAAAATCAATCTTCATTATTTATAGATTTCATATCTTCAAATTTGCCTACTTGCTAAAATTTATTTGTAATCCTAAAATCAATACTTGGGGCACTTTTGTGGTCATTTGTGGACATGCTCAGAGCAATGAAAATTTGTTGCCAGACTTGCACATTCCCAGCTGAGGTCAAATAAAGCAATACTCTGTCTTCTTGCTTCCACTGTTATACAGTATACTACAGTATACGAATATCCTTTTCTGTTCTATTTAATGTCACGTTTCACAATTTTGTGCTTTATATTAGTGATATTGCTGTTAAAATGGCCCCCAAGTGCAATGCTGAAGGGCTGTCTACTGTTTCTACATGCAAGAAGGCTGCGATGTGCCTTATAGAGAAAGGACGTGAGTTAGATAAGCCTCATTCGGGCATGAGTTAGAGTGCTAGTCATGAGTTCAAAGTGAATGAATCAACACTATGTGTTAAATAAGGTGTTATTAAACAGAAACACAACTAAAGTAACTTTATGTATTTCTTAGCTGTTGTATATGTTGTGGCCAGAAGCTCAAAGGAACCTAACCCTATATTTCCCCTAGGAGCAATGGTTCAATATTCACTAACTCGGTGTTTGTGGTGACTTTATAGAACATAACTATCATGAATAATGGTAATTGACTGCATTTATTCATTTATTCATTCACCATTTAGTGTTACTAAGAAAGAGAACCAGTCTCTTCCCATGTTTATATTACGTAATGAGAAATCTGACTACAATTTTTGATATTTAACTGCTAACAGCTTTTAAGTCTTACTCCTCCTTCTCCCTTTTGTGCCTCACATGTGACAAGCTGATAAGAAAACCCAGATGCCTTCTTCTTTGGCACCAGTGGGAGATTCCAACCATGTAAGCTCCTGCTCATAAACCACAGTGAAAACTCAAGCCCATCTCCTTTCCTTGCTCTCTTGCACCATTTCAAGCCTGCTTGAGAAGCCTGCTTTCCCCAGAGACTTTAATGATGAAAGCAGTAATCATTTTTATACCCTCCTGGTATGTTTGTGGTAGCTTCCGTCCTAACATTGAAACCACATTTTGGGTGGGTGGTTCTATCTGCTTCAGCAGGTGACAGTAATATATTAATATGCATTTATTTATAGTTTTAATGAACTTATGTAATATGTCACTTTATATTTCTAAGAGATCCTAACTTTGAGGGACAAAGTATACAAAAGATACATTTCAGAGAAGGAATCAGAATGATGTGTGAAGAGGTAGGGCTCTGAGTCAAAGATAGCTCTATGGGGATGAGCAAGCAGAGGTGTATTTAACCCACATGAGAGCAAAACACTCCATACATAGAATGCATTCAAATGATGGCTTGCATTTTATTTGTTTTTATTTATGCTCTACATCCTTTCAGGTTCTGATTTTTTTTTCTTTTTCTTGTCATGATGGTAAATGGAATTTATGGACATTTTGCAAGTTTCCAAAACAAGAAGAATTTGTCAAAATGATAACCTGACAAATATTCAGAGTTTCCCTCAAACCACAAAACATCCAAATCAGCAGGATTTAGAAAATAAACTATTGATCTAAACACATGTAGGTCTTTGTAGTGCTCTTCAAGTAACATATTGCTACCTAGCCTTAGGCATGGATTTTACCAGGCCTAAAAACAGAAACAGGGATACACAGAGGTATCAATTAATGTGAAACACTTTCCAGTTTATAGGTCAATCTCTTCTGTCCCTTCAGACCATTAAGGCAGGTCTAACACTTAGAATTCATTCCAAATTACAAAACCCACCACTATAAGAACAGAACAGGTGCCAGGATCCAAAATGTGTGTAAATTCCTCAATATCACCCAGAAGAATTTCTAAACAGTTTCTATTTTCATCAAAAAAAGCTGGTATATACTACTGCTGCCACTGGAGAGGACAATTAAGAGTTTGTTAAATGAGGGCAAAAAAAAAAAAAACACCTCTCCAGATGCATACTTTAACACACTAGAATTAAGAGCATCATCATCTAAATTTTTCAAAAGAAAGATTGCTCAAGCCCAATGATATTTATTGCTCCCCGAGGTAGTAGGAGCGGCTTCCACTGCCTTCTTCCACATGGCTTGCTTCCTGGCTAGGAGCTGTATTTTACCTAGAGAATTTACTTTGCAGGTATTACTCAAGTTGTTCTCTGAACCTAAAACACTTACACACTACATTTGAACTTAGGAAGCCTGTTGCACGTTTCTCCTTTTCCTGTTCCTCACATTTAGATGAATAAAGGCACATGTTTTCCCTAGGAGGTAAAGCAAAATGTGGAGACTGGCTTTCCTTTGAAAGCATTTTGAATAAGGTACTTACAGGTCTAGGTTGGGTGAGAGGTATAAAATAGTATGAATTTTTTTCTCCTTTTCCCTTGTATTATCAAAAGTGAAAATTATAAAAAGTTCCAGATATTTTTATCACCATAGTCTCATCTAAAGCACCTGTAACAGTTACATTTTTGTACCTGAGAGTATTATAGGTCAAAAAGTTTCTGGCAATCTCCAAATGTTGTCTCCCGAAAGCCACCTCCTTCCTTTGTCTATGTTAACAGCACCCCCAAATTGTTCACCTATCCAGTAACTGTGTGTTTCAGGGGACACTAAGCCTGTCTTCAACAATTGTGGTATCATTTCCTTTGCTAGTGACTATGCACAAGGAATGTAATTTAGCCATGAGACATTGTGTAAAGTGTTCTGGGGTTAGTTTTATTTTTGGAAACTTGTATTTGTTCTTAAAAGGAACCAAGGAAAAGGCAGCCTTTTTTTCCAGCTTTTCACATTGCTGTGTGAGAGTAAAAGCCTTGAGATGGTGCATGCATTTTATGATGGTGGGGGAGAGACAATCTGAAGACAAAAATAATAAAAAACTCTGGGAAGATGGCAAAATATTAAATCAAGAGAATCTGGAACATTTTGCTTCTGGATTATCTTTTCATCCTCTATTTGAACATGTTATGTTAATTAATACATTTTCATTTTAGTTAAACACATTTTTAGAAAGTGCTTCTGATAGTTTTAGGATAGAGCATTCCTAAATAGCATCTGCAAATCCATAGCACCTGTAATTTAGTCAACTCAAGATAGAAAACCAGATTTTTCTGACTCCAGACTCTGTGGCCATTTTAATATTATAGTTACTTCTCATCCCATGTTAGTGTGTAATAGCTAATTATTTAGAAGAAGGCAACATATTGAACTTAATTTCCTTACCAACATAAAAGTAGAATTCTGTAAAACGTTAGAAAATAAGAAAAAAAGCTAGATGTGTCTGTTCATGTGATTACTACATGTCACATACTTATATTGCTCAGTATTCATTGTGGATGATGAAGTTACTAAAATCTGAATAATTAATTATAAGATATTTTGAAGATTTTCATTTAGCACTCACTTCAGATTTCAAAATCTGTATTCTCAGTTCTTCTTTATGCCTGTCTCTAGTTCTCAATTACAAGTTGTCTTGAATTCTTTCTGTCCTAAGTACAAATTTATCAACCTTACATCATCACCACCATCATCATTATTTTCCTTTCATGGATGAGTGTAGTGAAGAAAGAAGTATCTCTAGGGAAAGCTTCTTTGTCATCTATCATTTCCACCATATATGACCCAAATCCTATCCAACAATATTTTCTCCTTAAGAGAGGCATTGAAGTGAGATACTGACATCTTCAAACCGTGTCTACAGTCTCCTTTCCTCTTCAAAATGTCATTGGCACCAGGTCTCACCCCTAAGCACCTCTCCATGCCTGTTTGTTGCATACTATTACATTACAAATCACCTGCTCCACATAGACTTTCCTGACCTCTTCAGGCTAGCAGGCACAATTCCATAATATACTGAGTATAGTTCCACCTATCTGAAGATTTTCAGTGTCCCAATTGTCTTTGCAAGCACATTTAGGTAAACACTATTTGGCATGCCTCTGTTTATCTCTTGCATTTGTTGCTGTTCATTAAATATTTCATGATATGTATATATCTAAATATATATATTCCAGAAATCAAACCAAATTCAATGTAAATAGTATATGGTATAAATACTGTATGAATTTATACTGTATTCAGTATAAATATTGTCCTAAAAGCTTTAATTCTATTAATAATTAATCATCAAAATAACCTGTAGAGCATAGGTAATTCATTTTACTATCCCCATTTTTATAGAGAAAGAAACCAAGGTTAAGTAACTTACCCAAAATCACACAACTAGGAATTGGTGAAGTAAGAATTTGAATGCAGGCAATCTTGCTTCAGAGCCCATGAAGCTACTATATTATGCTTCCTTCCTATAAACATTCATCAGCTACCCATATGACTCAAGCTGTACTCCTTACTGACTTCACAGTGCTTGCTTTAATTAGAATCTAGTTCTCTTAGAAAGGAGATATGTCAAAAAATATTAACGATTATTGAGCATTGTAGAAGAGATTATCATCTGCAACCACAATGTATACTCCCTCTTCCTGAATATAGATTTATTACTGGAGTAGCTATCTAGCAGGGATTACATTTTCCAGTCTTCTTGCATCTAGATGCATCCATCTATCTAACCTATTGCAAAAGAAAAACTTGTATCACTTTTAGGGAAACATTTTTTATCTCTTTTTCCTCTTACCAGCTAGATGAAGACAAGTATAAGGCCCTACTAGAAAGTAAAGCTAAATAATAAAGGAGCATGAGTTCCTGTGGGTCCTTCTGGGAGGACAGTCACCAAATACTGGGAATATTCATATCTAACTTTTCAGTAGGCACCAAAAGTCATTTATTGATCTGAGACTTTATTCCATTTTGAAGAGTGTCAGTAACTAACACAAGCATGTTACAGATGCAGGAATGTTATAGATAGTTGCCTACCTGATTCATACTATATTTTGTGAGGCAAATACTTTCATTTCCATAAAAACTATGGTTCTGAGAGATTGATTAGATTGACAAAGGTGATACAGTTCAAGAGCGTCTGACTCCAACAGCTATACCATGCTACAATAATGCAGTATTTATAACATTAGAACATGCATCTTGCTTCTGACTTTAAGTATTACAAATCATAACACTTTTTTGCTGTCATATGGTCACACCATTATGAAAAAGAGAACTTTCTAATAGATTTTAATCCTCTCACTTCTTCCTGATTAATAAAACTCTGGTTGGTCTTGGTGCAGTCCTTTGTATTTGGCAATGTTAGAACAATGGGCTTCTCAATTTTGACATTCCCTTGCTGTCCAAGTAACAAGTTTATCTGAGAGATTTTGAGAAAGCTTTTCTTCCCTTCTGAAAGAAAGCAAACAAACAACTGACTCTCCTTTTTCCTGCTTAAATATGGATAGAAACGTGGGAGCTTCCCTATTCACTTGTAACCACGAAGAAAAGGCCAAGACCATTGCAGAGAGGTGTGAATCAACTCCAGTAACAACTCACAACTCAACTTTTGATATGAGAAAAAATTCCTATATGTTTAAGCCATAGTGTTTTCCATTATTTAGAGCTAAAAACAATCTTTACCAAGGAAACTATCATTCAGCATTTTTTTTTCAATATAATCTTACCAATTTATACCAACATCCCATCAGGGTACACCATATCTTTATGACAGTCTAATGACTCTTTCTTTATCAATACTTGAAAATTTCATTTCAATTTACTATAAGGTAAGGCATTTATTTTCTATAGTATATCTTTATGGAAGACATTAGTTTGTTAAATATTAAGGGTTTAACTTGTTTAATATGCATTCTCACTAATTGTGTCTTTGTCATGGAAGATTGAGGAAAAGGAGAGGAGTGAGGAAATCTGTGAAGTAGGGAACACCAAATAAATATTTTGATATTTGATATTAAAAATATTGAATCAGATAAGTTATAGAATTCAAAGGAGTAACTGAGAATCTTTTTCTATTTTTTAGCTTTATTTGCTGTGCAACCGTGAGCAAGTTGATTTTCTATTCTGTTTTGGCTTTCTCAGCTATAGGACAGTACTAAAGACAGTATGAAGTTTATTGATTGTTGTAAGTTTTCAGTGCCATGCACAAGTTTTATGCACATGATAACCCTCAAAAACAAGCACTATTGTTTTCATTATCATCATTATCCAATATTGATAATGGTCCTGAAATGTCAAAATATCTCTAGTAAAGACACTACGTGAGTCCTTGAAGTGATTTAGGAGGATGGCTATATGTTCTCTAATTTATTTTGCATGGAAACTATATAGTAACTTGAGAATTAGAACTTGATTCATTAGAATGAATGCATCATTGGATGCATTAATTTACTTGATTGCCTTTTAGTTTTACAACTACCTTAACTTAAAACTACCTTTTAAATTTAATAAAAGAGACAAAAACAATGTGCAACTTATGGCACAAGCTAATGATATGGATATTAAGCCACTTTCTATTCTCTCCCGAAAGTTATTTTAAAGTATAGATAAACAATGCTGCTAGGAAGAAATTTTAGTGTTAAGTTGGCAACTTTCAAAAGAAATTGAGGTCTGTAGAGAATATTTGTCCTTTGTATAAACTACTTTTAATTCAGTGCTTTATCCTTCTAGGTTAAGAGTTATTTTAACCTCTATGAAGTATGAGAAAATTTAGATAGCCCTACAGTCTCTTTTAAATTATCTTTCTCTGCTTTTAAAATAATAGAAAAAAAAATGGCCATTTAAATGGATAAGACATCAGGTTGGAACTTGATTAAGTACTTTGAACCATTAGAAACAGACTCTCTAAAGTCATTTGATCTTTATCTCTTTTGTAGTTTATTTTAATTTCAGGAAATATTTTACATGCCCTGCCTTCCAAATCAGGTAATTTTGCAAATTTAAAATTTTTGTGTGGTAATCTTTTCATTGCTTTGATATTAGGCTACTAAATGTAATCTAGAAATATGTTTATACCTAATTCTGAATCAAAATTTTCTGCACAATTTACTGGACAAGCATTCAGAAATCCAGCTTCTATACCAGACACTGACACTCAACTCATCTTGTGTCATGTAGGAACTCATCTTCCTTCTTTTAGCCTTAATTTCCTCAAATATAAAAGCAAAATAATTGGACTAGAACTCTATGGCTACAGCTTCTTCTGGTTATACAATTTTCCTTATTACAATGCTTACTATGGTCAGAGTTTTCTTGTTTAGTAATATAGGACATAAGAATCCTTGCAGTTTTTAGGAAAAAGTAAATTTTTCCCATAGAAAATTAACAAACATTATGAACAGGCAATTTACAGAAGAAGAAACACATGAAAAGTAGGCAGACTTGACCGGGCGCAGTGGCTCACGCCTGTAATCCCAGCACTTTGGGAGGCTGCGGCGGCTGGATCATGAGGTCAGGAGATCGAGACCATCCTGGCTAACGCAGTGAAACCCTGTCTCTACTGAAAACACAAAAAATTAGCCGGGAGTGGTGGCAGGCGCCTGTAGTCCCAGCTACTTGGGAGGCTGAGGCAGGAGAATGGCGTGAACCCCAGAGGCGGAGCTTGCAGTGAGCCGAGATCGCGCCATTGCACTCCAGCCTAGGAGACAGAGCAAGACTCTGTCTCAAAAAAAAAAAAAAAAAAAAAAAAGTAGGCAGACTTATTAGTAATCAGGGAAAACAAATAAGAGATAAGATAGATTTTTTCACCCGTCAGATTGTGACCAATTGGAAATTTTGATAATATTAAGTGTTATTGATGCTGTGGGGATAGACATCTCTCATTCATTGCTGGGAGGAGGACATACCAGTTTAGCTCCACCTGGTCCCTCCCTTGACACGTGGGGATTATGGGGACAATTCAAGACGAAATTTGGGTGGGGACACCAAGTCTAACCGTATCAGACTTACATAGAAATACTTCCATTTTCCACTTTGTAAAATATTCTCTATTGGAATAATGACAACCATAGTAACCCACATTTGTAAAACACTTTAGAATCCTATTTACCCTTGTATTATATGTAGGCAGGTATTATTATAACTATTCCACAACTGATAAAAATGAGAATTATTGAATAAACTATTTGAACAACTTTAAAAAATGAATATGTGGCAAAAAAGGAACTCAAAATAAGTTTTTAATACAATTAAAATTATATTTTCATTGTGGTCTTACTAATGGAGTAATGTACATGAAAATGATTGGCAAACATTGAACACCATAGGAATGTTAGATGGTATTTACTGTCATTAATTTCATTATTAGGCATAAGATAATTAATGTACAATGCCAACCATGTTTCTGTAAAAAACTGCATATGTAGAAGATCCTCCCCGAAGCAGGGCCCAGGAGATACCCACAATGAGACTGTTTAATTAAACAGGTGTAAGTGAAATAAAGGGAAGCAGAATCAAAAACATTTGATTCTATGAATTACATATGAATTGGTTTATAATAACTATATTAAGAAAACAATAGCTGGGCAACTGATGACTTAAGCTATTTGAATGAAGCCAATGTTTCAAATTACCTAGCTACTGAATATAAAGCATATTTAGCCCACAAACTCCTGAGAATACGGGACACTTTATACATCGGCACAATAAAGTATAAGCAAACTGAACGTGCTTCCTCAAAGCCTTAAATAGAGTTCTCATTCTTGACTGCATGAAATCTGTATAAAGTAAGTTACAGTAATGTCTGTCTGTCCAAACCCCCTTTTAAGGAAGCTCTTGCTCAAAGATTCACATATTCCAAGGAAAGTCAACCTGTATGCTGTTTTGTTATCTGTTCTTCCAGTTATCAATTGTATTGTCTACCACTTCCAAGTCCATTCTTCACTGCCAGATCTGCAATAACAGAGATGGGCCCTGTAAATATTTATCCTTGGTCAACTGTCATGTTGTTAAGTGCTATCAGTAGAGGGCAGTAGATAAACAGTACAAAAAGAAAGGGTTTCTCTTCTTGGATCTGAGCTGTTACTCTTGCTAAGTTCCTGCAGTTCAGGTGGCATTTTCAGAGCTCAGTAGTCACTAGCTCTTTCCCAGACACCCTTGGAGATGAGGCACATTCCTATGATTGCTTCTCTGAGAGACTGTTGGGAGGCTTTACAGCAAGTTATTAAAACAGAATCTCCCAGTAGGCAATTTTCCTTGATGTCCCAAAGAGCAGAATTTACAAAAGTCCTGCTACAACATCTCAGTAACTTATCTACCATCCTTTATCCATAGTTGTTCCCTCTCCAGACAGGTCTGGATCTGAGCCCGGGATGGGGAGAGCTTTAACGTTCTGTTCCTTCCTTGGTCACCAGATCTAACCCTAGAGCTAAAGCCTACTCTATATGTGCCACTTCTTTACTCTTTAGAATTCTCCCTCTTTTTTTCTTACTACCTAATCCAATCACAATCATAACTAATAATACTTTAAAAATATTATGTATGCAGATATAAATCACATACATTCATCAAGACCAACATAAAGGGTACAATTCAATAGTTCTTTAGTACATTCACAATATTTTGCGACAATGACAAACATCTAATTCCAAAACACTTTCAAAGGCCAAAAAGAAATCCTACACATATTAAGCAGCCACACCCCATTATTTCACCTACCAGCACCTTGCAACCATTAATCTACTTTTTATCTGTGGATTTCTTTCTCTATGCCTATTCTGAATGTTTCACATAAGTCAAGTCATACAATATGTAGCCTTTTGTGCCTCCTTTCACATAGCATAGTTTTCAAGGTACATCCATGTTGTAGCATGTGGTAGTACTTTCTTTTTGTGTATGGCTGAGTAATATTCTATTCTATGAATATAACACATAGTGTTTTATCATCAGTTGATGAACATTTGAGTTGTGTCTGCTATTTGACTGTTACAAATAAGACTATAAAGATTCAGGTACAAGTTTTTGTGTGAACATGTATTTTTAATTCTCTTGGTTATATACCTAGAAGTATAATTGCTGGCTTATATGGTAACTCAATGTTTAACATTTAAAGGAAAGACCAAACTGATTTCCACCACGGCTGTGCCATTTTACATTTATACATAATGCCATGTATGAGGATTACAATTTCTCTACATTTTTGACAAGGTTGAGGAAGTTTCTATAATTTCTAGTTTGTTAAGTATTTTTTTTAACAAAAAATAGAGGTGTTGTATTTTGTCAAATGCATTTTTTCAATTATCCAGGTCATGTGCCCTTCCCCTCCTCTCTCTTAATATGATGTGTCAAATTAATTAATTTGTATATGTTGAAAAAATCTGGGATTCCTAGGAAAAATCCCACTTGATCATGGTGTATAATTCCTTCATATGCTGATGAATTCAGTTCATTTGTCTTTTGCTGTGATTTTTGCAAATATATTCTCAAGTTATATTGATCTGTAGTTTTATTTTCTGTTGATCTTTAAATGTTTGGTAGGATTCACTGGTGAAATCATCCAGTCTTGGGTTTTCGATGTTGTTGGCAGTTTCTTATTACTAATTCAATCTCTTGATAAATCTGTTGAGTTTTTCTATTTCTTCTTCATTTGGTTTTGATAGTTTGTGTCTTTCCAAGAATTTGCCCATTTCATCGACATTATCTAATTTGTTAGCATACAGCGGTTTGCAGTTTTAGAATCCTTTTTCATTTTTATAGAGCTAATAGTAATGTCCCTTTTTTATTCCTGATTTTAGTAATGTGAGTTGTCTAATTTTTCTAGGTCAATCTTGCTAAAAATTTGATTTGGTTGTTGTTTGCAAACAACAACTTCTGATTTCATTGATTTTTCTCTTTTGTCTTTTGCTCTTCTCTTCAATTCATTTATGTGCTAATCTTTGTTACTTCTTTCCTTAGGTTTGCTTTGGGCTTAATTTAATTTGGTATTTCAAATTTCTTAAAATGAAAGTCAGTTATTAATTTGAAACCTTCTTTTTGAGTGTCTAGAGCTATAAATTTCCCTTGAGTACTGCTTTGGTTGCATCCTATAGTTTTCTATATGTTGTTTTTACTTCTATAAATCTCAAAATATTTTCCACTTTCCTCTGTGATTTATTATTTGACTCATTGGTTATTTAGGAGTATGTTGTTTACATTTAACATATTTGTGGCTTTTTAAAATTTCCTCTTATTTTCAATTTTATTCCATTGGGATCAGAGAATTACTTTGTATGGTTTCAATTACTATAAATATATTGAACCTTTTTTGATGGCCTGTTCTAGAGAATGTTTCACATGCAACTCAAGAAAATTCTATATTCTGCCATTTTGAGAATATCATTTGTAGATATGTTTTACATATAATTTGTTTATAGTGCTTTTTATGTCTTCTGATTTCTTGCTGATATTCTCAGTAGTTAATTGTTTGAGCCATTATTGAAAGTAGCATATATAATTTTCCAATTATAGTTACTGAATTGTCTATTGTCCCTTCAATTATGTTTTTTGTCATATATTTTAGAACTCTTTGTTAGGTAAAAACATGTTTACAAATTTTATATCTTCTTAAGTTGATCTTTTCATTGTAATAAAATGTCCAACTTTGTATTTAGTAACATTTTTTGTCTTAAAGTCAATTTTATCTGATATTACTGAAGCTATCTCAAGCACTCTTTTTATGCTATTTGTATGGTCTGTCTTTTTCTATTTATTTTGAACCTATTTGTGTCTTTTGTTT
The DNA here is from genome assembly GCF_028885655.2 of Pongo abelii. NCBI lineage: Eukaryota > Metazoa > Chordata > Mammalia > Primates > Hominidae > Pongo > Pongo abelii. The sequence goes on along the minus strand of NC_071997.2, from coordinate 79,611,910 downwards.
TTTGAGACAGAGTCTCAAAAAAGGTTTTATCTAAGTCTGTGAAAAATGACATTAGTAGTTTGATAGGAATAGCATTAAATCTGTCAATTACTTTGGGAAGTATGTCCATTTTAATGTTATTGATTCTTCCAATCAATGAGCATTAAATGGTTTTTCATTTGTTTGTGTCATCTGATTTGTTTTAGCATTGTTATAGTACTCCTTATAGGATCTTTCACCTCCTTGGTTAACTGTATTCCTAGATATTTTAGTTTTTGCTTCCATGGCTATTAAAAATGTGATTCCATTCTTGTTTTGGCTCTCAGCTTGAATCCTTTTGGTATACAGAAATGCTATTGATTTTTGTACATTGGTTTTTGTACCCTAAAAACTTACGGAAAATTTTTATCAATTCTAGGATCTTTTTGGTGAAGTTTCTAGGGTTTTCTGAGTAAAGTGTCATATTGTTAGTAAAGAGAGATAATTTGACTTCCTCTTGTCCTATTTGGATGACTTTTATTTCTTTCTCTGGCCTGATTTCCCTTGCTAGGATATCCAGTAATGTGTTGAACGGGACTGGTGGGAGTGGGCATACTTGTCCTGTTCCTGTCCTTGAGGGGAATGTTTCTAGCTTTTGCCCATTCAGTATGATGTTTTCTGTGGGTTTGTCCTAGATTGCTCTTATTATTTTGAAGTATGTTCCTTTGAAGCCTAATTTGTTGAGGGTTTTTATCATGAAGAGATGATGGATTTCATTGAAAGCCTTTTCTTTGTCTATTGAGATGATCATATGGTTTCTGTTTTTAATTCTGTTTATGTGGTGAATCACATTTATTGATTTGCATATGTTGAACCAACTTTGCATCCCAGAAATAAAACCTAGTTGATTGTTGTGAATGAACTTTTTGATGTGTTGCAGGATTTGGTTGGCTAATATTTTGTTGAGAATTTTCATGTCTATGTTCATCAAGGATATTGGCCTGTAGTTTTCTGTGTTTGTCTTTGCCAAATTTCGGTGTTAAGGTGATGCTGGCTTCATAGAATAAGTTAGAAAGCAGTTCGTCCTCCACGATTTTTTTTTCAGAATAGTTTTAATAGAACTGATAATAGCTCTTCTTTGTATGTCTGGTAGATTTAAGCTGTTAATCCATTTGGTCCAGGGCCTTTTCTGTTGTTTGGATTTATATTACTTATTAAATTTTGGAACTCAATACTTGAGAATATAGTTGCAAAAATCACAGCAAAAGACAAGTGAACTGAATTCATCAACATATGAAGGAATTATATACCATGCTCAAGTAGGAGTCATTGGAGTCACTGCTGATTCCTAGGAGTCATTGCTGGAGGGCTAGTGTAATCCTTAGATGGTATCACAACATTCAGATTTTTCATGGTGCCAGATTCTCGTGCTGATTTATTCTCATCTGGAGATGGTGGCATTCCTAATTTTGTACATATATTAATGAAGATAGAATTGTTTTTTCTTTCACTTTCCTCACTCCCTAGGGGATGTTACTGTAGAGACTGTTGGGTAGAGTTTTTTTGACTTTATTTCTATATCTCTGTGTAATTCTGTTGGCAGGTTTTATATTGGGCTGTGTGGTTTGATCTACAGGCCTGTAGATGGTACTTATAGGTAAGAGACAGCTATAGCCAATATGGATGGTCATATACTTGATTCTTGCTTACTGGACGAAGCTCTCTGTTGCATCAAGTAATGGGCTTATCCATGGAGTACACTGTGGTTTGAGGTTTCTGCTCATCCCAGGGTGGGGCAAGATGGGCAGGTCTGGACCAGGCAGTCCTGCTTACAGATCCCCCAATGGCAAGTACAAGCACCAGAATGGAGGGGGACACAGTAGGTAGCAACCAACTGCCCCAGAGGTGTGTTTAGGCATGGAGCTGAAGAACACCTTGGCCCCAAGTTCTCTGCATGGTGGTGGGGATGCTAAACTCCTACTCCAACAAAGTGTGTGCTCCAGATGCCTGGAAATCTGCATAAGTGTGGAGTGTAGAGGGCCCTATTACACTGCAATCTCTTCAGAGCAAGGGTGGGGTGATTCAGCTGGTTATCCAGGTGAACAGGTGAACAGGTGCTTCAGATGCCTGGAGATCTTCCTGAGCATAGAGTGGAGAGAACCCTGCTTCACCACACCTCTGCACAGGAAGGATGGGTGGCTCAGGCCATCCAGGTGAGTAGGAGCTTTGACTGCCTAGAAATCTGCCTGGAAGTGGAATGTAGAGGGCCTCACTGTACCATGATCTAGAGAGCATATATTTGAATCATGCTTTTTATTCCTTCTACTAATATCTGCCTTTTAACTTGAAATTTAAGCCATATATATATAATGTAATTAGTTGTAAGGTAGGCTCTACATCTACCATATTGCTATTTGTTTTCTGCAGGTATTATGGATTTTTGTTGTCGTCTCTTTCTCCATTATTGTCCTATTTTATGTTAGATAGATATTTTCTATTGTAACACTTCAATATTCTTATTTAATTTACTTTTTTTAAGTGTTTTAGTTGTTGTCTTAGGGATTATAATTAACAACTTAATTTACAATAATCTAATTCAGGTTAATGCCAACTTAATTTCAATAACATAAAAACGCATATCCTCTATAGCTCCATTTTCTCTCTCCTTTAGAGTGTTATCACAAATTATATTCTCATGTATGACGTGCCCATTAACACAGATTAATAATTTATTTATTTATGTAGGTGTGTTTTAAATCAGATAGAAAAAACATTTAAAAACAAAAAATATATTTATTCTGTTTTATATTTACTTAAGAAGCTATTTTTCCTGGTGCCATTTAATTCTTTGTGTGAATTTAAATTACTTTCTAGTGTCCTTTCATTTCAGCTTGATGTACTCCTTTTGGCTTTCTCTCGGAGCAGGTCTGCAAGCAATAGACTATCTCAAGTTTTTTGTTTGTTGATTTTTAAATCTGGGAATATCTTAATTTCTTCTTCATTTTTGAAGAATAGGTTTTTTTATTTGAAATTTTTAGTTGAGAAGTTTTTGGTTTATTAGCACTGTAAATATTGCATCCCACTGCCATTTTGTGCCTGTGTTGTTCTGGTGAGAAATCAGCTGTTAATCTTATTGATGATACTTTGAATGAGATTGGTTCTTCCTCTCTTGCTGCTTTCAACATTGTCTGTCTGTTTTTGGTAGTTTCACTGTAGCGAGGCTAGGTATAGATCCCTTGAATTTCTCCTATAAATGAGCTTAAAACTTTCAAAATTTGATTTTTAAGAAAGATACTAATCTACATTGGCTATTATATTTCAAATATTATTTTTGTTCCTTTTTCTCTCTTTTTTTCTAGAACTCCCATTATGCATAAGGTGGTACATTTGATAGTATCCCACAGCTCCTGAAGCTCTGTTTATTTTTCTTCATTTATTTTTTCTTTATGATTCTCAGACTAGATCATCTCGATAGACCAATCTTCAAAATCACTAATTCTTTTTTCTGTTAAATTCTGCTCTTGATCCACTCCAGTGAATTTTTATTTCATTTATTGTAGTGTTATCTTCAGAATTTATATTTGATTCATTTTTATAAATTATGTCTTTATTGAGACTATTCATTTGGTGAGACATTGTTCTCTTACTTTGCTTTAGAACATGGTTTTGAGAACACGATTTCATTTAACTTTTAAATATATTTTATGTAGCTGATTTAAAGCACAATAAGTCCAGTATCTCAGCCTTATCAGGGACAGTTTCTATTGTTTTTTTTTTTTTTTCTGAGCGTTGGACATTTTTTAAAAAATTTCTTTGCATGTCTTGTATTTTTTATTGAAATTAGATTTGGAACTTTGTTACACACACAATAACATTTTAAATATTCTAAAATGTGGCAACTCTGGAAATCAAGTCTGCTCCTCTTAAGAGTTTACTGTTGTTGCTCCTTGTTGTAGTAGTTGTTTGTTTACTGATTTCTCTAAACTACTAATTCTATAAATTATTTATTCTTTTGCATATGTGGTCATTGAAGTCTCTAAATGGTTATTTAGGAATCACCTAAATAATAAGTAGACAGAAATTTCCTTAGTTCTTGCAATCAATATGGAGCATGCCTTGAACACTCAGCCTGATGGTTTACAACTCTGCCTTAGCTTTCACTTACTGCTTGGGCAGTGGAGGCAGGTCATTCTGAAGTGAGAGCCTAAGGGTCTTCTCAGGTCTTTCATGCACATATCCAAAGGCCTGCACATTCACTCATGTACCTAGATTCTCAAGAACAAGACAGAACTTTTAAAAATAAAAACCGCCTGGTGCAAGCCTTTTTTGATTTTCCAGAATTCTGAAAAAAATTTCCAACAACTCCTTAAGGTTTTTTTTTTTTTTTAATCTATGTAAGGTTAAACTTTCAACAGTTCTTTCTCCACTATTTTCACTGACATCAATCTATAGTTAATAATTCTTTATTTTAAAGATTTTGTTTCTAATTACTGTGTGAGTTTTATCTCCTAATTTGAATCTAACTAATATGCTTGTGATACATTCTGTTATAAAATGATAACTGGAGTTAATGAAAATCACCCAGTAATTTGAATAGGCGATACTAACTTTTTAACCCCTTAGCAATGGATTGAATTGAAAGTTAATGATGTAGAAAGGTGTAGAATAGCCACAGTAACCTTCAAGCTAAATTTATGAAGACTCTGCAGTTTGGCCAACCAAAATAAACTCATCATTAGACAGAGGAAAAATTGTTCTTAGAAAACTAGACAATTTAGTTAGTAAGGTGCCTATCATGGTCTTTTTCATGGCTGACTCTCTATCTCCAGACTATATAAATCTTTTTAACATATTATCTTCATATTAAAACAGACTGAGTCAATCTGTGTTCCTTGAAATTAAGTCAATCAAGAACAAAAGCTAAACACTGCTTATCTTTCTATAAGCTGAAAAACGTGGCCTTTCTTTCTCCATGAACACCCCATCACCACCCAACACCACTCATCAATGAGTTTGTATGTCTTTGATTATGTTACTCTCCCATGTGGAAAATTCTGTTACATTTTAATTGAAAAATCAAGTTTCGACATAGAAATATTAAGTCAAAATCACAATATAATCTTATACTTTTGGTGCTAAATTTATTTTCCTCATTAATTAAAAAACCTATCTTGGATGATTGTTGTGATTAAATGATGTTATCTATGCAAAGTGATTGTTAGTATACTGAACACATTTGACGTTCTCCATAATTGTTAATGCAACACTATTTCACCACTCTACCTCATCCAAGTCTTATCCACATAGACTCAAATAAAGTTAATCTTCCATATGAAAGTTTAAATAAACATATAATGTTCATGAAGGCCAAATAAAACTATATTGTTCAAAATTAAATTAAACCACATTAATGGGCACAACCAATGTGTTCATTAATATGCTCTGAATTAATTCATTAATTACATATTCCATACTACTTCAGATTTCAGTGATTCATTTCTGTCCATTATATTGCTAATATCGTTTAAGTGTACTAATTATTTTTCCTTTCCACATGAGGTCACATAATATGTCTTCTCTTCTTTTGCACCCTTAAAGTAGCTGACCCAGTGTGGGGAAACAGGAACTACTTAAAAAAATGCATATTAATTGAGTAAATATATTTTTACTTTATTAGAATAAAAATGTTAGACTTAACATAAAACATTTAATAAACCCATTTCTCTTTTCTGGACATATCCTGCACATAATATGACACTTTTTGCCTTGTAAAAGTTAAACTATAATTCAATTTTTTCCTTTATGTCATCTTTCTGTACCTCCTTCTGAACTTCTGACATTAGCTGTCACTCACTGTCAGGGAGCTAACTCTAAGCATCAGCCAGTCTTTAAGCTAAGGATAAATGTGAGCTGAGTTGCCCAGAGTAATGTCCCTCTACCTCTAAAAAGACTGTCTTTCCATGGGCTTGCCCTTCAGAAGAAAGGAGATTCCTCTGAATGAACACTGTTTGAACAGCCAACCCCATCTAGCATTTCAATTTTCAGTCCACTGATCATGTGAATGCCCATAGTCACAACAGAGAAACGAGTTCTCTTGGCATTTAAAATAGCACAGTAAAGAGCAAAGCAAAATTTCAGATCCTAACTTCTCATAAGAGAGAGGAAAAATGGGAAGAGAAATAATTTTAAAGGAATACCTTAGGAGAAAGAGGAATTGGTGCAGAACTTGGGAAAATACCATCATTTTAGAGTATACAAAGTTTGATTATATGTAGCCTCAATAACAGATTTTTCAGAATTGCCTGTGAAAGCCTGAAATTGATAAAGTATATGTTGAATACGTCTTTTTTATTTAGACAAGAAAAGCACAAGGCATAAATAAGTTTAGTCCTGAAAGTGATTGATTATAGTAAAGGATGTAAGAGACTGAATGAAATCCACATGCTACAGCTCCTCTGTGTTCTTTTCCCTTTGCATATTACACAATTGGTTCACATCCTCATCATTAGGATGCTGCTGCTAATCAGATACCTTTGGCCATCCCATTTGAATTTTGTCTGAAAAACCAACTGTAATCACCTACAATAAAAACAAATCATTAAACCACTTAGCTTTTGGTTTGAGAATTTCATAATTTCCCCTTTAGTGTTGAAAATCCCACCTGAATTGGGTAAATGTTGCTCACCTGGGCTAAAATAAACCATGGTGGTACACCTTCTCAGAAAAGAAGAAATTAGTGATTTTCTAGAATATTTCATTTGTGTCAAGTGAGGTGTGTTGAACAGTTCGCCAGATGCAGGAAGATTAATTTCAGTCTTGTCTGGTGAAAGTGAAATTAGATTAGTCTCCACCTGAGAAATTGGACCCCCAGCTGGATAAGAGGTTGAAGGAAAATTATACAACTCAGGATAATTAGTTTGTTTGTACATCTTGGGAAGCTGTCTCACACTTTACCTCACACCTCTTTTTATTGAAGAGATGCCCCTTGCTGTGTATTTCCCTGTGCATAGTGAAAATACTTTTGCTTGATTTGCAATGGATCAATCAAGAACATTCAATTCTTCATTAACAGATGAACTAGTGCAAAAAATTAAGACTCCATCATGCTTTCTCTGCATGTGGATGATCAAGAGTTAGCCCTATTTTAATATGAGCAGGGTCAATCTGAAACATGGAGTACCCCACAGGACAATATAAATAAAATGAGGCTCTTGTGGGGAGAAAATAGGGATTTTCTAGCTGCAGAAAAATGACAGTACCTGTATTAATACATATTTTACACAGTAAGCTAATTAAGGCTTGGGTTATTTAATTTGCATTCAACTCACTGCAATCTATCTGCCTTCCCAATGTCCAATCAAGTCTCCTCCAAGGCCTAGAATTGGCATTAAGTTCTGCTGAGGCCTTCATTTCTCCTGGCCTATGACTTCTATGACCAGCTGCCAAGGACATCCTACATTTTCTAAATTTAGTGTACTCACTTTTATAGGCAACAAGTATAGACTATGACAGAGCTAGGTGGGAAAATGGGAGGGAGTTAAAGTGGAGGGGGAAAAGAGGGAAAGAAAATAGAAGTGTAGCATGAGAAAAAAAAACTAAATAAAGAAGAGGAGAAGAGAGAAGAAAATAAGAAACTTGGTATAACAGGGCAAAAAAAAAAAAACACTAGCATTTGGATGAGTAGAATTTAGATTAAATTAAACCACAGGCTCTCTGCTTCATAGTTTTTAGGAAACTTTAGAAATATAATTTAATATTGGTTTCCTCTTGCAAAATGTAGAGAGGATAGTACCTACCTGACCAACCTTCTAATATTGCTATAAGTCAAAGGTGATCAAGTAGTGAAAATAATCTATTCTCTATAAAACACCATAAACACATATAATCCAAGTTTTAACTTCTATCACATTCAAGCTCTCTATCATAAGGTTGAGACTTGATTCCAGTTACACAATCAATGTGGGTGTAAAAAAATGCTAATAAATAAATATACTCATAGTTAAATATAGAAGTGAATAAATCAATACAAAATAAGGTGGTGACAACTCCCAGGAAGGTTTCCTGGGAGTATATAGGAGGATTGTGGGGAGCTTAAGAAGATGTATTTCTGGAAGTTTACCGTAATGAAGCCCATGATGTGTCTGCCTTCCTTGAAGGGACATCTCTCAAGAAGTGACTGTTACGGTGTAATTCTGATTCCCTTGAGTTAGAGACACAAACTGAAAGCCAATGGCACAATTTCATATGGAAATGACTATTTCAAAAATACCTGTAAGGTAAATGTGTAAGCAGCTTCATTAAATGTGTAAATGTGTAATGCTTCATTCATTTATTGTGCATGCCTGAACTTCAAAAATAATCATTTTTGGATCCCAGTGAGAGGAATATTCCAAATCACTGTACTCTTCAACTGATCTGAACTTGAAGTACTAGTGTGATAATTGCTCATATGTTTGACTGACAAAAAGTGAGAAGGCCTCACAGCACATTCTGCCCAGCTGTCTGCTGCCACCTTGAACTTCACAGCTATACTCCTCTCTTCGGTTTACAAATGGCCATTGAGAAAATGTGAGTACCTCCATTTGGTACAGGTGACTGAGAGAATACAAACAGCTTGGAGAAAGTTGCGGTGAGGAGGAAAGAACAGTATACCAAATCTTCTCCTTATCCTATACCCTCTTTTTCAGGGGTCCCAAACCTGAAAAAGTACATGATGGATTATCTATGGTTTAAAGGTAAAAGAGAATTATGTCTACACATCTCCTCTCCTCATAATCTTCTGTTCCAAGTTCTGTCTTGGGCTTCATATCTGGAAGCCCAAGATATGTGTCTTGGTGCTCACAAACTTAAATAACTTAACAATAAAATATGGTAAAATCATTAGAATTCCACTAATTTGGATTTGAAATAACCCTGGCACATATAGAGATAGAAATATCATTAAGTATATGCAGTTCTGAATTTATTATGGTCTTATTGTCTGGGGAAACAATACTTTTAAAATAGTTGGTATTTTCAAAATAATCAAAATGATTTTTAAAGATATTAAATACATAAAAAATCTTGTCATTTGCCTTTATTTTTTATCTAGCAATTAGTTCTCCAAAGTTAAAGTATTTTTATATTTTGAATCCATTATTATGTGAAGGTGGTCTATTTCAACTTGTTATTTTCTCATTAACTTATCTCACCTTACTTATTAGTATACAAGTACATATGTGTTGTCTACTTGAAAATTACAAATTTTCATGTGTAAATAAATGTTTTAATTGGCAGCATTTTACTAGGCCATTCTAAATTTCCCAGGTAGTAAAGACACAAGTGTTCTGGTATATAATTTACTGGACTTATTGACCACTGCCTTTACCCCTTTATGTCACAGGAAAATACTTTAGGTCATTTTTCCCAACTGTATTAGAGATAACAGCTGTGCAATTAAATTCTCACTGGTTCTTGAACAGGACTAAGAGTTTTGACAACTCCATGGGTGTGCACAGCCTAATTCATGGGTCTAGAATACTCTTCCCAAACTCCTGACTCTTCTCGTAAAGTTGCGGCTATTTTTTCCCCTCCAGTGCCAGCAACGTTTTATATGAAACCTTTCCTAACTCTCTGAGAAAAAGCTGTCACAACTCTGGTCATCTACCATATGTCTTTATTATAGTAGTTTGTATGGGTACTTATAATTATTTTTCGTATCTGTCACCCACAAAAACTGTGAGCTCACCAAGATCAAACATAGAATCTCATTCATCTTTTTAATCTATGAAAAACAACAAAACAAAACTCAATTGTAGACTTTCAGGGACTACAATTCTGAGAATTTTTAATGAACCCCAATTTTCTGTATCATTCGTTACTCTAAAGTAAAAGTCAGTAGTGAGAATGAACGTTGATTTTGTATTAAAAAAAGACTGTAAAAAAGAGTTCAAAAGTAGTAGGGGGTTCTCATTAGTCCTTTAGGGAGTAGTTTTCTGAATTCTTCTAATGTCATCTCCACCACTGATAGCATTCAACAAAGAATTATTTGAAAAGACAGATTAGCAAGAATAATGGAAACTGGAGGTCAGAAGTGAAATAGCTAGAGGAAAAATGTACTGCATATAATTCTTTCCAAAGTTGGTATGCTTAGGAGAAAAAACCTTTTGAAGTGGCATGGTTTAGAAGAGATGCAGGAAATAACTTGTGACATGATAGATGATTGTGTTAGGAAGGAAAGAGACTACGTGAGATAATGCAGAGGTCAATCATAAATGATATAACTCCTTCTATGAGCAATATGAGGAAATAAATAAACCTCAGAATTCTGATAATTAGGTGTAAATCAACCGAGATTCCAGCCCTTAAATCACCAAAAGCTCGTAAAAATTACTTAATATTTCTCTTTGGAGCATTACTTTTAGACAAGAATGGCTAAAGTTGTTTGGACAGGCTGAAAACCCTGAGTTTCTAGACAGATTGCTACTGCAGAGTTTGTTTCTCATCACAGTCACACACATACACTCAAACACACTAACACATGCTCATACCACTTTGGTTTTCCATCTCTTACTGTTGACGCTGTTTTCTTTGACTAGTCTCTCATTTTTTAATCAAAGTTAAAGTGGCACAGAAGTTCCGAAATTCAGCTTTCAAAACCATTATAGGGATAAAAACACATACACAGCTGGGCTGTCAAATTTCTCAAGAGGAATCTTTTATGCTTTGCAATGAAAAGATTCTTGCTTGCCTCTCTCCCTTTTACTCCCACAGCTCATTGATGGAAATTTTGACTGATTCTAGGGAGTCATATAATTGTATATTCACTATTCATCTATTCATTTGATAATCTAATCAGTCCTTGGGAAATGCTGACTTACTCATCATCCTGTTATACTGACTATGTACTACAATCCAATGATCAAACTACATGATATATTTGAAATAAGAAATTAATTAATTCTGTTCTTGATCATGGTTCTTTACAAATATGATAAGCATCGCATCACATAGATAATTGGCTTTGAATTTTTAACTCTCAGCTTTTCTAAGATTTGTATAATTTATATTCAAAAACTAGTGAGAAAGCATAAATCACTGACATTAAAAAAACTGAAAAAAAAAGACAAAAATTTGTCTAAAAGAGGAACCAGAAGCACAAATTAAAGGCAATTAAAGTACCTACAGTGGAAACAAAGAATGATTTCAGTGGTAAATTTAAAAGACTAAAGGTTAATATTTAAAAACATGAAATATGAAATTTTAATTTCTCTGATAGGGTTTTGTAATAAACATTGAACTGGGAACATATAATTAAATATCAGTGAAGCTTTCAGAAAAAATATATCATTTGTAATATAAGGCATGTTTGTATTAAGTATGAACAATAGGGAAATTAAGCTATTAACACACAATGAAGGTCGATCAACATATGTTGAAAACAGTTGCATTTATATAAATGTTCTGTAAAAACACTTGAGATAAACAATCATTTCTAGAAGAATGAATTTTCAGCATATAATAACAGGCAATGATGCCTTAAGTGTTCAAAGCAATGGAATAATAAGATGAAAGGAAATCCTACATTCAAGAGATGAATTTCTTCACTCAAAAACTTAATTTGACAAGTGCTTCAGTGAAAGTAAACCTTTCTGATTGGTTATCTTGAATACGAGAAGAAAGGGAAAGTGTAAGAATGATGGATCAGCAGCTGTATGCCAGTAGTGGAGTCAGGATGCTACTTGTATCTTCAGACACTTCTTCCATCATTCCTTTTGCATGTTATACTCCAGCCATATTATACGGGTTGTAGTTCACTGAACACGCCATGCTACTCTGCCTCCATGAGGTTTATATACTAGTTTATCTATTAATATCTGCCTTCCTCTCAGCTTTCCTTTGAATGGTTAGCATCTCTTTACTCTAATGCATACATCAGTCTCCATCTTTTACATTAACTTTTTCCTGGGATCCTGAGCATTTAGTTATTCCTTTCATTGAGGTTTTTATCACACCACACTTCAATGTTTGGTTCATGTGCCCATCTCTCTTATTAGACTGATATTTTGGGTAGCAGATTCCATGTCTTTTCAAATGCCTACCCCTAGACTCATTTAATATATATATCAAAAAAATTGGTACACAAGAAAACCTCTGGGTGGTTTTCATTTTCGTGTGTCATCTCAGGGTCCCTAGAGCCAACCCTCAAGATCAGTGATTGGATCTACATCCTTCACCAAAATATCTGATCTCTGAAAACTACAGATTTTTTTAAAATGTTGATCCAATAAAACATCCTAACTTTGAACTGATAATGTTTATTTCCAGTATTGTGGTATAGTGTGGTATGAAAACTAACAATCAAAATTAAAAGTTACGTCTTCCTTTTTAGCAGAAAAATAATAACAAGAGGATTAATTGTATGACAAGCTCTTTTCTAGGCCTTCTCACATACAAGATCTCATTATTGAGCAAATATTGCTAAATTTTCCTCTAATTGTGCCACTGTCCTAGACACTTGGATTATATGTACAAGATATATGATGTCCTTGCCATCATGATGTTTACATTCACATGGACCAGACATATTTCAAGAAAGTATGCATATTTTTAAAAATTTTGTTATTGCTAACTACCATTAAGAACAAAAAGCAAGGTTGGGTGATAGTCACTAAGAGCTTCTTTTTTCGAACAATGTAGCCAGGAGATACTCTCTAGATGAGCCGATATTTGAAGACACCCAAATCTGAGAAGGGGCGATTAGAATGTATATATTAGTGAAGCATATGCCAGGCTGAGCAAGCCAATGTAATGACCCCTGAAGAGGACATGAGCTCTCTGTGTCTGAGGATTAACAAAGAACAGAGTAACCAATACAATAACATGGGAGAAGCAGGTAGGAGCCAGATCATGAAGAACCTTATAGATAATTATATGGCATTTGATAAAATATAATTCATATTTTTCAAAGTCCATTCCTGCTATAGAGTGGAAAGCAGGATATATGGGGAAAAGGGAGGAAACAAGAAGATGATGAAGCTATTGCAGAACCAAAGAAAAGATGATGGAGACAGGGATGAAGATGACAGAATTCAAGATATTTGAAAGATTATATTTGGTAGGTATAGCTAACCTGTTACTGAGTTGGATAGGTGGGGTGGTATTAAAAGTGTTAGGAAACCAAGAATGACTCCTAAGGTTTGATCTGAGTAATTGGTTAAATGTGGTAATGTAAATTGAAATAAAAAATAAAGATAGAGAAGGTTGATGAGGAGGGCAAGGAAAAGAGTAGCTTAGATGATGGATGGATGATCAGTGCTAAATTACCAAGAATGATAATAGGAATAGTGGCAGAAAGGAAGAGATTAAATATTTGCTCATTATTGCAATTGGACAGCATATGACAGCAATAAGAAGGACTAGTGTATAGCAGAGTCCAATCTTAGACCCTTCAAAAAAGCTGGGAATTTGAGGTATGAGGAAGAAAAATCATCAGAAAAAGGCATAGGGAGGTAGGGGCAATCCTATGCTACTAGCCTGATGGTAGATGATATGTATCTTTGGAATAAATAAACAAAAACTTTTTCTATTTGAATGAGCTGTAGGAGAACCTGTGTCTTTAAGGGAGAGCTAGCATAAAGAGCATATTTTGAAAGTTAGTAGGGGAGTTTTCTGATGATACGCGTGAGTTTCAAGGGGCACTATAAAAACGTTTGGGAGTCAGCGAGGACTGAGAAATGGCATCAAATTAGGGAATGTACAAATTCATACAATGATAAAAAAATTTGATTATAATAAATAGCCTGAGACATGTGAACTTTTCACATGACCCAGAATGGCCACTATTTTTATTTTTAAAATATTAAAATATGTTAATATTTGATGAATAGTCATTACCCTGTGTTCTCACAGTGCCCTTCTCATAATCATGGTACTCTAGCCCCTTTTCCCAAGACTCTTGGCCTTTCTATGATCTAGAAACCTATAAACAGGTATCACAAAGCACAACAAGGGGCTTTCAGAATGCTGTCCACTGCAGTGTCTAGCATCTGTTTGCATTTGTCTGTACAGGATACTTACGTAATATGTTGCATACCTTATTCTTTACATGGTATACTCAGAATGATGCCTGGGTGATAATTCAGATGAATTGCAGTATGAGGAATGATGGGATTAGTCCTAATATTCTAAGGAGAAGGAACAGTCTCATCTCATCATAGTATCTAGCAAAAGCTTGTTCTTGTAGTGACAGTGATGAGGATAAAAGTGGGACAAACAAGGGTAAGGGCACCCCTGACAAAAGCATTTGAACAATTATATTTCTTCAGCGTATGGGGTCACACTGAGAGGAGTCACACTGCACAAAAACCAAATTCCAGTAAATAAAGTAGCTTCATCTGGATGCTCAATGTGTACTGCCAGGACCCCCAAAACAGATGTTATTATTCCCATATTACACACAAAGACGCATATTTAAAGTTTGCCCCAAAGCATAGTTTACTAAGGGATGGATGGAGAATTCCAATCCAAGTCTTTCATATTCAAAACCTATGCATATTCTTCAACCTATAGAATGTACCTGCATGTGTGAAAACACAACATTATAATGCCATTTTAATACTCACTACAAGTATAGAACTTAAAGGGGACTTAAAAATACCAGTGATGAAAATCTAGTAAATAGTGGTGCATGTTGCAGTCTCTATGGCAGATAGATTGCAAACCAAACTTTGGGAACTAAAAGGAAGGGAAAAGAACTTTAATAAATTTTATAATACACATGAACATTCAATATGATAAACACAAAGATTTATTAGCATGCTATGAAATAGTCAAAACAGATTTTAGGAGCGCAGGTTGTGTTTTTCTTGTTCCTTTCCTTTTTTTTTTTTCTTATAGGAGACACTTTTGAAATACATCCTGATTTTGCAATATATGTCTTTGCATTAAACGAATTACCTAAATACTGGGGTACAGCACAAAATAGAAATTTTATTAACTTGTTTTGCTGACTTGATTCAATTTGACATAAAATATTAAAAATGGTGAAAACATCTGAATTAAATTCATGAAGAGATCCAAATACTTAAGTAGAGAGGTTTTTATTTTATTTTATTTTTTTTATGCTCTAACTGCACATTCTACAAGTCAAAATAGGTCTTTGAGGATCTATAATGTGTTGGTCTCCTTAGAGCTATTTCAAGAGACTGGAATTGTTTTATATAGGTAACTTGAAGTATTAGGTAAAGTGGATCCCTCAAAATGAAATTAAATGGATCAAGTGGAGATTGGCCAAGATAGTTTCTATGGGATGTTCCATTTAATTAACAACACAACACGATTCTAAGCATGACTTTATGGACTAATAAGAAACATTAGTTATGTAAAAGATAAATGCTTTTGTTATAGATTTTATGAAAAGTTCTATTTCTCATAGACAAAATATGCTTTGAAACTCTAAGTAACATCAAGCCTACCAGTTCAATCCTTATTACACTGTGTATATATCATAGCTATGAGTGTTACAATTAAAGCAAGGTATGCTTGAGACAGTCCTGGCGGGTGTCTGTTTTATTTTATCTGTAGTAATGATGCTCTATTTTGCTCTCAAAATTGCTCTGGCTTGCAAGATAAAGTACATGAATAAGTCAATTGAAAATGATATGTGGATCACCTTGCCAATTAAAAGGAAATAACCAAATATTGAAGAGGGAAACTAAGGTATCTCAAATGCCAAAAACACAGCATCATCAAGAGTTTAATGTGATTCTTTTGAACATACTGTTACTTCCTAAAATAGAAGAAGGAAGCTGAAGTACATAAGCATGCTCTTATCTTCCTTTCTTAAGGATGAAGTGATCTTCCACCTGCCTCATCCAACTGTACGCTTGATTTGTGGTAGGTGATGCATATTAGTGATTAAGGCATGAACATCAGCATCATGACAATCTAGGTTTAAATACAAACTTTGATATCCCACAGCTGTGTGAACTTGGACCCATTAACCTTTCTAAGCATCACTTTATCATCAGAAAGTTGACAATAGTATCTTCCTTCTAAAACTGCCTATAGATAGAATTCCATAAATGAGAGATAACACCATTATAATAGTCACAGGCATCACCATTATTGTCAGCATCATCTGATTCCCTCCAACGCTTACAAAACTGTTTTCTTATTACTTTTTTCTAAGTCAACTATTTTCCCATCATATCTTGCTCTTTGGTTACTTTCTATCTAAACCTAAACAAAGCAAACACAGAAAAAAAAAAAAAAAACCTAATCTAATGGACTTTAGTCATTCTCTATGACCAGCAAAACAACTTTAGAAGACAGTCTTCCCTTACTCCTCCTTTTTCTCAATTTTTTATCCACTACAATTTGGTTTCCACTTTTTTCACTACAATAAAACTGTTTTTCAAAGAGGAATTGAATTTCTTACAACATGTATAAGCCACAGTTCAAAATTCTTGGCATATCCTACAAGGTGAGCTGCCACAGTTCAGAAAGTGCTTTTCTATAAATTAGAAAAAGCTGGCCTTCCTTAAATTAAAAAAGAAGGATGTTTATATTGCACAACCTAATCAAGAATATGCAACCAGTCTTAGGAATTAAGTGGAGCCACTGCTGTGTAAAACACCATCTTGGCTGGGCCAGGACCTGTCCAGGGGAGCGTTCCAGGGTCCTGAGAGGCAGCAGCCAGGAACACACATACAAAGGTATCCATATACGCTCCTGTTTCCATACTCCTTGGAAGCCAAGAAGCATATCCCTCAGCAACCCTAACATTCCATACCCACCACTATACCTTGCTCTACAGATGAGATAACCATGTCAAGTTTGGGGGTAGAGATAACAGGCCCTCCAAGTGTGGCAATGGGAAAAAGAAACCTTAGTGGATGTCAGGGAAAAAACCCAGCATTATGCACATATGTGTACCAGTGTATGTTTTCATGCATGTTTCTCTGAGCTTATGCATAACTAGCCTCAACTGCTCCAGGTTAGTATCTATCCGCTGTGTGAATGCAGTTTCTTAGATATGACACATTTATATAATCAACAACCTGAATAGCCATAGAGAGTGGCCCCAAGGTTCTCCATAACCTGGGCTCTAACTATCATTCTATCCATTTTTCTCATCACCCACTGTCTTGAAATTTATGCTCTAGTATTACTAAGCTGCTGTAACTTTAGTTTTTAATGAGACAATTTAACAGTCCCATGTCTTCACTCATGCATCTCCCTCCCTTAGCAATTCCTTCACTCCTTTCCTTTACATGTGTATGTTCTTCTTTATTTCAAGGATCAAACCCAGCAAGAATCTGCTCTAGAAACTCTTCTTTGAAGCTCACATACATACACTTACACACACTTAATAGAGCAGGCCAATTCCTTAGGTTCCTCTTCTATGATTCATTGCATCTTGTTTCTATTTCTACATGACGTTTACTTTACTAATTTAAAATTATCTGTTTATGCATGCCTCCCCAAACTAGTTCTCATGCTATTTTGATAGTGAAAATGTCTTAGTTATTTTTATACTCTAGACTTCAGCACCGTTTTTGTCAGAGGGTAGATGAATAAGAATGTAATGATACAAACTAAAGAGACAGTATGGAATGATACTTCAAGTCCAGCTACTTTGTAAACTGATCTCAATTGATGAGTACTGGATAAAAAAAACTAATTGTAGCGTTTTAAAAAACCATGGGTACTGGATAAATGCTTTTTCTATTTTTTTGTAAATACTTTAAAAATAGAAGTCTAATATACATATAAAAAAGTGCAAAAATCTTAATTTGCACAACTTGATGCATTGCCACAGGTGAACTTGCCATGTACTTCACTATCAGATAAGGATATAAAATATCACAAACACCATAGTATCCTCTTTCATGCCTACTTCCTGTCTGTTCCTCCAACAGTAACCATTCTTCTGATAACACAAGAGTTTAATTTTGGCTATTTTTTATTTCATATACATGGAATCATACAGTATATGTTATTTTGTGTCTGGCTTCCTTCACTCAACATTTTCTTTGTGAGATTTAGTCAGGTTGTGATCCAGTCATTCTTACTGCTACATAGAATTCCACCCTATGATTATGCTACAATTTATCCATTGTACTCTTGATGGGAATTTTGTTTGTTGCCAATTTTTGGCTATTATGAATAGAACTTCTATGGTTATTCTAGTATATGTCTTTTGATAAATATACGGTCCTCATTCCAATGAGTATATTCCTTGGAACTGAAATCCTTATTAGAGAGTATTCATATGTTGAGATTTAGTAGATGCTGCAAAACCATTTTCCAAGGCAGTGGTACAGACTTCCACTCCTATCAGCAGTAAATGAGAGTTATAGTATCTCTATATGCTCACTAACTCTTAAGATTGTCACTTGATTTTTTTAAGTAAATTTAATTTTTTTGAGAAGTTTTAGGTTCACAGAAAAATTGAGTGGAAGGTGTAGAGATATCTTCTCTACCCACTACAACCACATATGAGCAGCCTCTCTTACTGTCAAAATCCTATGGAGTGGTAAGTGTTACAATTCATGTTGTCAGTTAATTTTTAATTCATTTTTTCTATTGTGCATGTTTCTCACTATTATTTAATTTGAATTTTTCTCATGATTATGTTGAGCACCATTTTATGTTTTTTTTTCGTAACTGGATATCTTCTTTTTTGACATGCCTATTCAAGATTTTTGCTCAAGTTGTTCATTGGGTGATTGTTTTTTCCCCATATTTATTTGTAGAAATTATTCATATCATTTGGATATGACCCTTTTTTGAATAAATGTATTGAAAATGTTTTCTCCAATTTCCACGTATTTATTGTATAATCCAAAATATCTGGATTATCTGTAGGCTATTTCTGTTGTATGCGCTTTGTTTTTTCCTACGTCATTTGATCCTGCTTTCTTGTATAGCTAATCATTCTTTACTGAATGCTGTACACTATGTATAATATATTTTTATATATTTGTGACACTAGACAGCTGTTATCTTCCTCAAGGGAAGGTTTAATTTTCTTCTAAATAGCAAATAAAAAATAAGCAAATCACTTTGATTTTTAGAAAGCTGGTGCATTTCTGTTTTGCCTTTTTCTCCTAGAGGATAGCTCTTCTGGGATTTTAATTGAATGCCTGGGGTGTTTACCAGAGCTATCTCCCTCAGCAGGCCCTCTGCTCCAATTTTTGTCTCCCCAGCACCATGAAACTGGTAAATTCTCTGCTTACATGTTTAGCCTCTTAGCAGTTGTTCCCTGCTTGGTTGGCTTCTCTGTGTCTTGTCCTAAGCATGTGTAACCAAGGAGTACAGCCTTGAGAAGAAATTGCATGCAGAACTTTGGCTCACTTTTTACTTGTCCTCTTTTCTCTAGGATCTTGTCTTTTTTTTTTTTTTTTTTTTGAGATGGAGGGTCGCTTTTGTTGTCCCGGCTGGAGTGCAGTGGCGCGATTTAGGCTCACTGCGATGTCCGCCTTCCAGTTTCCAGCGATTCTCCTGCCTCAGCCTCCCGAAGAATCTTGTCTTTTTAAAAACCTAGCTATTTGGTAAACCTGCACTAATTTTTAATCTCCCTATCTCAGTGAAACACCTGCAATTTCTAGGGCCCTACAGTCTGTTCAGCCTCTACGTCTCATGCAGCAAATCAGCAAATACTCAAAGGGAAGATGGAGAAAATGGAGGACTCTCCTTATTATGTATGATACCTTCATGACGATTAAGAGAGCAAACAATACCTAATATTTGTATACATTAAAGGCAAAGAAATTAAAAACATAAAAGAAGAAGGTGCTTGATGTGTTTAAAATTGAAGCATAACAAAATACAAGTGAAAATTTTCTATCTAGTATGCCCTTTTCTTAACTCAGGCTGCCTAAATTCTTTCCAGCATTTAAGACTCATATCAAATGACACTTCTTCCATTATTTCATTCCAGATCCCACTAGGCAATTTTGGACATTCTATTCTTCCTGTCCATTATTATTCTATTTATAACCTAGGAAACAAGGGTGACTCTCCTCGAGGTACACACATCCCCCACCTTCTAAATCATACTCTGCCTACTCTAGACCACAGAATTCTCAGTCCAAACAGCCCCAGAGTTATTCTAGGATTTGTGTGGGACTTTAATATGAATCTGTCTCAATGGAGGGGTATAAATAGCCATCAGAGTGTATGCCAGTGGGTTCCAAATTTGGCCAATGGGTGAATGTTTGTAGGCAGGGTTGACATGTTAAATACAGGATGCCTAGCTAAATTTGAATTTTGGTTAAACAACAAAATATTGCAAGGAACATACTTATAATAAAAAATTTGTTTTGTGTCTGAAAATCATATTTTACTGGGAATCCTGTCTTTTTATTTGCTAAATCTGGTAATCTTATTTGCAAGGGATAACAACAATGACAGTTTTGTCTACCATGGGCACTGAAGACCCCTTGTATTATAGGAGCAATACAGGAGTGGAAAGAAGAGTCAGCCAGGCTTGGAGCCAGGACTCGAGACTCGAGTGGAGACGTCAGGGACCGAGTACAGGGTCTTCCTGAGTACCCACATTCTGAATCAAAGTCAAAGAAGTCTGAGCATTCTAACTTTGAATCTGGTCCTCCAGGTTGTTAGAAAAATATGTCTGTCAGGATATGAGGCTACACCATATTTAAATTAGTTTGATTTATAAATTTTAAGCACAAAACGTCTAGATAAATGGCATGTGAGCCTCCATTTGGTACTTTTCCCCAGGCCCTGGAAATGTTGCAGCAGGGCTCTTGCTTCTATTATAGGTCTTAATCCATATTAACTGTGTGTTAATTAATCTCCACATTCAGCTCAGTTTTCCTTACTCAATCATATGGAAACATTAAGTTCCTTCAGGGCAGAAACTGGCACTCTCTTTTTCCTGTTTGCTGACATGCCTAGCATTTTACAAATAAGGACATCGAAGGTAAGAAAATAAAGTACTGAAACATACTGATCAAGTGTTAATGGCCTGATTTGAAGAGGAAAGTGTAAAGTAGATCCTAGAGTAATTTTATGCATCACTTCTGTGCCTCAGTTATCTGATCTGTAAAATCAGAATAATAAACAGCACCTCCTCATGGGCTATTAAAAAGATTAAATGGGTTAAAATATGTAAAGCAATGAGAAAGTTACTTGGAACTTATTTAGCAGAGGATAAATGTTAGTTATTTTTGAATCTCTGGCCTTAGGAAGTCATACAGACCTCCTGCTAGGATAGTCCTGACCTGCCATATAGCTTCTATTATCAAAAATGTCGATAACTCAAATTCATTCTTGTTCTTTTCCATGTCTCTTTCTGGAGAAGTCTGGAATTCCTTACCTGGGAGTCTTAAAATGATTGTTCACCAATACCTCAAAAACATTTTTGTTTTGTTTTTTCACTTCTAGAGAAAGAATTGTCTGAAAGCAAGTTAGAGGCAGAAAGTGTCCCAGCAAGAAAAACAAGGAAGTTTGAAAAGTTTGCACCTCAGTGACATAGGTGGGGATTGCCACAAAGAAGACTGAAAATAGGAAATATGCCTGCTTCATAGAAGAAAATCACTTGCTACCCTAGGCTGTGTTCTTGCTTATAATAGCTGTACATGGATATCCTAATGGGTTTCTTTTTTTTTTTCGAGATGGAGTCTTGCTCTCTCCCAGGCTGGAGTGCAGTGACCTGAGCTCGGCTCACTGCAACCTCCAACTTTCGGGTTCACACCATTCTCCTGCCTCAGCCTCCCGAGTAGCTGGGACTACAGGTGCCGGCCACCATGCCCAGCTAGTTTTTTATATTTTTAGTAGAGACGGGGTTTCACTGTGTTAGCCAGGATGGTCTCGATCTCCTGACCTCGTGATCCATCCACCTCGGCCTCCCAAAGTGCTGGGATTACAGGCATGAGCCACTGCGCCCAGTGGGTTTCTTTATACTTTAACTATAGCAGATGTCTAAACAGATAAAGCACTTATTTAAAGAGACCTATAGAAATTACTCTTCAATAGTTCACCCAAAAAAGACACTGTTTAAAAACCATTGGGTTGCTGTTCTCTGCCATGGTCTGAGCCTCCTCACTTGGTTGGTGTCTAGAGAAACCCAAGCTTTGTTCTTATCTAGTTTTCTGCCAATCAAGAGGGCTCTTTGACCCTGGTAACCATCAACCAAATTCCCTGAGGCTGTACTATATAGCAGATTGGAGTTATACTGAGAACACTACCCCTAGGAAATTTTTCTTTTCTAAAGGCTGCTGCCCTCCTCATGCACAGCACCATGTTGTATGTTGAGTAATGGGAATGGGAGAAAAGAGGGTAAACAATCATCTTTGTCCTCAAGGACATTATTGTCTAATTGAAGTCTTAAAATATTTATAACTGAAAGCAATTTCAACTAAAGTAGAAGGTTTTGTGTAGTCAGTGTTCAGTGTCATAAAATAGTACGGAAAGTATTAACGATAATGATAATGATAGTAATACGTAACAAAGTTTAACATTTGAACATTTATAACATGCCAAGCATTTTGCATGGATCATGGGAAAGAAAGGTGTGTTAGCTTCCTAGGGTTGCCATAACAAATTACCACAAACTGGATGGCTTAAAGCAACAAAAATGCATTTTTTTTTCACAGTTCTGGGGGCAGACATCTGAAAATCAAGGAGCCAGAAGGCCCATGCTCCTGAAAGCTCTAGAAAAGAATGGTTTCTTGACTCTTCTCAGCTTCTGGTGACTCCTGCAACCCTTGGCATTCCCTGGCTTGCAGCTGCACCGCTCCCATCTCTGCGTTAGATATTAGGCATCAGGCATCCTTTTCCCATGTGTCTGTGTGTCCTTTCCTCAGTCATGGCACTTAGGGCCCACCCTCTTCTAGTATGACCTCATCCTAAATAATTACATCTGCAACAACCCTATTTCCAAATAAGGGAATACTCTGAGGTTCCAGTTGAACATCAATCTTGTAGAGACACTATTCAACCCACTACAAGTTAGAAATAGCCTAATTAGGGCAAACATTATAACCTGGTTATGAAGATATGGATCTTGAAACATATAGGTAGAGGATTGTCTGGATATCCATCCAACAAACACTTACTGAGCAAATACTTGGTGCCAGGCCCTGTGCCAGGAGCCAAGGAAAATTCAACACTCAGGCTGCATCAGTATGTATTAGGCATGGCTTCATAAAAATGAAAAATGACAAATGTACCCAGGCTTAAATAAGATGGAAGTTTACTTTTTTCTCTCTTTTAAGTAAAAACGTTCTCAGAGTAGGCTGTTCAGGAAAGGAACAGGGGCTCTGCAGCTCCCTCTGTGAACCTACCTCTTGGTATCATCTTCACAGGTGGAACAATCCAGAATGGCAGGGAGTTCCTGTAATCCAGAAGCAGAAAGGAGCAGGAGATAGAGGAGTCACTTTCTGAGCTAAGTCCATCTTCTTGCATACTTTTGCCATAGCACTTCCCTTTTATAATTTAGTCACATCACCATATATAAATACAAAGAAAAGCTGAGTGGACTGCATTCCTGAAACATACACACCAGGATTCTGTTACTAAGAAGAAAGGGAATAATGGATGTTAGAACTCTGCTTTTCAGTCTTGACCTCAAAAAACTCAAAAGTCCATTTGGGAAAGAAATAGATTAATAGATATGTTAGTTTTCTACTGCTGCTGTAACAAATTATCACAAACTTTGTGTCTTAAGACAAATTTATTATCTTATAGTTCTGCAGGATGGAATTCTGAAATGGGTCTCATGGAGCTAAAATAAAGACGTCCACAGACCTGTGTTTTTCCTGAAGGCTCTAGGGGAGAATCTGTTTCATTTCCTTTTAGGCTTCTTGAAGCTGCCTGCATTCCTTGCCTCATGGCCCCTCCCTCAATCTTTGCAGCCAGCAAAGTTGCATCTCCCTGACCATTTTGTTGTCACATCTCCTTCTGACTCTGAATTCAGATGGAAAAGGTTTTTCTCTTTTAAGAACCCATATGATTAGATTGAGTTCACCTGGATTATGCAGATATTTTCCCCATCACAAAGCACCTCTGCAAGGTGCATCTGCAAAGTCCCTTTTGCCATCTAAGGTAACATATACGCACATTCTAGGAATTAGAACATGTATCTCTTTTTAAAGGGGCACTTTTCATCACAATACACAGTTAAAATCTCATATGATAGGTATAACAATAAAGTAAGCACAGGTTGATATACAAAAACAAAAAAGGAGCCCTATTTCATTAATGAGCATGATTTGTTTGGGGAGAAATATTCCATGTGCAGAATGAAGGCTTCACACAAGGATTCAGAAGAAATTTATAAATAAAGGAAAGAGAAGGGAAAATTAAGTAGGTTCTAAAATGTCAGGCCTAGGCAACGGATTAACTTGTATGCGGTGGGAAAGTATAGGTAATTCTTGATTGAAGGAGTGACTTGACAAGACTGGTGATTTAGAAAAAAAATATCTGCTAAAGTGAGTAAAAAAGAGAGCAGTAACAGATTAAGAGGTTGCTTCAAGGATTTATGTTTAAATGAGGAGATTTTTCATTTAGGCTAGAGATGGAAAAGAATGGAGGCTTTTTTAAGAAAGGAGATAATAGATAAGAAACGTGAAGGCAAGTCAAAATTGATTCTGAGGTTTTACATGTGAGTGAGAAAGAGAATGGCAGAGAGAAATAGTTTACAAGGTGACGAAAGCAACTTGGTATATCAAATACATTTTTTTAAGAAAAATTAATCTTTGTCTACTAAGATTTATGTTAAAGGACAGTCAGATACCTTTGTATGAAAAAGGCAAACCCTCCATTATTTGAGTCTAATTGAGAATAATTATGATATTTTACATCTTTGTTATTTGGGCTTGTTTGGCTTATAATATTGGGCTGTCTGCTTTATTCTTCCCTAAAAATGAGCCTTACCATCAACAAAAAAGATATACTAAGGCACTGTCAGCAGACATAGCCCATGAACATACTGAAACCCTCATTAGGTACTCATGGAAAAAAATGCAAGTAAAGCCAAAAATAATTGCAAATCTGGCCTGTGAAATAAGATAATACATGGGTGGAATAATTGTCTAGGCTACCATTAAAATAGTTTCTCTTACTGTCTACAGTGTATTCTTTAAAAAGTCAACTGCCAGGAGCATTTGCATCAAGGACCAATCACAAATTTTTTATTTGATAAGCTCTTGAGAAAAACTACTTGTTTTATACTACAGTTTGTGAAATCTATGTATTATTTGTTATGCTTCCAGAAAGAATTTTTGTACAATGAAATTTTAGTCATTTTGAAGTTGATATCTTCAGGATCATCCTAAAAACATATTGGGGCTCTTAGGCTTTAAAGTTCATGTGGGCTTCCAGACACAACACATCTAAGGGAACATGCCTAAGAGTATCACTAAAAGTTGATACACAAAGATTGCTTTTAGGATCTCTGCCAACCACAGCATAAGCCAGGACAGTGATTGTCTTGACAACTCTCTTCTTCCCCAACATCATGGCAGATTAGCTTACGGCTTTGTTATTGGAAGGGCCCAGGGTGGTGCATAGGAAAACTGTTGAAAGAGCCAGAAAGGAGATGTTTGTGGTATAGAGGAAGGGAGTGAAATGCCTAGAGGAGGAAAAATGGAACCACCAGACCACCCAGGCATGTTGGTGAGTACGTCTGAGACATTCATCAAGGACTTCTAAAATAATTGAGCAGCAGCTGGAATGTAACTAAAGTCAATTTATACAGATATAGGCATATGACCTATCACCTTTACTGTGAAGTCATTTATACTCTTAGGCTAATGCACTATGATAAAATTAAATATTTGTCCACAGATGACAATACGCACACATAATAAATGACAAACATTATTTTGAATTATGTGTTTAAGGAACGCTACCTATGATCTTTTGAATGTGCAAGCCAAGCTCTCCTGTGGCTTCTTTCATACTTTTAAGTGAGGGCTCTAGGGGCAGACATTGCTGCTTCAACTATCAGCTTCTCTATTAGAAGCATAAATTTGGGCAGATTATTCAACTTCTCTAAGCCTCATTGTTTTTATTTTTAAAACAGAAATAAAATATGATACACACAAGGTTTTTGTGAGAATTTAAAGAGATAATACATGTAAAACATTTAATAGAGGCTTGAAAGATAGTACTCAACAAATTGTGAAAATTTATGACATAAAAACTTAAGACAAGGTTTACCAAAAGATTATTCCACCTACCCCACTCCCATTAAAGAGAGAGAGAGAGACACACCCACAGAAGTGGAGAGACAGAGACAAACATAAAAATATAAAGAATACATTTCCATTTTCATATGGCTACATTATTTAATTCAACTTAAATATACCCATCCCTAGCCAGAAGACCTCATATTCTAACAGTTCACCACCAAGCTAAAAGCTGGGAGACTGCAGATTTGGAGCTCAGTGAAAAATGGGTTTGCTGTCAGTGCAAATGAATATTTACCAGCCAATGTCTCTGGTAGCCCTTTGGCAGGTGGCACAAAGGCGGTAAATATTGGTTTTACCTTCTAAAACCAGAGACTCGAATTACAAACCAATAGTTCACATATTTTAAATGAGTAGATTAATTAATTATAAAGCCTCATTGGAAGTCAAGCTATCCATTAGTTTAAATTGCTATCATATGAACTCAATCTATTAGAGCTGAGAGAGTCTAACAAGACTTCTTTTTTTTTTTTTTTAAGTTACAATGAAGGGACTAATGACCACCTGAGGACAGATTATCCATTCTGGCTCTTAAATATTAGAAAATTTCCCACTGGTAAAGAAGATGAGAGTGAGCATTTTATTTTTATGATTAGTGTCACATTCTGGATTCAATGTTCTCTCAGTGTTGGGAACCACATAATCCCATTACAATAAATTACTTTCACTTTTAATGAAGCACTAAAAATTGGTACCTAATAATCAATGAACTATTCCAAAAAGTGAAGCCAAAGTCCTTTATCTTTGGTCATATAAAGAAATACTTTCACTGGAGGGATCCAAATGCAATGCTATAAAGAGTTTGGAGATGCTAATGAGCTAAAACATGAGGGATTCACTATATGAAGACATGGATTGAGAGAGCTGGTAAAAGTCTCAAAAAATTGCACAGTCCAGTTCCTGCCTTCAAGGAGGAAACCATCAAAGACTTACTCAACTCGGGGAAAACTCCACTGTGATCTTGTAGGGCTGCTCCTTCTGTCTATTCTCAGGGAGTGAACTGTGATGAATCCTGGGGATAGGAAGAGGCATAAGAGACAAAAATAGTGCAAGACTCTCAATTCTTCCCATGAGAAGAACCTTGAGACAGACCATCAAGCCATCAAGGTGTTTTGTCTTTTCTTTCTTTCTTTTTTTGGAGATGGAGTCTTGCTCTGTCACCCAGGCTGGAGTACAGTGGTGCAGCCTCAGCCTCTCGAGTAGCTAGGACTACAGCCGCACGCTACCATGCCCAGCTAATTTTTGTATTTTTAGTACAGACGGGTTTTCACCATGTTGGCCAGGCTGGTCTTGAACTCCTGACCTCAAGTGATCCGCCTGCCTCGGCCTCACAAAGTGCTGGGATTAGAGGCGTGAGCCACCGGGCTTGGCCCTCAAGGTGCTTTTTCTGATTCAGAAAACGTGTAATTATAAAAGGATCTTTTTTTTTTTTATCCCCTCTAACATCCAGTCACACCTTTTTTCAGGTTGGCACTCTAATACCCCTTTCTGGTTGATTGACCATACATTCCTGCTACCCAGAGATCATTCAGGTTTAATCCTGTTGTTCCTGCGTAAATATTAATAGTGTCCCCTTCACACTCAAAAGTGTACTTGTTTGAATAATAAATTATACAGTCACCCTATATTTATGGTACTTCATTATTTGTAGTCTCATCGAAAGGGAAACTTATATCCCAGTGCCTTCTCACCCCTTGATGCCTCCTACTTATGGCTGCATTAAAGCAGAGGTTGGCATGAAATACAAGCATAGATGATCAGACATGCACTCCCAGAATTCTGGATCTTGGCTGAGTGACACAAAGTTGGAAGATTCAACTGATCAGATTTATCACAGTCAGAACGAAGAAGTATAAGATCATAGTGGTGCTGAGCTGTGGCCTTGACTGTAATTCTGACGGCTTACCCTCTCAAGTTCACTGTGCTACTGCCTGTTATTCATATCTGGTCACACAGGTGTCAATTCTGGAAAGACCCTACTTCTTCTCCAATAACACCTCCACCCCACCCCATCCCTCACTTTTTTTCCCTTAAACAATTTATATTGCTTACAAAGTAGAATTTGTAGTTGCAGTCAGCTAGAAGAAGTCAAGAAAGTATTAGTCCCCACAAAGGTAACTAAGCAAGCAAAGAAGGACAAGAAATGCTTGTCCTCGTACAGCTAACACACATTGGAAGGAACAGGAAAGAATCCATATAATAAGTAATTTATATATTATATTAAAGCAGATAAGAGATTTGAAAAACACAGAAGATCGGAAGAGAGAAAAAAAGAAGGAAAGAGTGGGAGGGAGAGAGAGGGAAAGAGAGAGGTAGAGATGGAGGACGGGAGGGAGGGAAGGAGAGGGAAAATGAGAGTAAAAAGATCAATGGATAGAGTGAAGACAGAATAGAATTATACTTGGGTGATCTGTGTTTTCCTTATTGGATAACATTGCATCGTTCTATAAATGTAAATTGGCAGTTCCTTCAAAATTATGAAATGTAAACAATTATTTAATTATGATCATATATACTTTAATTTGTCTCTGGGATTTTCCTAGTTGTGTTATTAATTTGACAACGTTTTTTAATACTCCTAGGTAATATGATATTTTAAGGTTTCTTAACATCTGCTACCTCGATTATTTTGAAATAAAATTAATTTAATCAGTAAGTAAATATTCACGAAGGCATGAGCTGTCTAAACTAGAGCAACGCCTCATATTTTTATTTCTATTAAACATTATTTCTATTATATACTTATGGTGCCTCGGGGGGTAGGATGGTGAAAAGCGTTATACAGGGGACCTCTCTGAAGAAAATTACTTGTACTTAATTTAATATTTTGAATAGTTAGTTTTTATACATTTAATGAAGTATAATTGACATATAATAAATGAGAGACACATAAAAGATTACAATTTATTGAGTTTTTGACACATGTATATAACTGTGAAACCATTACCAAAATCAAGATAATTAACTGATTCAAAATCCCCAAAAGTTTCCAAGTATTCCTTTGTCACTCATTCATCCCTTTATTCCACTCCTTCCCATCTGGAGGAAATCACTGAATTGCTTTCTGTCTCTACAGATTTGTTTACACATTTTAGAATTTTATTTAAATGGAATCATACAATACGTACTCTCATTTTGTAAACAGCTTTGTTGAAGTGAAATTGACATACAATAATCCAGTGGTGTTTAAAGCAGTATGCACTGTATTTTGCCTAGCTTCTATCACTCAATATAATTATTTTGAAATTCACCTATGTTGATAAATGGATCAAAAATTTGTTCTACTTTTGATAACTATTACTTAATTGAATGGATATGCCAAAATTTGTTTATCTGTTATCTTGTTTATTGACATTTCAGTTGTTTCCATTTCATGGCTATTGAAGATGTTACGAATGTTTGTGTACATGTTTTTATATAGATACATGTTTTTATAAATATCTACCAGTGGATTAGCTGTTTTATTACAGGTATATGATTTTCTTTTGAAGAAACTGACAAAATATATTGCAAAATAACTGCATTCATTTACATTTTCACCAATGGTGTATAAGCGATCCAGTTCCAACATACTCTTGCCAATACTCGGTAAGTTCACTCTTTTTAAGTTTTAACCATTCTAGTAGGTTTGTAATGGTATCTCATTGTGGTTCTGCTTTTTATTTCCCTAATGGTTAAAATTGTTGAACAGCCTTTTTTACATTTCCTTTAGTGAATTGTCCAATTTTTTTTGTTTTAATTGACTTATTCTGATTATTATTTTTTAAATGTTGTATATACTCTAGGTGAAGTCATTTCCTTGATATGTTTTGCAAATATTTTCTCCAAATCTGTGGCTTTTTTTTTATCAACAAATGTTCTTTGAAGAGCAAAAGCTTTTAATTTTGATGATGTCCAATTTATGATTTTTCACCTTTATTATTCATAATCTTTGTGTTCTATTTATGAAATCCTGGCCTCATATAATATCACAATTTTTTCTTCTACATTTTTTTCTAAAAGTTTTATAGTTAAGGCATTAACATTTTGGTCTGAGTCAATTTGAATTATTATTTTTATATAATATAAGGTAAAAGTTTAGGTTAATTTTTTATATATGGCTATCTAATACTTTCAGCAACACTTGTTGAAGAGATTGTGCCTTCTCCATTGACTTGTCTTGGCAGTGTTACTGAAAATAAATTGACCATAAATATAAGGATCTTTTTCTAGACCCTCTTTTCTAGACCATTAATCTATACTTTATCTTTAAAGTTATACCACACTGCCTTGATTTTTGTGGCTTTATAGTAAGTTTTGAAATTAGGTAATATAAATTCTGCGACTGTTTTAAAAAACTGTTCTGTTTATTCTAAGTCTTTGGCATTTCCATGTTAGTAAAGTTAGCTTGCCAATTACTAAAAAAATCAGCTGAAGTTCTGCCTGAGATTGTCTTTAATCTATGTATCACTTTATGAAAAATTCACTTTTTAACAACATTAAGTCTCTCAATCCATGAATATAGTATATCTCTGTGTTTATTTGGGTCTCAATTTATTTCCACAATATTTAGTCATTTTCAGTGCAGAGATCTTAAAGATCACTTATCACACTTTTCCTATGTATTTTATAATTTTAATATTATTGTTGATGGTATTTTTAAAATTTCAATTTCCAGTTGTTTATTGTTTGAGTAAAGAAAATACATTTATTTTGTTTGTGATTGGGGGCCTCTAAAATGGCTCCAAGTGATCTTGACTTTCAAGTTTTTATGACCTATTGTATCACCTGGTTATAGTCAAACATTTTAATAAACAGAATGTGGAAAAATTAGTGAGATGTCACTTCCATGATTACATTTCAAAAGGACTTTGATTTCCATCTTATTCATCCTCTCTCAGAAAACCAGTTGCCACATTATGAGCTACACTTTGGAGAAATTCCCTTGGCAAGAAAAACAAAGGAAACCTCCAAATAACATCCAGCAAGAGACAAACGCCTTCATTACAACATCTCAAAAGGATTTGAATTATTTCAACAACCACATGTAAATGTTTGAAAACAAATACCCCCTTCAGATGAGACCACAATCTAGGTCAATAGAATGATTGCATCCTTGCGAAGAGACTGTGAGGAAGCCCTACCCAGATTCCTAATTCACTGTATGGTTAGATAAAAAATGCTTATCGTTTAAAGCATTACATTTTGAAATAATTTATTAAACAGTAATAGGTAAGTAATAAAAATGCTGATATACTGGTCTTTTAACCTACAACTTTGCTAAACTTGCTTAGTAGTTCTAGTTATTTTGTAGATTCCTTATTATTTTCTACATACATGATGATGTCATTTACAAATATAGACCATTTTATTTCTTCCTTTCCAGAATATACGAGGTTTACTTTTCTCACCTTATTAGACTGAATACCACCTACAGTAACATGTTACCTATAGGTTTTGTGAAGATTAAGTGTTTCAGAGTGACAGAGTTCCCATCCATTTCTAATTTGCTAATAGCTTTTTAAAATTATGAATGATTATAATTTTGTTATATCAAATTGATTTTACAAATTTTTATTTATTTGTACAAATATGTGAGGTACACATGCAAGTGTGTCACATGCACAGATTGCATAGTGGTCAAGTCAGGGCATTTAGGGTATCCAGTACCCAAATTAAATGCTTTTTATGCATCTATTAAAATAATCATTAGCATTGATTAATTTTTGAATGTCAATCTAACTTTGCATTCGCATGACAAACCCCATTTGGTTATATGTGCAGTGGCATTTACATATCGTTGAATTAAATTTGCTAAAATGTTGTTAAATATTTTTGCATGTATGTTCATGGAAAACATTGGTATAGAATTATTTTCTTGTATAGACTTTTAGGTTTTTGTTTTGTTTTGTTTTCAAGTAAAGATGTCATGGCCTCCAGAAATGAGTTGGTTGGTGTTTCCTTCATCATCAATTTTTCAAAAAGTACTTGTCTAGAATTGGTATTATTTTTTCCTTAGATGTTTGGTAGAATTTATCAATGAAGTTATACATACCTGGGGTTTTTCTTGTGAGAAGTTTTGTTTTATTAAACAGCTTTATTAGAGTAAATATTTTACAGAATGAACACCATTCTCCCATTTAATATGTATAATTTGATTTTTTAAGTATATTTACAGATACATGAAACTACCACCACACTCAATTTTATAACTTTTTATCACTTCAGAAAGAAACCTCACGTCTTTTAGTTATTATTTTCCTTTTTCTGTGTCCCTCCTAGCCCCAAGCAACCACTAATCATCTTTCTATCTCTATAGATTTCCTTATTCTGAACTTCCCTAATGGAATTATATAGAACATGGTCTTTATCACTCTTCATTCTTCAATTATCATGTTTTCAAGGTATACTCATGTTGTAGTATTTATCAGTACATCATTATTTTTTGTGGCTGAATAATATTCTACTTTAATAATTTACCAACTTTTGTTTATCAATTTATCTGTTATTGAACATTTGAGTAGTTTCCACCACTTGACTTTTATGAATAAAGCTGTTATGAATATTTGAGTACAAGTTTTTATGTAGACAAATGTTTTCAATGATCTTCGGTGCATACTTAGGAGTGAAATTGTTGGGTCACATGGTAACTCTATGTTCAATAATTCAAGCAACTGATAAAGAGCTTTCCAAATTGTGTGTACAATTTTGCATTCCCACCAGCAATGTATTATGCTTTTTCAAAGTCTTGTCAAGAATTTCTCCACATTCTTGACAAGACTTTTCACTTTCTTGATGGTGGCCTTTGAAGCACAAAAGATTTTATTTTTGGTAAAGTCTAATTCATCTGATTTCCTTTTATTACTTATGTGTTTGGTGTCGTATTTTAAAATCTTTTGATGAATCCAAGGCAAAAATATTTCACCCCTATGATTTCTCTTGAGAGTTTTATAATTTTATTCCTATACTTAGGTCTTTGATTCTTTTTTAAATTTATTTTTAATTTTTTTTACTGTAAGTTCTGGGATACATGTGTAGAACCTGCAAGTTTGTTACATAGGTATACATGTGCCATGGTGGTTTGCTGCACCTATCAACCCATCATCTAGGTTTGAAGCCCCACATGTATTAGCTATTTGTCTTGATGCTGTCCCTCCCCTCACCCCACAATGTGACAGGCCCTGGTGTGTGTTGTTCCCCTCCCTGTGTCCATGTGTTCTCACTGTTTAACTCTCTCTTATGAGTGAGAACATATGGTGTTTGGTTTCCTGTTCCTGTGTTAGTTTGCTGAGGTTAATGGCTTCCAGCTTCACCCATGTCCCTGCAAACAACATAATCTCATTCCTTTTTGTGGCTGCATAGTATTCCATGGTGTATATGTACCACATTTTCTTTATCCAGTCTATCATTGATGGGCATTTGGGTTGGTTCCATGCCTTTGCTACTGTAAATAGTGCTGCAATAAACATACATGCACATGTATCTTTATAATTGGATGTTTTATATTCCTTTTGGTATATACCCAGTAATGCAATTGCTGGGTCAAATGGTATTTCTGGTTCTAGGACTTTGAGGAATCGCCACACTGTCTTCCAGAATGGTTGAACTAATTTACATTCCCATCAACAATGTAAAAGCATTCCTATATTTCCACAGCCTCGCCAGCATCTCTTGTTTCTTGACATTTTAATCTCCATTCTGATTGGTGTGAGATGGTATCTCATTGTGGTTTTGATTTGCATTTCTCTGATGATCAGTGATGTTGAGCTTTTTTTCATATGTTTATTGGCCACATAAATGTCTTCTTTTGAGAAGTGTCTGTTCATGTACTTTTCCCACTTTTTGATGGGGTTGTTTTTTCTTGCAAATTTGTTTAAGTTCCTTGTAAGTTCTGGATATTAGACCTTTGTCAGATGGGTAGATTGCAAAAATTTTCTCCCATTCTGTAGGTTGCATGTTCACTCTGACAATAGTTTCTTTTGCCGTGCAGAAGCTCTTTAGTTTAATTAGATCCCATTTATCAAATTTGGCTTTTGTTGCAATTGTTTTTGGATTTTTTTGTCATGAAGTCTTTGCACATGCCTATGTCCTGAGTGGTATTGCCTAGATTTTCTTCTAGGGTTTTTATGGTTTTGGGTTTTATATTTAAGTCTTTAATCCATCTTGAGTTAATTTTGTATGAGGTGTAAGGAAGGGGTCCAGTTTCAGTTTTCTGCCTATGGCTAGCCAGTTTTCCTAGCACCATTTATTAAATAGGGGATATTTCCCTAGTCCTTGTTTTTGTCAGGTTTGTTGAAGATCTGAACCTTGTAGATGTGTGGTCTTATTTCTGAGGTCTCTGTTTTGTTCCATTGGTCTATATGTCTGTTTTGGTACCAGTACCATGCTGTTTTGGTTATTGCAGGCTTGTAGACTAGAAGTCAGGTAGTCTGATGCCTCCAGCTTTGTTCTTTTTGCTTAGGATTTTCTTGGCTATGTGGGCTCTTTTTTGGTTCCATATGAATTTTAATTTAGTTTTTTTCTAATTCTGTGAAGAATGTTAATGGTAGTTTGATGGAATAGCATTGAATCTATAAATTAATTTCTGCAGTATGACCATTTTCATAACACTGATTCTTCCTATCCATGAAATGTTTTTTTCATTTATTTGTGTATTCTTATTTCCTTGAGCAGTGGTTTGTATTTCTCCTTGAAGAGGTCCTTCACATCCCATTTTAGCTGTATTCCTAGGTATTTTATTCTCTTTGTAGCAATTGTGAATGGCAGTTCATTCATAATTTGGCTCTCTACTTGTCTATTGTTTGTGTGTAGGAATGCTTATGATTTTTGCACATGGATTTGTATCCTGAGACTTTGCTGAAGTTGCTTATCAGCTTAAGGAGTTTGGGGGCCGAGATGATGGGGTTTTCTAAATAAAGGATCATGTCATCTGAAATCAGAGACACTTTGACTTCCTCTCTTCCTATTTGCATAAACTTTATTTCTTTCTCATACCTGATTGTCCTAGCCAGAACATTTAATACTAAGTTGAATAGGAGTGGTGAGAGAATGCATCCTTGTCTTGTGCTGGTTTTCAAAGGGAATGCTTCCAGCTTTTGCCTATTCAGTACAATACTGGCTATTGGTTTGTCATAAATAGCTCTTAGGATATGTTTCATCAGTACCCAGTTTATTGAGAGTTTTTAGCATGAAGGGATGCTGAATTTTAGTGAAGGCCTTTTCTGCATCTATTGAGATCATCATGTGGTTTTTGTCACTGGTTCTGTTTATGTGATGGATTACGTCTATTGATTTGCATATGTTGAACCAGCCTTGCATCCCACGGATGAAACCAACTCGATCATGTTGGATAAGCTTTTCAATGTGCTGCTGGATTTGGTTTGCCAGTATTTTATTGAGGATTTGTGCATCGATGTTCATTAGGGATACCGGCCTGAAGTTTCCTTTTTTTGTTGCATATCTGCCAGGTTTTGGTATCAGGATGATGCTGGTCTCATAAAATGAGTTAGGAAGGAGTCTCTCCTTTTCTATCATTTGGAATAGTCTCAGAAGGAATGGTACTAGCTCCTCTTTGTACCTCTAGTAGAATTCGGCTGTAAGTCCATCAGGTCCCGGGTTTTTTTTTCTTGGGAGGCTATTAATTCCTGCCTCAATTTCAGAACTTGTTATTATTCTATTCAGGGATTCAACTTCTTCCTGGTTTAGTCTTGGGAGGGTGTATATGTCAAGGAATTTATCCATTTCTTCTAGATTTTCTAGTGTATTTGTGTAGAGATGTTTACAGTATTCTCTGATGGTAGTTTGTATTTCAAAGAGGTCAGTGGTGATATCCCCTTTATCATTTTTTAATTATGTCTATTTCATTCTTCTTTCTTTTTTATTTATTAGTCGAGCTAGTGGTCTACTGATTTTATTAATTTTTTCACAAAACATTTCCTGGATTCATTGATGTTTGAAAGGTTTTTGATGTCTCTATCTTAGTTATTTTTTGTCTTCTGCTACCTTTTGAATTTGTTTGCTCTTGCCTCTCTAGTTCTTTCAATTGTGATGTTAGCATATCAATTTGAGATCTTTCTAGCTTTCTGATGTTGGCATTTAGTGCTATAAATTTCCCTCTTAACACTGCTTTAGCTGCATCCTAGAGATTCTGGTATGTTATCTCTTTGTTCTTATTGGTTTCAAAGAACTTCTTGATTTCTACCTTAATTTCATTATTTACCCAAGAGTAATTCAGGAGCAGATTGTTCAGTTTCCACGTAGTTGTGTTGTTTTGAAAAAGTTTTTTAATCCTGAATTCTAATTTGATTGCACTGTGGTCTGAGAGACTGTCTGTTACGGTTTCAGTTCTTTTGCATTTGCTGAGGAATGTTTTACTTCCAATTACATGGTTGATTTTAGAGTAAGTGTTTTGTGGCAATAAGAAAAATGTATATTCTGTTGTTTTATGGTGGAGAGTTTTGTAGATATCTATTACATCCAGTTGATCCAGAGCTGAATTCAAGTACTGAATATGCTTGTTAATTTTCTCTCTCATTGATCTGTCTAATATTGACAGTGGGGTGTTAAAGTCTCACATTCTTATTGCATGGGAGACTAAGTCTCTTTGTAGATCTCCAAGAACTTGTTTTATGAATCTGGGAGCTCTTGTACTAGGTGCATATATATTTAGAGTAGTTTGCTCTTCTTGTTGCATTGATCCCTTTACCTACCATTATTTAATACCCTTCTTTGTCTTTTTTGATCTTTGTTAGTTTAAAGTCTGTTTTATCAGAGACTAGGATTGCAACCCCTGCTTTCTTCTGCTTTCCATTTGCTTGGTAAATTTTCCTCCATCCCTTTATTTTGAACCTATGTGTGTCTTTGCACGGAAGATAGGTCACTTGAATACAGCACACCGATGTGTCTTGACTCTTTATCCAATTTGCCAGTCTGTGTCTTTTAACTGGGGAATTTAGCCCATTTACATTTAAGGTTAATATTGTTATGTGTGAATTTGATCCTGTCATAATGATGCTAGCTGGTTACTTTGCATGCTAGTTGATGCCGTTTCTTCATAGTGTCATTGGTGTTCACATTTTCATGTGTTTTGCAGTGGCTGGTCCCGGTTTTCTCTTTCCATATTTAGTGCTTCCTTCAGGCGCTCTTTCAAGGCAGGCTTGGTGGTGATGAATTCCCTCAGCATTTGCTTTTCTGGAAAGGATTTTATTTCTCCTTAGCTTAGGAAGTTTATTTTGGCCGGATACGAAATTCTGGGTTAAAAATTCTTTCTTTAAGAAGGTTGAATATTGGCTCCCACTCTCTTCTGGCTTGTAGGGTTTCTGCTGAAAGACCTGCTGTTAGTCTGATGGGCTTCCCTTTGTAGGTGACCTGGCCATTCTCTGTGGCTGTCCTTAACAATTTTTCCTTCATTTCGGCCTTGGAGAATCTGCTGAGCATGTGTCTTCAGGTTGATCTTCTTATGGATTATCTTAGTGGGGTTCTCTCTAGTTCCTGAATTTGAATATTGGCCTGTCTTGTTAGGTTGGGGAAGTTCTCCCAGATAATATCCTGAAGTGTGCTTTCTAACTTAGTTCTGCTCTCCTCATCTCTTTCAGGTACTCCAATCAGTCATAGGTTCATTGTTTTTGTTTTTGTTTGTTTGTTTGTTTTACATAGTCCCATATTTCTTGGAGGTTTTGCTTGCTCCTTTTCATTCTTTTTTCTCTGATCTTGTCTGCCTGCCTTATTTCAGCAAGATAGTCTTCTATCTCTGATAGTCTTTCTTCCACTTGATTGATTCAGCTATTGATACTTGTGTAGGTTTCATGAAGTTCTCGTGCTGTATTTTTCAACTCCATCAGGTCATTCACGTTCTTCTCTAAACTGGTTATTCCAGTTAGCAGGTCCTGTAACCTTTTATCAAGGTTCTTAGCTTCTTTGCACTGGGTTAAAACATGCTCCTTTACCTCAGCAAAGTTTGTTATCACCCACCTTCTGAAGCCTACTTGTGTCAATTTCTCCATCTAATCCTCCATCCAGTTCTGCGTCCTTGCTGGAGATGTGTTGCGATCATTTGGAGGAGAAGGGGCACTCTGGCCTTTTGGGTTGTCAGCGTTTCTTCACTGATTGTTTCTTATCTTCATGAGTTTGTCCAGTTTTGATCTTTGAGGCTGCTAACCTCTTGGATGAGGTTTTAGTGGGGACTTTTTTTGAAACTGTTGTTGTTGGTTTCTGTTTGTTTGTTTTTCTTTCAAGTCAGGTCCCTCTTCTGTAGGGCTGCTGCGGTTTGCTGGGGGTTGACTTCAGGCCCTATTCATCTGGTTGGCTCCTGCACCTGGAGATGTCATTCAAGGAGGCTGGAGATCAGCAAAGATAAGTGCCTGCTTCTTTGTCTGGGGCACTGACCTGATGTCAGTAGGAACACTCCTGTATAGGATGTCTGACAACCCCTGTTGGTGGGGGGGGGGGGGTCTCACCTAGTTGAGTGACACGGAAAGCAGGATCCATTTAGTGAGATACTTTGGCTGTCCCTTTCTGCAGGGGATGTGCTGTGCTGGGTGGAAACCCACTTGTCTGGGCTGCCCGGGTTCCTCAGAGCTAATAGGAGGACAGACTATGTCTGCTGCTCTTCAGAGACTACAGCCACTCCTCCTGCTAGGACCACAGGCCCAGGGAGATCAGAGTTCTGTCCCTGAGTCCCTGGCTAGAGTTGGAGTTCCTGTAGGGAGGCTCTGCAGCCACAGTGTTAGCTGCTGCTCCTACCACAAGGAACTGAGACAGCTTAGACTGCCAGCAGTGGTGATGGCCCCCCCTCCCCTCCGGGAACTCTGCAGGCCCAGGCCAAATCTAGTCAAGCGGATGTTGAGAATTTATGCGGCTTCATGGTTAGGGCCCAAGACCTGAGGTGGTATGGGCTCCCGTGTGGGATCTTCGGATCCGTAGGTTGCACAGTTCCATGGAAAAAGCGCAGTTTCCCAGGCTGCGTAGCATGCTTACTCACCACCTCCTTTGGGTGGGGGTGGGGGCACCTCTGCCTTATGTGGCTCTCAGGTGAGCCACTGCACCACACTGTTATTCCTTCCCCTCCCTGGGTCACACCAGCTGCCTAGTCAGTCCTAATGACAGAAAATTGATACCTTGGTTGCCGGTGCAGGATTCCCAAGCTGTTTTGGATCTTTTCGATGGGAGCCTCTGATTGCTGCTGCTTCTAGTGGGTCATCTTGGCCCCACTTCCTGATTCATTTTGAGTGAATTTTTGTGCATGGTATACAGTAAGGGTCTAACTTTATTCTTTTTTATACAGATTTATAATTTAATTTTACTCTGGTCTCAGATAATATTTTTCATAATTTGAATCTTCTTAAGACTTTTATTTACTTCAGAATACAGTCTATCTTAGTGAAAGTTCTGAATGTACTTGAAATAAAAATGTGTATTCTGCTTCAAGCATTGTATTATTTTTCCCCAGTCTTTATTTCTCTTTGCTTTTCAGTTTTAAGGTTTTATTGAAAAATCCTCAAGCACAGTGATTGTTTGTTCAACCATGTCCAGTCCACTAATGAGCCTATTAAAAGCATTCTTTATTTCTGTAACAGTGTTTTTAATATCTAGCATTTCTTTTGAGGTTTTCTTATAATTTTCATCTCTCTGCTTACATTATTCATCTTTTCTTGCACGCTTCTATCTTTTCCATTAGACCTCTTACCACATTGATTCCTAGTCTGATAATTCCCACATCTCTACCATATCTGAGTCTTCTTCTTCTGCTTACTCTGTCTCTTCAAAGTGTAGTGTTTTGTTTTGTTTTTTGCTTCAGTGTGCCTTGACATTTTTTCTTGACAGCCAGAAATAATGTAGTGAGTAAAAAGAACAAGACACTGGTTCTTACATGAGGTGTGTACTCTGGTAAGTTATGATTCTCTATGGTTGCCTTTCTGTCTCTCCAATTTGGGGGGCAGCAGTTTGCACAGTAAACTAATTTCTCAAATGGATCTAAGAATAATTCATTTTTCAGTTTGTTCAGCATTTTACTTGCTAGAATGGTATAACAACTTCCAAGTTTTTTACCTGCCAAACCATAAAGCAGAAGTTGACCCCATTTATTTTGAAGCTCTGTCTTTAGGTAAACAAATATTCAAGACTATTTTGTATTTTTGACTGCTGGACATTTTTAGTATTTTTTAAAACCCGTCACTTACCTCTGGTAATAATTCTTGCCCTGAAATAAATATACTTTGTCTCATATTAGTATCGCTATTGCAATTTTTTTGATTCATGTTAGCATAGTATATCTTCTCATATATATACATAAAGTATGTATATTTCATTCTATATGTATCTATATATTTAAAGTAAGCTTCAGCTTCATGTTGAAAACACATAGGTAGGTCTCACTTTTTAATCTAATCTTGACTATCTCTACATAGAATTAGGTATTTAAACAATTACTTTTAAGGCACTTATTGATTCATATGAGTTTAAATTTACCATCTTATTTATGTTCTATTCTTTTAGTCATTATTTTTTGCTTTCTTTTTCCTGTTTTTCTGCATTTCTGTGGATTATTTTTTGTGATTCTATTTCATCTTCTTTACTGAATTATTAACTATACTTTTATTTACTTTTTAGTGGTTGCATTTTGGTTTACAGTTTTTTTTTGTTTTTTTTTTTGAGACGGATTCTCGCTCTGTCGCCCAGGCTGCAGTGCAGTGGCGTGATCTCAGCTCACTGCAAGCTCTGCCTCCCGGGTTCATGCCATTTTCCCGCCTCAGCCTCCCACGTAGCTGGGACTACAGGCGCCCGCAACCATGCCCAACTAATTTTTTTATTTTTAGTAGAGATGGGGTTTCACCATGTTAGCAAGGATGGTCTCGATCTCCTGACCTCGTGATCTGCCCGCCTTGGCCTCCCAAAGTGCTGGGATTACATGTGTGAGCCTATCAAGGCTACTTTAAGTAGTAATATATACTTTCATATATACCTTTTAAGCTTAAAACGGTATACTTCCATTTTCCCTACTCTGGTCTTTGCACCAATTTTAACTTTTACATATATTATATTAATTTAACTTTTACATATATTATAAAACCCACATTACATTGTAATTTTTATTTTAAATAATCAATTATGTTTCAAAGAGATTATAAAAATAAGAAAAGGTGGTTTTTAATTTATCCATATGTTTACCATTTTTTTTCTTTTATTATTATTATTATTATTATTAATATACTTTAGGCTCTATGGTACATGTGCGCAATGTGCAGGTAAGTTACACATGTATACATGTGCCATGCTGGTGCGCTGCACCCACCAACTCGTCATCTAGCATTAGGTATATCTCCCAATGCTATCCCTCCCCCCTCCCCCTACCCCACAACAGTCCCCGAAGTGTGATGTTCCCCTTCCTGTGTCCATGTGTTCTCATTGTTCAATTCCCACCTATGAGTGAGAATATGCGGTGTTTGGTTTTTTGTTCTTGCGATAGTTTACTGAGAATGATGATTTCCAATTTCATCCATGTCCCTACAAAGGACATGAACTCATCATTTTTTATGGCTGCATAGTATTCCATGGTGTATATGTGCCACATTTTCTTAATCCAGTCTATCATTGTTGGACATTTGGGTTGGTTCCAAGTCTTTGCTATTGTGAATAATGCTGCAATAAACATACGTGTGCATGTGTCTTTATAGCAGCATGATTTATAGTCCTTTGGGTATATACCCAGTAATGGGATGGCTGGGTCAAATGGAATTTCTAGTTCTAGATCCCTGAGGAATCGCCACAGTGACTTCCACAATGGTTGAACTAGTTTACAGTCCACCAACAGTGTAAAAATATGTTTACCATTTCTGTTAATTTTTTTTTGTGTGTGTATGAATACAGATTTTTGCTTGGTATATTTTTTTCCCTTCATGAAGCACTTCCTCTTATAATGCTTGTGGTCTGCTAATGATGCACTAATCACTGGAAGATTCAGTATTATATATTTGCAAAACATCTTTATAATCCAGGGATTGTGCTCTAGCTATTTACTCAGCTGGTATAATAATGTATGCCTACACAAGAACCTGCATGTTAATGTTCATAGAAGCTTTACTTACAATCACCAAAAACTGGAAGCAACCAATATGTCTTTTAATGGGTAAATGGATAAATAAGTTGTGGTAAGTACCTAAAATGGAACACTACCCAGCATAAATGAGCTCAGCCATGAAAAAACATAGGCAAATCTTAAATGCATACTGCTGACTGAAAAAAAAAGCATAAAAGGGGAACACAGCATGTGATTCCAATTTTATGACATTCTGGAAAAGACATAGCTATAGAGATTGTAAACAGCTTAGTGATTATAAGAGGTTCATAGCAGAGAATTTAATAGGTGACGCACAGAAGATTTTCTA
The DNA here is from genome assembly GCF_028885655.2 of Pongo abelii. Classification (NCBI taxonomy): domain Eukaryota; kingdom Metazoa; phylum Chordata; class Mammalia; order Primates; family Hominidae; genus Pongo; species Pongo abelii. The sequence goes on along the minus strand of NC_071997.2, from coordinate 79,569,387 downwards.
GGAAAGTGAAACTATTCTACATGATATTATAATTGTAGATACAAGAAATTATGCATTTATCTAGCCCCCTAAAAATGTACATCCCTAATGACTCAAAATTTGAAAAAAATATATTTAGATGGTCAGGGTATATGACAAATAGGTCTAATTCTATCACAATTGTATGAATCAATGTTCCTTCAGAAGGTAGGGTTGGGGGAAGATGGTTGCCTAAAACCCAACTTTAAAAATAAGTAGAGTCTGTAAGACTAAAAGGCAAATAAAAGCATGTAATAAATATCATAATGTAGTTGATAAAGTTGATGGATTGTGGGAGCCATGTTTCTCACTATTGTAGTAGGAGGCTACAAACAAGGGATGGAAGTTTAATATAGAAACAGATAATCACATATAAAAATATTTGTAGATATATGTACATAAACATATAATTAGTTTAGAATACACATATTTTCTTGCTATGTCAACTGAGACAGCCTATGACGAATGACACCCCAGTAACAACAAGCACATCTAAAGTTCAGAACTTTTTCCTTGATACCATTCTCTAATCAAAAGAACTAGACCTTCTTGTTGAAGTGGTTTATTCCAGGACTGGGGCAAGAAGTATACAAAATGAACCAATAATCCTGGAATATTTCATGATACTGGAAATTAAGATAGCGCTTTAAAAAAAATAAAGAAAAGACTAAAACCTGCAATGATGGGGACATGTCAGAGTAACACAAGGGCCAGCTGAATGGGCTTTCAGTGACTAAAGCTGAAACAATTTGATAAGAAAAAAAACTAATATTGCATTATAACTCAAAGCACAAAATTAATATCCATGAGTCTGTACTTATTTAAGTGACTGAATACATAAGTATTCTTCTGTAGAGAAGTATGTATTAGTACAAAATAATTCCAAATAATCTTTCTATACAGAAGAATTGCAAATAATTTATATAAATAATCTTCCCTTAAGAAGGTGGAGCAAAATTCTCTGCTTTTTAAGCATAGGCTAAGCATAGAAAATTCCTTCCTAAGAATACAATACAGAAAAGGGGATGGGGGAATAGCTTTATGGTAAAGAAACCTGACAAAGCTACCTCAGCAAAGTGACAAAAGTCAATGTAAGTAGTGATAAGTTATATTGAGTATATACCCTTGATATAATGTGATAAGTATGGCATTTTATCTTTGTGCTCTTTCTCCCAAGAATACAAAACCTTAGTCCACACTTGTGAAAAATACCAAAGAAATACCACCTGTCAGTCATTCTATAAAATACATGACTAGTATTCCTCAAAACTCTCAAGGTCAATACTTGATTTAATCACCCCATAATGTATAAATATATCAAAACATCACATTGCATACCATAAATATATACAATTTTTAACCGTCAATTTCAAATATTTAAATTTAAATTTTAAAACTATCAAGGTAATCAAAAACAAAGACAGTTTGAGAAGCTGCTATAGCAGGATAGAGAAAGGATATTTATTAGGTAAAATCTTGGGATTCTGAAAAAAGCATACATTTTGTTAATAATGATAGTATTGGTTTATGAATTGTTACAGATGCACAATGTATTAGTCTATTCTCACACTGCTATAAAGAACTACTTGAGACTGTGTAATTTGTAAAGAAAAGAGGGTTAATTGACTCACAGTTCCACAAACTGTACAGGAGGCATGGCTGGGGAGACCTCAGGAAACTTACAATCATGGAAGAAGGCAAAGAAGAAGCAAGCACATCTTCAGACGGCCAGCAGGGGAGAGAGACCGAAGGGGAAAGTGCCACACACTTTCAAACAACCTGATCTTGTAAGAACTCACTAACATGAGAACAGCAAGGGGGAATCTGCCCCCATGATCCAATCACCTCCCACCAGATCCCTCCCCCAACACTGGGGATTACAATTCAACATGATATTTGGGCAGTGACATGGAGCCAAACCATATTACACAATAATAACTGAAGACATTAATAATAATAGGGGAAACTGAGCATGGCATATAGGGGAATTCTTTATAGTATAGTTACAATTTTTATGTAACTTATAAACTACTATAAATTTTAGAAATTTATTAAGAGAACTTATTTCATTTTTCTTTTGGAAAGACATTTTACTGGGTATAGCATTTAAGGTTGACAACTTTGAAGATTTCACTCTACAATCTTCTGTCTTGCATTGTTTCTGAGAAGTCTGCTGTCATTCATAGCTTTGTTTTATGTATGTATTGTGTCATTTTTCTCTTGTTGTCTATTGCTGTTTTGTAAACAATTTTATTACAGTAAGCCTTGGCTTATTCATTATAAGACTGTCTCTGAATGTAATAGCAGATAGTCACACTTAAATGCCCATCAACAATAGACTAGGCAAAGACAGTGTAGTACATATACACCACGGAATACTACACAGCCATAAAAAATGAAATCATGCCCTTTGAAGCAACACGGTTGGAGCTGGAGGCCATTATCCTAAGTGAACAAACAGGAACAGAAAACCAAATACCACATGTTTGTACTTATACATGGGAGCTAAACTTTGGGTACTCACGGACACAAAGAAGGGAACAATAGACACCAGGGCCTACTTGAGGGTAGAGGTTGGAAGAAGGGTAAAGATAAAAAAACTACCTATCAAATGCTATGCATATTACCTAGGTGGCAAAATAATCTGTACACCAAACCCTCACAACTTGCAATTTACCTATATAAAAAACCTGCATATGTATCCCTGAATCTAAAATAAAAGTTAAGAAAATAATAGTAATGCAGAGATTTCTCAAAACCATAAATTTAAGTCTATAAACTAGAGCATGACACAAATTAACATGAGGGGAAACAGGAACCAAATGTATTTTTATATTCACTATGACCAACACATAAAATGGTAGCATTATTAGGCTAGAAAAGAAGTTAAACTGCACATGGTCTCCTCTTTTTACAGATAAGGAAACTAAAGACCAAGGGTGACTTAAGCAATTTATTTTAAATCTCATGGCAATTTAATAGCAGAAAGGAAACTCAACTTATTTTCCTGTTGGTTACAGGTGAATACTCCAGTATCTCTACGCTAGAATATGCCTCCTCACCTTGGTTACTGAATGTGTATCCAGGAGCAGATGTAAACAGCAGGATGTAACCTAGGTTTGCCCTTCCTACCCTTTGTTCTGCAGAATTTCAACCCTATAAGAATGTAGGAAGTCAAAGATTTGCTGTGTTCTGGGTCGTCTTGATAAAGATACATTGGCTCTGTCTTCTACTACTTTTCTGTCTGAATTGGCTCTGATTGTGGTATAAATTTTAGATGTATCAATCCTTCATCTTCTGACTCTGACCCAAATCACACTGCCAGGTTGAAGTTTGACTTTCACTTAACCAGTGTCTTGGTTCTAATTTCTGACCTTGATTCTGCATTAGACTACTAGACACAAATGATCTTCATCACTTATGCCTCAAGTTCTTTTCTTTTTTCTTTTCTTTTCTTTTTCTTTTCTGAGACAGAGTCTTGCTTTGTCACCCAGGCTGGAGTGCAGTGGAGGTATCTCAGCTCACTGCAACCCCCCTTCCTGGGTTCAAGTCATCCTCTCACCTCAGCCCCCAAGTACCTGAAACTACAGGTGTGCATCATTATGCCTGGCTAATTTTTGTATTTTTAGTAGAGATGGGGTTTCACCATGTTGGCCAGGCCGGTCTCAAACTCCTGGCCTCAAGTGATCTGCCCACCTCGGCCTCCCAAAGTGCTGGGGTTACAGGTGTGAGCCACTGGGCCTGGCTTCAAGTTCATTTCTTGTAAGTGACGCAGATATGTAGTTTTGATCATAAAACCTGACCTGTGAGGAAAGCTTCTGGAAAGCTTCCAATAACATTCTATACCTTGCTATGGGAAACAGCTCCTGAAAATTCACTACTACTGTGGTGCCATGGGATAAGCTGCAATGTCTCTTTTTTCCCATAATCGCATTTCCAAAAATACCTCTTTAATCACAAAGAATAGCTATTTCTTTTAAAAAAATTACAAAATTGGTATAGAACTACAAAAGATACCAAATAGCCAAAGCAACTCTGAACAAAAAGAACAAAGCTGGAGGCATCACACTACCAGACTTCAAAATATACTACAAAACTATAGCAACTAAAACAGCATGGTAGTGACATAAACACAAACACAGAGACCAAAGAAACAGAATATAGAACACAAAAACTAATCTATGTCTATAGTCAACTGATTTTTACAAAGGTGGGGGAAGGTCTCTTCAATAACACTGTTAGGAAAACTGGATATCCATATGGAGAAAAATGAAACTAGACCCCCCCACCTCACACTCTATATAAAAAACAACTCAAAATGAATTAAAAAACTAAATATAGGACTCAAAACTTTAAAACTACTAGAAGAAAACACAGGGGAAATGCTTCAGAACATTAATTTAAGAAAAGATTTTATGAACAAAGATCTCAAAAGCACAGGCAACAAAAGCAAAAATAAACAATAGGAGTATATCAAACCAAAAAGTTTCTACACATCTGAGGAAACAGTTAACACTGTGAAAAGGCAACCTACAGAATAGGAGAAATTATTTGCAAACTACTGTTTCCACAGGGGACACAAACTCCACAGGAGATACTATTGTTTCCAGAGTATACAAGAACTCAAACATCTCAACAGAAAAGAAATAAACAGTCCAATTAAAAAATGGTTAAATCATCTAAACAGATATTTATCAAAAAAAAGACATACAAATAGCCAAGAAATATATGAAAAAATGCTCAACATCACTTATCATCAGGAAAATGCAAATCAAAAACACAATGAGATATCATCTTACCCTAGTTAGGGTGGCTATAATAAAAAACATAAAAAGTAACAAATGCTGATGAGGATGTGGAGAAAAGGAAATCTTGTACACTGCTAGTGAGAATGTAAACCAGCGCAGCCACTATGGAGAACAGTGTGGAGATTCCTCAAAAAAACTGCAAATAGAAATACTATACGATTCAGCAATCCCACTACTGTGCATTTATTTACCCAAAGGAAAGGAACTCAATATATTGAAGAGATAGCTGCACTCCCATGTTTAATGCAGCACTATTCACAATAGCCAAAATAAGGAATCAAACCAAGTGTCAACAACAGATGAATGGGCGAAGAAAATGTGGCATATATACACAATGGAATACAATTCAGCCACAGAAAAAGAAAGAAATCCTGTCATTTGCAGCAACATGGATAAAAGTGGAGGACATTATAATAAGCAACTCAAGCCAGAAACAGAAAGTTACACATTACATTCTCTCACTTGTATGGAAGCTGAAAAAACAGTTGATCTCCTGGAAGTAAAAATTAGAACAAAGTTTACTAGAACCTGGGAAGGATACACGGAGGAGGGGAAAGGGGAATAGAGAGAGATTTGTTGAAGGACACAAAATTATAGCTAGATAGGAGGAATAAGTTATATTGTTCTACATCACTGTAGCATAGCTACAGTTAACCAAAACATATCATATATTTTCAAATAGCTGGAAAGGAGGATATTGAATGTTCCCAAAACAAAGAGATAATAAATGTTTGAGATGATGAATCTGCTAATTACCCCGATCTGATCTGAATGTATCAAACTATCACTATGTAATCCATAAGCATGTATAATTATTACATGTCAATTTTTTAAAAATATAGCTATTTCTGATAAAAATGGGACTATGGGAAGTTTACTTGATATTTAACCAAAGGAATTTATTTAGTAAGAAATGTATCTCTGCAGTCATCTCATACACTGCCTTTGCAAAAGATGTTACATATACTAGGCACAGAATAAAAGTCAAAGAAATAAAGAAAAATAAGCAGACTGAAGAACAAGGAACTCAAAAATAAATCAAAATTGTACAGATGTTCTTGGGTAGTAAATAGCATAAATTAACAAAGTCCAAGCTATTCTTAATAGGGAAACACCCAAAGCAGAAACATCTGTGCCTTTCCCATTTTCAAAGAAATTCAGTCTAGCAACATGATACAGATCGATTGATGCAGTTTGCATGGATGCAAAACATCTGCAGCTCTTAACAGACCTATTTCTAAGAACTATATCTGGAGGTTAAGTGTTGTGGAGCCTCTGGCTGCAGTCATCATTAAGTCCCAGATCTTTGTAGAGAAAAAAAAGTAAAAATGAAATTTGCATAGAATATTATCTATGTAATACTTTATTCATAATCACACATATACACTTGTAAGTATTTCCTATGCTGTCCTACAAAATTGTAGTAATTAATCTTAAAGTAATCCTCTTTGAGCTATAAGTAATTATGCTCCATAAAGCAGAGGATTTTGTTTATTTCAGACAAAGGAGTGATTAAAAATGGAAATAAAAGAAATTGAGAGAAAAACAAAAGTGAAATGAAGTCAAGGAATTCATCAGGTAGAAATTAATATGTGTCTCCTGGCAGCTGCCCATTACTAAATTCCTAAGAATAGGATTCGCTATATTTACAGGCTGTGTAGACAAATATCTATTCACATTGTATAGATTAAAAAAAAAAAACCTTGAAAAAATAAACAACGAAGTTCCTCCGCCTTGGAACTCTGCAGAAATAAGGTGAATGAACATATTGTCATGGGACTTGTATTGCAGAACTCTGAAACTGATGAGTAATAGGCACCATATATAGCCATAAAAATATAGATAGAAGTGGACTCAAAAGAGATTTAACCATGTCTACAGATAGACAGCCAGACAGCCTCATATACAACAGATAAAAACAGGGTAAAGGGGTAATGCTTGAAACAGTATTTGAATTTTTAGGAAAATATCTCCCTCTGTGCAAAAAAAAAAAGGGGGGGGCACAAGTAAGGGAAGATATGCTGCCTGGTGACCATTTCTAAGCCACACTGTGTAGCTGATCTGCACATTTTGAGCATCAGGATCATAACTACATATATGGACAAGGGCCTTCAAAATCCTACCTTTTAGTATCAACATGCACTCATATGTTCATTGCAACACTAGTCACAACAGAAAAGATATATGATCAACCTAGATGCCCAGTGATGATGGCCTGGATAAACAAAATGTGGTACATATACCCAATGGAATCCTACACAGCCATAACAAAGAATAAAATCATGTCCTTTCCAGAAACATGGATGCAGTTGGAGGCCATTATCTTAAGCCAATTACTGCAAGGACAGAAATGCCAACTACATGTTCTCTAACTACATGTTCTCCAACTACATGTTCTCTAACTTATAAGTGGGAGATAAACATTGAATACACATGGACACAAACATGTGAATAGACACTAGGGCTTACTTGAGGGTGGAGGGTGAGAAAAGGATGAGAGTTGAAAAGCTACCTATCAGGTACTATGTTCACTGCCTGGGTAATAAGCTCATTTGTACATCAAACCCTAGCGACATATGACTTACCCATATAGCAAACCTGCATGTGTACCTACTGAACCTAAAATAAATGTTGAAAAAGGAAAAAGAAATTGCTAGTAAGAAGCTGAAATGAAATGGCTACTTATTGAATATCTCTGGTCTGCAAGGTACCATGTTACATCCTTTTGTTATCCTTGCAAATTTTTCAAGATTAAATAAACAGAAACTACATCTAATCTATTCACTTCAGGGATGACACAGAAAGAAGAAAGAGGTGACACTTTAATGGGGTGACACAGAAAGCCATGTTTCTCCCCTAAGGAAAATATTCATTTTCACTTTGATACCAATTAGGAAGCGACTCTCCCAATTTGCCAAATATCTACCATGAGCATATGTGACGTCAGTGAATTGATGATAACATTTCATGAGTGGTTTGTACCACATACCAGATAAAATTCACAATTCTTATCTGTACTTGTGAGATCCAAAAAGCTCTAAAAACAAAAGAGCTTTATGACTTTTTTGGCAACAAAACCTAACCTGAAACTGATATTTATAGGCCTTTCTAAAATTATACTTCATATAACTATTCATTCATCTTGTCATAAACATGTTAAAATTAGATTGTGGGATGCTGCTCCACACCACACAGGAGCTGTTTACATAATACGCAGTTTATGTCTATAATAATTTTCTAAAATCTAAAAATTCTGCTTTTAAAACACATTTAGCCCCAAAAATTTCACATAAGGGATTCTGGATCTATACTACACATGATTTAAAACTCTTGGGATCTTCATTTGTCTAGTAAAATTATTTTAAAGAAGGACAGTGTTCAGAAAAAATATTTACTAAACTATCTAATCCATGTTAGATTTTTAAAGTTATATTGTAAAATAAGCTTTAATCCACAGATAATTTATCCTGCCTGCCAAATCCTTTATAATTACTTGTCAAGCCACTAAAAATATTATTCCCATGTTCAGACAAATATTAATCATATTAATCACATTTTTAATATTAATTTGCAATTTTTGATTTCAGATGGCTTGTGTTAAATTGGTTTATTGTCAAGAGCTGATTTAAGTGGCAAATAGTCATTTGGAAAATTGCTATTTATTTTCTTTAGGATGTAGACACACAGGGACTGGAGGCCAAATGATTTTTAGCCCAGGAATTATACTTCCTACTTAACCACTTTGACAATGAGACTGTCTCTGATGAGCATTATAGGCTAGCGCTACAGACCTTGAAGAAAGCAAATGAATATCGACTTGTGGTGATAATATGGCATGCCTCAGGAGGATCTCCAGTATTCACAAAAGACAGAAACTGAGAAGTAATGACATTGGCATCACTCTGTGAATAAAAAGGAGCTGTGGAATGTCAAGGGAGGATAGGGATTGCTAAGTGGGCAGTACACCTTTCATGCTAAAAGAAATAGAAGAGATCTTTGAGCTCACTCCCTCTCAGACATCAGAAAAGCAAGTGTGCAGTCCTCCAGACCCAGAGATTACAATGCTGTGAAGTCTCACCTGGAAAATACAGTCTTGAAGAATGCCTGTGAATTTAATGAAATTGAGTAACATTTAACATTCTCATCAAAACAACCCTGCAATGATTTTTAGATTCTCAAATAATCCTATTTACTGACTTTTTCAAACATAGCATGGCTTACTTTGGAATAGCAACTTAGTTAAAAAGACAATACAGATCTTAATTTTCTTGGATGTCCTTTCCTTGAAGTTTCAAAAGCAACTGCTAGTATCCAAATAAAATTGATTAAATGTGAGTCACTATAATGTGGACCATTAGAGTTGATATTTATATTCTCTGGCAGCAGCCCTGTGAATAATAGGTAAAAGGAATGAGAACACTTCAATTGTCTAGGAATTCAGTTTGCCTTGAACAAACACAAAAATGGTCACTGACTATCGGAGCAGAATCTGAATTATCCCCACATTGTAAATTACGGCTAAAATATTTCCAAATAGCCTTACATTCATTTTCCCTTTTTAGTTATTCTGTTTAGGAATATTGGGTACATTTATTTTTTCAATCAAAATATGCAAGACAGCTGAAAACTCCCAATAATAGCTCCACTTTGAGCTGAGCATAGATAGAAATTGTCCTTCGTAGTTCACTGGTGGCTCTTAGCCAGAAGCAGCATCATTACCTGAGAATTTCATACAAAATTCTCAGGCCCCATCTGAGACCTACTGATTGCAGGCCTCAAGAGGTAAAACATTCCCTCCAGATGAATGAGGCACCTTCAAGTTTGGGAACCACTGATTTGTATTATGAAATTTTATCAGGAACAGAAGTACAGATTAGGAAATTGTCTGACCTCAAGAATTATTGGCTGATTAGGGGTTCTCTCTGCATAATAATCCATGATGTGTTAACACCGAATCTGAAGTCAATGTCCCCTCATGTCATCTTGAGTGGACACTCACCAAATGAACAAGAAACAGGGGCTTTGTAGAAGTGCCTGGCCATCCTTCTCAGAATGATAGATGGATGGCAAATTTCAGAAGGGCCTGGATATATGGAAAAGTGCTCTAGACAGTGGGAAGCAAAGGACCCATTTCTCAAAAAACCACAAAGTCTGTGGCCCTGGGGGCCAAATTAATTAGGGGAGATCAATGCTCTCTAATTTACAAACTAGATGGTTACAGTCTGTGTAAATTCTGTATTTAACCTCCAATAAAGGGTCCTTTAGCACTTGAAAAATTATTTTGAAAGTTTCAGCCTGTCTTCAACAGGCCAAAGTGAACTAAGGGCCAGAATGTAATAAAGAGCCTCACCACCTCAGGCCAGCATGGTAGCATGGAGGAAAAGAGTGTCACAAAACCTGAAGACAAAGTCAGAATTCAAGAAGGCAGGTGTCACAAAGTGAATGACCCTGATTTAGTAGACTTTTAATCCTATGCCCAACCTTGTCTGTTCTGCAAAACATTCTCTTATATCTGACAAAATCCAGTGAACCTGCATTCCACAGTGTTGATGGTCGAATCATCCTCTTAGTTTCAATGAAGAAGTAGAATTCACGGTGAAGGAACTCAGCAAGAAGTTGAATGATGTAGCTTCATCCACCAGCAGAGAGCAGGTCAGATTCCCACAGCTTACCATGACCTCATTGTACCCAGGTCCATGGCTGCTTGATGAACGGCTGATCCTCCCTAGATGCTGACTGGTTAAAATTGACTCAGAGAAGTGAGATTGAACCTATAGAGAAGGTGAGCACAGAAAAACTAAGAGAAAAGAGAGACACATCGACCCAAAAGGCAAAGCAGACTTGAACCACTTCATTTCAGAATAAAAAGAGCTCTTATACAAAAAGAACATGAGGATGTTATAGCATCACAGAAGAACAAAGCAACTGTTTAACAAAGATATGACTCCAATTAAGGTGACAAGAAATACAAATTATGAAATTCGAGAGGGGCATTGCAGCTCAAATGTAGGCTCCAAATCAACTTAATTCTACAAAATTAAAATTTTACATTTTTATAATATAAACATGATCTTGGTGTATACTGCATGTTATATCAGGAAATTAATATCTTTATAATAAATTGTCAATATTAATGTAAAATTAGGACTCAAAGTGAAATAACTTTTTCCAATTCTATTATTAAATGTGTTCAGCAGCACAGTACTTTTTCCTAATACCAATATTCATAAACACACTCCCACACAGTTTTTGTCTTTCATTCTATTTCCTATCAAAAGAAATCAGTGATCCTTGGAGAGTACTTGTTTCAATGTCCTGCTAAGAAAGAAAATCAAGATGATCGAGGAGTATTTTATTATTTGTCATAAAGCAAAGAAAACATAATCTGGTATATGTTTATAAAGTTGCCAAAGTGAAAAGTGAACTAAAATAAATGGACACCCACTGGCCAACTTGACCATTTGTACATACACTTAATTAGAGGAGTTATCTGAACAAAAGCTATCAGTCAAAGTGGCAAATGAAGGAAGGGCAAGTAAAATTTTCCAAAATACATTTTACAGGAAAAGCTGGATGATATGAAATTAAAATTATGAGTATGTCCTGTTCACTTTTTGGTTACTACCTAGGCCTATAAATCACAGAATTCAACCTAAAGCCTTAAAAATAAACTTAAACATTAGGTCAGAGTTATATATAAATTACAGGACTCTGAGTCGTGTAATCCTGATGAAGTAAAATCGAAAAGTACATTATTTCAAGAAAGAGAAAATTATGTGATTAGCTCAGACTAGGAAACCCCAACATAAGGTCATCACCTCAAAACTTACATTTTAAATTATTTTGCGGTAAGTAGGGAGGTCAGCTATGCAATGAATCATCTTGGAATTATCCTTGATCTAACATCAGCATATCTGAGATAATGAGAATTCTTTCTCTTTGGGAACCGATAAGATTATTGTAACACTAAGCCTACACACACACTGACACACACAATCAGTCTGATGGCAATAATATTTTTGTTCTATATTTTTGCCAATGCTTTTGAAATTATTATCAGATTTAAATGTTTTCAGGTGTTTGAAATACTTAAAATGCATTTTATTAGTTTTATAAGACTAATCTATTTACTTTATGAAATATATTTCAGTATTCACAGTTAATTTTAACTGATAGTTTTGTAAGTTGATTTTTTTTTCTTTTATTATTATTATTATTATTATTATTATACTTTAGGTTTTATGGTACATGTGCGCAATGTGCAGGTAAGTTACATATGTATACATGTGCCATGCTGGTGCGCTGCACCCACCAACTCGTAATCTAGCATTAGGTATATCTCCCAATGCTATCCCTCCCCCCTCCCCCCACCCCACAACAGTCTCCGGTGTGTGGTGTTCCCCTTCCTGTGTCCATGTGTTCTTATTGTTCAATTCCCACCTATGAGTGAGAACATGTGGTGTTTGGTTTTTTGTCCTTGAGATAGTTTGCTGAGAATGATGGTTTCCAGCTTCATCCATGTCCCTACAAAGGACATGAACTCATCCTTTTTTATGGATGCATAGTATTCCATGGTGTATATGTGCCACATTTTCTTCATCCAGTCTATCATTGTTGGACATTCGAGTTGGTTCCAAGTCTTTGCTATTGTGAATAGTGCCACAATAAACATACGTGTGCATGTGTCTTTATAGCAGCATGATTTATAATCCTTTGGGTATATACCCAGTAATGGGATGGCTGGGTCAAATGGTATTTCTAGTTCTAGATCCCTGAGGAATCGCCACACTGACTTCCACAAGGGTTGAACTAGTTTACAGTCCCACCAACAGTGTAAAAGTGTTCCTATTTCTCCACATCCTCTCCAGCACCTGTTGTTTCCTGACTTTTTAATGATCGCCATTCTAACTGGTGTAAGGTGGTATCTCAATGTGGTTTTGATTTGCATTTCTCTGATGGCCAGTGATGGTGAGCATTTTTTCATCTGTTTTTTGGCTGCATAAATGTCTTCTTTTGAGAAGTGTCTGTTCATGTCCTTCGCCCACTTTTTGATGGGGTTGTTTGTTTTTTTCTTGTAAATTTGTTGGAGTTCATTGTAGATTCTGGATATTAGCCCTTTGTCAGATGAGTAGGTTGCGAAAATTTTCTCCCATTCTGTAGGTTGCCTGTTCACTCTGATGGTAGTTTCTTTTGCTGTGCAGAAGCTCTTGAGTTTAATTAGATCCCATTTGTCAATTTTGGCTTTTGTTGCCATTGCTTTTGGTGTTTTAGACATGAAGTCCTTGCCCATGCCTATGTCCTGAATGGTAATGCCTAGGTTTTCTTCTAGGGTTTTTATGGTTTTAGGTCTAACATTTAAGTCTTTAATCCATCTTGAATTGATTTTTGTATAAGGTGTAAGGAAGGGATCCAGTTTCAGCTTTCTACATATGGCTAGCCAGTTTTCCCAGCACCATTTATTAAATAGGGAATCCTTTCCCCATTTCTTGTTTTTGTCAGGTTTGTCAAAGATCAGATACTTGTAGATATGTGGCATTATTTCTGATGGCTCTGTTCTGTTCCATTGATCTATATCTCTGTTTTGGTACCAGTACCATGCTGTTTTGGTTACCGTAGACTTGTAGTATAGTTTGAAGTCAGGTAGTGTGATGCCTCCAGCTTTGTTGTTTTGGCTTAGGATTGACTTGGCGATGCGGGCTCTTTTTTGGTTCCATATGAACTTTAAAGTAGTTTTTTCCAATTCTGTGAAGAAAGTCATTGGTAGCTTGATGGGGATGGCATTGAATCTGTAAATTACCTTGGGAAGGATGGCCATTTTCATGATATTGATTCTTCCTACCCATGAGCATGGAATGTTCTTCCATTTGTTTGTATCCTCTTTTATTTCCTTGAGCAGTGGTTTGTAGTTCTCCTTGAAGAGGTCTTTCACATCCCTTGTAAGTTGGATTCCTAGGTATTTTATTCTCTTTGAAGCAATTGTGAATGGGAGTTCACTCATGATTTGGCTCTCTGTTTGTTATTGATGTATAAGAATGCTTGTGATTTTTGTACATTGATTTTGTATCCTGAGACTTTGCTGAATTTGCTTATCAGCTTAAGGAGATTTTGGGCTGAGACAATGGGGTTTTCTAGATATACTATCATGTCATCTGCAAACAGGGACAATTTGACTTCCTCTTTTCCTAATTGAATACCCTTGATTTCCTTCTCCTGCCTAATTGCCCTGGCCAGAACTTCCAACACTATGTTGAATAGAAGTGGTGAGAGAGGGCATCCCTGTCTTGTGCCAGTTTTCAAAGGGAATGCTTCCAGTTTTTGCCCATTCAGTATGATATTGGCTGTGGGTTTGTCATAAATAGCTCTTATTATTTTGAGATACGTCCCATCAATTCCTAATTTATTGAGAGTTTTTAGCATGAAGGGTTGTTGAATTTTGTCAAACGCCTTTTCTGCATCTATTGAGATAATCATGTGGTTTTTGTCTTTCGTTCTGTTTATATGCTGGATTACATTTATTGATTTGCGTATATTGAACCAGCCTTGCATCCCAGGGATGAAGCCCACTTGATCATGGTGGATAAGCTTTTTGATGTGCTGCTGGATTCTGTTTGCCAGTATTTTATTGAGGATTTTTGCATCAATGTTCATCAAGGATATTGGTCTAAAATTCTCTTTTTTTGTTGTGTCTCTGCCAGGCTTTGGTATCAGGATGATGCTGGCCTCATAAAATGAGTTAGGGAGGATTCCCTCTTTTTCTATTGATTGGAATAGTTTCAGAAGGAATGGTACCAGCTCCTCCTTGTACCTCTGGTAGAATTCGGCTGTGAATCCATCTGGACCTGGACTTTTTTTGGTTGGTAAGCTATTGATTATTGCCACAATTTCAGCTCCTGTTATTGGTCTATTCAGAGATTCAACTTCTTCCTGGTTTAGTCTTGGGAAGGTGTATGTGTTGAGGAATTTATCCATTTCTTCTAGATTTTCTAGTTTATTTGCATAGAGGTGCTTGTAATATTCTCTGATGGTAGTTTGTATTTCTGTGGGATCGGTGTTGATATCCCCTTTATCATTTTTTATTGCATCTATTTGATTCTTCTCTCTTTTTTTCTTTATTAATCTTGCTAGCGGTCTATCAATTTTGTTGATCCTTTCAAAAAACCAGCTCCTGGATTCATTGATTTTTTGAAGGGTTTTTTGTGTCTCTATTTCCTTCAGTTCTGCTCTGATTTTAGTTATTTCTTGCCTTCTGCTAGCTTTTGAATGTGTTTGCTCTTGCTTTTCTAGTTCTTTTAATTGTGGTGTTAGGGTGTCAATTTTGGATCTTTCCTGCTTTCTCTTGTGGGCATTTAGTGCTATAAATTTCCCTCTACACACTGCTTTGAATGCATCCCAGAGATTCTGGTATGTTGTGTCTTGGTTCTCGTTGGTTTCAAAGAACATCTTTATTTCTGCCTTCATTTCGTTATGTACCCAGTAGTCATTCAGGAGCAGGTTGTTCAGTTTCCACGTAGTTGAGCGGTTTTGAGTGAGATTCTTAATCCTGAGTTCTAGCTTGATTGCACTGTGATCTGAGAGACAGTTTGTTACAATTTCTGTTCTTTTACATTTATTGAGGAGAGCTTTACTTCCAAGTATATGGTCAATTTTGGAATAGGTGTGGTGTGGTGCTGAAAAAAATGTATATTCTGTTGATTTGGGGTGGAGAGTTCTGTAGATGTCTATTAGGTCTGCTTGGTGCAGAGCTGAGTTCAATTCCTGGGTATCCTTGTTGACTTTCTGTCTCGTTGATCTGTCTAATGTTGATAGTGGGGTGTTAAAGTCTCCCATTATTAATGTGTGGGAGTCTAAGTCTCTTTGTAGGTCAGTCAGGACTTGCTTTATGAATCTGGGTGCTCCTGTATTGGGTGCATATATATTTAGGATAGTTAGCTCTTCTTGTTGAATTAATCCCTTTACCATTATGTAATGGCCTTCTTTGTCTCTTTTGATCTTTGTTGGTTTAAAGTCTGTTTTATCAGAGACTAGGATTGCAACCCCTGCCTTTTTTTGTTTTCCATTTGCTTGGTAGATCTTCCTCCATCCTTTTATTTTGAGCCTATGTGTGTCTCTGCACGTGAGATGGGTTTCCTGAATACAGCACACTGATGGGTCTTGAGTCTTTATCCAGTTTGCCAGTCTGTGTCTTTTAATTGGAGCATTTAGTCCATTTACATTTAAAGTTAATATTGTTATGTGTGAATCTGATCCTGTCATTATGATGTTAGCTGGATATTTTGCTCGTTAGTTGATGCAGTCTCTTCCTAGTCTCGATGTTCTTTACATTTCGGTATGATTTTGCAGTGGCTGGTACCGGTTGTGCCTTTCCATGTTTAGCGCTTCCTTCAGGAGCTCTTTTAGGGCAGGCCTGGTGGTGACAAAATCTCTCAGCATTTGCTTGTCTGTAAAGTATTTTATTTCTCCTTCACTTATGAAGCTTAGTTTGGCAGGATATGAAATTCTGGGTTGAAAATTCTTTTCTTTAAGAATGTTGAATATTGGCCCCCACTCTCTTCTGGCTTGTATGGTTTCTGCCGAGAGATCCGCTGTTAGTCTGATGGGCTTCCCTTTGATGGTAACCTGACCTTTCTCTCTGGCTGCCCTTAACATTTTTTCCTTCATTTCAACTTTGGTGAATCTGACAATTATGTGTCTTGGAGTTGCTCTTCTCGAGGAGTATCTTTGTGGCGTTCTCTGTATTTCCTGAATCTGAATGTTGGCCTGCCTTGCTAGATTGGGGAAGTTCTCCTGGATAATATCCTGCAGAGTGTTTTCCAACTTGGTTCCATTCTCCCCGTCACTTTCAGGTACACCAATCAGACGTAGATTTGGTCTTTTCACATAGTCCCACATTTCTTGGAGGCTTTGCTCGTTTCTTTTTATTCTTTTTTCTCTAAACTTCCCTTCTCACTTCATTTCATTCATTTCATCTTCCAGGGCTGATACCCTTTCTTCCATTTGATCGCATCGGCTCCTGAGGCTTCTGCATTCTTCACGTAGTTCTCGAGCCTTGGTTTTCAGCTCCATCAGCTCCTTTAAGCACTTCTCTGTATTGGTTATTCTAGTTATACATTCTTCTAAATTTTTTTCAAAGTTTTCAACTTCTTTGCCTTTGGTTTGAATATCCTCCCGTAGCTTGGAGTAATTTGATCGTCTGAAGCCTTCTTCTCTCAGCTCGTCAAAGTCATTCTCCGTCCAGCTTTGTTCCGTTGCTGGTGAGGAACTGCGTTCCTTTGGAGGAGGAGAGGTACTCTGGTTTTTAGAGTTTCCAGTTTTTCTGCTCTGTTTTTTCCCCATCTTTGTGGTTTTATCTACTTTTGGTCTTTGATGATGGTGATGTACAGATGGGTTTTTGGTGTGGATGTCCTTTCTGTTAGTTTTCCTTCTAACAGACAGAACCCTCAGCTGCAGGTCTGTTGGAGTACCTGGCCGGCCGTGTGAGGTGTCAGTCTGCCCCTGCTGGGGGATGCCTCCCAGTTAGGCTGCTCAGGGGTCAGGGGTCAGGGACCCACTTGAGGAGGCAGTCTGCCCGTTCTCAGATCTCCAGCTGCGTGCTGGGAGAACCACTGCTCTCCTCAAAGCTGTCAGACAGGGACATTTAAGTCTGCAGAGGTTACTGCTGTCTTTTTGTTTGTCTGTGTCCTGCCCCCAGAGGTGGAGCCTACAGAGGCAGGCAGGCCTCCTTGAGCTGTGGTGGGCTCCACCCAGTTCAAGCTTCCAGGCTGCTTTGTTTACCTAAGCGAGCCTGGGCAATGGCGGGCGCCCCTCCCCCAGCCTCGCTGCTGACTTGCTGTTTGATCTCAGACTGCTGTGCTAGCAATCAGCGAGACTCCGTGGGCGTAGGACCCTCTGAGCCAGGTGCCGGCTATACTCTCCTGGGGCACCGTTTCCTAAGCCCGTCGGAAAAGCACAGTATTCGGTTGGGAGTGGCCCGATTTTCCAGGTGCCGTCTGTCACCCCTGGAAAGGGAACTCCCTGACCCCTTGCGCTTCCCGAGTGAGGCAATGCCTCGCCCCTGCTTCGGCTGGCGCACGGTGCACTCACCCACTGACCTGCGCCCACTGTCTGGCACTCCCTAGTGAGATGAACACGGTACCTCAGATGGAAATGCAGAAATCACCCGTCTTCTGCGTCGCTCGCGCTGGGAGCTGTAGACCGGAGCTGTTCCTATTCGGCCATCTTGGCTCCTCCCCCCGTAAGTTGATTTTTAAGGATTTTAAGAGTATAAGAGAAACTTAGAGACTTGTGATTTTAGTTTAGCGGGATTTTATTAATTTAATAATCAGAGCTTAAAATTTAAGAAAAACTAATCTATTTGCTACATACTTAACATATTTTAATAGTTAAACTATTGTTTACTGAAACTACAAGTCAAATTCATTGACCAGAAATCAAGATCAAAGTGTTTACGAAAGGTCCTCCATGATGTACAAAAAGCCTTTGGCAGTAAAGAGCTTTTACCAGATCTGAATCATGAAGGAGAGTTTACATTTCCTTATAACATTTTCTTTAAAGGATACAGGAATGTAGAATATGTTTTTGAAAAGTAATTCTATAAAAAGTAATGAAAACAGATATTTTGTTCTTAAAGGAATATGTGTCAATTATTTGGAAAATGCATGCATATGAAACTCTTCATTCCCTACCAATATGGGATAAATGAAGTGCTGCTGGTACTCATTGGTTGGTTTATTGAAGGCATCCATCACATAATGATGCTTTCTTAATAAATTTGCACATCTGAAATAACAACCTGCAGTACTTCTCTAGCAATTTTCAGACATAGCCTAAATTTCCAATGTGAACCAATTTAAAAAAGCATGAACAAAAATTTCTATTGAGAAATCAAGGTATTCTTCTAGGCTTGTAGAATCATAAAGCCAGAAGTAACTTTAGAAATCATCCTAGCCCAATAACCTTATTTTACAGGTAAAAGAACTAGACAAGGGAATTTGATTAATTTATCTATTTTTACAGCTAGTTAGTAAAGAGAAGACCATATCAATATCTTATAACTTCCAATCTTATGGTTTTTTCCAATTAGGAGTCCTATTTTAGTTTATATACAGCTGTCATTTTAGTGCACAAGATTCTATTTCTCTCTATTGACAAGAAAAAAAAATCTACTATGAGAAAATACCTACTCTGAAAGAGACTCTCTGTATAGCTCTGCCCTCCTGAATTGCATGTCCAAACTGCATTAGAAAAAAATGAGGTAATCATACTAGTGATAATAGTAATGGTTATTACTATTTATTTCTACTGACAGTGCGACATTGTGCTTCCTCCATCCATTCATATTTCTGACATCCATCTTTGGATTTTAGCCCCAAAATATCTCGTGAGTTCACTAGCAGAAGGCCTCATTTTCCCCATTTTACATAGGACACCAAGGCAGGTGGGCCTTTCTCAAAGACTTTACCAATTCATATCTCTATAGGGCCACAGAGTTAGAGATCAATACATAGTAACTCCAGTTGAAAGAACGGAGGAAGTGATGGAAATTTGGCACCTGAAGAGTTTATGCCCATGTAAAATACATTCAATCATATTACATATACATATACTGTGTGTGTGTGTGTGTGTGTGTGTGTGTGTGTGTGTGTGTGTACATAAATACTCATGGACCACATAACTATGCTTCAGTCAATGACTGACTAGGGATATACAACACTGGGCCCTTAAGGTTATAATGGAGCTGAAATATTCCCATCATCTAGTGACATCTTGTTGATTCTGACCCTATGAAAGCTTGGGCTAATGTGTGTGTTGGTGTCTTAGTCTTTAACAAAAAAGTTTAAAAACTAAAAAAAAAAATAAAAATTTTAAAAATATAAAAAAACCTTATCGAATAAGGATATAAAGAAATAAAATATTTTTGCACTGCTGTACAATGTGTTTGTGTTTTGAGCTAAGTGTTATACTAAAAGAGTCAAAATGTTTTAAAAATTTAAAATTTAGAATGCACAAAAGTTGTAGTAAGCTAAAATGAATTTATTATTGAAGAAAAAAATTGTAACTAAATTTAGGTTTACCTAAGAGTACTGTCTTTATAAAGTTTACAGTAGTGTACAATAATGTCCTAGGCCTTCACATTCACTCACCATTCACTCACTGACTCATCCAGAGTGACTTCCAGTACTGCAAGCTCCATTCATGGTACTTGCCCTGTACAGGTATACTATTTTTTTAATCATTTATGGTTTATTTTCACTGTATCATTTGTATGTTTAGATATGTTCAGATACACAAATACTTATCATTGTGTTATAATTGCCTACAGTATTCAATACAGTAACACTGTGTACAGGTTTATAGCCTACAAGCAATAGGTCATACTACACAGCCTAGGTATGTAGTAGGCTGTACCATCTAGTTTTGCATAAATGCACTCAACGGATGATGATGACATCGTCGAGTAACTCATTTCTCAGAATGTATCCCTGACATTAAGCAGCACATGGCTCTATCTAGATATTTATATATACATATGTATGTATACATTAAAGGTATATTTCACAGAGAGAAAGATAGATAGACTATATGGACTGTTCAGGACAAACACTATGGTTAGCCTTGTCACATATGGTCTTCACTTTCTGCTATTGAGTGTTATCCTAGAATAGCAACTCTCAATGTTTTTTTCTTCAGGATCTCTTAAAATTTATTGAGGACCCCAAAAAGCTTTTCTTTATTATTATTATTATTATTATATTTTAAGTTTTAGGGTTACATCTGTAGATATTTACCATAGTACAAATCAAAACTAAGAAACTGCAAAATATAAATTACTAATATATTTTAAATTACTAATAAATTTCACATTAACACAACATAGTTTATGAAAAGTAACTATGTTGTTCAAAATAAAAACAAAGAAAAGTTGCATAGCATCGTTTATATTTTTGTAAATCTCTTTATTTTTTAATTTTTTGTTGGTTTGTTTTTTGAGGTAGAGTCTCGCTCTGTCGCCCAGGCAGGAGTGCAGTGGTGGCATCTTAGTTCACTGCAACCTCAGCCTTCCAGGGTTAACTGATTCTCCTGCCTCAGTCTCCTGAGTAGCTGGGATTATAGGCTCATACCACCATGCCCGGTTAATTTTTGTACTTTTAGTAGGACGGGGTTTCACCATATTGGCCAGGCTGGTCTCAAACTCCTGACCTCAAGTGATCTACCCACCTCGGCCATCCAAAGTACTAGGATTGCAGGCCTAAGCCACCATGCCCGGCCGCAATCTCTTTAAAATATGTGTTAATAGAAGACAGCTGGATTCTCACATCTGCTTCTGCATTAAATCTGTTGTTTTGATTGATGTACAGGAAAAATTCTGGACTCCCAAGGTAGTAGTTGGAAAAGGGAGCGCTTCATAAGCCCCCCAAAAGTGTCTTGTGGATCCCCTGAAAATGCTTCCAGATCCCCAGTCCTCAGATCACACCTTGGGAACTACTGTCTGTTGCCCTACAGTAAGGGAGGAAACAACAGCAGAACTTCATGTTAGCTCAGACCAGCTGCAGATGCTCATCTGAACTTTGAGAATGGTCAAATAAAAGTAAAACCTGATGGAACACCACTGTGACTATCTATGTTTTCCTGTTTTGGAGATAGGTCTGCCACGGGACTTCATATTTCTGCCAGAGATCCATGCATACTTCTCTTTGTTCTATGTTTGACACTATAATAACCAACAGCCATTGCTACATACCCTTTGTTAATTGCATCAAAATTTCTCTCTATATATATCTATGTCTATACCTATCTCTATCTTTCTATCTATATAAAATCATGGGCTGCAAACAGTACACTATAAACTAGAAGAATTTTTGCATATCTTTAAAAGAAAATGCCTCTGTAGCTCACTCTGAGTTGTTGGAAGAGGCCTACTAAAGCGAAGATATAACCAAAATAAAGAGCTGAAGAATGACACCTTAAATACATGTCAGCAGTGAAGGCAAATATAGTCCTGCTCATCAAAATCCCACACTCCATTTTAGGAATAGAGCAAATATACAAATACATGGTAGAAAGAGTTGGCTGCCGTGTCAAAAGTCAGGCAGGCTCATAGACTTGCACTTTCTTTCAGAGCTTCATTATGACAACCACAATTACATGCTTTCTAGGACTCAGTCAAGGCTGTAAGCCTTCCTGTAAAGATGAGCTATGAAAAAAAAATCCAAGGCTGCTCAGAGATTGCAACAGATCGTTACCATTTCCTCCCACTTTCCATAGACTATGCTTGACAGAGAAGTAGGATATTGGTATCTTTCCAAATCATGCACATGCACACACACACACACACACACACACACATCATAAGCCTGAAAAGTGAACAACCTTCAGTCCTTTTGTCTTGGGTGGCAATATCAATTCCTCACAATTAAAAGGAAAAAGTCTCTACATGGTGCTCTTCAAACTGCAAACAGCACTGGCTGGCCACTATTTCAAAAGAAAGTATATTTGTCATTGTCAAACTTGTTTACATGAATCAAGCAACAACATCACCGCAGGAGCACTATCATATTGTTTTCTTCCCCCTCCTTCTCTTCCAGGTTTCAAAGCAAGGTCTGTGATATTGAAAATGCATTTATGTAGGTTTAAATAAGACTTTTTTTTCCCTAAAAGCAGGTGGAATTTAATAACATCCCCCAGTTCACAAGCACTCAATTCTGTAAGAGTTATAAACAGAGGCGAGACATGAGGGATAGTGTAGTGTGTTTGGAGAGGAGTATCTGCATTTTCCTTTTTTTCAGCTGAGCTGACACTTCATATTTTCATTTACCTTTGTTTATTTCTGCATATCTTCAGAAATGCAAAAACCCATGCATTCAGATTTTGCAAGCCACTGCTAAATGGTGGTTATTTTGTTATGTCTTTGGAAAAATATTTCTCAGCAGATTTGGATGATATGTAAAACTTGATCTGCTGTAACCCAGTCTTTCTTTGGCTTTTTATAATATCTGTGATAATAATCAAGAAAAGATTCAAAACAGATTTGTTTGCCATAAAGTCTGACTATATGGCCTATGGTCTGCAGAATGATTAAAAAAAAACAACAACTGAGGACACATACCAGAATTTACTGTCTAAAACTGGTGTCATTGAAATAGACAAATGTTTGCAAAAATAATACTTGTGGTATCATTAATTAAAGGAGGGTGGGTTTTTAGTCCAGGCTGTCTTATAAGTTATTTTAAAAGAATGAGAGGTTCAGAATAATCATAATTCTTTTACCAAATATTTTAATATTGCTGAGCTAAATATCTGTGACCTATGTAAATTATTTAGCCTGTTTGAACCTGAATATAAAAGTAACAATTGCTTTGATACTAACTGGATGTTTGACCTCAGACAATAATAATAGATAATAATTGCAACGTGTTTTGCACTATAAAAATAACTTTGCATTCATTATCTTGGTCTTTTTAGAGATTTTGTCTGCTTTTGTCAGAAAAAAATGCAGTATGTCTACTTAAATTTGAATTTTATTCGATAAATTTTATTTTTAGTATAATTATGCCCCAAGCATGGAACACGCTGTATTTTTATTTGCCATATCTGACAACTCTACACTTGGAAGAGCTGAGGCAGAGCATTAGGCAACTTACCTGACATCACCCAGGTTTTTGACCCTATTCTTTTGACTCCATATCTAGTGGGATTTCACCGTGCTACCACTGCACTCAGGCTCTCTGAAACTCCATTTTTTATTCTTTGGAAAGAAACAAAACAATTTATAAAATATGATAAAAATAGGTCCAAACCAGGTAACTATGAAAGTTCCTTCCATGCATGAGAGGCTCTGTTTATAGGGATGGATGAGGGTAATGTGGAACAATGCTACAGCTATTACAAAGACAGCATTAGTCAAGGTTCCTGGTTGTAATAAACAGAACCCATTGCACCTCATTAAGCAAAAAAAGAATGCTAAAATGCAAAGTAGCTTACAAGAAATCCTGGGAATACAGAGAATTAGGCTTGGAGGCACTAGAGCTAGGGGCAGTCCCCAAACTCACCATTATGACTGCCCAGTAAAGACCGCAGTTTCACTGCCACTGAGCACAAGCTTTGCAACTCATATTGTCAATGCTGGGAATAGGTTACCCTCACAGATACTGACCTCTGCTGCTTCTGAATGTGCCACGTTTCTCCACCACCCTCTATCATCCTCACCGGGGTAGATCTCACTAGGGTAGATTCTGTGTATCATTTTCTTCTTCATTTTTTTTTTTTTTTTGAGATGGAGTCTCACTCTGTCACCAGGCTGGAATGCAGTAGCACAATCTCCGCTCACTGCAACCTCTGCCTCCTGGGCTCAAGCGATTCTCCCGCCTCAGCCTCCTGAGTAGCTGGGATTACAGGTGCGTGACACCATACCGGGATAATTTTTGAATTTTTAGTAGAGACGAGGTTTCACCATATTGGTCAGGCTGGTCTGAAACTCCTGGCCACAAGCAATCCACCCCCTTGGGCCTCCCAAAGTGCTGAGATTATAGGCGTGAGCCACGGCACACGGACTGATGTCTGAGCTTGACTTGATTTTTCCTTGTTGGAAAATATTTCATTAGATTACAGCGTTTGTTATACATTTATTTTAACATTTGTTTACTTTTTTAGTCACTTTGGTAATTTGCATCTTTGTAGAAACTTTTCCATTTAATGTAAGTTATGCAATTTGTGGGCATACAGTTGTTCATAGTTCCTTTTTAATATTTTTAATTTTGGAAGGGTTAGTGATAATGACTTTTTTAATTCTGGATTTTAGTGATTTGAGTCTTCTTCTTTTTTTTTTTTTTTTTTCTGAGATGGAGTCTCGCTCCGTCGACAGGCTGGAGTGCAGTGGTGTGATCTGGGTTCACTGCAACCTCCGCCTCCCGGGTTCAAGCGATTGTCCTGCCTCACCCTCCCGAGTAGCTGGGACTACAGGCACACGCCACCATGCCCAGCTAATTTTTGTATTTTTAGTAGAGACGGGGTTTCACCATGTTGGCCAGGATGGTCTAGATCTCTTGACCTCACCGTCTGCCCCGCCTCGGCCTCCCAAAGTGCTGGGATTACAGGTGTGAGTCAGCATCATCTTCTTATATCATTCTTCTCTAAATCAAAATCTCCAGTAAGGTCTAACTGGTGCTGCCAAGGTTATATTATTATGTCTAAATTTAAGAAAAGAACGGAAAAACAAACCTCTGGTTTTTACCCGAGACAGACAAAACTCACAGTGGGAGATTCCCCACACATAGGGAAGGTGCTCAGTAAGTACTGGAGGGCAGAGAAAACATGTCACGTGTTGACTTCTGATATGGTTTAGATCTGTTTTCTCCCCAAACTGCATGCCAAATTGTAGTCCCCAGTGTTGAAGCTGGGGTCTGGTAGGAGGTGGGTGAATCATGGGGGTGGATTTCTCATGAATGGGGAAGCACCATCCTCTTGGTGCTGTTCTCATCATTGTAAGTGCGTTCTCACAAGACATGATTGTTTAAAAGTGTGTGGCACCTGCTCCTTCACTCTCTCTTGCTCCTGCTCCTGCCTTGTGATATACCTTACCCACACCTTTGCCTTCCACCTATATTGGAAGCTTCCTGAGGCCTCCCCAGAAGCAGAAGCCTTCCTGTACAGCCTGCTTCCTGTACAGCCTGCAGAACTGTGAACCAAATAAACCTCTTTCCTTTATAAATAACCCAATAACCCAGTCTCAGGTCTTTCTTTCTTTTCCTTTCTTTTCTTTTCTTCTCTTCTTTTTTTGACGGAGTGTCACTCTGTTGCCCAGGCTGGAGTGCAGTGGCACGATCTTGGCTCACTCCAACCTTTGCCTTCTGGGTTCAAGTGATTCTCCTGCCTCAGCCTCTGAGTAGCTAGGACTACATGCGCGTGCCACCACACCCAGCTAATTTTTGTATTTTTAGTAGAAACAGTGTTTCACCATATTGCCCAGGCTGGTCTAGAACTCCTGCCCTCATGATCCACCGGTCTTGGCCTCCCAAAGTGCGGGGATTACAGGCATGAGCCACTGTGCCCAGTCTCGGGTATTCCTGTATAGCAGCACAAGAATGGACTAATACAATTTCAAAAACATTTTAAAATATTAGACTCTCTTCCAGAATAACTGTGCTCACTGTTAAAAAATACATACTATATTCCTATTCCCACCAAAAATGCACATATTAGCTGTCTTAACTCAACTACTCTTAATCATTTTCCTTTTCTCTTAAATCTTGGAAAAGATTGCAAATATTTTATTATATACTGAATCTTCATCCATCTAGAAACTTGAACCAAATCACCAATCAATAAATTCAAATTATTATACTAAGGTCAGGGGCACTGGCTCACACCTGTAATCCCATCACTTTGGGAAGCCAAGGTGTGGGGATCTCTTGAACCCAGAGTTCAAGACCAGCCTGGGCAACATAGTGAGATCCTATCTCTATAAAAATTTTAAAAAATTAGCTGGCTATGGTGGTGAAACCCTGTAGTTTCAGCTACTTGGGAGGCTAAGGTGAGAGGATCACTTGAGGCCAGGTGTTTGAGACTGCTGTGAGCTCAGATACAGCCACTGCACTCCAGCCTGTCTGACAGAGCAAGGCCCTGTCTCAAAAAGCAGAACAAAAACAAAAACAACAACCAAAAAGCAAAACAAAAACAAAAACAACAACAAAATACTACTATCCAATAACACTGAAAATCCCAGCAAGTTCCCCATGCAGTTTTTGCAGATTGCCAGGTTTAATTTATTCTAGAGAAGTCTAGTCTGTTCAAATTCCAATGTCCCATATAAATTATCTGCTTCTCAGTCAGCATCTGGAAACACAATTT
This sequence comes from Pongo abelii, assembly GCF_028885655.2. Lineage (NCBI taxonomy): Eukaryota > Metazoa > Chordata > Mammalia > Primates > Hominidae > Pongo > Pongo abelii. Next base: position 79,542,718 of record NC_071997.2, on the reverse strand, counting down.
AAAGCATTGAGAGTTCCTAACCCTTATTGTGAATAAAGTGTGTGTTTTAAATCCAAGGCTATAATCTTCTCAATCTACTCTGATGCCTGCTATAGGTTTATTAGGTCTAGAATTGATATTTTAAGTGTCATGCATGAGTCATGAGAAGAAAAAAGACATTGTAGAACACATTCATTGGTTTTCTGGAGACCAGAGAAATCCTAAAAGGAGTGGCAAAGACTGGGTGCCCCATATATAAACCATCCAGCTACCTCACTACTTAAGTTGGACCCACTAACTTGAAGTGGCCCCAAACTACATTTCTCAGAAGCACCTTCTTCACAGGTGCCCAGGTAAACTATCTTGATCCAATGATATCCTTATTGCTATAAACAGATTCATGGATTCCAATAAACAAATCACCTTCAGAGAGGAACACATAGTTTGTTGAGTTGTATCCACCTCAAGTTAATTTTTTAATTTTTAGACATTACATCTGAAGAAGCTTAAGTAAAAAAACTAGTTGGATTTGAAAAGAGCTTACAACTTTCTTCAAGAGGTATTTATGTCCAGCTTAAATTGATGTGTAGTCTTACACTCTAAAAATAAAACAAACTTGATTTCAAGAGTGTTTAAGAAAAATTCCTACTTTTCTCTAGAGATTTATTTCATCTATTTTAATCTGGGTGAAAGAGGTAGAAGAATAGAAAAAGATTTTCTGTATGAATATGCATGTTGCCCAAGTTAATAAGTTCTTTTCTAAATAGTCCTGATTTAGTCCTTAATAGTTCTGATTTAGTGGGAGAACCTCCATCTTCTCCCATCTAAAGGGTTAGAATAATAGAATTTCTTTTAATAGTTCAAGTTCTCAAGTTATACAAAATTAAGTCAATACTATGATACCACTCCTTCCCTAGTAAAACATTGACATTTTTCCTTTTGTTTTTGTTTTCACGTAGAAAACAGAATATGTAAAAGCTATTTATACTACACTTTCCCACTCATGTGTATTAAGTGATTCTCTAGGATAAGCAAGCTCAAGAAAATTTATATTAAGCATTTTTATTCCCCAATATAATATTGACTATAAAACACTGTTAAAATTAAAAATACAAGTAAGTCTTGAAGGCAGAAGAATTCATTAGAAAGCAGTTGCTGAGATCTGCCACTCAATCCAGCAATCCCACTACTGGGTATCTACCCAAAGAAGAAGAAGTCATCATATTAAAAAAAAAAAAGACACCTGCATATACATGTTTATCACAGCACAATTCACAATTGTGAAGATATGGAATCAATATAAGTGCTCATCAATCAATGAGTGGATAAACAAAATGTGATATATGTGTAATACATCACACAGACCATGGAATAATACCCAGCCATGAAAAAGAACAAAACAATGTCTTTTGCAGCAACTTGGGTGGAATTGAAAACTATTATCATAAGTGAAGTAACTTAGAGATCAAAAACCAAATACTGCATATTCTCATTTATAAGTGGGAGCTAAGCTATGGGTATACAATGGCATACAAAGTGGTATAATAGACATTGAAGACTAAGAAGAAGAGAGGAGGATAAAGCATGAAAAATTACCTATTAGGTACAATGCGCACTATTCAGGTGACAGGTATACTAAAAGTTCAGATTTCCCTACTATACAATTCACCCATGTAACCAAACATGACTTATACTCCTAAAGCTATTAAAATTTTAAAAATTAATTAAAATTTGAAATGAATCAATTGCTAGTCTTTGGCATATGAAGGAAAGGAGACAAGTATATTTGCTAGCTAGCTGGCAAAAGTTTCTTGAAAGGAACCTACGGTAGGAGAATTGTGATTATGGACTGCTGGTATGTGTTATCAGTACCCAACTCCTTCCTTCCTGGAAGCTTTCTGAGCCATTTACCAAACCTGGCCCATGTATCTGCATAAAGTTTATAATAATCTAACAATTTCTAGAGATGTCTTCACATACCTCACTGGGATACCTTGACAAGTGCCTCACAATGAAAACCATGTGTGTAAATTTGTTTTTCTGCCAACATATGACACTTGGTCTCCATTTGTGAAGTCATTTACTCTAAAGAAGAAACTATTGCAATCACTGTCTCTGTGTGTAAAACCAAGAAGAACTTTAGAAAGTAGATGTTCTCAGGTAGCTCTATTTCTGTGTAATACCAGTAACTCCACCTACTCAGATGTATTTATAGTTAATGTTTTCCTTGGTTTTGCTGTATTTTAACAAACTGTCTCAAGTTTCTCAGAAAGCAATTAAAAAAAATGTACTCACTGATTCCTGTCTGTGTTCATTTCCTTATCACATGTGCCAGACATTTTTATAAAGATGACGATTATTTATTTCAGGAAACATGTTTCTGTTCAAGGAGAAATCAAGTATAGGAATAAGGTCACTGTATACTCTAATATGCAGTGACAGCTAACACGTCTAAGCATAAAGTGCTTAGGCACTAGGGATGGAATTTAAATGTTGGTTCAGCATCCCATTTCAGAAGTTTGATATCTTTTTTGAAATTTTAAAGGCATTACCACTAATGAATTGTTTAGATAAGCAATTACAACAGTTGGGATATTTTTGTTCTTGTTGTTAAACATTTAATTTAAAATATATTGGTATTCAATTGCTATCTTTTCCTTAAATAAACTAAAGAAAATTGCTATCCTGATTAAGAGTGATAACAATATGTTAGTGACTGAGGGTTATACAGGGCCATACAGGGGTATACAGAGGTACAACGCCTGTCGTCTGTACTCAACACACTCATGAAGGATAAGCAAGGGCTGATTGATTTTTAACGGCAGTGTAATGATTTCCTGGGCCTCTCAGTCATTTGTCTAACTATTCTGACTTCATGTTTATCATCTTACTGAAAGGAGAAGATCTGATTAAATGTGTACTTCAGAAAGCTCCAGAGATTATTAAAGTCCAGTTGTTAGCCCATAAATCATCCTAAGTTTTTACATTACGTGATTCTGAGGCATCAATGCTACTAATTACAGATTTTCTTCTAAGGCTTTTATGATAGCCAATGTGCAATTCTCAATCCCTCTGTGACTCACTCTGCCATTTACAGACAGAGTAATGTCACCAGCCCTGCGGTAAGAGGAGTACAAATTTTTTAGAAGGCTAGCCAAATTTTGGTTGGTTGAAGCATCTCCCATCTAGTTTCCCAATAATTTACAATATTAACTATACGATTGTAACCTGAATAAAATTCTCCCTTGTCTTTTCATTATTTCAATTATTTTCAAGGTCTTACTTTTTATTTTTCTCTAAAACACTCATCAAAACAATATTATACTAGTCAAGATAGCTGAGATTCAACTCAAAAAACATTGATTAAGGCACTACTGTGTTCCAGGCATAATCCTAGAGGTTTTACAAAACAATCTTTGCCAAATGAACAAAAGCAAAAAACTCATAATATAGCTAGAACACACAGAGATACACTCACCATAGGCTATTCTGAAAGTGTTGAGTGCTGTGATAGGTATAGAAATACATATACACATAAATTAATATAGATATAAATACAGATATACAAGGGGATACAGAATCATAGGAGCCTCCCTAGAGGTAATTAACTTTAAGCTAGAAGATGAGGATTCTCCTTGGGGTAGAGATATAAGAACACTTAAAGGAAACATAAGCCAAATATAAAGTAGAGCAAGATCTTTCTTGGAACAGTAATCAAAGAAACTATATAGGAAGGGAAAATTCAGAGTAGAACCTTGAAAGGGAATCTGGGGCTACTTAGAACCGGTTACAGAAATTTCTTACTCCTGTTCTTTTGGAATCATTCCAGACCAATCTCTTCCCATCATAAAACCACTAAACCATTGTGGGACATTACAGTTTCCAGGTTGCCTTTTTCAGCTAGTTTCCTTGTCTTCATACTAGCTATTTGCTTTCTTCCTTCTTTCCCCTAACTATATTCAACCTTCCATCCCATAGGCAGAGTGATACACCTAAGGTGCAAATCTGATCCTGGCACTCAGTGTCCCTGTAGCTTCCACTTGCTCTAGTCTAAGTGGTCTAGCATGCCATACATAGTGCTCTGTGATATGGCCCTTGCTCTCCTTCTAGTTCCTTAATGAAAGTATCTCCAGTTAGCAGCCCCTAAAGCCAGTGTGCTCTCATACCTCTGTGCCTCAGTGTGAGCTGCTTCTCTAAACTGAAGGAACTCTCTTATTCCAATTATCTTATTCTCACCCCTGTATATCCTTGAAAACTGGTATTCTTCTTCAAGGACTCAACTCAGAGGGCTTACCTGGAGAATATTTTCTAGAACCTCCTCCCCTGACTAACACACACGGTCAGCCTCTCCTTCCTCTCTGCCCACATCGTACTCTGTAAATACATTAATAAAAGCAGGTATCACATTGCTTATTTTTTATTTTTTTATGTCTTAAGTTCTAAAAATGTCATCTAGTTTATTACTATGTCACCAGGACCTGGCAACAGTTCCTGGTTCATAACAAATGATGAATATAGGAATAAATGAATGAATAAATAAATGAATGATAGTATTTAAGTCAAATAAGAGAGAATTTTAAGAATATGGGATTGAGTCAATAGTCATTTTATACAAAAAGGTCAAGCATAGTTAGGGTGGAAGTTATTAATGATCTTTGCAATAATAATTTCTCTAAAGATTATGATGGGTTGAAAAGTACATTATGCTAAGGAAATGGCAAAAGGGGATCTTCTGTGCAATATTTATAATTTGGTCATATTTGTAAGACTGAGAAGAAGAAAGTAATATAAGGAGAAATATTGAAAATACAAGAAAGTTGGTATGATTGATGGGAAAAGATCACAAAGGAGATATGGAACAGGATCAAACCCCATGTGGGGAGATTTGTCTTGGAGAGCTGTGGTATTTCTCCTTTTGAAACAAGTGGTAAGAAATACACTATAAAGTAAAGAAACAGGTAAGTTTAGAAGAAGAAGAAATGGGATTTGAGCATTTATGTCTCTGTGCCTGATATCTTTATTGTTTGCTCCAAAGAGAAGAGTTCACTACTGGAGAATGAGAACCCAGGAGAATCGTAAAGATTTGGAAAATTTAGGATAGGGCAGCCAAGAGACAGCTTGGGCAGAATAAAGCTTAGCCTTTCATGGTATCTAGGGAACCACCCCCAAATTTAAGTAATAATAATGATAGAAATGAATAATACATATGAACATGGACTGTGAACTGTCTCTCAATCTTAACGTAAGCATGACAGAAAGTCTCTTCAGATACTTCTGCTATTTTACTGATATACAAACTAAATGCAAACAAAATGCTATTATGCAAATGTAAATTCAAGGTAAGTCTTCTAGGCTCTCCTTCCAATCAGATTACCAACCTTTTGCTCTTCCATATAGAAATGCTAAAGCTGCTCCTAAAAATCCATATGTGGACATAAGAACATAGACTAAGGTGGAGTAAAAGAAAATTGAAAGCAGCACAAGGGTCCAGCTGAAAGTGAAACTGTTAAACCTTTGATGACATCAATTTGCAACGTTTTAAAATTGTCTAGTTTGAGTCATGGTAGAGCAAATGACAAGGTTCTGAAAGATTTGAGAGTCCTGGCTAGAGTAGCTATGGAAGACTACAAGGAAAAGATAAGAGCCACGGAGGCATATAGCAGGATGGCCAGGTGGGGACCCAGGAAAGCACAATTCATTCTGCTTAAATGGGGAAATGAGGCTTTTAGTTTCTTTGATATGGATGTCAGTGTGCAAGCTGGATGACATTTGGGCAGAGAATAAAATGGGTTTAATACACTGTCCAGGAAAAACGTTTGTCTGGGTCTGTCCCTACCCTCTTTCTGACAGGTAGCTTGTTGTTGTTATCTCCTGTAGCTTCTTGTACTATCCAGGCTCAGAAGGACTCTTCACCATGGTTAGAAATCAATAAAGGCATCTGAAGTTAGTTTAGAATAGCCTATGAATACTTTCTCAGCATCCTTTCCTTTTGGTTAGATTTGTCCTAACTCATGCATTACATCACACATTCACTGAGCAAATATTTATAGAGTGCTGACTCTATGCCACACACTGTTCAATGTGTTTGGATATAACAGTAAACAAAGAAGCAAGATGACTGCTATTATAGAACTTAATATTCTAGACTGCAGAAAAGAGATCCTAAGTGACTACACATATACACACAAAGATTACACACACACATACACACACACACACACACACATATATATAACACATTTAACAGATAAATTGGAAAACATTAAAAAGGATAATGTGAAGATGAAAAAGGATGGCTTAATTTGAGAGGCCAGGAAAGACCACTCTGATAAGTTCAAATGTGACTAAGAACTAATGGATACCAAGGGGACAGCCATATGGCCATATGGATGTAGAAGGCAGAGGTAATGGCAGGAACAAAGATCCCAAGGCAGGAATAAACTTCCAGTGTGGCTGAGACACAGCAAAGAGCTGGAAAGGAGGTAATGTGGTTGAGGAGGAGTGAATGAGGTGGAAAGGTACCGGATAAGGGCAAAGGAAAGAGAGAAAATTATTTTTTGAAAAATTGTGCAGGCTATGATAAATGGTCTGAATATTATTCTGCCTGAAATGGGAATCTGCTAAAGGGTTTCAGCAGAGGTGTGATATAATCTGATCTGTATGTCAAAACAGCACTTTGACTTTTGCTTGAAAAAAGAAAGGATTCAGAGAAGAAATAGGGAGGCAATTGTTAGGAAGCTATTGCATTGATCCAAAAGATGGTTGTCCCATCCAAGATAATAGGGGTAAAAGTAGAGAGAAGTACAAACTCAAAATGTTTTTAGAGATAGAAATGGCAGGACTTTGTAACTGATTTCGTTGTGAATATAAAAGAAAAGAGAAATAAAGAAACAGTTCTACGTTTTCAGTTTGACTCTATGAGTAGGCAGTGGTGTAATTTCCTAACAGGGAAGAAAACTGTTCCAGTTCTACCAGGGCAGAATTGAGCCCCAAAGAAGAGATAGGGTCCAGCCACTCTAGAGACACAAAGATCTATCTGACACTCGAAGTATGCAAATTATGATTGTAAACCGAAATCCATTTCAAAGCTCTTTCTCCTGTGCCTCTTTTTCCTGTGGCATGGCCTAACTCCTAGTGACCCAACTTGGAAATGCTGTAGTCATCTTTGACTTTTCTATTTCTTTTACATACAAAATCCAGTCTGATACCCAGCCATACGGATTTCACTTGAAAAAATGTCTCTTGACGATGTATCCTCTGCTACCCTACCCTTGATTTATTCAGGTCTTTTCAGTCTTCAATGGATCATTACTGAGTACCCCAAAGTCTTTTCTCTGCTTCTAGGTTTCTCCTTCTCTGCCCATTTCTTCCAAGCTATAAGCTGCTGTCACAGTAATCTTTATAAATGAATGACTGGACATATTTATGCACTTAAATAAAATAGAAATCAGGTAAAATTTGTGATGACTCTTGACTTGTAGTGAGTTAAAGGTAAATTCCTGGGCATGTAATATAACAGACTTTTCCAAGGGTGCATGATTAGAAAAATGCCAATCCCTGGTCAATTTTAACTGGTCTGAGATAGAATTAGAAAAATAGGACAATAATAAATATATATATGAATATATATACATGTATATACGTATATATATGAATATATATACATGTATATACGTATATACATGTATATATATATACGTATATACATGTATATATATTGAATTCAGTTGTATTCATTTGCCAACTGTCCTTTCTTAAAAAAGACTAGACATCATATTTATATGTCCTTTGGATCTGTTCAAAAATTTTCAGTCCCTGGTCAGAAGATACACCCTGTTAAAATACGTCATGTCCAAGGGAATTGTAAACATCTGGGACATCAGTGAGGTCGGGTAATATGAAACAATGTCTACAGTTTATATTCCAAACACAGTCATGTAGGGAAAATAATGACCTCAACCAGTAGAGAATTCTTCACCCGGAGAATGTACCCAATGCTGGAGAAAGGATCCCTTGTGAGAAATTAAAAGACATCATAGGACTCTAGACCATTGCATACGTCTGCTTCAGACGTCTAATATCATGCACTGTCCTGCTTTAATAAAAACTCTTCTGCCAAAGCCTTGTCAATAGGATTACCCATTCAAGGGATGCTTGGGTGTTCTGATGGGTATTTGAGAAGAGGGTACAATCACTATAAAACATTGGGTATATTCTGTGTCACAGGTAACTAAGTGGCATTTTATTATATTCAATTATATGTTTGAATTTTCATAAGAATTTTTTCATACATGCAAATATGACTCTGCAAATAGCTTATAATTTTGTCAAACAGTAATCTATTTTCCATAAATATTAAGAGAAAAAATCACAATTATTCTTAAACATTTGTTGGTTTTAAACCATTTGTTTCCAGGGTCAATTAACCTAAATTAGTATCAGCTAAAATATCATTTAGAGTTAGCAGAAACATCAGAAGGAGGTGAAAGGAGGAATTTTGGGTTGTATGGAGGGGATCTAGCAGGAAGAAATTGAAAGAAAATATATCAGAAATAAATTTGTCATACTGGACGAGGTAGTAAGAGGTGAGCCTTGGGAAGAGATATACTGCCTGGTCTTTCTGAGATGACAAGGCATTAAGCAAGGTTTCTAAATAATAAACCCATAACAAATTATATAAGCAGCCTTTGGAATTTAAAGCAAAATAGACTTTGAGCGCTCATAAATTTGCTCCCAAGTTAACCTCACAAAATTACCCTTAATTTAAAATTTCACAGTCACTCCACCAATAGATGCACATTAGAAGGGCATTGGGTAATTACTATTTATTAGCATTACATACAATTTAGACCAGTTTCAGGAAATACCATATAAATTCTTTCCCTTGAGTCTGACCTTAACCACAAAGTCTAATGATCTAACCAGAGCAGTTAGCAGGGCAGAGAGAACCCATTATCTAAAGAATGTTTTTGCAAAATGCCAGTTCACTTGTCATTTATCAGCTAAAAAGCAATCTGACCTTGGGTATGAAGTCATCTTTCCAAATTTCATTTTGGGATCCAGTAAATCTACTAAAAACTTAGCAGAAATTGAGAGTTGAGATTATGAGCCTCAAGCACATGTATCCTAGATACAGCCTGACGTGATAGTGCAGAATGCATTGCCTATTTTAATATTCTGATGCAAGCCACTACTGCAGAGATATATTTGCATTCAGAATGCACAGTCATAGAAGCAATGTGATCTAAAGGCTTGTCATGTGTTAAATGCCTCAAAGTGTTTTGCAGACAACAGGAAGTTTCACTTACAAAAAGTACTAGAATTAATGAGTCAAGGTAGGTGACAAGCTCTTAAGCTGATACATACATCAAGGAACTGAGCTTCTCATAACCATCCTGCCATACTTGATTATGTTCTGGGAAAACGTCCCACATACAAATGTGACTTTGTTTATTAAATCTAACATATTAAATGCAGTATGCTGCTAAAAATTACTCTCATTTTTATATAGAAGAATATATTTCCATAAACGATAAATAGAGAATAATTTAAACAACATTAAATATAAAGAGTGTGAAGAAAATATTATTATAGCTTGCATTAAAATGTCATGAGATCAGAGAGGCTTAGAATAAATGATTTGATGAAGGCTTTTCTTGCAAGTCCATTTTATTTGAAGCAGGGTAAATTCTGCCTTGAAATATTCTCTCTCATAAACAGACCAACTCAATCTTAAGAGTTCCTAATGCAGATTCTAAAATTGTTTCATTTGGGCTAATGACATAGAATAAGGACGAAGGAGAGAATCATGCATTCTTGAAGCAGAAGAAATTGGCAATTGCTTGCTCTCTGGGGAGATGGTTTCGAAAACCAGTGTGAAAGGCTTGAACGAATGTGTACATTTGCACAAGGGCAGTAACAAAGACTCTGTGAGTAATGAGACAACATCAGCAAGTAGGTTCAGTATCCAACAACTCTTCCAAAGGAATGAGGACTGACTCATGAAAGCTGAGTAAACTATTAAGGGTCATGTGTAAGGATCAAATACTGTGGCAACATCTGGGTGTGGAAGGTAAAGAGCAACAGGACTAATTGTGGCCAAACCCTGAACTAAGGAAATGCAAAGGGGTGGGAGACATGCAGTGAAGAAAGCAAATGGACCATGAAGCTATAAAAACTTACTTATTATTCCCCAAGCTAGTCACGCAGACCGACTTTATTCTAAGTATCAAATACAGGGAGTCAATTCAGTGCATTGTTACAAGAGCAGAAGTTTTAGCATCAGCAGAAGGGTAAGCTCTGCCATGTATTACCTCTATGACTTCAGGCATGTTACTTCTGAGAGAAGTTAAGTAACAAATTTCTTTATCTGTAAATGGGATGATACTCTCTACATAAACACGTGACAATGTAATTGGCATATGGTAACTTCACAATAACATTAACTTTTTTGTATTGCCTTAGTGCTCCTTATATTACTACAAATCACAGGGAATGAAGACAGAATTGATCCCTGATTATTGGTATGAGGCATGGCTCTGCAGTCTTAATAGGCCCCACTGTGTTTAGAAACATATTGAGTAGCCCAAGCAGCTGCTAGCTGTAGTCTTTCTAGGTACAAGGTTCTTCACCTTGGCTGCACTTTGCAGACACTCAGAGAGCTTTATAAAAACTACGTTGTTAGTTTTTAGACTGAGTAAACCAGCCTAGTAGGGATATGAACCTAAAACTGACAATAAATGTAATAGAAAAAAAATGGTCAGTGGATGTGGATGTGGCTTTGGTTGTGGATGTGAGTGTTAGTGTGGCTGTGAATGTGGGTGTGGATGTAGCTATGGATGTGGATGTGGGTGTGACTGTGAATGTGAATGAGCATGTGGATGTGGCTGTGGATGCAGCAGTGGACAAGGATGAGGATGTGGATGTGACTGCAAATGTGGATGAAAATGTTGGATGTGGATGAGGACTTGGATGTGGATGTGGCTATGGATGTGGATGAGGATGTGGCTGTGGATGTGAATGTGGCTGTAGATGTGGATGTGGATATGGATGTGACTGTGGATGTGGATGGGGATGTTGATGTGGCTGTGGATGTGAAGGTTGCTGCGGATGTGAAAGAGGATATGGATGTGGATGTGGAAACTGTGGATGTGAATGAAGATGTGGCTGTGGCTGTGGATGTGCATGTTGCTGAGGACGTAGATGTAGATAAGGATATGAATGTGACTGTGTGTGTGGATGTAGCTGTGAATGTGGATGAGGATGTGGATGTGACTGTGGATATGAGTGTATATGTGGAAGAGGGGGTGGATGTCACTGTGAATGTGGATGTGACTCTGTATGTGGATGTAGCTATGTATGTAGATGAGGATGTGCATGTGATTGTGAGTGTGGATGTTGCTGGAGATGTGGATGTGGGTACAGACAATGACAGAGTGAGAGAAAGTCAGTGGGTCTTGAAGAATGGTCCTATGACTATGTAATGCCTGGCTGCACCAAACACTTGAAGTTCTATTTTTGACCAGTTATATTCCAATCCTGACTATTCCCATCACTTTATAAAGAAATTTGACTGTGAAGTACTTGAGGCACAAGAGAAAATAAAAATAATAAAATGAGAATTTCTTAGAAACAACAAAACAACAGCGGCGGCAAGAATAACAATGAAGATGGGTAGATCAAGCAAGGAGAAGAAATAGATGAATTGAAGGTAGAATGCAAAGAAAGCAAACAATATTGTAGAAAGAAGCAGGAGGAAAAATACAGAAAAGAAAGTGGGTAACAGTCTAAGTAAGAAACCACTCTTCTTGCTTTGGGAGGAGATTCTGATCAGAACTGGAAGTCTGCCCTCTCTCCTTGCTAAGAAGCCAGAGTTAGAAACACATGTGTCTTCTCCTTTATTAGCAAGTGCCAGGGGAATTAACAGTCCATTCCACATGTTCTGGTCTTTGAAACTCTCTCCAGAAGCACTGATATTGGAGAAACAGTAAGTAAGGTCCAGTGGGTGAATGCTCCCTTAAGGGCAAATAGGAGGCTGAATCTGGGCCACAGTTGTCAAAGAAGAAAGAAATCTAATCACTTCCTAATCTCTGATTTTGGCAGCCAGTACTTGTTCTCCCAATAGATTCTACTACATGTCTCACAACTATAAACCTTAAATTGCTAACAACAGTCTTGCCTCTATAGTCCATCTTTCAGCCACAAGGTCCTGTGAGATTTGCATAATTAACAGTTCTAATTTATTTTTTTCTTCAAAATTCAGAGTTGGGATAAAAATAGAAATATAATAGTCTTGTCCTTTGACAGTTTTCATTTCGGTTTGCAATTGTTTTTAGGTACTAGAAAAGTGTAATAATTAGGATCTATTATCAAGATGACTGGAGCACTGAATCAGTATAATGGCCTCTGTCCATATAAATCATGGTGGCATGATCATATAAATGATAGTTTTATAGCTTTTTCTGGAATCTAAACTCAATGAAACAAAATAATATTATCTTTCTGAGACAGCTTCCACCTCCAAGAATGTTAAGTGGAAGTACCTTTTCTAAAGAGAAAGCTACACATATTTTCCTTCAGAATAGCAAGTGGAGGGTGACAACACTCAAAGAGGGTCAGTACATGTCAGGGCCCATCCCTGCCAGATGCTCCAATACCCCAGGCACCTATGAAGAAAGGAGAGGGGGAGCTTTGTACATGGCGTACCAACTTCTCTACTAAATTACCAACTTCTTGAAAACCACAGCTCATTCTCTCTTTCTAGGGAGCAAGCAATAAAAGAAATCTATGGAAGAAATGATTTTCCTTCATTTTCCTTTGAGCCTCTGTGCATTGCGAAATGAGGGTTTCTACATAAATTTTTTTTCTGACTTAATGTACTCCCCTGGTTACTTATTTCAACATTTTCACTACATGTCTTCCTTTATAATCCACGTAGAGATGACTTCTTCGGGGATACTATGGAAAGATAAGGGATAAAGGGTAGAGGAGTGGCTGGAACTGACTACCAGAGGATCCCACATTACTGCCCTTGCTCTCTACCAAATAACAGCCTAGAACTCACAGACTCAGCAGCTTTCCATGTAATATTAACGCAAGACAAAGGCTTCTGCTCTGGAATGCACCCCCCCCAACCGGCAGACCTCATTTTCAGGAAGACCATACATACTGGTTTGCCTGAGACTATTTGGTTTTTGCAAATTGCCCTGCCATGTGTATTAATTGCACCACTTTTCCAAGCAGGGTCACTTTTACAAAAAGTAAAAGTGCTTGGAAAAAAAAAAGTATATAATCACCCTACTTTATAGTTTTCCTTTATAACGCTATCCCTTACAACTACCTACACCACTGCCATAAAAATCTGACATGAAATACCAGATTTTACTACCATATTGGAAAAACTTTCAAAGAGCAAAGTATAAATTAAAGAATTTAAAAAGAAACACTACATATGACCTTCCTTGTAGTCCAGAAGAAAGGACTGAATAATTTCTTTTAGAGATGCACCCAAGGTCCTAACCTTGCTCCTCTGACCTTAAGACCACACTGTGTGGCACCTAGTAGGTGGCTCTGTGTGGGCATGTGTACAACACATATGCGTGAGAGTGGGGTCAGTCTCCAACAACTCCTGTTATCAAGTTATTCTAAATATACACCCAATATTAATGTAAATAGCTTAACTATCATATATGCAATGCAGATACAACTTTAAGAAAGGTCCCATAGGCTCCTCTTCCAACCATGTTGCCATAAGGAGGCCCTACCACACATAAATTCTGGACTTTCCACTTTCTACACCCACCCTGAGAGCACCTTGAAATCTCTATAGTGCCAGATTCCACACATCTACTCATAGGAGTTAGACTCTCTCCAGGGTCCATCTCTCATCTCCCATAAGCACTCAATAAACAGAGTAGCAGCCATTTGTGCAATTTCCCAAATCTGACTTATTTAATACACTACAAAATTCTCACGTGAGGATAGAGCAGAGAGGAAGTGCTTCGGAGGCGCCATCTGAATAGTGCAGCATAAATTTAGGTGTGCTAAACCCAGCCCCTTTGAGGACTTCTTATCAATATGAATTTACTTTATTTTTTCTCTAAGAACCTAGTAAGTAATTGTTGGAACACATTTCTGATGCATGAACACATGTATACCAAACCATCCCAGACAATCATCAGTTCTCAGAAATAGCACAGTCTAAATTCAAAAGGAGAGAGAAAAATGTGTTTCTAACTGCCCTGTAACTGGCAATGTCCCTGATGCCCACAGTGTAGGAAGCATGCTGCATATTTCGTGCTGTGCGCTGTCAGTGTTTCCCTACCCTGCGTGTTTTCACAATATGTCCCCTTAAGCCTGCAAAGAATAATAAACAAACAAAAAACTTTAGGGAGCCTCCAAATACCTTCTCCCATTGGATTCACAAAGATTTAGCTAATGGTTGAATGTACAACCAGGGAGGATCGGAAAAAGTACATACACAGAGTGTCCTCTTACCCTCCAGCCTCTGCATGAGGAATGGATTATTTCATTTGCATTGCTATAATTTTGAAGATAAAAATGTGAGAAAAGCTTACATTGATTTGTCTCTCCATTTTCTGTTTAATTTTTTCACTTTCTCCTCCTTTAAATGATTCCTACCTTCTGCACATTTATATTATATCAAATGCTATGTGTAGTCAGCAGGCAATGCCATGAAAAATAAGAAAAAAGACCTGCAGTTACTTAATGCTTTTTGTACAGAAAACACAATGATATAAAATACATGTCCTATCAGATAAGTCAGCCAATGTACTAACACAGAAACTATTCATTTCCACCAAAAGCTGAGTCAGTACGGCAGAATGAATAAGATACAACGAAATCAGGGAGATACAGTTTAAAATCTTGAGTCTGCCACTAACTCCCACTGTAACATTAGGCGAGTTATTTAAATTTCTCTGAATCTCAATTATCTTAATTGAAAATGGATTTAACTTTATCTTGTAAAGTTGTGAGAAGAGTTAAATGAAAATTCAAATAAAAAACATCAAAAACGATACGTGGTAACTTCTTTAACTGCCAAATAAGTCACTGCCCAGTGCTCTCACCTGAATGCATAACCACATCTTCAAACTCAATGTCACCAACCCACTTCTGGAGAAAAATACCTCATAACCAACATTGGGAATCATCAGTAGTTTGTCATTCTCTGCTATCTTATGTCATCTGATCAGTCATTGAATCTTCTGGGGGTCCACTTCAGAACAAGCTTCATCTTTTTCTCTCCCCATCTATTTCCATGGGCACTGCCTTAATATAGGTTTCCATAGCCTCCTTTCCATACTGCCTTAATATAGGTCTTATAATTCTTCTGGATTATTACAGTCTTTACTGGTCTTCCTGCCTCCAATCTCTACCCTTCTAAATCTACTCTCCCAATTATCCCAAGGTAATGTTTTTGAACTATAAATATGCTCACATACTTGCTATCCTTGAAATAATGTAATGACTCTCCTTTGCCTATTAGAATGATTTTCAGCTCCTTAGCATGGTATATACTAAATCTTTTTTTTTTTTTTTGAGATGGAGTCTTGCTCTGCTGCCCAGGCTATAGTGCAGTGGCACGATCTTGGCTCACTGCAACCTCTGCCTCCCAGGTTCAAGTGATTTCTGGCTAATTTTTTAATTTTTAGTAGACAGGGTTTCACCATGCTGGGCAGACAGATCTCGAATTCCTGACCTCAAGTGATCAACCTGCCTCGGCCTCCCAAAGTGCTAGGATTACAGGAGTGAGCCACCGCGCCCAGCCTATACTAAATCTTCATTGGCTATATTAAAACCCTCATTTTTCTGCCACTATTAAGCAGGTAATCTTCAGGCAGCCCCCTAGTTATTCTTTCCTTAAGAATAACTTCATAAATATTCTTAAGCAAATCTCATTTGCTTAAGCCTCTGGGCCTTTCTACATGATATTTCCTTTAAAACGTTTTTTTTTTCTTTTTGTTATTAATTATTGAACCTAAATTGCTCTTTGAATTCAACTGAGCAAAGGCTCCACCAGGGTTATTTGTTCAGTCCCTTAAAATCATAAGCTACTTTTTAAAACTTTATTATAGCAGTATATAATGATCTATTTAAATGTCTACTGCCTAACTAAATAAAGAGCATGAGTTTTTTGTCTTTGACTTTCAGTATCTAGCACAACATCTAGCACCTGGGCAGCCTCACTGCCTGTGCTGAATGGACACACGGTGAATGGGCAACTGGAAATGGAAATATTCATTTATTTGAACTGACATATGTCACAGGCATTATTGCAAAAGAAGGACTGGTTTTTGTAAAGTGAAAATGCTGTGGACACTTAAACCTAAAGAATGGAAAGAATGATAACTACCATACCAGAAAAGAAGTGTCAAAATGAGTTTGCAGGGTTTGTTTTAAACGTGCCCAGCCTGTTTTGGTTCTAGGAGATTTTGCTACTGTGTCTATCAAAATGCATATGTCTAACAAAGAATACATGGGACTGCCATCATTTACCCTGAGGTGACCTAGAAAGCAATTTGTTAGTGTGGAGAAACACACATATGACCCAAAGGCTACGGTGATCATCATTCATTTATTCAACAAATATTTACTGAGAACCTAATATACACCAGTCACTGATTATCTATAAAAATGTTGTTTCTAATTGGACTAATGAGAGTCAATGATGTCATTGCAAAAGAAAAAAAACCCCAAAAGTAATGTGTTTGGAGAGTATTAAAGTGTTTACTTCCTGTATAAAGTGATTTTCCCACTTCCCTGAGTATAAGTTACCTCCCTAGGGAAGATTATACTGTGGAAATACCTTCCTCTAATATAGCCTCATACATAAAGGAAACATGGCATATCAAAGTGGGACAGTATGTTGAGGGTTCACAAGACCATGCCCTTCATTGGTGCATTGGTAAATTTTGCCCTCCTTTTAGAAGTTACTATATTTAGTACAAAAGGTCCCTTATATGACTAACTGGCACCTAGACAACAGATACTACTTGAGTTCTCATAAGATAAAACATTTGTAACAACTATAGCAGGTGAAAGCAAACTACATCTTGAAGGCAAAATCTACCCAAAGTTTTTTTCTGTAAATAAAGTTTTATTGCAACATGGTGCATATCCATTCATTTACATATTGTTTACAGCTGCTTTCTTCCCTAATGGCAGAGTTGAGTAGTTGTGACAGAGACTGTATGGCTTGCAGCTCCTGAAACATTTACTATCTGTCCCTTTACAAAAATTTGCCAAGTTTTCTACTACACGTACCAGATTGTATTGAGAAACCCATTTCATAATATAAATGTAGTAAAGTAGATCAGATCAGTCAGCTAAAAGGAAGTTTGAATCCCACTAACCAACCTCTCTGTATCCTCCCTTCCCATTCACACACCCTTCCCAGGCTTCGATATCTATCATTCTATTCTCTACCTCCATAAGGTCAGATTTTTAGCACTCACATATGAATGAGAACATGTGGCATCTGTCTTTCTGTGACTGGCTCATTTCACTTAACGTTATGACCTCAAGTTCCTTCCACATTGCTGCAAATGACAGGATGTCATTCTTTTTTATGACCGAAGAGTATTTTATTGTGTGTGTATGTGTGTGTGTATATATATATATATATGTGTATATATGTATATATATACGTAGTGCGTATACGTATACGTATATACATATATACACACACGTACATGTATACATAGTATATACACGTATATACATATATGTATATATGTATACACACACACACACACATTTTCTTTATCCATTCATCATCTGTTGATGGACACTTAGGCTGATTCTATACCTTTGCTACTGTGAATAAGTGCTATGATAAACATATAAATGCAGGCATCCCTTTGATACATAGATTTATTTTCCTTTACATAAATACCCAACTCAAGATTGCTATGACTATTCAGCTTATTTTTGGTTCCATGAGAATTTTAGAATTGTTTTTTTCTATTTCTGTGAAAAATGACATTGGTATTTTCACAGAGATTGCATTAAATCTGTAGATTCCTTTGGTCAGTATGGTCATCTTATTGATATTAATTCTTCTGATCCCTGAGCATGGGATGTCTTCCATTTGTTTGTTTCCTCTCCAATTTCTTTCATCAGTGTTTTGTAGCTTTCTTTGCAGAGATCTTTCAGCTCCTTTGTTAAATTAATTCCAAGGCATTTATTTATTTTTTGTGGGTATTTTAAATGGGTTTATTTAGAAATAAACCATATTGATTTATTTCTAAACTGGCTTATTATTGGTATATAAAAATGCTATTGATTTATGGATGTTGATTTTGTATTCTGCAACTTTAGTGAATTTATCAAATCTAGGAATTTATTGGTAGAGTATTACGGTTTTCTAAATGTAAGATTATAACATCAGCAAAGAGGGACAATGTGACTTTTTCTTTTCTAGCTTGGTTGCCTTTTCTTTCTTTCTCTTGCTCCAACTAGGACTTCCAGTACTATATTGAATAGGCATGGTGAAAGCAGGCATCCTTGTTTTACTCCAGATCTTACAGGAAAGGCTTTCAGTTTTACCCAAGTCAGTGTGATGTTAGCTGTGGGTTTGTCACACATGGCTTTCATTATTTTGAGGTAAGTTTTCTCCATGCCTGTTCGTTGAGAACATTTATCCTGAAGAGATGCTGAATTTCATCAAATGCTTTTCCTGTGTCTTTTGAGATAATTACGTGGTTTCTGTCTTCCATTCTGTTTATGTGATATATCATATTTATTTATTTGCATATGTTAATTATTCTTGCATCCCTGAGATAAATTCTACTTGGTCATGTTATATGACCATTTTGATATGCTGCTGGATTTAGATTGTTATGTTTTGTTGAGGATTTTTGTGTCTATGTTCATCAGAGATATTGGCTTATAGTTTAGTTTTCTGTTGTGTCCTTGCCTGGCTTTTGTTTATCAGGGTAATGTTGGCCTCATAGAATGAGGTAGTGAGGGTTCCCTCTTCATCAATTTTTTAGAATAGTTTGAGGAGAATTGGTACCAGTTCTTTTATGTTTGGTAGAATTTGGCTTTGAACCCATCCTATACTAGGCTTTTCTGTATTGGAGAACTTTTTATTACTGATTTAATCTTGCTACTTGTTACTGTTTTTTGCAGACTTTCTATTTATTTCTAATTTAATCTTCGTAGGTTGTATGCTTTAAGGAATTCCTCCATTTCTTCTAGGTTTTCCAGTTTGTTAGTACATAGCTATTTATAATATTCTCTGATGATCTTTTGTACCTCCGTTGTACCAGTTGTAATGTCTCCTTCTTAAATTTTGATTGTATTTGAGTCTTCTTATCTCTTTTCTACTTGGTTAGTCTAGGTAGCAGATTACCAATTTTGTTTATCTTTTTTTAAGTACCAACTTTTTAATTGATCCTATGTATTGTTTTTCAGTCTGTATTTTGTTTACTTTTGCTCTGATCTTTATTTCTTTTCTTCTGGTTAATAAGGGGTTTGTTCTTGCTTTTCCATTTCCTTAAGGTAATATCATTGGTTATTTATTTGAAATCTTACTGCTTTTTTTGATGTAGGCATTTATTGCTATAAACTTTCCTCTCAGTACTGCTTTTGCAATATTTCACAAGTTTTAGTATGTTGTATTTCTGTTTTCATTTAAGAAAATTTTGATTGCCATCTTAATTTCTTTATTGACCCAAGGGTTGTTAAGGAGCATGATTTTTAATTTTCACATATTTGTGTAGCTTCCAGTTTCTCTTGGGGTTGATATCTAGTTTTATTCCATTGTCATCTGAAAAGATACTTGAAATGATTTCAATTTTCAAAAATTTGTTTAGGCTTGTTTTGGGGCCTGACATATAGTCTACACAGGAGAATGTTTCATGTATTGATGGGAAAAATGCATATTCTGCAGTTATTGGATAAAACGTTCCTTAAAATCCGTAAGGTCCATTTGATCTAGAGTTCAGTGTAAATCCAATACACCTTTGTTAGCTTTCTATCTAGTTGATCTGTCTAATGCTAAAAGTGAGTGTTGAAGTCACCAACTATTACTATATTGAAGTCTATCACTTTAGATGTAATAATATTTAATCAATTTACATTCAAGATTATTATTGATATGTGAGTTTTTGTTACTGCCATATTGTTAATTTTTTTTGGTTGTTTTGCATGTTTCTTCTTCCATTCATTTTCTCTTATTGTTTGTCTTTGTTATGTCTTTGTTTTGTCTTTGTTATGTTTGTCTTTGTTTGTGATGTTATACTGTAGTGACACCATTTGCGTCCTTCCTCTTCCCCATTTGTGTGTTTGGTTTACCAGTGAGTTTTGTACTTTCGTGTGTTTTTATGATGGTAGTTGTCATCCTTTCACTTCCAAGTTTAAGACTCCCTTGAGCATTTCCTGTAGGACCAGAATAGGAGTGATTAATTCCCTTAAATTTTTGCTTGTCTGGGAAAGCCTTTATTTTCATTCGTGAAGAATAACTCTGCTGAATGTAGTATCCTTGGGTGAGGTTTTCTTGTTGTTGTTGTTGTTGTTGTTGTTGTTTTAGCACTCTGAATACATTGTCACATTCTCTGCTGGCCTGTAAAGTTGCCGCTGAGAAATCTACTGTTAGTCTTTTGGGGTTCCTTTATAGCTGACTAGACACTTTTCTTGCTTTTGGTATCCTTTCTTTTGTTTAACTTTAGACAGTGACTGTAATGTGTCATCAAGAAGACCTTTTAGCATTCTATCTGTTTGGAGATCTTCGGGCATTCTGTATCCAGAATCCTAGGTCTCTAGCTAGACTTGGGAAGTTGTCATCTAATATTTCATTAAATACGTTTTCTAACCTTTATGTTCTTTCTTCACCCTTGGAAATACCAATATTTAGTCATTTTATATTGTTGCAAATGTCATGAAGACTTTTCTCATCCTGAAAATATTTTTTCTGCTTGATCTAGTCTATTAAAGCTTTCCATTGTATTTTATATTTGATTTAACTTTATATTGTTGCAAATGTCACAAAGACTTTATCATTCTGAAATTATTTTTTCTGCTAGATCTAGTTTATTAAAGCTTTTCATTGTATTTTATATTTGATTTAACAAATTCTTCAGTTTTAGAATTTCTGTTTGGTTCTTTGTTATATCTGCCTTTTTGGTAAATTTCTCATTCTTATCCTGAATTATATATATTTTACCTGTATTGTTTTTCAGAATTCTCTTGCATCTTTAAAATCAGTATTTTGAATTCTTTATCTGAGATTTTAACAATTTATTTTTGATTGGTATCTTTTTCTGGAGAATTATGAGTTCCTTTCAGGTGTCAAGTTGCCTTGCTTTTTATGTTTCCTTTGTCCTTACACTGATACCTGTGCATCTAGTGTAATGATCACTTCTTCCAATTTATAAGATTGTTTTCATAGGGGAGGACATTTTTTCCTGAAGGTGTATTTATGTTATTGGTTGGATATGATGCTTTGGCTTTGA
Source organism: Pongo abelii (assembly GCF_028885655.2). NCBI lineage: Eukaryota > Metazoa > Chordata > Mammalia > Primates > Hominidae > Pongo > Pongo abelii. The sequence continues at coordinate 79,521,260 of NC_071997.2, read as the reverse complement.
TTTTGGGTGCATGTATTTGTGTGTTTTCTGTATGATTTTTTCCACTGTAAACTGCATCAGCGGTATCTGTGATTCCTTCAGTGGCTCAGGGTTTGGTTATTAGTGGAGGCTGTGGTGCAGTTTTGCTGGGGACTAGGGTGCCAGATGTGCCAATCTTCAGGCCCCAGTGGTGGCAATGGTGACTTGAGCATCCCTGTCTTTGGGCCCCTGGATGGCTTATGCTGGCACCAGTGTTGGTGGACCCAGGAGGTCTGGTTTTTGAGCTTCCACATAAGCAAGAGTTAGCTGAATATGTGGGCAGTTTCTTGGGCCTCTGGCCAGCTGATGTGATGTGGGTGATGGCAGTGGCAATGGTGGAATTCCCAACCCACTGGAATCCAAATGATCTATTTTGGTGTTGGCAGTGGCTACAACAGGTTGGGAAGCCCAGGACCCTGTCCTGCTGGTGGCATGTGCAAGTAGGTGCCAGCTATGGTGATATCAGCCCAACCTCAAACCTCAGAAGCAATTTTCTGGTGCTAATGGTAATGAACTAGGCTGGGCAATTTTCAGACCCGTTGACAGCATGTTCAATTACTGAAAGGATAAGACCAGGCCAGCATGCTAGTTCTTAGGCCCCCAGCATTGTGTTTAGATGCTGGTTTTTATAGGCAGAATTGGAGTGCTCCCCAGTTCACTGGCAGAATGCTCAGGTATGGGCAGTGGCAGCTGAACTGTGGGTCTGCCACCAGGGAGGGTAAGGCCACTCTCAGTGAAGGCAGCATAGGAAGGATATGCAGATTCCTTGTACCTCAGTCCCAAAGCTGCCTGCAGCAGTGGCAGTGGGATTTGTCCTCAGAGCATGGGAAGGTGCTTAGCTTTCCCTCTCCCTTCTAGGCTCAGGGGTGGCAGCAGCAGTAGCGGTGGCCTCAGGGAAGGACACAGTCCTTTGTCCAAAAGCTTGGTCCCTTGTGGGTTTGGCTATCAGAATGGTACCAATTGCAGCTGCTCAATACTCAGAAGCTTATGGGATTCCACATGTGTTCCCTCTCTGGAGCAATGCCTCTGTGCAATCTCTAGGTAGCTCCCTATATTAGTCTTAAGGCCATCCTGGGTAGAGGAGTTCTCCCATAGCTAGGACTGTGAAATACTGTGGCAGGAGTGTGAGACCTGGGAGTCTTTTTCATACCCTTTCCCTGAGTCTGGGAGCTTCTCTCACTTTCCAGCTGATCTTGGACAAGCAAGCTGCCTCAATTCCTTTTTCTCATTTTGATTGCTTCCCAGCACTTCTTTCTTGAATCCCAGTATTCTCTCTGAGATGATCTACTTAAAATTTGAGTATCTACTTGCTATTTTGGTTCCTCCCTGTGGATAAGGTACATACTAGCTGCATCTACTCAGCCATCTTGAACCCCTCTCCAGTATATTTCTTAATGAGCAGAAAGAGCCTAAGCTTTATAAAAGACCCATTAAATATGAACAACATATTCTTCTCTGGCACTGTGTAGAAAGCAGAGCCTTTCCTCATTGCTCCAGGAAGTTTTGACCTGCATTAAAAATTAATGTTTTATTCTCAAAACAATTTTATTTTATGACTCTATGCCCATTAATTACCTCACAGTTTTGAAGCGCTGAATTTCAGAAGGAGATTGTTTCCTCATTGCCCTCTTTAAAGTCCCTTTGTTGAAGCATGACAGCTGACTGTCACAGACTGACTCAATGCTGATGTTAATATTGTAATTGTTTTGTGGACATTATTATGGATCTTGCTATATTTTTAGAGTTTTATCAGTAATTTTAATCGTTGTAAGAACTCAGAGGAGCAAGTCAAACCATGGAACCCAAAAGGGGTTATTCATTCCAGATCCCCCACCAAGAATGGCTTTACTGCATGCTGTGATTTTTACTTTTCTAGGATCACCATGTATGACCTAGATTCTTCTTGCTAGAGCCAGACTTTCATCTCTTCTTTATATATCCTATTAATATTTTATTGTAATAGTTGTACATCAGAAATGCTGTGTCATGAAATAGATGCTGTAGAAAATTTTATTTGTCCTACAGGATAATTCAGACATTGCTCTAACACATTTTGCCATCGCCCACACTTTTTTAGTCTGCCCTATATTTGAGTCTCAGGAGAGTAAAATCTCTACGTTAATTCTGCCCACACACTTCTACACTACTTTTCTGTCTCCTCACTGACAGATCTGGGTTGGCATTGCTCTGTACTGGCTGCACAACCTTATGGTATTGCTTGCATGAGGGAAGCAAACAACAGTTTCATTTTACACATTCGGCACCTCTGATCTTCAGTAGGAGCTGAAGTGTTAAACTCTTTATTAGGGATTCATGGAGACTCCAGATCTTTCATAAGGCATTTCATCCTCAGAAGGAAACCATCTGCCTTCCCCAGAATGCCTCACAGTGCCCAAGAGAGGAACAGCCAGGACATGAGGAAGTTCTCCTGTAAGTGGTGGTAAAGAAATCTCAGGAGATAACCCCAGGGATATCAACAAAAGTTTAATTTTTAAAAAACTAAACATAGAAATGATTTTCTCCATTCATTGACTAAATATGATAATAAAATGATGATAACAATGAGAATAATGTCTGATAAAATTTATGAAATCATTACTCTCGGTCATACGTTATGTCAAATGATATTGATCAGGGGAAGAGAACTATGGCCCACAGGCTGTCCACTTCTTCTTGTAAATAAAGTTTTAGTGGAACACAGGCACAGCCATTTGTTTATGTATTATCTATGGTTGTCTTCGTCTACAATGGCACAGATGCAGTAGTTCTAACAGAGACTATATGACCAACAAAGCCTAAATACTTACTTATCTGGCCCTTTACAGAAAACAAATCACTGATCCTTGATATACATTATCTCAATTAGTTCTTTTGAGAGCTCTATGTTGTAGGTCCCATTACTATTCTCATATAAATGAAGAAATTGAAATTCAAATGATTAGAGAATTTTCCCATGCTTACGAAGTAGGGAACAGAGCCTAGGATTTGGAATGTGTTTATTTCACAATCCTATATAGGTTCTCAAGGCTTTATGGTAACCTTAGGCAAACAATTTCACCTCCATGAACCTCAACTCCCTCATGCACAAAGGAAGGGTTCACATTGAGCAGCAGCCATGGTGTTTCCCATTTACAACTTTGTGCATGTCCAGCATGATATTCATTTATTCCAAAAAGGATTTTCCAAATGCCACTCAGGAGAGGGATTTCACAGAAATAACCAGAGGAACTTTTGAAATCATCACAGGTTTACCAAGAAATTATGCCAGAGGACTATTCTCTATCATTAAATCACATAAATACCTTGTTCTCCAGAATACCTTGAATCCAATTATCAGTTCTAGGAAAAGAGCTCCAATAAACACCTGTAAAATACAAAAATACAAAAATTAATGCTGGGTTTCATGACATGTGTTATTAGAGAATCTTCTGATGAGGTCCTCAGCAGTCTGAATATCCCATTGATCTGAGCAGGTTTTCTTTCCTAAGTACTCCCTTTATTTCAATTTGTAGGCATTCAGACAGCACCACATGTACTTCTCTGTGGCCTGTTTGTTCCGAGATCTATTTCTGGCTCTCCTTCTCCTCTGTTCTATATCATAGTGGTGTTGACCCCTGCAGGCTGCATTTTTTAGGCCTGGCATAATTGCTGCTGGCTGAGTTTTAGGCCTGTGTGGAAAAATTAAGGAACATAAAACAGACATAATTTGGGGGTGCTATTCACAAATTAACATCCACTCGGAGACTTCCAAGGAGAAATGTCCTCATATGGCATCTGTGATGCTGAATGTTCTGTAGCCAAACCTCCTTCTCAGGGGACAAAGACAAGGGACAAAGAAATCAGTTGTGAATAGAATGTGTGAACAAGCCGTTAAAGAAGAAGGTCTACTACAATGTCTTTAAAGCTAAAATTTAGATGAAGATGTAATGGCCATCTTTGTTGTGTTAACCGTCTCCCAGTGCCAAAGATACTGCAGCTCCATTATTGTTAATCCTGCCAAGGGAGGAAATTACACCTTGACCCTTTCTCATTTAACGATACCTAAATGATCCTTGAAATTATAACTACTTTTATTTCTCTTATTACATCAATTACTATGACTCCAGTGCTGCAGCTAAGAACAAGATGACATTATGTCATCAAAGGTGTAAAATTTAGGGATTAATAATAATTGAGCCAGTCCTATAAACAGAACTATTAGTACACAGAACAGCAAGATAAAAATGTTTTAGAATTCCATTCTATGGAAATATTTATTCAGATCATGTAGTATAAGTGGATATAACTGCAGAAAGCCTATATGCAGGAATGTTTTTTTCAGTTGTAGTCATTTTGTTTCATCCTTTATAACTAAATCAAATTACAAGATTTTTTAGTGTTGTATAAAGAAGGAACACTTGTCAAGAAATCATGTGAAAAGACTCTGTGTGAATACAATATCTATCTTGTGTGAAATACTAGAAGACTTGTCACTGGGCCTTTTTTTTTTAAATTTTCGTCTTTAGAAAGATAGGATTTGAACAAACGATTGACATCAGCTCTGATTCTAAGAATTCCCAGTGTTCTGATTCTAAGAATTTCCCCATTGGATAGATCATATCTCCGTGTAATTCTACTACTGACATGTATTTCAAATGAAAATCTAAACATTTATAATTATTTTACTGTCCTACTCTATAATTGATAGTGGCAGGAGGCAAACAAATGTCTAGGCAGATAGGGGCAGGTCCCGAGCAAAATCCCACCTTCAAGCTGAAGATACTTTAAAGCCTAGCTACAAGTCCCGGGTGAATCCACAAACCAGACTGAGAACCTCTCTTCCCATTTGGCATTCTTTACTCAGACTGATCCCCATCCTTCACCTATTTTACATCTATCTACTCTTTACTAACCCGTTTTCTACACTGTTTTGACTGCCTTTGAGTGGTGCCTTTGCTTTAGCCTTTCTTTGCATACTCACAAATCAATCAGCATGCACTCTCCAGTTCTGAACCCATAAAAGTCCCAGGCTCAGCCACAATGAGAGGAGAAACCACCCTACTGTGGAGGTGAAAGTCTGCCCCTATGTCCCTTTTCTGCTGAGAGCTGTTCCATCACCCAATAAAGTTCTTATCTACCCTCCTCACTCTCCATTTTTCAGCACAGCCTCATTCTTCTTAGATGTGGGACAAGAGCTCAGGAACTGCCAAACACAGGTACTAACTATAACACAGGTGAGCTGGGGCACACCTTGCCCAATTGGAGGCTGGGCCAGTCCACAACCCAGACTCAGCCTGGGTGAGCCAAGTGGGTGGGGCACCTCCTGCAGCAGGTAGCGTGCCCAAGCAAGGCCCGGGCAGGGGCATTGCCAGCCAGAGGTCCCTGGCTGGCAAAATGACCAAGAAAAATCCTGTGTCATACTGACTTACCTATTAATTCATTTATTCATTCAACATATTTGTCTATTAAAAATGCTTTTTTCATGCTAATCATGTTGATTATATTGTGCTTACTGTTGTAAGATTGGAGTTTTATTAGGAAAAATCAAAGACTTGCATTATAGTCATAAATTGTATTGTTGTCATAAAAAAGATTTAAATGTGAACTATATCAACCATTTGTTAGAAATGGAAAAGTCACAAATGACAATGTTCCAGCAAATGCAGAGCCAAGAGATGAAAATCATAACCTTGACTTTGCAGCTAAATATTAATTATCCTTTCCCCAGAAAATACTCCAATAAATAGTTGTCTCCCCTATGAACTGCAAACTGCTTTAAGATTGATTTTTGTCTTTGAATATTCAATATACAAGAAGCTCATTAAAACTGAGTGATCAAATAAATTAGTAATAGAGTAAGTGAATGATGGAAAGAAAGATGTTTACCTAGCAACTTGTAGGAGGAGAATCTTTCATTTTCTTAATTTTAGCAGTGAAAATGCATATATCAAACCATAAGCTTTCAATAAGCAATTTGCTCACTAATTGAATATAATGGAGGAAAAATATTTTTGACTATGAATTGGCTAGTAGTACAGGTTAAAGACGCAAAGTACTAAAAATAGGGAGCCACAACAATAAATGCAAAGCAGAAATAGAAACAATGTTATTTATATATTAACCTATTTCAAGCTGACTGATGGGTATATTGGATTTATTATACTATTTTATCTACTTCTGCATATGTTAAAAAATTCCCATAACAAAAATTACAAATAAATAGGGATGCTGAGCAGCAGGTATTACTTATGGTATCTGTCATGCTTTGCCTTGGCAATCACAGTCCATGTAGCACAGGAATTATAAAACAAACAAATCAGTCTTAGTGGTATTACAATGTAGGATTACTTTGGACTTGGGTGCTAATATATCATATATTGGTACCATCTTAATTGAAATGATATTGACAGTAAGAAAAGCAAGATAAGGATCTCATGAGAACATATATGAAACTACCAGCCACAGCAGGAGTCCAACCGAAATTATGAAAATTTGATTTATAACTAGCTATGAAGGAGGGCTGGAAAGATAAAGGAATGGCTTAAGAGTCCTATCATGGGCATCTGGATGACAGATTCCCCTCTCTGGCCAGTCTGTGATATTCCAAGGGAGACTAAGTGGCTTTGACATTTATTGACAACCAGTATTAATGGGGCCAGCTTGAAGCAAGCTAGTTGATAATCTGTGACATAATGAACTTTTAAAAAGCTAGCTTTTTCAGCTTACCAACCAAAAAAGCCCAAGACCAGATGGATTCACAGCTGAATTACATCAGATATATAATGAAGAATGAATACCATTCCTACTGAAACTATTTCAAAAAATTAAGGAGGGGGCACTCCTTCCCAACTCATTCTATGAGGCCAGCATTACCCTGATACCAAAACCTCACAGAGATGCAACAACAACAAAAAATGTCAGGCCAATATCCTTGATGAACATCAATGCAATAATCCTTAGCAAAATACTGGCAAAGCAAATGTAGCAGCACATCAAAAAGCTAATCCACCACAATAAAGTAGGCTTTATCCCTGGCATGCAAGGTTGGTTCAACATACACAAATTAATAAATGTGATTCATCACATAAACAGAACTAAAAACAAAAAACACAAGACCACCCCAATAGATGCAGAAAAGGCTTTTGATAAAATTAAATATCCCTTCATGTTAAAAGTGTTCAATAAGCCAGGCATTGAAGGAACATACGTCAAATCAATAGGAGCTATCTATGACAAACCCATGGCCAGCATCATATTAAACTGACAAAAGCTGAAAGTATTCTCTTTGAAAACTGGCACAAGACAAGGATGCCCTCTCTCACCACTCCTGTTCCACATAGTATTGGAAGTCCTGACCAGAACAATCAGGAAAGAGAAAGAAATAAAAGGCATCCAAATAAAAAGAGAAGAAATCGAAGTATCCCTGTTTGCAGACAACATGATTCTATATCTAGAAAACCCCATAGCCTCTGCCCGGAAGCTCCTTTAACTGATACACAACTTCAGCAAAGTTTCAGGATACAAAATCAATGTACAAAAACCAGTAGCATTCCTATACGCCAAAAACAACCAAGCTGAAACCAAAATCAGGAATGCAATTCCATTCATAATTACCACAAAAAGAATGAAATACCTAGGAATACAGTTAATCAGGGAGGTGAAAGATCTCCACGATGAAAGTTATAAAATGCTGCTTAAAGAAATCAGAGAAGACATAAATAAATGGAAAAACATTCTATGCTCATGATTAAGAAAAATAAATATTGTTAAAATGGCCATACTGACTAAAGCAATTTACAGATTCAATGCTATTCCTATCAAACTACCAAAAACAGAAAAAAAATTAAAATATGGAACCAAGAAGGATCCTGACTAATCAAGGCAACACTAAGCAAAAAGAACAAAGCTGGCAGGATCATGTTACTCAACTTGAAACTATGCTACAGGGCTACAGTAACCCAAACAGTATGGTTCTAGTACAAAAACAGATGCACAGACCAATAGACCAGAATAGACAGCCAAGAAGTAATCCCACATACCTACAAAAAACTGATCTTTGACAAAGCTGACAAAAACAAGCAATGGTGAAAGGACTACCTATTCAATAAATCATGCTGGGATAACTGACTAGCCATATGCAGAAGACGGAAACTGGACCCCTTCCTTATACCATACACAAAAATAAACTCAAGATAAATTAATGATTTAAATGTAAAACCTAAAACTACCAAAACTTTGGAAGATAACCTAGGGAATACCATTCTGTACACAGGACCTGACAAAGATGTCATGATGAAGATGCCAAAAGCAATTGCAACAAAAGCAAAAATTGACAAACAGGATCCAATTAAACTAAACAGCTTTTGCACTGCAACAGAAACTATCAACAGAGTAAACAACCTACAGAATGGGCAAAAAATATTTGCAAACTATGCACCCAACAAAGGTCTACTATCCAGAGTTTATAAGGAATTTAAGCAAATTTACAAGAAAAAATAAAACAACCTCATTAAAAAGTGGTCCAAGGACATAAACAGGTACTTTTCTAAAGAAGATATACATGCAGCCAACAAGCATATAAAAAATGCTCAGCATCACTAATCATTACAGAAATTCAAATCAAAACCACTATAAGATATCGTCTCACATGAGTCAGAATGACTATCACTAAAAAATCAAAAAAATAACAGATGCTGGTGAGGTTATGGAGAAAAGAGAATGCTTATACACTGTTGGTGGCAGTGTACATTAGGTTCAGCCATTCTGGAAAGTGGTACGCAGTTCCTCAAAGAACCAAAAGCAGAATTACTATTTGACCAAGCAATCCCATTATTGGGTATATACTAAAGAAAAATAAATCATTCTACCAAAAAGAAACATGCATGCATATGTTAACTGCAGCACTATTCACAATAGCAAAGACATTGAATCAGACTAAATATCCATCACTGATAGACTGGATAAAGAATATGTGGTACATATACACCATGGAATACTATGCAGCCAAAAAAGAGAATGAGATCATGTCCTTTGCAGGGACATGGGTGGAGCTAGAGGCCATTATCCTAAACAAACTAATGAAGGAACAGAAGACCTAATACCACATGTTCTTACTTACAAGTCAGAACTACACTGTGAGGACACATGGACAAAAAGAGGGCAACAATGGACACTGTGGCCTCCTTGGGGGTCGGGGGTTGGGAAGACAGAGAGATCAGAAAAAAAAACACCTGTTAGATACTATCCTTAATACTTGGGTGATGAAATAATCTGTACACCAAACCCCTGTGACACAAGTTCACCTATATAAAACCTTGCACATGTACCCCAGAACCTAAAATAAAATTTTTTAAAAGCTAGCTTTTCCTACCTATTCTCTATACTTCTACTCCCATAATTCTCTTAATTTATTAAAGTAAAAACTATTTTCCCTATCATACACACATGTTGAAGGACCAGTCATCTAAAATGTTATTTAAAAATCAAGCTTTTCAGCCTTTATTTGAAATACCACAATTTTTACAACATGAAATTTCACAAATTCTCTACTATTTGGCTTACCATTGGATTTTAATTCAGTCTATGAATTAAGCAAATGGCACCTGCTAATACCTACTGTAACTCAACAGAACAGTATCTTGGAGACCAATCAGGAAAGAAGAAAGCAGCTCTTCCAGACGTTGGTCCCCAAGGTTCACAGACATCCTGAGCTCATATGCCTCCTCCAGTCACCATTGTATGCCTTTCTCAGCTTTAAATCTTTATCAGAATAGCTATCCTCTTGTAACTCAATTTTCCCTTTAAGGCTGCCTTTGATCTCCATTTGAAACAATTACTCATCTGGATACAAATGATAGGTACCCAGACAAACACATCTGATCTACAGAAAGAATTGCACTCCTTCCACCAATTGTGACAATTCATAAAGATAAATACACTAATGCCACACTATTTTAGAAAATATTTTTTAATGTTATATATGCTGTTGAAACTGGTTTGGCAATACATGTTCTAAGAAACAAATGTGCTAAGAATAAAAGATGATTACAAGTTTGTGTTTATGTGTGGGAGACAGCTGCATCAAACTTTATACAACAAATTATAACAATAGGTTTGATATTAGGAAGATTAATTTTCTGGAGTCATAATAAGAGATTTTTCTCAAGACAGACATTTCAAATGAGATAGGACTCTAAACCCTAGGAGAGCTCTAAGGGATCCAAGTTCTTCCAGCTGAGGGTAGTCTTTTATGTTTCTTACCCCTTCAAATTGATTCTCCAGTAAGATCTAATGTAATTTTTTAATACATTTAAAAATGGATACATACTAGAAGCTTAACTTTGTGCAATTTTATTTTCTAATTTCTTAGGAAATAGGTTGGTGTCATGGTGCCTATTCTAACAGGTCTCTGCTTCTAGTCTCTCCCTGCTCCTGTCTGTCTAACTAACAGCTGCTGGAATGAACGAACTTAGTACTTGAATCCTGACACTTCCCTGCTCTTCGTGGGCTAATCTCACAATACGCCTGGCTTTCTGGCCTGTGGAACTCCACAGCTGGGGCAATTTAACATCCAACTATAGGTTCAGCTCCCTTCCAGACTTTAAGACTAAACTAATTTCAGCCAAGATGATTTTTTATAAAACCTCACATTAAAAAGATAAAAATGTCTCTTCATCAGGACTAGGTTATTGATGTTATTTGGACAGTGAGGACTCCTTAACAAGGCTTTCCACATTCCTTTTATAATCCAGATCACGTTACTGCCTTGCCCTGCACAAAACCTTTGAATCACTCCCCATTGCATTTAAAATTTAACCCAGCCTATTTCTAAGGATTATAAAATATACTGCATGATCTGCCCTTTTGCTTTTGCTCTTTAACCTCATCTCCACACTGCACACAAAAGCTCACCAAACTTGCCAAACTCCTTTCATCCTTCATAGGCATTGTTAGCTCTGCCTGTGCTCTTTTCACACTCGATTCTTTTTCTTCAAGTCTCATTTTTAAATATCACCACTTGGACTTCTCTTTCTTGGATCACTGTACCTAAAAATGTATCCCTTTGGTCATATTCCTCTCTAGTGAAGTTCCCTTTTTGCTTTTTTTAAATCAGTTATCATTTCAATTTTCAAGTGTATGTTTCATGTCATTTGCTGTCTTAATAACCATTGTATCTTCAGAAACCAGCACATGCCTGAGATCATGTCGAACAGATGAATGAATGAATGAATGAATGAATTCTGAACATCATAGATACCAAATATCCACTAACCTAACATACTGTGCTTCTTCCTCTAAACATTTCCTAAACGTGATTTATCTGGTCCATGAAGTTACATTTCTGCCCTATGCAATTAATCACGCCATCAATCTTCAAAACTAAGTCATTATGAGTCTAGCATTTAAGTTCCCATGTTGTCAGACCCCTGAACTCTCATATCTGTCTTGTTTCCTACTATTTCTCAATATAAACTAGGGAGTCCATCTGGGTTAGTCTGCTCCTTCATCAACAAACAGGCCTGGTGGTTTTTGACTACTGACTTACCTCACAGAGATAACCTCTGGCCAGAGTATACTTCCCTGTCTTCTAACTAATGAGCCCACTGGCGTAAAGCTCAAGTCACCTCCAAGAAATTCCAAACTAGTAAGTGTTCGGTGATCATACTATTTGTTAACTGTTATGATTTATGTAATGTTGTGCTCCTTTAGATACTTTTCATGTACTACTTTGGATTACTTTCTTATTATTATCTTTTAAATGTTTACCTTAAAATGTTATTAAAATAGTCATATCTGCATTGTGTCTCCACAGCTACATTGTCACAACTTGAGAATAATCTGTCCTGTTTGTCTTTGTCTCCCTGAAAATGTCTTATACATTTTAGTTTTAAAATATCCAGTGTTTATGTAATGATTAATTCACATAAAAAACATTCTGGGAGGCTTAATTGAAAAATCTGTTAAGTATGAAAAGAGAACTTTGTAACTTAACACTTGTCATATAGAGACATTTTGTATTTGGAAATATTTTGGTTGACTAAAAAATTCTAATGTAATATACAAATTGGTTTTATTTGGTACTAAATAGCCTTCACACAGGCTTACACACAGACTTTTTGTTTTGTTTCAGAATGTAGAAAAAATAAATTGCTACGTACTATCACAATTAATGAACTGTAAATGGACACAGGGAGTTATTATTATCTTTTAAATGTTTAACTTAAAGTGTTATTAAAATAATCCTATCTGCATTGTCTCCACAGCTACATCATCACAACTTGAGAATAATCTGTCCTGTTTGTCTTTGTCTCCCTGAAAATGTCTTATACATTGTAGTTTAAAAATATCCAGCCTCCTTCTACTTCCCCTTTCTTCTCTCTTTATCGCCTTACAGTTCTTTCTTTCTTCTTTCTTTCTTTCTTTTTAACATTTGACATCCCACGTAACTAACTCTTGCAGAATTAGAGCTAAAAATTCTCTGGGAAACACAAATTAATTAATATGAAGTGAAAAGTTTAGAAAAATGAAACAAAAGAATAAGCAATAAGAAGAAAACAAAACAAATAAGTGGAAACATAAAATGTAGAAGATTAGTAGCACTTGTTACTCCCAGTTTAAACTTCTAGTTTGATGAAAGTGACCTAAAGGTGACCTTTAGAATCACTTAAGTATTTATGTATTTTGATTATTAACAAGCATTTATAAAACAATCATTACTAAGAATAACTGGAGTTTTTTTTTTTCTTATAAATTTGCTTATGTTCCTTCTAGATTCTGGACATTAGCCCTTTGTCTGGTGGATAGATTACAAAGATTTTCTCCCATTCTGTAGGTCGCCTTTTCACTCTGATGATAGTTTCTTTTGCTGTGAAGAATCTCTTTAGTTTAATTAGATCTCATCTGTCAATTCTGGCTTTTGTTGCCATTGCTTCTGGTATTTCAGTCATGAAGTCTTCACCCATGCCTATGTCCTGAAATGGTATTGCCTAGGTTTTCTTCTAGCATTTTTATGGTCTTAGGTCTTACACTGAAGTCTTTAATCCATCTTGAGTTAATTTTTATATACGGTGTAAGGAAGGGGTCCAGTTTCAGTTTTCTGCATATGACTAGCCACTTTTCCCAACACCATTTATTGCTTGTTTTTCCCCATTGCTTGTTTTTGTCAGGTTTGTCAAAGATCAGATGGTTGTAGATGTGTGGCATTATTTCTGAAGCCTCTGTTCTGTTCCATTGGTCTATATACCTGTTTTGGTACCAGAATCATGCTGCTTTGGTTACTGCAGCCTTGTAGTATAGTTTGAAGTCAGGTAGCACGATGCCTCCAGCTTTGTTCTTTTTGCTTAGAATTGTCTTGGCTCTATTGACTCTTTTTTGGTTCCATATGAAATTTAAAGTAGTTTTTTCTAATTCTGTGAAGAAACTCAATGTTAGCTTGATGGGGATAGCACTGAATCTATAAATTACTTTGGGCAGCATGGCCTTTTTCATGATACTGATTGTTCCTATCCACAAGCATGGAATGTTTTTTCATTTGTTTGTGCCCAAAAAACAAACAACCTCATCAAAAAGTGGACAAAGGACATAAACGAACACTTCTCAAAAGAGGACATTTATGCGGCCAACAAACATATGAAAAAAAGCTCATCATCACTGGTCATCAGAGAAACGAAAATTAAAACTACAATGATATACCATGTCATGCCAGTTAGAATAGTGATCATTAAAAAGTCAGGAAACAACAGATGCTAGAGAGGATGTGGAGAAATAGGAATGCTTTTACACTGTTGGAGGGAGTGTAAATTAATTCATCCATTGTGGAAGATGGTGTGGCGATTCCTCAAGGATCTAGAACCAGAGATACCATTTGACCCCATAATCTCATTACTGGGTATATACCCAAAGGATTATAAATCATTCTACTATAAAGACACATGCACACGTATGTTTATTGCAGCACTATTCACCATAGCAAAGACTTGGAACCAACCCAAATGCCCATTAATGATAGACTGGATAAAGAAAATGTGGCACATATACACCATGGAATACTATGCAGCCATAAAAAAGGATGAGTTCATGTCCTTTGCAGAGACATGGATGAAACTGGAAACCATCATTCTCAGAAAACTAACACAGGAACAGAAAACTAAACACCACAGGTTCTCACTCATGAGTGGGAGTTGAACAATGAGAAGACATGGACACAGGGAGGGGAACATCACACACCAGGGCCTGTTGGGGGTGGCAGGTAGGGGAGGGATAGCATTAGGAGAAAAATCTAATGTAGATGACAGGTTGATGGATGCAGCAAACCACCATGACACGTGTATACCTATGTAATAAACCTGCACATTCTGCGCATGTATCCCAGAACTTAAGGTATAATAAAAAAAAATGAAAAATTAAAAAAAAGAATAACTGGGAAAAAGCATTAAAAGTTTATGATGGAACTTCACTTTCAATAATGGTGGAGCAACAGAGACCATATTTATCTTCAATCTTGTTCTTGCTCATTTATTTGGTTTTATCCTTACTGCTTATCCTTTCGTTTCATCCTGAAATGATAAAACTGTTTCCGAGTAACTTAGCCACATCTCAGAAAAAAGCTATAGACTATTCACAGGAATACAAAAATATTCAGCACCCAAAAATATAAAATTAAGATTTTGGTGTCATATCAAAAATTATTAGATATTCAAAGGATTAGAAAACTACAACCAACAGTGAGGAGAAAAATTCATCAAATGAAGCCAATGTGGAACTCATAAATATTGTACAATTAGTAGACAAGGATATGAAAACTCTTATAACTATATTCTTTATATTCAAAAAAACTGGAGAAAAGGATAGAAATGTTTTATAGAGGCAAGAATAATATAAAAACAGAACAAAATTTAACTTCCAGAGATGAAAAATAAAATGTCTAGTTGAAAGATACACTGGTTGAGATAAATAATATATCAGACATTAGAATGACGAATTTGAAAAGACAGCAATAAAAACTTTCAAAAATAAAACAGAGAGAAGGAAGACTTAAAGACAACACTAGAGAGCTGTGAAACAAATTGAAGTAGTCTGATGTATGTGTAATTGTAGTCCTTGATGAAGATAATAGAGGGAATGGGAAATGAAAAATATTTGAAAAAATAAAATTTCAAAATTTATGAAAGTTATAAGCCCACAGATCCAAGAAGCTTGTTAGACATTAGCATTGACCATATATTTATCAACAGAAACAATGCAAATAAGAATACAGTAGAGTAACATCTTAAAGCACTGAAAGAAAAAAACTCAGCAACCTAGAATTATATACCCAACAAAACTATTTTTTGAAATGAAGGTGAAAGAAGACTTTTTTAGAAATACAAAAGGTAAAAGAATTTATCAGCGTAAGATTGAAGAAATCTTACAAGAAACACTTAAGATGAAAGAAAAATCATACCAGATGGAACTTTGGGTCTGCACCGAGAACAGAGTATTGGAAATGGTAACTGGGTAGGCAAATGCATACGATTTTTTCTCATTATTGAAATCTCTTTAAAGGATAACAGATTGTTTAAACAAAATAATAACAATGTAGTGTGGACTTTATACTGTGTGCAGAAATAAAATGTATAATAATAACATACAGGCCTAGAGGGAAGAAAGGGAAGTATATTATTACAAGCTTCTTATACTACATGTGAATTTGTATGTCACTTTAAGGTAGACTATATTATTACATATGTACACTGTAAACATAAAAGCAATAATCAAAAATAACAAAATAATTGAAGCTGAAAAGCCATTAGAGGAGATAAGAAGGAATAATCATAAGTAATTCAAAGAAGGCAAAAAAGGAGAAAATGTAAGCAGAGAACAAATAAAGCAAATATAATATTAATTGCAAGATAAATTTTAATTCTAAATAATAACATTAAATGTAATAGATTTAAAATTCCAATTAAAAGGCAGAGATTATCAGATTTGATTTTTTCAAAAAAAAAAAGGCACAACTTAATATACCTACCTCAGATGTTTATGTACCTAGTAACAAAGGTCCAAAATTTTTGAAGCAAAATCTGATAGAACTGCAAGGAAAAAAAGACAAATCTACAATTATTGTTTGAAATTTCAAGAAAACATAGGCATAAATATTTGCGACCTTGGGTTAGAAAAATATTTCTTACGTGTAATACATAAAATAAAAAATATGATAAATTTGACTTTATAAAACTTAAATAAAACAATCTCTGAAAGAAACTACTGAAAGAATGAAGTGACAATCCTTAGAAAGGGAGAAGAAAATTTTTACAAATCACATATCTGACAAAGGATTCATATCCAGAGTATCTAAATCACTCTCAAAATCTGATAACAAGAAAATCAATCATTTTTCAACTGAGCAAAATATTTGAATAGACATTTCAGCAAAAAAGATAAATAGCAAAAAGCACATAAGATGCTCAGCAATATTAATTATTAAGGAGATATAAATTAAAACCACAGTGAGATAGTGCAACACACCTATTAGTATGGCTAACTCTAAATATTGACCAAAGAAGGTTTGTGTGGATGTGAAAGATCTATCAGTGCTATACACTGCTAGTGAAAATATAAAATAGTACAGCCACTTTAAAACCCATTGGATAGGTTCTTAATAAATTAAATATATACCTATCTAATGATCCAGCCATTATGCTTTTAGGTATTTACCCAAAAGAATGAAACTGTATGTACATGAAAGTTTTTGGCAGCTGTATTTGCAATACTCCAAGCTGGAAACAACATAAATGTCCATTAATAAGTGGAATGGACAAATTTAGTATACTCATACAATGAAATCGACTCAGCAATATAAAGTAGTAAACTACTGAAACATGCAACAACATGGAGTGAAAGAAACTAGACTACATCCCCCCACAAAACAGAGAGAGAATATACTGTAATTTGATGCATGGAAAACTTATAGATCATTGCTCCAATCTGAAACCTTACTTCCCCAAAAATGATCACCAGTGCTTCAGAAAATAGCTAAACTCTTTAGAGGTTAAAACAAGAAATAAAACATAGATCTCCTTATTACTAAGTCAGTGTTTATATTAATTCAGTAGATGCTCTGTATTGCTTAACATTTCATTTCTGAGGAAATTTCATACTATTATGTAACTTTTTAGATTCCCTCTGTGAAAAATGTATGTCTTCATGCATACTCATAGGAGGTTAAAAATAATGGTACTTTTAGCTAACATAAATGTCACAAAGTTTTTAGTACAAGAATAATATGTTAAATCTATCATAGTTATGCTCGTTTGAATTAAGAATAATATGGAATTGCACACAACCCATTGAAACGACATTCTAACACAAAAGTTATACAAATAAATATAATGAAAGATAGAAAATCATGAATAACCAACAGAAGTGGAAGTAATTATCAGAGTTTAAAAGAGGGACAGAGAATTTTTAGTTGGAGAAAGTAAGAATGATTGAATGGAAGAGATATTTCATCCTGGCCTATATAGTATATTTAAATACTTTATTTTTAAAATATGACATACTATTATGAGAAAACCTGGAAAAGAAGTAGAAAGAAACATACCCGAATACTCACTGCATAGTCATATTAGTGATTTCTCTGTAGTTTCTTGTTATACAATTGTTTTTACATTATTAGAGAATTAAGAGGCATATACTGGTAATTACAAATAAGATATAATTTCTGAAAGTAATGTATAGCATGCTTATTGTACAACATTCAGAAAAATGCAGAAATTTAACAGTATAAAAAGTATCCCAAATCTCCATCTACACAATAATATCAGGTAACATTTTGGTATTTATTGCCATATGTTTTATTTCCTGTATTTTTTAACAAATTTGTTAAATGTGTTATCTTGTATTAGATATATTAACGTATACGTAATTAGCAAAGAAGCATTCACTGGTGAAGGAGAATATTTAAAAAGGCTTACTGATAACATCTTAAATCTGAAATCACTTGGATTGTTCCAATATTATAATTTGTATTAATTTATATTACTTAATGAATACTCAACTTGTGCAGCCACTATTCTAAATGCTTTATATATAAACGAATTAAATTATTATAAATGTTTTTAATAGATAAGAAAACTATGGCATAAACATGCATAAAACTATATTCATATTCCTTGGTAATAAAAATGTTCAATATATATGTTTATGCAATTTTACTTCATGAAAGGGCATTATTGGATTTACCCATTTTATGACAAAATAGACACAATTTTTCATTTTTATGATCCTATTGTATAAATAGTTTAGACTTTTGGGGGGTGAGACAGAAAATCTCTGGTCATTGTTTTAAATGATTATCAAATATAGCAAGAAATTCCACCTGAATTGTGTGGATAAATGGTCAAGAATGATAGCTAATTTGTATTATGGTTATCTCCAGTGCTCATTAAAAGGTGATATTCAGAATATTTCTCATTATTAGTGAATAGGAGAAGATTCCATAGTGGGCTATCAAAGTCACACTAGGTTTTGGGAAATTATTCAAGGTACATTCTAATATCCATAAACTCACCATCTTAAGATAGAAAATGCTAACGCTAATGCATTACCATTGCTCAGGACAGAGAATCAGGGCACGTACTATAGGCTTTTACCAAACAGAAAGTTCCAACTTTTCCCACTCCTCTACTTTGTACCCAATGGTTACCCGGTTTTAGTTTATCTCTGAAAGTGTGGCAAGTAGAACAAGGAAGAAGAATAATAAATAATGCTATTCATTATTCTACTTTCTTTTCGATTTTGCCTATTACTTTTCATTTCATTCTATTGTAAACGTTTTCTTCTTAATATCTTGTTTCCTTATGGTTATTTATGCCTTATTTTAACCTCCATGCCTTCTGTTTTCTGATCAGAGTTCCATACAAGTGTCTAAATAAGTCTTCTGATTTCTGTGATTGTTTTCAAAGTTCAGCGCTTGTACTCTAAGGCCTTTGTTTCCTTTATAATTCTTCAAGCTAGTGCTATTTTCTTTTGTTGTATACTTGTGTTTATTTGCTTTAATTTTTAATTGGCACATGATAATTGTACATATTTATGGGGTGCAGAACATTTTGGTACCTGTTTACGATGTGTATGATCAAATCAGGGTAAGTTAGCATCTTCATCACCTATTTGTGCTTGGAACATTCAAAATGCTACCCTACAGATACTAAAAAATATACAATAAATTATTGCTACTATAGTCACCCCACAGTGCTATATTCTTTCTATCTAGAATTTATTCTTCCTATGTAGCTATAATTTCGTATCTGTCAACCAACTTCTCCCTATCCTCCCCATTCCCCTACCCTCTTTAGCCTTTAGCAACCACTATTCTATTCTCTACTTCTATGAGATCATCTTTTTGAGATTGTAGGACATTATATTAAATGAAAGAAACCAGGCACAGAAAGATAAATATTGCATGTTTTTATTCATATATTCTGTAATATTATTTTTATTGATTTTATTGGTTCAACTTTGTTTACACATTTTTGAGAAGGTAGGTCTATAGATCTTGTGATTAGACCTCTACATTACCACATGAATGTGAGGATAGTAAGCTCTCACATCATCTTTCTTTCACTTACAGAGGATAATCTGGACACCCTGCACCTAAGGATGTATTTTGATCAATAGATGTAAAAAGCATTATTTCAAAATTTCAACTGTTTATCTGTGTAACCACAGTATACCTACCAAAGGCAGAAAATGCTGTCATTTGAAACAGGATTGTTAAAAATCCCCATTTCATAAGCACGCATGGACCTCTGGATATAGTATAAAGGCAGATATTGACTAGGAGGCATAATAATGTAAGGTGTTATCACTTTTGCAAGGGTATAGGCATATTTTGTTAAACTTAGAGAATTATTTTTAATATTTGTCCAGATACTGTGATTTTCTTTAAACCAAGATTTGTTCTTTGGAGAGAGAGAGAGAGTGTGTGTGTGGGCACACACACCAGGTATGTTGCTATGTTGCTGCGTGTATATCTGTGTGTGTGGCAGCATGCACACATGCAGTCATAAGTGAGGTCTGTGTTTCAGACGTTCATTAGCTGATGAACATTCATTACATGCCAAACAGCATATTTGTACTTTATATTAGTAGTGAATCTCCATGGACTTGGACTATCAAAGCCTCCCTGAAATTCCACAGGTGCTCCTCCTCCATTTTCTATATATTTTTGCTACACCAAATGCTAATTTTACAAAATGAGCTGCTAGGTGTTATTTTGTCTTAGACATTGCATTTGAAATATTAGATGGCATCAAGCCTTAAGAGCAAGATATTAGGAGGTGGTAAAGACTAACCCTGAAAAAGTTTGAAGAAGGAAGTCCTCAGAGACCGGGGGACACACACTAATGACTGAATATGTCTATACAGGGCATGCTTTCATACTGTGTTTAAAATATGTTGTGCTTTCCCTAGTGATAGAATTTTTTAAATTTCTCCTCTATCTTGTATTATAATTCATTTTGTTTACTTTCAGTCCTACAATAGAATTTAATACGCCTACTCCCTTATATACAAGAATTGTTAAAAAAAATTAAGGAGAATAGGAAAGGTTAAGAATGGCTCCCCCAACTTTCATGCACCTGCTGAGTTTCCTGTAGAGACACCAGCACTGTATCATGCCCATGTGTTCCAGGTTGTGATTTGCAATAAAAGTCACTTGTAGAGAAGTGCTATACAGGAGATTTTTGGGTAACGAGGCAAAGGTAATATCATGAGCCACCAGATAAGCAACAAAGCCATGCTTTCATATACTAAAACTAGGTAACCATTTGGTACAAAGTGGAGGAGTGGGAAGAGCTGGAACTTTCTCTTTGGTAAGAGCCTATAGTACATGCCCATATGATCTGTCCTGAGTGATGCTAATGCATTAGCATTAGCATTTTCTATAGTAAGATGGTAAGTTTATGTGTATTAGAATGTGTCTTGAATAATTTCCCAATACCTAGTGTGGCTTTGCTAGATCAGTATGGGATCTTCTCTTCTTCCAGATGAATGGCTTCTTAATAGTCTCAATGGACCCAATCTATTAAAACTAAGATCTTGAAAATATTCTTCTACCAATGTTCTTCCCATCTTAGTTATGGCAGATCTTAACTTGAGAGGATAGTCACAGATCAGCAGATGGGGACTAAGATCAGTCTCTACTTCCAATTTTCTGCTACTGTTTTTCTTCTAGAACTATAATATCCAAATGATTATAAGTATAGAGAAAGGCCATTTTGGCTGTGTTAAAAAGAACCTTCAGGGAACAGAAGGATGATGGCTGAATTTCCAGTCTGTTACAGACCTTATTTTGCTGGACAAAGACATGTTTACTCAGTACAACTGTAGCAGAGTCTACTAATTGTTGCCATTGCCCTTCCATTGGTCTTGAATTTAGTGAAATTCTTTTCCTGATACAGAGGGTGGCTCAAATGTTACCCCTAATTTGGAAGGGCTGATTATGTTTTTATCTTTTTTTAAAATTAGAAAGCTGTGAGAATATTACACGTAAGAAGGAATACGAACCTATGCTAGAACTTCAGGAAAGTGAACAGAAGCAGGCAGATGGGGTAGAAACATAATTTAACAAATGGAAAAGCAGAATCTATGAGACTTAATATGTATCAGATATAACCATGAATCACCAAAAATAAAAATTTAAAAAGGAAAAATGCCACCATGATTTCAAGCCTAAGAATCTGAGAGAAATCTGATACCATTAATGGAATAAGAAAGTCAAGAAGATTTGTTTCAGAAGTAAGCAAGCAATAATAAAGCTGTAAAATATGATTTTGCAAAGCTAAGTCTAAATTATCTGCAAATTATTCCAAAGTCAGGGTAAGGTAGAAGATTTTTTACTATAATAACTAACCTCATTGTGCTGTAGTTGCTTCAAACTATGGAATTAAGGAATAATTTAAAACTATATATATTGGTTCAATCTGTCATCCATATTTCTAAACTATTTCTGTATTATTTTGTAAATACAATGGAAACATTCAATCAAAGAGCAAAACTGGACAAATCTCCACCTGACATCCTTCCTTAAATCCACATTGCTTTAGATAGATATTTGACAAAGCCCCAAGTGATAGAGGTCATGCCACCAAATGTGAAAGAACCTCACTTCCTTTCTATATTTTCCCATTGCTCTTATGTGGTAGAATTCATGTATGTTCCAAATATTATTTTGTTATGATCTTCTTGAAGTAAAAGAACTACTTCCTAGGAAAGTCATCTTTAAAACATTTGGATACGCATAAAAATATTACAAATCCAGTTTTAGAGAAAAGTACACATGTGATTTTCTAAGGTATATTTCTGGGTAACCTGTGGCTGAATTTTCTCAACTCTGGCTTTCTACCACATGCCAAAGGCACATTAGGTCATCAGGTAAAAAAAGTGGGTAATCATCTTACTTGTTTTCACTAACCTTCTTAAGTGTATGTCTAGCTCACATTTATTTCAATACTTAATATTAGAAGTATTTTGACCTTTATTTTGAAGTTGGGTGATGTTTTATAACCAGGAATAGGCTATAGGAACTTAGCTCTTTTTTATATTAATTAGCCTGTGGGAAACTGGTTTCATTATATGTCATTTTGCTTAAAGAGGCAGTTTCCAAGGACCTATGGATGATGCTAAGTGAGGACTTACTGTAGTACCTTTGTAAAAGAGATCCCAGAGAAGTGGCCACCTGCTACTGCCTTCCACTCTGTGAGAACACAGCAAAAAGGCTCTATCAATGAACCAGGAAACAGTCTTTCGCCAGATACCAAGTCTGCTTGTACTTTCACCTTGAACTTTTCAGCCTCCAGAGCTTTTCTGTTGTTTATGTCATCTGGCTTACAGTATTTTGCTATGGAAGTGCAAATAGTTTAAGACATAAGTAGATGATCATTCTCTCTGCTTAAGTACTAAATTTTCAGGGACAATTTTACTATATTAATGTGGTAACCCCTTGAATTGTATGAAAAAGCACAGCTACATGCTAATTGTGAGAAAGCTTTTCCTTATACTGTGCTAAAATTTGTGTTCCTGAAATGTATTTAAATCAGTCTTTGACTACTGGAAGAACAAAGACTACTCCCTTACAGGAAATTTGTTCTAATTTTTGAAGATAAATAAAAATTTCCCATGATTTCTTACTTCTATAAAATAAACAGTCCCATTCCCTCCAGTAACCATTCCTCAAATAATATAATTCCCTAATCACTCATCATCCTGTTACACTCTGCTGCTTGCTGACTGACTTATCACTGTGTAGAGCCAAAGTTGAGATAATTGTATACATATCCATATCCATATTAAGAAACTTTCAAACACACTAGTTTATTCTATGAGAAGTAAAATTTCCAATTAAATTTGTCAAACATGCATTGTACATCTACATACTCCACAGTGGACATCATTCAAGACACAAAGATATTCATATCTTTGTGGTTGTTTGCAAAGAAATTACAACAAGTTTAGAGAATAACAAACATTTCATTTCACAGTCATTATCTCTCCAGGTTCCTTTTATATCTCTATCATCTCTATAGGTTATGTCACTTTACTCAAGAGAAAATAAACAGTAGAGAGTATTCAATAAGAAAGCAACAAATTTGGTTTAAATAGATCAGGAAACACTAAAATTTTCATAAAAGTATGGCAGGAGCATTCCAAATTTCTCCGGAGGATTAGTAAGCCTACTGAACATTTTTCTTGATTTTAATTTAGGCAACATTCCCATTAGATAGTCTACCTAATTAGGGCATTTGTTTAAAGTCCGTAATGTTAATTCAATAAAAATTCCAATAAAAGTAGATTTTTTATAAAAGTAGATTTTTTATGTTAACAATGCACACTTTATATAGATAGTGTTATTAAAAGTTATACTGGAACTATCACAATCCAATTCTGTTTCAAACAGCAAAATTATATTTATTCATAATTATTCAGTAAAGAATTATAAATGTACATATCACTTACTTAGCAGGCTGTGCACTTGGCTGTTGTGACAGAAGAGTCAGTGCAAACTTTCTAAAAATCAAATTAAGATATGGTTTGCTTGTTAGATCAAAAACTCAGAGGATAGATCTTTGTCTCCCTTAGGACCATGGCATAAAATGTACAAACCTATAGTAGCATTTTAAATAGCACAACTATACTAGGATATTTCCAAACATGCACATTTTGGGCATCGAGGCATTATCCAAATATATGATGTTATATTTAACTTTTCATGTGAATATTTTAATAGCAAGATAGGTAATGACATGCCTTGTTCCTTACTGTAAGGTCTTGTGCTTCAGTTTTGATTAGCTCTAATCTTACAACTCATCTATTTATATTTACATATAAATTATATACATTTACTACTTAATATTCCATTACAAAAAAGTAAAAAGAGCAAAGAAAAATAGAAATTTTAAAGAATGAGATAAATATGTATTTGAGTTTTGTATATTAATAGCACATGGTTTCTTGTCCTTACAGTTGGTGAGCACATTGTGATCACGCAGTGTGACAGACTATACCATGCTTGATTATATTAACATCTCATTTATTCCTCCCTTGGCTTGAAAGGGCTCTTATACTAGGAGTAGAAGTACCATCTCTGCCATTTTCCTTCTGTTTAATTGTGTGATATTTTTCTTCCCTTCCATCTTCCCCAAGGGTTTCTTTGCACTGACATATTTTGGGAAAGTTAGTTTAATCAAAACCTGATAGTATAATCCATACATCTATTTCACTAAGCTGATGTTAAACCACAGCAGAATCTAAGGCACAGAGAGTAAACAAGGACATGAAGGCACATCTGGATTGAGGTCAATGAATCTTTATTTTAATAAATTCTTGAGGTGTGTCTTGGTTTTCAGACCGCATTTTGAGTCTGATCGATTCAGACTCTGAAATCAATCAAGACTTTAGACTAACTTAAAAACTTCAATGTGAGTACTTAGGTATCTCAGCACCAGGAAACACTTGCTTATAGTCCCGTGCTGATTTCACTTTTCAATAGCAAACAAGTGGACATCTTTTCCTTTCCACACAAAGGCAAAAATATATATCTCAGTCTAATAAGCAACTCTCCTTAAGGTTTCTCACCACCTTCATTCTGTCCTCCTTCATGCTGACCATAGTCTGTCTAGCAGCTGCATATTAGCTATTACCTACGTGCTGTATTCTGTGTCACCTCCACTTGCTGAATTTCCACAATGCTAACACACTGTCTGAATCCCACCTATTGAAGTAAACAAAAAGACCTACTACAATTTGGGTGTCTGATGCATGTGAGACATGGTTTTAGGCAATCTATATTAATTATCTCAATTTCTGGTTCTTGGAAATGGAAGACCCTATAGCTCCTGTTTTTGTCCTCTAGAATGGCAGCTGCCATATAAAGAAGTTTAGGTTACATAGCCACAGATAAAGACCCCTGGAAAATAAGAGGAAGGAGACCACATGGAAAATAACCACATCCCCAGACATGATTGAGCCTATTTGGCAACCCAGAAAGAGAGAAGCCAAGTGCATTTTTGGTTAGACGAGACGAGGCAGCAGCCATGTGAGTGAGGCCATCTTGGATGCTCTGGTCCCCAGTGAAGTCATTTCATGTGACACCATGTGGAGCAAAGATGAGCAATTCCTATTAAGCCCCACCCAAATACCTGATCTTAAGAATCACAAGAATATAGTAATTGTTTTAGGCCACTATATTTTGGGGTTCTTTTCTTTCTTTCACGACCCACTCAAATCCCATTTCCTTGATGTCTTTCCCAAATACTCTAACCTATTTTGAACTCCTCTTGGTTTTCATTGGTTAAATAAATCCCCTACTTTATATGATTTAATGTTTATGTGCATGTACAGACCATCCCTGACTTACAGTGGTATGACTTGTGATTTTTTTGCAGCTACGTGATGGTGCAAATGTGATGATATGTGACCACAAGTTTCAGATAGTAAGCATAAGTAATTCTTCTCCAAAATCTCTCTGGGCTGAATTTTTTACTCCTGATATTTCAACTTATGATGGGTTTATCAGGACAGAACTCCATCATAAGCTGAGAAGCATCTAAACTACATATGCATGTATACACATATATACATACATACATATATGTATATATACACATACACACATATAAACATACATATATGTATATACACACATATATACATGAATATATGTGTATATGGACATATGCATATATACACACACATATATACATAGATATATGTATGTATACACACCTATGTATATACACCTAGGTGTATATACGCATATATACACATATATACACCTATGTATATACACATATATACACATAAATATATGCATATGCCCATATATACACATACATATATGCATATACACATATATACATATAGACATATACGTATATACATATACACATATATACATACATATATAATATACACATATGTGTATATATACACATATACATACGTATATATTGCGAAGCATCTCAACATATATACACACATATATGTACCTAAGTATATATGTATATATGTATATATGTGTATATATATACGTATATATGTATATATGTATACATGTATATATGTATATATGTATATATACTTATGTATATATATTATATATACTTATGTATATATATTATATATATACTTATGTATATATATAATATATATAAAATTTAGTATAACAATCGGCTGCGAGTAACAGAATAGTTAAAATGGACTAAACATGT
Organism: Pongo abelii; assembly: GCF_028885655.2. Taxonomy (NCBI): domain Eukaryota; kingdom Metazoa; phylum Chordata; class Mammalia; order Primates; family Hominidae; genus Pongo; species Pongo abelii. The sequence continues at coordinate 79,494,516 of NC_071997.2, read as the reverse complement.
AGAAATTTACCTTTCTCTTCAGGTATGTGAATCTAGGGAACTCCTGGTATTTGTTTAGCTTGTCAAGGCCATTTTTTGTTGTTGTTCTCTTAATCTTTTTCTTGTGCTTACAAGGTGGCTACTATGGGTCCAGCCACCATAACTTTATTCAATGAAGGAGAGAGGGCAGTATCAACCATATCTGTTCATTTTTAAAAATTATAATATCAAAATCTGTCCCTTGCCCCACTTATTTTTTTTGTATTGCAATATCCAGCCTACCCAAAAACCATTCTTTGAAGATAGTGTCTTTTTCCAATTTTGTGGTCTTGGCATCTTTGTCAAAGACCACTTGACAATATACACGAGCCAAAAAATGTGTCGATGCATTATTTCCCCTGCCTGTATAGTAGAGGCACAAAGAATAAGGAGACTGGAAATATACTACATATCTTATAAAACATCCTAGAGAGTTTTCCATGATCTCTGCCACAATACTGACTACAGTACAGAGCATATAAAAAGCAACCATATATATGCTTTTTCTGATCAATGAAAAAATAGCAAACTACTACTTTTGTCTCCAGAGTAATACTATAAAGTGGTCTGAGTGAAGTCAGTGACAGTAAGCAAAGTCAATGAATGTACAGTTCCAGAAAATTTTCTACTTAACAAAACATTAAAGACTAGTGAAGATGAAATGTATCATATATAGGTCCCTAGTAAGATCATATTAGAGTAAGAAAATGGGAGAGAATACTTTATTAAACCACAAAATCTAAACAAATAAAATGCACACGGACATAAAGGAATGAATATTTGAGGCCAGGGCCTATTTGAGGGTGGAGGATAAAAATCAAACAACTACCTATCAAGTACTATGCTTATTACTTGGGTAACAAAATAATCTGTACAACAAACCCCTGTGACATGTAATTTACCTATATATCAAACCTGCACAGGTGCCCCTGAACCTAAAATAAAGGTAAAAAAAATACAAACATAATAAAATATTAGTGCTTAAGACAGAATATTGTTACATGGGTGTTCATGGGCTATGGGAAGCCAGAAAAAAGTAAATCACCGGGAATAAATTTAATGTCTCAAAAAAGCTGGAATAAGACGGTACATCGGACAGAGGTGTAGAAAAGAAGAAAAACAACTAAAGGTCACAGCCAAAACAGTGAAATAAAGATCTCAGAACATTGTATGAGAGCATATAACAGACAATGAATACACCTGCCACCTGTTGCCCAAATTAAACACATAGTCATGCAGACCATTCTTGAGAAAAGAATGTGTTTAACTTAGGAATGTGTTCAATTTAGAGCCATGTTCCTCTAAAATCAGGAAAAAGTCAATGATTTTTACTCTCGCCACTTATATAAACCAGTACTGGTGGCTCTTGCCAGAGCAATTGGTCAGGAAAAATAAATAAAAGGTACCAAATTGTAAAAGAGGAAACAAAGTTATCCCTGCTTGTGGATGACATGATCTTATAGGTAGGAAACACTAAAGAGTCCACAGAAAATTGTTAGAACTAATAAACAAACTCAACAAATTTACAGGATACAAAATTATCACACACAAAATAGTTGTGTTTCTATACACACTAACAATAAACAACCCCAAAAGGAAATTAAGAAAACAATTTCATTTATAATATCATCAAAAAAGAAAAATTCTTAAGCATAAACTTGACCAAAGAGGCAAAGACTTGTACAATGAAAACTACAGAATATTACTAAAAGAAATTAAAGATACAAATAAATCCAAAGACACCTGATTTTCATGGACTGAAATACTTATTATTAAATGTACCCAAAGCAATCTACAGATTCAACGTAGTCTCTATCAAAATCTCAGTGACACTTTACTTACAACAATATTGCCTAATCAAAACAGTGTGGTGGTACTGGCATAAAGACAGACATACAGACCCATGGAACACAGAGAGAGCCTGGAAATAAACCTTCACATATATGGTAAAATAATCTTTAACAAGTATGCCAACACCACACATCAGGGAATGCCTCTTCAAAAAATGGTATTGGGAAAACTAGATATTCACATGCAAAAGAATGAGGTTGGACCCTTATTTTATACCATATGCAAAAATTCAAAATGAATTAAAGAAAAATGTAAATGTAAAATTTTAAACTATAAAAATCTAGAAATAAACAGAGAAGGTTTGTGATTTTGGATTTGGCAATGATTTCTTGTACATAACACCAAAAGCATTGGCAACAAAAGCAAGGTTAGATAAGTGGAACTACATAAAACTTAAAACCTTCTGTACATCAAAGGAAAAAATAAACAGTGAAATGCGACCAACAGAATTGGAGAAAATATTTGCAAATCAGGTGTATTAGTCCATTTTCACAGTGCTGATACAAACATACCCAAGACTTGGTAATTTATATGGGAAAAAGAGTTTAAGGGACTTACAGCTCCATGTGGCTAGGGAAGCCTCACAAGCATGGTGGAAGGCAAGGAGCAAGTCATGTCTTACATGGATGGCAGCAGGGTAAAAGAGAGCTTGTGCAGGGAAACTCCCATTTTAAAAACCATCAGATCTTCTGAGACTCACTTATTATCATTAGAACAGTGCAGGAAAGACCTGCCCCCACAATTAAATCACCTCCCATCAGGTTCCACCCATGACACAGGGGAATTGTGGGACATACAATTAAAGATGTGATTGGGTGCAGACACAGCCAAACCATATCATTCTGCCCCTGACCCCTCAAAATCTCATGTCCTCACATTTCAAAACCAATCATGCCTTCCCAAAAGTCCCCCAAAGCCTTAACTCATTTCACCATTAACTCAAAAGCCCACAGTCCAGTGTGTCATCTGAGATAAGGCAAGTCCTTTCCACTTATGAGCCTGTAAAATAAAAAGCAATTTAATTACTTCCTAGATAAAATCGGGGTACAGGCATTAGGTAAATATAGCCATTTCAAATAGGAGTAATTGGCCAAAACAAAGGGGCTACAGGCACCATGCAAGTCCAAAACTGATCAGGGCAGTCAAATCTTAAAAGTTCCAAAATGATCTCCTTTGACTTCATGTCACGCTTCCAGGTCACACTGATGCAAGAGGTGGGTTCCCATGGTCTTGGGCAGCTTCACCCCTGTGGCTCTGCAGGGTACAGCCTCCCTCCCAGCTGCTTTCACGGGCTGGCGTTGAGTGTCTCTGCCTTTTCTAGGCACACAGCGCAAGCTGTTGGTGGATAATCCATTCTAGGGTCTGGAGGCTGGTGGGCCTCTTCTCACAGCTCCACTAGGCAGTGCCTCAGTAGGGACTCTGTGTGGGGGCTCCAACCCCACTTTTCCCTTCCACGCCACCGTAGTAGAGGTTCTCCATGACACTTCCACCCCTGCAGCAAACTTCTGCCTGGACATCCAGGCGTTTCCATACATCCTCTAAAATTTAAGTAGAGGTTCCAAAACTTCAATTTTTGACCTTTGTGAACCCAGAGGCTCAACACCATATGGAAGCTGCCAAGGCTTGAGGCTTGAACTGTCCGAAGCCACAGCCCAAGCTGTACCTTTGCCCCTTTTAGTCATGGCAGGAGCAGCTGGGAAACAGGGCACCAGGGCCCTAGACTGCATACAGCAAGGGGACCCTGGGCCTGGCCCAGAAAACCATTTTTTTCTCCTATGTCAGCTTGTGATGAGAGGGGCTGCCATGTGGACCTCTGACATATCATGGAGACATTTTCCCCATTGTCTTGGGGATTAACATTCAGCTCCTCATTACTTATGCAAATTTCTGCAGCCAGCTTGAATTTCTCCTCAGAAAATGGGTTTTTCTTTTCTATCGCATTTTCAGGCTGTAAATTTTCAGAACTTTCATGCTCTGCTTCCCTTATAAAACTGAATGCCTTTAACAGCACTCAAGTCACCTCTTGAATGCTTTCCTGCTTAGAAATTTCTTCCACCAGGTACCCTAAATCATCTCTCTCAAGTCCAAAGTTCCACAAATCTCTAGGGCAGGGGAAAAATGCTGCCAGTCTCTTTGCTAAAACACAACAGTCACCTCTGCTCCAGTTCCCAAGTTCCTCATCTCCATATGAGACCACCTCAGCCTGGACTTTATTGTTCATATCATCAGCATTCTTGCTGAAGCCATTCAACAAGTCTCTAGGAAGCTGCAAACATTCCCACATTTTCCTATCTTCTTCTGAGCCCTAAAAACTGTTTCAGCCTCTGCCTGTTACCCAGTTCCAAAGTTGCTTCCACATTTTGGGCTATCTTTTCAGCAACACTCCACTCCTGGTACCAATTTACTGTATTAGTTTATTTTCATGCTGCTGATAAAGACATACCCAAGACTGGGTAATTTATACAGGAAAAAGGGTTTAATGGCCTTACAATTCCACATGGCTGGGGAAGCCTCACAATCACAGCAGAAGGCAAGGAGGAGCAAGTTGTGTCTTACATGGATGGCAGCTAGAAAAAAGAGAGCTTGTACAGGGAAACTCCCATTTTTAAAACCATCAGATCTCATGAGATTCATTCAATATTATGAGAACAGAGCAGGGAAGATCCACCCCCATAATTAAATTACCTCCCCCTGGGTGCCTCCCAGGACAAGTGGGAATTGTGGGAGTTATAATTCAAGATGAGATTTGGGTGGGGACACAGCCAAACCATAACAAGGGGGCTATATTTAGAATACCTAAGAATTTCTACAAATCTACAACAACAGCAACAAAACAAATGACCTGATTTTTAAAAACAGAAAAAGGACTTCAATATACATTTCTCCAAAAAGGGTACACAAATGGCCAAAGAAGCAAATGAAAAGATGCTCAACATCATTAATCATTAGAGAAATGCAAATCAAAACCACAGTGAGATATCATTTCACACCATTAGGATGCTCACTATCATAAAGACAAAACAAAACAAACATCAATAATGGAAACCCCAGAAAATAGCAAATGATGGTCAGAATGTGGAAAAATTCCAACATTTGTGTACTGTTGGTGAAAATGTAAAATAATTAAGCCATATAGAAAATACTATGAAGTTTTACTTAAAAATTGTTACAAATAGAATTACTAAATGAGTCATCTATCCCACTTCTTGTTATATATACAAAAAAATAAAAGCAAGATCTCAAAGTGATACGTGCACATCCATGGTCATTTCAGCATTATTCACAATAGCCAAGAAGTGGAAGCAACCCAAACATTCATCAATGGATGAATAGATAAAGAAAGTGTGGTATATATCCCACTGAATATTATTCAGCCTTAAAAATGGGAAATTCTGTTACATGCTACAACATGGATGAATCTAGAGGACATTATGCTAAGTGAAATAAGCTGTCAGAAAAAGACAAATACTGTTTGATTCTACTCATATGAACTACCTAAAGTAGTCAAAAGTCATAGAAAATGAAAGAATGATAGTTGCTAGAGGCTGGAGGGAGGGGGAAATGGGGAAGTGTTAATACATTTAGACTTTCAGTTTTGCAAGATAAAAAAGTCTAGACATCTGTTGTATGACACAGTGAATACAGTTAACACCACTGAATTACACACTTTAAAATGGCCAAGGTAGTTAACAAAATTTAATGAGTTTTTACCACAATTGGAAATGATAAACAGCAACAAAATAGCCATCCATATTCTATCCTGCTATATTATCATGTAGCATGTATCATGATGAAAAGAAATAAGAATAAATCAAGTTCTTTCTTTCTGTACTACCCCTATAGCAACTATCCATAAATAAGATATTACCTTTAAAATTAACTTTTCATAAATCTCACCTTCATTAACAATTCTATTTGCACTTTTTTCTCAGTATTATCTGCTCATATCATGATTTTGATTTCCCTGTACCAATTAGCAGTAGAAATTTCTCTTTCTCAAGCCAAAAATTTTCATTACAGTATAGATAGAGATCATACATATATATATATACACACATATAGAGGTCTGATCTTTTTTTCTGAACTGGCTAGTCATGGTTATTTCTATAGTAAAATATTTATTAAGAAACAGTAATAAATACCATTAGATCATTGGTTGCTTTAAGGTAGAAAGTCTATGATTTCCCCTTTGATAATTAGCTGTACATATCCAATTGTGGGAATTTACACTGAAGTCAATGAGGTTCACTAAAATTTTGTATTAATTAAGTAACTTAATTATTCAGGCATTGCAGTAATTTCCTCTCTTAAATGATAACAGATTCCTAATATACTTGGTTGGTTTATCTGTCCCTTTGGTTACTTAGAGTTACAGTCATTATATTACAAATTAAATTTTCATTATCAATCTTTGCATTTATGAAAGCATCTTTTATTATGGAGGATGGCAAAGCATGTTATAAACTTTTTCTTATCTAGAAGCAAAGTAGAGGTCACAGGGGTATTTTATCACAAATTATGAGATGGGAAATTAGCTAAAAAATGCCAAATATTGAGATGCTATCCTATAACTGGATTTTTTTTTTTTACATCCCTTCTGCCATACCGACTTGAATAGCAAGGAATCTTAACTCTTTTAGGGAGAAGAGTTGAATGTGAGACCCTTTAAAAAGACCAGTTCAGCATAATCAGTATAAAGTGATATGAGACAAAAAGAGATTTTAACAAAATAGCAGAGGAGACCAAGCTTAAAACACATTTCTCAGAATTCTCTTCCCTGTACAGCTCTAGATTAGTTTTTGCCACAGGAGACATTTGCATGCAATTTAGAAGACAGAAGTGAAGAAATAGTCATACATTTTTATACTTCAAAGCTTGATACAGAGCATCAGGCACTGTAGCAGCTCAGCAATGAACTAGGGCAGGAATTCCTGAAGCTCCCACCTAATCCTCCCCTTCAGTTTATTTTATTATTGGGTTAAGGATATGTGTAACTTACAGTGAAGGACATAACCTTTCCCTCCAGATAACCAATCACTGCACCAAGGTTAGAGATGGTGAGAGAAAGACATAGGTCCCGGTTGTTGTCATGAGCTCTAGTTATTGACTTTCCACATCCTGGTTTTCTTTTGGAGTAGCACTCTGGATGACCAAAACAGCTTCAGAATCAACACAAGACAGAGGGTACACAGCCTGCTCTAATAGGTCAGTCCCACAATTGCATAAGGTTTAACTCTTAAAGTAAATCATTCATTACCGCTTGATGAGTTGTAGGTATTCTGCTTCTCTGACTAAACCTTGACTAATTACAAGGGTCTGCAAGAAACTCTGTAGAGGTAATAAGTCGATTGTACCAATGGCCCTAATTATTCATGCTTTTTTTTCCTGTAACTATACAGTCCCTCCATGCTCTGATTTTGGGTTCAGTCATGTGACTTACTTTAACCACTGAGATATTAGCAATATCCAAGCTTGAAAAGTATATGCTCATTTTTCCTTGTCATCTTCCACAGTTGAGACTGTTTGCTCTTAGATACCCCACTGAAGGGATCGGAGGTATTAAAAACCACTCTAAGCCTAGTCTCCCTTAGCTAGCTAATTGTTCATGACATGATCAGGCCCCTGTGAGATGAGCCAAACCTAGCCAAGATTAGCAGAGCAACATGGCTCTATCTTCAAGAGAAATGTTTAAAATGTTAATTATTTAAGGAGTTTGGAATGCTTTGTAACATAACAATAGTTAACTAATGCAGTAAGCATAGATCAACTTACTGCAAAGAAATATTTCCCATATCTAGGGGCTGGAGAACAGGGAGGAAACTAGCACTTATTGACTAGTCACTATTCATGCCTTTCCATGTTTTAAATATATGCTATTATATTTAACTCAACAATAGCAACATAAAAGAGATACTCTTTCTGCATTTCATAAATGAAGAGACAGGCAACAAGTTCTGCTGATTATCTAAATGCAATAAAATATAATGCCAAATAAAATGAAAAGAGCACAAGCAAGGAGACATTTAATCTTTAGAAGATGATATGAGGAATGCTGCAATTACCTGTCTGAATTTCATCACTGGTGGAATGTCCAAAGGTACAAAACAGCAGACAAAATAATGACAACACACTCTCTGGGAAAACACAGAGAAGTTAAAGGAAGAATGTTTTGTCTCAGCCTTGTTTTGGCCCTGCTCTCAGCCTCACTTCTAACTCATTTTACAACAAGTTTGATAAATTCAGGACCAGTACTTAAGCCAAGATGAATGCTGTGACTTCCAACATTTCAAATTTATAGAGGAGAAACTAAGACTCATAGGGACTGAGTCATTTTTTAAAAGTTAATACAAAGCAACACTTTGTATTAACATAGGGTCATTTTTCCAAAGAGCTCCAAGCATTTGATGTTCTACAAATCTGATTCAGTATTCTTGAAATGCAGAACTGAGAGATGACACAATTGAAACAGAAAACAATGAAGTGGCTAAATCTTTATCTTTAAGATAATCTTTAAATGATAAATGAAATCACCTGAATGAGGTGAAAGACTGAAAATATAATTGACAGTAGTGTGGAGGGAAGGGAAGGATTGACCACATTTCAGATTTTTAAAGTGTTTAACTCCCCTTCCTAGCTATTTTCTATTAAATTAAATTAAATGAAAGTAAAATATAATGGTTTTGCAGGAAAATCTCAGAAGTGGCTCCCAGTACTGCTCTGTTAAATTGTTAGGTGAAGCCTGGACTTAGAGGTACAGTACCTCTGTATACATATTAGGACGACCATGGGCAGAGGACAAGTTACCGGTGGTGCACACATCGCATAGATGTCATCCACATGTTACTCTCAGATTTCTGTTTCTATTCAGTTGCATTCCCTACAGAAAAAGAAATATAGCTATAATAGTGAAGCGGGAAATTAAAAAAAAAAACAACAAAACAAAAAAGATGGCTTTTCCTTATCTTTTCCTAGGTAGGGACCACCTTCAGGCCCTGCTGATAATGGCTGTGTGGTCTACTTAGTAAAATTCACTTAAAAAACCAGACATCTAAACCCATTTTACTCAGAAATTAGAAACTAAAACTGAAACTGAAATTAGAACTTTTCTAAGTTAATTCTTTAATGGCTTATTTGTTGTTCTTTTTCAGTCTGCACAAGCCCATACAAAAACAAAATCTTATTTGTGATTTTATTCAACATAACTTGTATCTTTTCCACACAGTCCACACAGAAAAGTATATAAATCTATGGCCAGCAAATGTTTGCTATTCCTTTACTATGATATTTAGGAGAAAACCAACACCAGATACTCAACACTCTCAGTTGGAAATAAATACACTTTTTTTTCCCTTCTTATTTTAGCAAAAAAAAAATATAAATTCATTTCACATAAAAAGAACTAGCTCAATATAATGAAAGACTGAAGAATGTTGTAAAATAGGATACAGAAAAGAAGTGGAATTGAGTTTTAGGCATTCTTAAAATATTTGTTCAGAAATCTCATATTGAGATTGAAGTTGAAACACAGTGATATAAGCCAGGCAATGTAAAAGCAACACAAACTCAGGATTCCCCAGTATTATAATTCAACCATATGAATTTGTCCTACATTGAAATCATGCATACACATACCTGTACACACAGAAAGTCTTTGCTCATTTCTAAGATACACACAAAAAATGTTTAGACAAATAACTATTGAAAGGTTGTCCTGTCTCCATTTTTACCAATAATCACTGAACATTCTTAAAACACTTCTGTTCCTCACCTATAGATATTACCACCCAAAACTCAAAATGACAACTGCCCTGCATCCAGTAGATAATTATTAATTTTGCTGCAATCACAAAAGAAAATGTGGTAGGTTTAAGCATCATCTCTTACTACTGCACCATCTAAAGATATCACCTCTAGCAGCAGATTACAGGAAACGAACATTTTTTTTCTCTTTTGGTTGCTGAGTAGCTGAGTCAGGCCATATGAAGTCAATCGTTGCTATGACAATGTATGAAACAGGGAGAAGATAATATGTTTGACTACAGATAATTCATTTACCTATAATGACCCTTTTTTGTTTGATAGGATCCATATGCTTACTTGGAAGGGATAGTCATGCATATTTTACCATATATCCATTTTAATTATATTTATGAAACAGGTACCTATCATTTTTACTTAAGTAAAAACATCAGATGATCTACTTGTACTCCATGAGATTTTTTTTTCACCTCTTCATTTATTTTGCTTTCTGGTTAAAAGTGGCATGGGTAAATAATACATCTTTATGTCTTCTCTTTCTCCTGTCACAATGTGAAGTAAACCCATATGTTAAGAATGTAAATAAGTTTTTACTATGGCATATTGCAATAAACAATTTACTATTCAATAGTTACAGGAAGTTGAAACACAGTGATATAAGCCAGGCAATGTAAAAGCAACACAAACTCAGGATTCCCAAGTATTATAATTCAACCATACGAATTTGTCCTACATTGAAATCATGCATACGCACACCTGTACACACAGAAATTTATTTTCAATCAAATTTTCAGAAACTATCTGTAGCTAATTTTCACATTTATGACTGCAAGTCATCAGTTTACCTGGTAGATAATTATTTCCCTCTCCACTCATATAGTTGATTTTATTATAGGAGGTAATATGTTGTGTGCTATGTTTACTGGTCAATTCAAAAATTTACAAAGTTAATGTTTGGAAAAATATATCCACAGTCCTTACCATTTTACAATGAGGCGTATACCTCTAAATATCAAAGGTTTAATTCTCTACTTGGCCTAGAAACTCACAGACCAGAAAAACATTCTCAGAAGTGATGCTAGTAGCTGACCAAATCACTTTGGGAAAAAGAAAAAAAAACCCTGTTTAGCATAGCATAACATAGGAAAGGAAACAAGAAATTTGGATTTTCAATTCTGGATTTGCTAATTATTTACCCCGTCGAATTAGGAAAAAATATTTAGTTTCTAGAACCAGTAGTTTTCTCATCAGTTTAGAGAAAATTGCAATTACATGAATAAAAGCACACTAGTATGATGTCCATTATTAAAATTGGTTAAAACAAAATGAAAAATTAGGAAAACGTGGGAGCCTGATATGCTATTTTTAAATGCCTGATTTACCAACTTTACCTTTAATAAAAGAGAAGAAACCTTGAGAGAATTTTAGACCTCAAGACAACAGTCAATCTCAGGAAACCTAATGAGAAGAGCATCTCGAAAGCAATTCAGGTTGGTATCATTTGAGTAAATATGACTTCAGAATTAGAAATATATCTGTCAATCACCTTCAACCCTATGTTAATTCAATAGTAAACAAGTAAGCATAGCCCAAGCAGTATTTGTCAAACAGTTAAATCCATATGACTCTTTTCAAAGATTAAAAAATAGTACTGGCATAGGTGTCATTTACTGCCTCCTATATAATTGTGAGAGAAAAGGATATAAGTATTTTGAAGTTGAAAAACTAACATTTGATGGAATGCCACAAATATCTGAATGCTGTGGTGAAAATGGAAGACCAAATGATCATATATGTTTATCTTTCATCTTTCCCCAGTCACACCAACATAATAGAAGATATACAATATAAATCTATAGGAAAACAAAGAACAATGCCATGAGTAGAAGAGAAATGTTGAGAAATTCATGATAATATGAAGGGAGGGGAATTTTATCAATGGTTGACTCCAACAGAGATGATAATCCTCAACATAAAATGATGGAGGACAGAGGACAATTATGCTAAGTGAAAAAGGTCAGACACAGAAAGACAAACACTACATAATATTACAGATAGACATTGTTTTATTTGTATTTCTCTTTATTGCTCTGATATTTGTCTACAGTTCCTAGCTCATAACTCCATAACTCCTTTAGTTCTTGTTAAAATGTTGGGACTCTTAAGGCTTCAGAAGGTCTCAGAAAATAGAATCTCTCTCTTTCTCTTTCTCTCTCTCTCTGATCTTCTTCTATCCTTCTTTCATTTGCTCCTTTTTCTCCCCAAAGCAGGCATCTTCACCTACCTTTTTTTTCTTGGAGCTGGCCATAAAGAAATTCTCTGACCTACCTAATCTGATTTGTAGGTCATAAGACTCTAATTTAAGAAGTCCTGCCCTGTACCCTGGAGGAAGGAATGCTGCAGAGAGAGGACAAGAAAAATATGGACAGACAGATTTTGATGGGTTTCTCCACTCAGTCTATTAGTATTAGATCATACCCTTTTGGTTTTGTCACAGTTTCTACACAGTTGGCCATGCTTCATGCCTATACAATGAAGTTTCCAGAAAAGGCTGAAGAGGATGAAATATGGAAGAGCTTCTGGGTAGCTGAACATCTGCAGTTCCTGGAGGGAACCTCTTCCCACATGCCTGTGCATCCCTTCTTCTGTATCCTTTGTAATATCTTTACAATAAATTGGTAAGCATGTTTCCCCGAGTTCTCTGAGTCACTCTCACAAATTAAACCCAAGGAGTGAGCTGTGGGATCCCTAATTTATAGACAGTCAGCCAGAAGCACAGGTCAAACAACCTGGAGCTTGCAATTGGTGTCGGGAGTAGGGATCAAGCTTGGGGATGGAGTGCTCAAGTTGTGGGATCAGACACTATCTCCAGGTGGTGTCAGAACTGAATTGAATTACAGAACACTCAGTTGGTGTCTACTGCAGAATTGATTGTTTGGTGCATAAGGAAAAAAACCTACACACTGGGCCACAGAAATCTTCAGTGTTGATTGATGTGGTATCACAGCAGAGGAAAATCAGTTTGTGTTTTTCCACACAACTATGCTTCACAAATATTGAATGTTTTACAAGTTGAAAGTTTGTGGCAACTCTACATGGAGCAAGTCTATGGGTGCCATTTTTCCAACAGCATGCACTCGCTTCACGTCTCTGTGTCACATTTTGGTAATTCTCACAATATGTCAAACTTTTTCATTATTATTATAATATCTGTTACAGTGATTGTGATCAGTGATCTTTGGTTTTACTATTGTAACTATTTGGAGAAGCTACTAACAGTGCCCATATAACACACTGCACGTAGCTGATAAATCTTGTGTGTGTTCTGACTTCTCTACAGACCAACAGTTCTTCCATCTCTCTCTCTGTTCTCGGGCCTCCCTCCCTGAGTCACAATAATATTGGAATTAGGCCAGTTAATAGCCGTACCATGGTCTCTAAGTGTTCAAGTTAAAGGAAGAGTTGTATGTTCCTTCCTTTAAATAAAAAACTAGAAATGATTAAGCTTAGTGAGAAAGGCATGTCAAAAGCTGAGATAGACCAAAAGCTAGACCTCTTCTGTGTAACAATCATCCAAGTGGTGAATGGAAAAAAAAAAATTTTTCAAAGGAAATTAAAAGAAACTCCAGTGAACATGTAAGTAATACGAATATAAAACAACCTTATTGATAATACTGGAGAAAGTTTTAATGGTCTGGATAGAAAATCAAACCAGTCATAACACTGTATTAAGCCAAAGCCTAATTGAGAGCAAGGCCCTAACTCTCTTCCATTCTATGAAGCCTGAGAGAGGTGAGGAAGCAGTGGAAGAAAAGTTTCAAGCTAGCAGAGGTTGGTTCATGAGATTTATGGAAAATAGCTATCTCTACAACATAAAAGTGCAAGGTGAAGCAGCAAATACTAATGTTGAAGCTGCAGCAAGTTATCTAAAATATCTACCTAAGATCACTGATGAAAGAAACAACATAGTTTCAATGTAGATAAAACAGCCTTCTATTGGAAGAAGATACCGTCTAGGACTCAGCTAGAGAAGAGCAGTCAATGCCTGGCTTCAAATCTTCAAAGGACAGGCCATGCTGGGGGCTGATGCAGCTGATGACTTTAAATGGAAGCCAATGCACACTGACCATTCTGAAAATTTCAGGGCCCTTAAGAATGATGCTAAATCTACTCTGCATGTGCTCTATAAAAGGAACAACAAAGTCTGCATAACAGAACATTTGTATACAGCATGATTTACTGAATATTTTAAGCCCACTGTTGAGGCATATTGCTCAGAACATTACTGCTCATTGACAATGCACCTAGTCGCCCCATAGCTCTGATGAAGATTAATGTTATTTTCATACGTGTTAACTCAATATCCATTCTGCTGTAGCTCATGGATCAAGGAGTAATGTTGACTTTCAAGTTGTATTATTTCAGAAAAACATTTATTAAGGTTATAGCTGCCATAGGTAGTGATTCCTCTGATGGATCTGGGAGAGGAAATTGAAAACCTTCTGAAAAGGAATCACCACCCTAAATTACATTAAAAACATTTGTGATTCATGGGAGGTCAAAATAGCAACATTAACAGGAGTTTGGAAGAAGTTATTCCAACCCTTATTAATGAGTTAATTAATAACCCATTATCATTCTGTTTCTACACATCTGCAGTAGAATTATAATTAGACCTAGAATTAGAAGTAGAGACTAAAGATATGACAGAAATGATGTAATCTCATGATAAAACTTTAATGGATGATGAGTTACTTCTTATGGATGAGCAAGGAAAGTGGTTTCTTGAGATGGAAACTACTCGTGGAGAAGATGCTGTGAAAATTGTTGAAATGACAACAAAGGGCTTAGAATATTACATAAAATTAATTGGTAATCAGCAGTTTGAGAGGAATGACTCCATTTTTGAAAGAAGTTCTACTGTGTATGAAATGCTATCAAACAGTTTTACAGGCTACAGATAAGTATTTCTTAAAAGGAATAGTCAATTGAGGTAATAAACTTTACGTTGTCTTATTTTAAAAATGCCACAGCCACCCCAACGCTCGGCAACTACCACCCTGATCAATCAGCAGCCATCAACACTGAGGCAACACCCTCCACCAGCAAAAAGATTATGACTCACTGAAGGCACTGGTGCTCATTAGCGTTTTGTAGCAATAAAGTTTTTTAAATTAAGGTATGCACATTTTTTAGACATAATGCTATTGCAAACTTAATAAACTAAAATATAGTATAAATATGCTTTTATATGCAAGGGAAAACTAAACTTACATAACTCACTTTATTGTGATATTTGCTTTGTTGCAGTGGTCTGGAACTGAACCCACAATATCTCCAAGGTATGCCCGCACTTATATGTGGAATCTAAAAAAGCTGAACTTGTGAAAATAGAGTAGACTGGTGGTTACCAGGGCTACGTGAGTGGGGGAAATGGGAAGTTGTTGGTCAAAGGATACAAACTTTCAGTTATAAGACCAGTACATTCTGGAGGCTTAATGTACAGTGTGGTGACTATAGTTAATAATATATTGTATACTTGGCATTTGCTAAGAGAGTAGGTCTTGATTGTTCTCATCACACACAAAGGGTAACTACGTGAGATGATGGATATGATAACTAGCTTGCGATGAACACTTCACAATGTATATTTACACTATGTATATCTAATAATCACATTGTACAACTTAAATGTATACAATTTTTATTTGTCAGTCATACTTCAATGAAGCTGGAGAAAAAGATAAAAGGAAAGGGCAAATGCTACAAAAAATAATAAAAGACTGGACCACTAAAAACAGAAACCTGGAATTATCCCAACCAGATGCAGCAGAGGATGGAAGCCAGAACTGGATGGTCAGTGAAATAATTGATTAACAATCTGTGGAACAGCTGCAACAATTCCCTACTTTCAGTGCTGCACGCTCTGATGTTCTCCATCCAGCTAAACTCACAGGAATAGTTTAGGGACTAATAGTGAATCTGCTATTGGATATTCCCAACATAAGTATCCTGAGGAGCTAGGGGGTGTCTCAAATTGAGAAAGCTAATTATCTCATACTCAAAGAGAAAGACAGGCTGATCACATGTTCCCATCCTGTACTTTCACATAAGCTCAAAATTCTATCAGAATTTGAATTTTCTGCTAGGGAAACAGAATATTCACTGGTGATGAATAAAAACATATTCCAGAAAAATATACCACTCTTATAAGAACATTGCACTATAAACAGATGACTAAGATTTTCCATGAAACACTTAAGACAACAGCATAAAAGAAAGACATTGGAATGAAAACAAGACCAAAACTAACTTTCAAAAGAGAGAATACAGGTAGGAAAATACATACATTTTAAAATAATTACAATTAGTGTCCTCAGGAACATATGTAAAACAAGAGCAGGCTGTTATGAAAGTAAAGTTATTGGAGATTAAAAACGGTATTTCATAAAAGATAACAATAATGAATCCAAAGGATAAGTGGTAAGATTGACTCAGCTGAAGACAAAAGGACAGCACTAGAAATCTAGAGATATTTTCAAAATTCTACTCAAAAACACAGACATGATAGCTTTGAAAGCAGTTAAGAAGCATGGATGATATACACAGGAAATACAATCCAATGCCAATTCAAAAGGAAAGAAAAAAGAAGAAAAAGGGAAAAGCTCTCGCCTGCATGAGTCTAGTCCTATATTTTTTCCTGCTATAAGATAATTAATCATGGAGGTGTACATGTCCTTCAGAGAAAACCCACTTGCCTCTCTCACATATAAATATACCTTCAAGATGTGATCTGATCCCCTGACTTAATCACATTAAGCAACAGTATATTTTCCTAAATCTGGCTTATTTCAAAAATGTAATCTATTCATATTTATTGCCATCACTATTACATTGGTTTTATTTCAGCCATATTAGTGAATTAAACATAGCTGTATATAAAACAGAGACAAAAGACATATAATGATGTAAATATACTAGAAGTTTATGCATCTTGTGCTAATGGTTTGAATGTGTGTTCCCTCCAAAATTCATGTTGAAACTTAATCCTCACTGTAGTGACAGTAAGAGGTGGAGACTTTGGGCAAGTGATTAAGTGATGAGGGCTCTTCCCTTAAGAAAGGATTCATCCCTTATAAAAGAGCCTTTTGAGAGTTTTCCCCTTTCTGTTCTTCCATCTTCCACCATGTGGGGATAGAGCATTCCTCCCTTCTAGAGGATGCAGCAACAAGACACCATCTTAGAAGCAGAGAATGGACCTCCCCAGACACCAGTGTCAGTGCCTTGATCTTGGACTTACCAGCTTCCATAACTGTGAGAAAATAAGTTTCTAGCATTTATAAATTAACTAATTGTGGTATTTTGTTATAGCAGTACAAATGAACTAAGACATTATGTAATAGTCTAGAGTGGTACAGAGTTGCAAGGAACAGAAGGCTGCTCCATACAATCATTGAAGGACTCACATGAATAGAGGCCACCTTCAGTGAATCAAGTCCAAGTTCATGATAGTCATCTTCACCCATTCTGAGGAAACAAAAAGTATCCAGGAGTTACCATGAGGGAACTTTAGAGATCAGTCCTGGAAATGACACATACCACTATTTCTTATGCCGTCATGGCTAAAAGTCACATGACTACAGCTAATAGCACAAAAAGATAGGCCTAGATTTTGGTTAGATTCTAGCACAGCCATCTAATTTTTCAATGTCTTCATATTTTGTTTCTTTTATTGCTGTTGTTGTTGCTGTTGTTTGCAGTTTTTTGTTTGTTTTGGAGGAGGTTGTTTTAACTTTTAAGTTCAAGGGTACAAGTGCAGGTTTGTTACACAGGTAAACTTGTGTCATGGGGGTTTGATACACAAATTATTTCATCACTCAGGTATTAAGTCTAGTATTCATTAATTGTTTTTCCTGATCCTCTCCCTCCTCCAACTCTCTGCCTTCAAAAGTCCCCAGGGTGTCTTGTTCCCCTCTATGTGTCCATGTGTTCTCATCATTTAGCTCCCACTTATAAATGAGAACATGTGGTATTTGGTTTTCTGTTCCTGTGTTAGTTTGCTATGGATAATGGCCTCCAGCTCCATCTATGTCCCTGCAAAGGACATGATCTCATTATTTTTTATGGCTGCATAGTATTTCATGTGTATATGTAACACATTTTCTTTGTCCAGTCTATTATTGATGGGCATTTAGGTTGATTCCATGTCTTTTCTATTGTGAGTACTGCTGCAACGAACATATGTGTGCATGTGTCTTTATAATTGAAAAATTTATATTCCTTTGGGTATATATCCAGTAATGGGATTGCTGGGTCAAATGGAATTTCTGTCTTTAGGTCTTTGGGGAATTACCACATTGCCTTCCACAATGGCTGAACTAATTTACACTCCCACCAACAGTGTAAAAGCATTCCTTTGTCTCCACTACCTCACCAGCATCTGTTATTTTTTGACTTTTTAAAACAGCCATTCTGACTGGTGTTAGATGGTATCTCATTGTAGTTTTGATTTGCATTTCTCTAATTATTGGTGAATTTGAGCTTTTTTTCATGATTGCTGGCCATAAATATGTCTTCTTTTGAGAAGTGTCTGTTCATGTCTTTGCCCACTTTTTAATGAGGTTGTTTGTTTGTTTGTTTGTTTTCTTGTAAATTTGTTTCAGTTCCTTATAGATGCTGGATAGTAGACCTTTGTCAGATGTATAGTTTGCAAAATTTTTCTCCCATTCTGTAGGTTATCTGTTTACTCCGTTGACAGTTTCTTCTGTTGTGCAGAAGCTTTTTAGTTTAATTAGATCCCATTTGCCAATTTTTGCTTTGGTGCAATTGCTTTTGGCATCTTCATCATGAAATTTTTGCCTGTGTCTATATCCTTAATGGTGTTGCCTAGATTGTCTTCCAGGATTTGTATAGTTTGGGGTTTTACATTTGTCGTTAATCCATCTTGAAACAGACATGCAGACCAATGGAACAGAATAGAGAACCCAGAAATAAGACCACACTCCTACAATTATCTGACCTTCAACAAACCTGACAAAAATGAGCAATGGGGAAAGGATTCCCCATTCAATAAATGGTGCTGGGATAACCGGCTAGCCAAATGCAGGGCACATTTTGTCTCTTTTTTCTTTACTATTACTTATGTTCATCATATATTATTTGCTTTTTATCTTGTACTACATTCGATATTTCAATTTTATTTATATTCTACTAACGATTATACTCAAATTTATAGCAAACGTGAAAATACAGTTTCATATTATTAAAAAATAATGTGAACATAGAGCCTTTTTTCATTTGTAACAAGATTAACAGACATTTAATTATTTTATCCTCCTCTCAATTTTCTTTTAACTTCTCAATTTTCTAGCTTTAAATTATTATTTAATAATATCTCTATTGTTAAATCCCTGCCTAAAAATTGAACTTAATTTCATAGCTCATTGTCTATTACTTCTTGTATCTTATTTTTTCACTATCACTCAGTCTTCTGTTTCCTAGAGTACCTTTATAAGTAATTTAATTTTCAATATGACTAGTGGGTGATACATTTCTAGATGGCTATATGTTCAAAAATGTCTATTTTTTTCTCATATAGGTAGGATATTTGTACTGTCTTTGTAATACTAAATCCAAAATTCTTTCTCTGAAATGAGGGTATCAGAGCAGTCATAGAGGCAAAATGCCAGCTGAGAACTGTCCCATCAGACTAGAAAACTCATGGGCTCCCCAGTAGTGGAGACAGCCCCATCTCAATGATACACTGGGAAAATGAGGACCTTTTGAGACATACCTAAGTTTTTTCCTGTGATACATGCTTAGAAGTAACTAAAAAAAAATTCAGGTGCTAATATCAGATATATAATCCAATAATGGGGTTCATACCTTCTTTGTTTGCCTTTAAAATGGAAATAAAAGCTCATTTTTAAAATCATAAACAGCGAAAAGCATAGAGTATATATTAAATAATTATAATACAATAATGACAACCATTCATAATCTTTATTGAGCACCTACGACCTGTCAGATCCCGTAGGAGGGCTTTCACATACACTATTTCTAAGATAACAATTCAGCAAGGTCTGATGATTACTTCTATTTTACATGTGAGAGAGCAGAGTTATTGAGATTCTCTTGCTCGAAGTCACACTACCAAATGGGATTCTAAACTAGCTCTATCTAACGCAAATTCAATACTTTTTCCTATCGATTACTTGCCTTATTTTAAATCTAA
Source organism: Pongo abelii (assembly GCF_028885655.2). Lineage (NCBI taxonomy): Eukaryota > Metazoa > Chordata > Mammalia > Primates > Hominidae > Pongo > Pongo abelii. The sequence goes on along the minus strand of NC_071997.2, from coordinate 79,474,655 downwards.
GATATTATTTTAATTTTACCTCTTTCAAAACAGATTTTGACTGCTTTATAAGTATACTGTGCAATGTGCTGATAACATTCTGAGTACTTAAAATGCAGCTCATCTGAATGTATTGGAAATGTAAAATACACAAGGGATTTAAAAGGTAATATTGTAAAAGAATGTAAAATGTCTCATAACTAAATATTATACTGATAACTTGTTGAAATTATAATATTTGTGATATATTGGTATAAATTAAATATATTATTAAAATCATCTTACTAGTTTTACTTTTTTAAATACTGTTACTAGAAAATTTAAAATTATATATATGGCTCACATTGTACTTCTATATGATAATGCTGCTCTATAAAGAGCTAAATTTAAAAAAAAATATGGATTAACTACTGGACAACCTAGTTGGTTAATAGCTGTGGTAATTTCATGATTAATCCATTTATTCATTAATTCTCTTAACAAATATTTATCAAGTACCCATTTGTGGCTAAGCCTTGTTTGAGGTCCTGAAAATAGATCAGGAGAGAAAAGCAAGAAAAAAAAAACAAAAAAACTCTGACCTTATGGAGTTTACATTCAAGCTGCAAGTTATTTCTGCCAATGGGTTCTTACCATTCCTTTCTCATCTGCTAAAATATGGTCCAACATCATCTTTCCTATGATTCCTGAAATTAAGAGTTCTAAAACTTAAAGTCATGAATTAATTTAGAATAGAACATATAGGCAAAACAGGTACATGAACTAGAAATATGGCCAAAAATATTTGTTTAAAGAATCAGGTATTTGGTCTTATAGTTGCCAGACTGCAGTTACTAAACCTTGTTCTTTCAGTGGTTTAGTAAGCCAGTGGCTTACTTAAAGGGGTGCTGCTGTGCAGTGAAGATCACTGTTTTTTTTTCAGCAAACAATTACTCTACATCATTTCAGAAATGCCTCAATTTTAAAACCTCTTAGGGTGCTTAATAATTACTTATTAGGTACAGATTATAAAAGAGATTTTCCTTCTGGGCAAACCAGAATAAAGGTTTACAACCCTATGAAAGAATATTTGATGGATTATCTCAAAAGCCTTATATATGGACAGGCTTCCAGGTGTTTCTTTTTCTTCTTTTTGTTTTAACAAATATATTTCAGGCACTGTGCTGGGGCACTTGTTTTCATATGCTATTGCAATTATTCCACTTAACTAATGAGAAAATTGATGGTCCCAGAAATTAAACATAGTACCCTAATTTTACATGATGATAAGCACAGATATAGAATTCAAAACTACATTTGCATGTTTCTTGCATTGTTTAATTTTTTCTTTTCTTTCTAACCCTAACCCTAACCCTTTCTCTGTTTTGAGTATTCCATGTTTGTTTGCTTGGTTTAAGCTAATTCCAAAAGTTTCACATATTCAGGTGGTATAATCTGTTTCACTACTTACTATTCGTTTAACTCCCCTCTTCTTTAATTTCTATACATTTTGACCCTGACAATCTCCTAGTCTGCAGGTTCAAATACATCTAATTACTCTTTTAATCTCCAAACACCTGAAACATTCTTCTACCTTTCATTTTCAGTATCTCTTACAGGCATGACAATGCCCCAAATTATTTCTTTCATTCCAACATTCTTTAAACTACTATTCTAACCTCTCTCTCAGACTCAGGCTTCAAAGGTACCTACTTCTCCTCTTTCTTTGTCTCCCATCTCAGCTTTTTATTATGTAGATCAATTTCACCTCTTTCTTTCTATTTCCCTATTTTTCAGGACAAAGATTCTTCAGGACTTAGGAAAAGTCCAAAAAGATGACCCGGTGATAAAGAATATCTTCTGTCCAAGAAAGGGCATAAAATGAAAAGAGAAGAGGGGGTAAAATTTTAACCACTTGTAATCCAAAACCTTATCTTTCATCTGTCAAGGGACATTAGATAACACCAGGACCACCACGGCTACTTCAGTCCTTTTCCTAAACCATAAATTTGTAATTGGTAATCTAAGACCTGTCAATTAACTATCTGTGTACCTGGATTTTTGTATCAAAGCTCCACTCCCCAGTGAGATATAGTGCTTTTTTATCTTGTGGGTTGGTTGTTTTCAGAATCATAATTAGAGGTTTAATAGCCTATTAGAATAACCAATGGCATATACATCAGAACTCTGCAACTGTGCTCATTTGAATATGCTCCACCCTGGCATTAGTTAGTATTAGTGCCCAGCCGTGCCTCTCAACTAACCTTGCAGTGAGCACTGCCAAACCTAGCCACTATTGCATTCAACAAATGTACCTCCATCAGTGCAGTGGCAAGATCATGGCTCACTGCAACCTCAAATTGCCAGACTGGCCTCAAGTGATCCTCCCACCTTGGCCTCCCAAATTGCTGGAATTACAGGAATGAGTCACAATGCTGGCCCTTTCACTTTCTTTTCTAAGACTCTTTTTCATTAGGACAAATTCACACCTCACTTTTTCTTTTCTGCTCTAAGCTATATCACTTGAAATAAAAAATGGTAAGTAATTTGTCGAAATATTGTCAGCTTTTTCATACAATGATTCAAACAACTTCTATGATAAATGGGACTATGAATAGCAGAAAGTTAAAAGAAAAAAAAAAACCTAAATTAGAGATCTATGGATAATTCCCCAATTAAATCAACTGCTTTGCAATATCCTTCACTTAACTTTCTAAAATAGGTGCCAGTAATGAATCCCAATTGAGCTTCATTTTTTTATTTTGACTATATCCATGTAGCTATGTGATAAATGTCTGTATTAGTCTGTTCTCACACTGCTAATAAAGACATATCCAAGACTGAGTAACTTATAAAGAAAAGAGATTTAATTGACTCACAGGTCTGCATGGCTGGGGAGGCCTCAGAAAACTTACAATCATGGTGGAAGAGGAAGCAAACACATCCTTTTTCACATGGCGGCACAAAGATAAGTGCCGAGAAAAAGACCCTTATAAAACCATCAGATCTCCTGAGAACAGCAGCACAGGGTAACTACCTCCCACCGGGTCCCTCCCACAATATGTGGGGATTATGAAAACTACAATTCAAGATGAGATTTGGGTGAGGATACAGCCAAACTCTATCATTCCACCCCTGGCCTCTCCCAAATCTCATATCCCCACATTTCAAAACACCATCATACTCTTCCAACAGTCCCCCAATGTCTTAACTCATTTCAGCATTAACTCAGAAGTTCAAGTCCAAAGTCTCATCTGAGACAAGGCAAGTCCCTTTTGTCTATGAGCCTGTAAAATCAAAAGCAAGTTAGTTACTTCTTAGATATAATGGGGGTACAGGCATTGGGTAAATAGACCTCTTCCAAATGTGAGAAACTGGACAAAATGAAGGGGCTGCAGGCCCCATGCAAGTCCAAAATCCAATAGGATAGTCATTAAATCTCAAAGTTCCAAAATAGTATTTTTTTAACACCATGCCCCAAATCCAGGTCATGCTGATGCAAAAGGTGGGCTCCCATGGCCTTGGGCAGCTCCACCCCATGGCTTTGCAGGGTACAGCTGCCCTCCTGGCTGCTTTCATGGGCTAACATTGAGTGTCTGTGGCTTTTCCAGGTGCTCGGTGCAAGCTGTCAGTGGATCCACCATTCCGGGGTCTGGAAGATGGTAGCCCTCTTCTCACAGCTCCATTAGGCAGTGCTCCAGTGGAGACTCTGTGTGGAGGCTCCCACCCCACATTTGCTTTCCACACTGCCCTAACAGAGGTCTCCATGAGGGCTCCACACCTGCAGCAAATTTTTGCCTGGACATCCAGGCAGTTCCATGCATCCTCTGAAATCTAGGCAGAGATTCCCAAACCTCAATTCTTGATTTCTGTGCACTTACAGGGCCAACACCCTTGTAAGCCACCAAGGCTTGGGGCTTGCACCCTCTGAAGCAATGACCCAAGCTCTACGTTGGTTCCTTTTAGCCACAGCCAGGATGCAGGGCCCCAAGTCCCAAGAATGCACAAAGAAGCAACGCCCTGGGCCCAGCCCAGGAAACCACTTTTTCCTCCTAGGCTTCCTGGCTTGTGATGCAAAGGGCTGCTGTGAAGACCTCTGACATGTCCTGGAACATTTTTCCCTTTGTCTTGGCTATTAACATTTGGCTCCTCCTTACTTATGCAAATTTCTGTAGTCACCTTCAATTTCTCCTCAGAAAATGGATTTTTCTTTTCTATTGCATCATCAGGCTGTAATTTTTCTGAACTTTTATGCTCTGATTCCCTTTTAAAGATAAGTTTCAATTCCAAATGATATATTTGTGAATACAGAAAACAGAACATTTTTAACAGTACCCAGGTCACCTCTTGAACACTTTGCTGCTTAGAAATTTCTTCTGCCAGATGCCCTAAATTATCTCTATTAAGTCCAAAGTTCCACAAATCTCTAGGGCAGGGGCAAAATGCTGCCAGTCTCTTTTCTAAACCATACCAAGAGTCACCTTTGCCCCAGTTCCCAATAAGTTCCTAATCTCCACCTGAGATCATGTCAACCTCGAATTTATTGTCCAAATCACTATCAGCATTTTGGTCAAAGCCATTCAACAAGTCTCTAGGCAATTCCAAACTTTCCCACATCTTCCTGTCTTCTGAGCCCTCCAAGTCTCTAGGAAGTTCCAAACTTTCCCATATTTTTCTATCCTCTTCTGAGCCCTCCAAAGTATTCCAAGTTCTGCCTGTTACCCAGTTCCAAAGTTGCTTCCACATTTTCCGGTATCTTTACAGCAGCACCCCACTCTGCCGGTACCAATTTAATGTGTTAGTTTGTTCTCACACTTCTAATAAAATCATACCCAAAACTGAGTAATTTATAAAGAAAATAATTTTAATTGACTCACAGTTCCACATGCCTGGGAGGAGGTAGGGCTCAGGAAACTTACAATCATGGCAGAAAGGAAAGCAAACATATCCTTCTTCACATGGTGGCAGGAAGGATGAGAACCAAGATAAAGGATAAAAAGCCTCTTATAAAACCATCAGATCTCATGAGAAATGAGAAATCACTCAGTATCATGAGAACAGCAGCCTGAGGGTAACTACTCCCATGATTCATTTACCTCCCCACTGAGTTCCTCCCACAACATGTGGGGATTATGGGAACTAAAATTAAAGATGAGATTTGGGTGGGGATATAGCCAAACAATATCAATGTCCAAAAGACTAGAAAGGATAGGAAATGAGAAAGTAATCTATAATCTAGATGGTAATTATTTATTTCCTGTCTTTTCATATCTATATTTTGTTAATCAAATCCATCTAGCTCCTATGCCCAAACTACTATTAATTGCATATGTATTACATAAATTAATTTGAGCAAAATATCAAAATAATTGCTAGTTTTGTAATACAGAGTACTCGTTCTAAAATCTTGAAAAAAATTAATTCTTGTCCTGTTGCAGTGGCTCATGCCTGTAATTCCAGCACTTTGGAAGGCCGAGGTGGGCAGATCACTTGAGGTCAGGAGTTCGAGACCAGCCTGGCCAACATGGTGAAACCCCATCTTTACTAAAAATACAAAAATAGCTGGATGTGGTAGTGGGTGCCTGTAATCCCAGCTCCTAGGAGGCTGAGGCAGGAGAATCACTTGAACCTGGGAGGTGGAGGTTGCAGTGAGTCAAGACTGCACCACTGCACTCCAGCCTGGGTAAAAGAGTGAGATCCAGCCTCAAAAAAAAAAAGTAATTCTTAATGTTTTCCTCTTTCTCATAATCCTCCATCATCTCCATTTACATTTTGGCATTTGTGAACATTTCGTTTCCACTGAGACAACTGAGTTGATGTTACTACATTTCGATGGATAGTTGTCAATGCTGTTTTGCAACAAAATAAATAAGAATTACTGATGTGTAATCTAGGATATACTACCATATACATGTACACACATACGAAAGGCAAAAAGAAAAAAAGAAGGTAGAAAAAGAAAGAACTACTGAAAAATATATGGCTTTTTTCATTGTTCCTTATTTTTGTAAAGTCATTCCCAGACAGGAAATACAAAATCCAGAGCTCAAGCCTTGCATGCAGAATCAGCAACCAATTGCAACCCTAGGATTCAGATCACTAGGCATCCTGTCACCAGCCACCTGCCTGAGCTGTGAAGGCCCCGGCAGGTTGTTTCCTCACTGTGGATGAGCCAGGATTTATGTGACCTTCACAAAATCAGACAAGGAGCTTACATGTCAGATAAAATGTCTAATCAAACTAACACAATGTTCAATAGACAAAAAAAATGTCCACAGACTATTAACCAACTAGAGACATTACCTTTATTGTCTCTTCTCAATTGTATCTCTCTCATTTAATGTCCACAATGCTTTTAAATAAGGCTCTAATATATAACTCTCCCTTGCAAAACACACACATAAATGCACACCATTATCTGTTGTCTCTATTTACACAACTTGTTGGAAGACAGAAATGCCCTTTTCTAAGTCATATGTTAAAATATATGGGTAAAAACAACAGATTATCTCATTTTTTTATTCAGTCAGGGAGTGAGTGAATATTTATTGAGTTCTGACTTTGTACAAGGTCTATGTTAAATAAATTAAGTACGTATGGAATAAGCTGTTGAATAAAAAGCATGACTTCCACTTTCTAAGATATTAAAATCAAATTAATACAAAAACAGAATCAAATCAAACCCACTGATATGTTAAAAAATACAGATAAACAAAAAGGAGAAAAGTCAGCCATGAAGTTACCACCCAAGCAAATCATTATTAATAGTATAGTAATTATCTTTCTATTTGCCTAACCCTCTGTGGTTCTGCTAGTGCCTTGCATGTATGTTCAATCATCTATTCTCACTGAGAAATATATTGTGAGAATCTTTCTGTATCAATAGCATAAATCTCCATATTTTTCCTAATAGCTTTGTAGCAAGCAATTTGATGAATGCCCTGGAATTTATTTAAACAATCACTTTAGTGAACATGTAGGTGTCTCCAAGCTTCTGAAACAATACATAACACTAACATAAAAAATTACACACAGCTTTATACATTTGCGCAACAATATCATTAACATAAATTTTTATCAGTCATGCATATTTTTAAACATTTACAAAGCTTTTAATCAATACATAATGTATATGCAGAAATGTAAATATATCAAAGCGTATCGCTTGATTAATTTTCAGAGAGTAAACTCATGAATAGCATTCATTTCAAGAAACAGAATTTACCTATGATGCAATTCCCCCTAGAGCCCCTACCAGTCTTCATTTCCCCAGAAGGCAACGATTATATTGACATTATATTGATCAGAAAAAAATATTTATATAAATTAAATGAGAGTAGGTTCTCTTGTACTCAGCTCCTCTGCAAAATATATCTATATTGTAGTGCTTATTTGCATATTGACCATTCTCAATATTATACATTTTTTTAAATTTTGTGACATATCAAAATTTACTTACCCAATACATTTGGTAAACATTTAATGTAGTGAAGAGTGGAGAATCTTCCAGTATGGGCTATTATGAATGGTGCTGCTGTGAACATTCTTGCACACATCTTTTGTGAACATATATGCATGCATTTCTGATGGTAATATATGGAATGTTTGGGTGATAGGGTATATACAGTCAGCTTTGGTAGATTCAGCCTAACGCAGTTTTCTATTGCTTTGTAACAAATTATCCCAAAATTGGTGGTTTAAAACAACAATATAAAACAGAAAAAGTCACATTCCTGAGCCCTACAGGCAGGAAAAGTTAGGACAGGAGCCATCAAGGGACCATTTTTCTTTCATTCTGGAGGTAACTGTGACGCCATCAGGGCAAGACTGACAACCAGAAGAGCCACAAGCTTAATGACCATGCTGATATTCATCCATATGAATGTTCCCCCATCTACCCCATTAAGTTTTTGTTCATTTATTTAACAAGGATTTGAAGAGGCTTTCAGTATTACCAGCTAACAGAAAAACCTATTGGTGCACACCAAAAAAATAGGACAATGGTGAGAATTTTTACTTTTCTTTTACGGCAGCAAGTGGTTCACCAAGATCGAGGACCAAGGGTAAAAGTGAGGCATGAGGCTGGCACACAGCCTTTTCTCGGGTAACAGAGTGGCGGCAGCTGTCCAAGGTGCTTTGAAAACTTCACGTGTATGGAAATGGCAGCCATTTTTCTAGCTGTCATGTTTGAAAAGAAACACAAATGGTTATGTTTCTTCCTGTCTGTCTTTATGGTTGCATAGTTCAGACAAGCCTCAATCCTGTTTTAAATCTTAGACTTAAAAAAAAAGCCTCTTGTCACTTTGGATCATGAAACAGTAAATTAATGTAACATTTGCAAAAGTGGCCCCAAGGACACAGATAGTGTTGAAAATCCTTGAAAATAAGATGAATGACCAATTCTCATTGTTCATTTGGCTCCCACTGAAGACTAATAGGTAAGTAATTCTCCATACATCACATTACCCAAGGTACAAAGCATATAATATGTTAGTAATCTATTGACTAAAATGTTATTTCCACAACAACTTTTCCTCTAAGTTTGAGGAATGAACATGCATTAAAAGTAAGAGAACCATATTTTTTCACTATATGTTGCTATAATTTAGGATTAATATTGCCTAAATGCAAGAAGAAGAAAGATATATGCTTCTTTAAAGAAAGATAAATTGGGTCACATGTACATTTTCTTTTTTTTTTTTTTAACATTTATTTATTTATTTTTAAGATGACATACATTGTTTTAATGGAGTATATAAGAGTATCTTGTGCCTGATTATAAGCTAGGTAAGCCTGAGACCAAAGAAATAAAATTGCTGCTCCCCACCCTTTTATTATACTTCTAGATCTAACTCTTAGAATTTTTAAAAATTTTTTAATTTTTTATTTATTAATTTTTTTATTTTTATTTTTTATTATTATTATACTTTAAATTTTAGGGTACATGTGCACAATGTGCAGGCTAGTTACATATGTATACATGTGTCATGCTGGTGTGTTGCATCCATCCCTCCCCACTCCCCCCACCCCACAACAGTCCCCAGAGTGTGATGTTCCCCTTCCTGTGTCCATGTGTTCTCATTGTTCAATTCCCATCTATGAGTGAGAACATGCGGTGTTTGTTTTTTTGTCCTTGCGATAGTTTACTGAGAATGATGATTTCCAATTTCATCCATGTCCCTACAAAGGACATGAACTCATCATTTTTTATGGCTGCATAGTATTCCATGGTGTATATGTGCCACATTTTCTTAATCCAGTCTATCATTGTTGGACATTTGGGTTGGTTCCAAGTCTTTGCTATTGTGAATAGTGCCGCTATAAACATGCATGTGCATGTGTCTTTATAGCAGCAAGATTTATAATCCTTTGGGTATATACCCAGTAATGGGATGGCTGGGTCAAATGGTATTTCTAGTTCTAGATCCCTGAGGAATTGTCACACTGACTTCCACAATGGTTGAACTAGTTTACAGTCCCACCAACAGTGTAAAAGTGTTCCTATTTCTCCACATCCTCTCCAGCACCTGTTGTTTCCTGACTTTTTAATGATTGCCATTCTAACTGGTGTGAGATGGTATCTCATTGTGGTTTTGATTTGCATTTCTCTGATGGCCAGTGATGATGAGCATTTTTTCATGTGTCTTTTGGCTGCATAAATATCTTCTTTTGAGAAGTATCTGTTCATATCCTTCGCCCACTTTTTGATGGGGTTGTTTGTTTTCCTCTTGTAAATTTGTTTGAGATCATTGTAGATTCTGGATATTAGCCCTTTGTCAGATGAGTAGGTTGCGAAAATTTTCTCCCATTTTGTAGGTTGCCTGTTCACTCTGATGGTAGTTTCTTTTGCTGTGCAGAAGCTCTTTAGTTTAATGAGATCCCATTTGTCAATTTTGGCTTTTGTTGCCATTGCTTTTGGTGTTTTAGACATGAGGTCCTTGCCCATGCCTATGTCCTGAATGGTAATGCCTAGGTTTTCTTCTAGGGTTTTTATGGTTTTAGGTCTAACGTTTAAGTCTTTAATCCATCTTGAATAGATTTTTGTATAAGGTGTAAGGAAGGGATCCAGTTTCAGCTTTCTATATATGGCCAGCCAGTTTTCCCAGCACCATTTATTAAATAGGGAATCCTTTCCCCATTGCTTGTTTTTCTCAGGTTTGTCAAAGATCAGATAGTTGTAGATATGTGGCGTTATTTCTGAGGGCTCTGTTCTGTTCCATTGATCTATATCTCTGTTTTGGTACCACTACCATGCTGTTTTGGTTACTGTAGACTTGTAGTATAGTTTGAAGTCAGGTGGTGTGATGCCTCCAGCTTTGTTCTTTTGGCTTAGGATTGACTTGGCGATGCGGGCTCTTTTTTGGTCCATATGAACTTTAAGGTAGTTTTTTCCAATTCTGTGAAGAAAGTCATTGGTAGCTTGATGAGGATGGCATTGAATCTATAAATTACCTTGGGCAGTATGGCCATTTTCACGATATTGATTCTTCCTACCCATGAGCATGGAATGTCCTTCCATTTGTTTGTATCCTCTTTTATTTCATTGAGCAGTGGTTTGTAGTTCTCCTTGAAGAGGCCCTTTACATCCCTTGTAAGTTGGATTCCTAAGTATTTTATTCTCTTTGAAGCAATTGTGAATGTGAGTTCACTCATGATTTGGCTCTCTTTTGTCTGTTATTGGTATATAAGAATGCTTGTGATTTTTGTACATTGATTTTGTATCCTGAGACTTTGCTGAAGTTGCTTATCAGCTTAAGGAGATTTGGGGCTGACACAATGGGGTTTTCTAGATATACAATCATGTCGTCTGCAAACAGGGACAATTTGACTTTGTCTTTTCCTAATTGAATACCCTTGGTCACATGTACATTTTCTTTACAAAACAATATTTAGCATATTTGAGGTAAAATTAATATCATTATTCCACTCAGGTTAGGTTTGAAATACATTTAAACGGTGAGAAATTAGTGACAAATCTTGGATGTAAAATTTGTTGACGAGGTAACAGTGTCTGGAGGTTTCTGGAAAATAAAGAAAATAAATATTTTTTAAAACAAAGCCCTAGGATGAAGGACCTCCAGGAGTCGCAGTGAGGTTGGGCAAATGTGTCATTCAAATGCCCTCACTGAAGCTTGCTTAATGCCTACCGTGCTTCTATGCTTGTCCACGAAGAAGTGTAACAGCATGCAGAAGAAGAGGAAGCTCAGAATGACAGAGTGAAAAACTTCAATCAGCTACCGTTCCTCTCCTAAATATTCTCCCTCTAGTGCTAAACCTCAGAGAGTCTGCTAATATAGGAGCGAGAACAATTATTAGGCAATAAATTCTGGAAAGATAGTCTCTGATGGATTGCATCATTGTTCCCAACTATGCTGCCCTTTCCCTGTATTCAGATTACACAGCCTTATCCTTTGTCATGTCAGGTTGCAGTGCCTCTCAGACGGTGGACCAAACTTCCCCATCCATTTGATATAGGATTGACCAGGTGACTGTCCATCTCTAAGAGGCTTTAACATAATTGAGTATATCAACTTGATCTCTTTTACCAAGATTCATCAGGAGAAAACAAATACCAAGATCAAGATAATTAGAAATAAAATGTTTGTTATTATAAGGGACTAAGATGGGAGCAGGATGATTGTTAACCAAAGTTGACTAATAGACAGTCTAATCATTCTTTTATTTAAAAAATACCCCATGAGTGCTTACTCTATAATTTTACTACATTACACATTGGGAATCTAAAAACAAACATTGTTTCATTCCTATTTTCACAGAGCTTAAAATTCTCTTCTAACTCCCCTCTGTCCTTTCCACATGCCCTGACTACCTCAAAAGTTCATCCCTGAACTAACCCACTAACTTGATCAAATCTGTGTATGGTGCTATTTTACCTCCTCTGCCTTCATGCTTGTCCAACTTCAAAACATAAATAAATAAGGCAGATAACTCTTCAAAAACATTCCCTCAGCCAGAGATAACTGTGATACGCAGAAGGCCATAATGTTCTTTGGGACATCTGCCCCCTGGTGTTACCCCTCTGATTTTGTTATATTACATGGCAAAAGGGATTTTTCAGATGTCATTCAGGTTAATTAATAGGCCTTAAATTAGGGAAATTATCTAGGCTCATTCAATAACAAGATTCCTTTAAGAGCAGAGAATTTTCTCTGGCTGGTAGCAGAAGTAGGAGTCAGAGATTGAAGCACAAGGGAGACTCAAACTGGCTTGAAGACAGAGGGGACATGTGGCAAGGACCAGAGAGTAGTCTCCAGGATCTAGAAGCAAATCCAGGGCAACAGACAGCAAGAAAATGGAGACCTCAGTCCTTCAGCCAAAAAAAAAAAAAGAATTCCACCTACAACCAGTAAAATCGGAAGCAGATTCTTTCCCAGAGCTTCTACATAAGAGCACGTCCTCCCTGACATCTTTGTTTCAGCCTCCTGAGACCAGGAGCAGATAACCCAGGCAAGCTCACAACACACTTCTCCCCTATAGAACTGTGAAATAATAGATGGGTGCTGCTTCAAGTGCTAAATTTGTGGTAATTTGTTACACAGCAACAGAAAATTAATACAATGATCCAATCTTCTAGGGTTGCCTAGTTTGAGCCAATACTCAGCACCAGCCTTCTCAATAAGCAGAGTAGGTAGGTAAACATCAGTAAAGTCAGCCACCAAATCAGTATGATTTCTAGGGCACTGGAATGGCTGTTCTGACCGTCAAGCTAACTCATGTGTGCACCAGCGCCTGAAATCCCTTGAATTGTGAGCAAAGCCTTTCATTATAAAGGAAAGCTTAAAATGGAAATCTCCTTCAGAAAAGAATTTCTATGACTTAAATTTATTCACAATGCATACCACAGGGAGTCCACACTGATAACAGATGCTCTTCTGAGAGCAAGCTTTGACCAAAGGCCATGCAAAAAATCTGCTGGCCTGGGGCACCTTGTAAGGCCTGGCGGGAGGAGAGACAGAGTAGAGAGGGAAGGAAAATAGCAGAAAAAACAGTGACTCTTTACATTGGTGTCTAATTTTGGCCCTACCTGCTCCCCTGACCCTCCACCAGGCTTAGATTAAATAGGTTTGTAAAGTGAAACCTTCCTGCTTTCCCACGTCTCTATTTCTTTTCATCTCTGAAGCAAATTTTCTAATTTACACATAAAAATTCATCCTGCCAACTTCTTGCTTGCTAACAAAACGAGATTTTGTTCAGGTAAATGACGTGTCCAACCCCAGGCAATAGATGGTGGTTGAGCTAAACTAATCACAACAAACCGATTTAATTCCCTTTTGGTTTTATTTGTACCTAAGGAAGAGCATGTGTCTCAGTTCTGGTCAATGAGCCTGTTGGCAAGTGGGGCTTTTTTCAATTGATTTTTTAAATTATTATTTTTTAAATTCTTGTGGGTATATAATAGGTGTATATATTTATAGGGTATATGAGATGTTTTGATGCAGGCATTCAATGTGAAATAAGTACATCATGGAGAATGAGGTATCCATCCCCTCAAACATTTATCCTTCGGGTTACAAGAACTGGAGATCATCATGTTAAGTGAAATAAGCCAGGCACAGAAAGACAAACAAACACCACATGTTCTCACTTATTTTAGGGATTTAAAAATCAAAATAACTGAACTCACGGACACAAAGAATAGAAGGATGGTTACCAGACGCTAGGAAGGGAATTTGGAACTGGGATGAGTTGAGGATTGGCCAGGAGTGGTGGCTCACGCCTCTAATCCCAGCATTTTGGGAGGCCGAGGTGGGTGGATTACCTGAGGTCAGGCGTTCAAGAACAGCCTGGCCAACATGGCGAAACCTGGTCTCTACTAAAAATACAAAAATTAGCCAGGCATGATGGTGGGCGCCTGTAATCCCAGCTACTGGGGAGACTGAGGCAGGAGAATCACTTGAACCCAGAGGGTAGAGGTTGCAGTGAGCCAAGATCATACCACTGCACTCCAGCCTGGGCAAAAGAGCAAAACTCTATCTCAAAAAAAAAATAAAAAATTTAGAAAGAATGAGTGAGGCTTTTTAACAGGGGAGAACCAAGTGATCTCTCATTCATCCTTAAACATGATCATGTGTTTTCAAGGTTCAGCAGTGTTATGGGCTGAATTATAACTCCTCTAAAATTTATCTGTTGAAGTTCTAGCCCCCCGGTATTTCAGAATATGACTGCCTTTAGAGACAGGGTCTTTAAGAAGATAATTAAAATCAAATGAGACCATTAAGGTGAACTCTAATAAATATGGCTGGTGTCTTTATGAAAAGAGGAGATTAGGACACAGACTTACACAGAGGGAAGGCCATGTAATGACACTGCAACAAGACTGACTTCTACAAGCCAAGGAGAGAGATCTTAGAATAAACCAGCCCTGCTGACACCTTGATCATAGACTTCTAGCCTCCAGAATTACGAAAAACATAAACTTCAGTTGCTTAAACCACACAATCTGTGTATTTTCCTATGGCAACCTTAGCAAATTAATAGAAGCAGTTATGCTGAGATAAGGAAAGGTCAAGAGAATCACAAAGCTGTTGGTCTTGTGTCTTTTCTCAGACATTGACTGAATCAATGCCAGCCACTGACTGCATCTGGGCAACACATCATGGGAGAAAAATGAAAACGTATTTCTGTAGTTTCTAACCCAATGCATTTCTAACCAATCTAAAGCTTCATACCTTCAATCACCTTCTTCTACTTATCAAAGAACATCTAATTACCGATGGTTCTAGGAGACCAATACAGTACTGTTAAGAATGGATTTCATGATATGCTCACTGAGATGAAATGTCAAGTAATATTTCATTCTGTGGTTAGTTGGGGGCAGATGAAACATTTTAGAAGATTCTGTCTCTTCTTTATATGAATCTTACCACCACTTCATTAACTTTATGTGATGCCTATTTGGATCTAATAAAAAAAAAAAAAACATATTGCCAAAGGCTCAGGATGCAGTGGGTGGGGAACTTGACATTTAAAAAGGTCACAAAGATCAGGGACTAAATGTCTTCTACTGCTTCTTAGAACGGACCCCTTTGTAGTCTCCCTGATATGTGTGAATCTAGTGATGGTCATGTGTCTCAGGGAATGTGCTCCGTCTCCAAAAACCAGGGGCTCATTTTGTAGCAGTTTAGCATTCCTTATTTAAAATGTGGTCAGGCATGGTGACTCATGCCTGCAATCCCAGCACTTTGGGAGGCCAAGGTGGATGGATCACCTGAGGTCAGGAGTTCGAGACCAGCCTAGCCAACGTGGCGAAACTCCATCTCTACTAAAAATATAAAAATCAGCTGGGTATGGTGATGGGCACTAGTAATCCCAGCTACTGGAGAGGCTGAAGCAGGAGAATCGCTTGAATTCGGGAGGCGGGGGTTGCAGTGAGCTGAGATTGAGCCATTACACTCCAGTTGGGCAACAAGAGCGAAACTCTGTCTAAAAAAAAAAAAAAGGAAGGAAGGAAGGAAAGAAATGAAAAAAAAATGCTCATAGAGCATTTACCTAGATTGATCTGGGTGCTGGAAATCCCATAAGATTAATTGTCCCTGAGAGATTTCCTAGACTTTGATGCTTGGGCTTGATGAATCCACCCATCCAGAAAGAGTGAGAAAGAGAGGACTTTGTGCCACCACTTTTTCTGGATCCCCTAAAGGGCCACTTTACTTACCCTTGGCTAAGCTTTTCATTTCGCAGGGACTTAGTTAAGGAGACAGTCCCCTGTGAGAGAGACCATGCTTCTAGAATTTCAGGTCTATCACAGTCATCCTTCATCAGAGGATGATACCAACGTGATGAGCATTCAATAAAATATGTTTGAAAGTGTGGTCATGGGTTTTAAACTGACTTTAAAAGGAGAAGGTTTGTAGCTGAGTATCTTTATTCACTTTGTTCAGTCTATATCAGAAATATCTCCCCACCATAGATTGTTTCATATAGAAGATTGAGGAAACACGTCAGCACTTCCATATTACTTCGATCTACATTAACATACGTCAACTGAGAGTTCATCTGTGACACAGACAGAGTTCTGAAATGCAACTGAAGTTTTCTCCTAGAACTCCATCTGGCAGGAAGCTGAAAGGCAACCTTTCGCTCTTTCCCCAATTCTCCTGATTTATAGAGCAACATAATTGATAGGAATCTAGCTCTCTAACCTCAGAGATTTCTTCCCATTGACTAGTTTATCACATGATCAAAGCCTTCCTTGGCTGTCAAGCCTCCTCTTATTTTAGATAGCTTGTTGGAGGCTTTGCCTCTGTCATTTACCAAAATAGCTGTACAAGAAGCACAAGGCTGCAACAATTCCCCTATTCAGAGCTATAGAGAATCACTCTAAATCCTATTTAGGGGATAAGAATAAGTATCTGTATTGTACCTTCAGTGGAACCAAAGCTGATAGTGTCCACACCACATCTCTCTCCATGACAAGATAATCAAATCCACGGTATCATTTTTCATCAAGCAACTTATCATGTAGGTTTTCCAGCTCCTTTGTTACCATAAACAAATTATTGTGCACCTTAACTCTTAAAGAATTATTAACAAACAATAGATTCATTATGACATCCACATCATTTTGCAGGCCAGGATTAATTTCAAGCTCTCTTTCAATGACCCTTCTTAGCCAGTGTCTAGTGGCCTCTGCATAAAGCATTAGCATTTATCTTATTCTGGCTTGTCAGGTGACCGTTTGCTTTTCCATCCTGGCTTATGATCTTCTAATTAGGGATCTTGTTCTGAATTTGGAATTGCTATTACTGGAGAAAGAGAAGTCACTAATTGCTTTTTATCAAAATGCCAGAGGAAAGCAATAAGGCTAAAAAGGTTAGAGCATTTTATCATTTCTCAATCCCCAGAAGGATCAATAAATAGCTGTGAGTGACCACTCTTCTGACAGCACTTTCTTCTAAAAAACAATAACCACTGCAAAACAATAGAAAGTCATAGATTTTTTTCCTCCATTGGAGATGATAAGGAAGACACTTGATTGAATCTTTGTTCCCACAGCCGAGACATTCTGGTCATATAACCTACTTTTAAAAACGGTTTGGTAGGTGAGTGAGTTTCTACATTTCTAGCTGTGCCCTTACAAACCATCACATCTGTCATGTCAAAAGCTAAGGCAATGCAATACCCGTGCTAAAGAAGTGTAGGAGGCCCTGAACACTTTTATTCCACCCTTCCTGCCATAGTCCTAGTCCCAGCTGCCATAATCTGTCATCCTGATTGTGGTTCTTTCCCTGAACAAGTCTCTCTGACTTTACCTGTCGTTAAATGCAGAGTGCAAAGATGCCATCTCTAAAGTTGTCACCCTTCTGCTTTGAACCATTCCCTGGTTCTCCACTTCCTTCAGTGGAAAGTCCTAAATATGACATGCTATTTGAGGCCCTTCATGAACTTCCCCCATTGTAGCCTCATCTCTCATCACACTCCCTCTAGCCAGCAAGTCATTTGGAATTCACTGAATACACTGTGCTCTTGCCCAACCCCAGAACCTTTGTACTGGCTACTTACCAGGTTGGAATACTCTTTCCCCCTCCCACTACACTGGCCCTTCAGTCTCTTTTCTGAACCTACTAAATTTTCCTTTTCTAGCTTATCTCAAGAGAAGTCGCCCCACTCCTCTAAGACAGATGACTTTTTTTTTTTTCTTTTTGATATAAAGTCTCTCTCTGTCATCCAGGCTGTAGTGCTGTAGTGGCATGATCTCGAGTCAAGGCAACCTCCACCTCCTGGGTTCAGGCAATTCTGCCTCAGCCTCTCAAGTAACTGGGATAACAGGCACACATCACCATGCCCGGCTAATTTTTTGTATTTTTAGTAGAGATGAGGTTTCACCATGTTGGCCAGGCTGGTCTCGAACTCCTGACCCCAAGTGATTCATCCACTTTGGCCTTCCAAAGTGCTGGGATTACAGGCGTGAGCCACCGCACCCAGCCTACCTTCTTTCTTCTATCTATCTTCCTTCTTCTTCTTTCTGTCTTCTTCTGACAACTTCTTTCTGCTTCTATCATAGAAACATACTGCATTAAAATGTCCCCTTTTTTCTTTAAGCCATAAATCCAACAAGACAATAATAAAAACTGTTTTCTTCAAAGTTTTATTCGTAACACCTAGCCAACTACCTGGTACATTGTATAAGATTTTTATTTGCTATGTAGAAAATTATTACAAATTTAGCTGCTTCAAAAAACACACATTTATTATCTCAGAGTTTCAGCAAGGCAGAAATCCAGACGCAGCCTAGCTGGCTTCTCTGCTCGATTCTTACAAGACTGAAATCCATGTGTCGGCTAGGCTGCATTATGATGTGGAACTTGCAGTCCTTTCCCAAGTTCATTCAGGTTTTTGGCAGAATTCAATCATTTGCAGTTGTAACATTTGGGGACCTGGGTGCTTGTTTCCTTGCTGGCTGTCTGCTAGGAGTTGCTCTTAGCTCCTAGCGGCTGCCCTCAAGTCATATCCACTTGGCACTCTCACAAGATGTTTATTTCTTCCAAGCCAGCAGGAGAGTCCCCTTCCAGTCAGCTATTATGGAGTGTTATGTATTAATAACATTATCATGGAGAATGACTATCCCTGCCACTTTTGCCATATAATGTAACCTAATCAAGTGAGTTACTATCCCTGATATTCACAGATCCACCCGAGCCCACACTCAAGCAGAGGTCATTATAGAGGGCACATACACGAGGAACAGGTATCTTCAGGCCATCTTAGAATTCTGCCTGACACACACATAACTACTTAATAAATAACTACTAAGTGCGTTAATGATAAGAGAACTGACTTATCATTAATAAATATAAAATATTTATTGTATTTATTATTATAAAAATAATAAAGCTGGAGTGTCATAATGGTGGGTAAGTTCCTTGATATCTGCCTCAATTTCTCTAATAAAGAATAATAGTAATAGGGCAAATAATAATTTCTCCTTTATATACCTAAAATGAATTATTGGAGAAATCACATAAAAATATTAATAGCTACTATTTATTGCCCACTACATAATAGGCATCATGTTAAGACTATCTCAATTAATCTTTAAAATGGCCTTGAAGGGATACTAGTATTATGTATGTTTCAGATAAGAAAATCAAGCCTGAGGGAAATTAAGGTGACCTCCCTGAAGTCATACTGTCAGAAGGGAGTGAGGCCAAGCATTGTACCCAGATTGGTTTGATTCCAAAGCACGTGTTATTAATAACTTATCTACTGTATTTGGACATCTAAAAAGGATACTATATTATATTAAGATGATGATTTATTAGTATTGTGATTATTAATTTGAAAAAGTATTCATGTTACCAATTAAGTTACTCTTTAAGGCAGGAGTCAGTCTACTGTGCCCCATGGATCAAATCAGCTCCCTTGTCTGCTTATAGTACAGCCTATAAGCTAAGAATTATTTTTATACATGAACATTTATAATTAATTTGATGATGAGCAGCACTAATTTTCAATCCCAATTAAGTGAAACCCTATCTCCCAAAGAAGAAATTTCATTATTTTCATTAGTAGATGTGTATAGTAAAAATACTACTTAATTATTAATATATTTTTAATTTATCTGCCAAAAAAATGTGGATTTTCCATTCTTGTTATTTAAGTGCCTTTGTAATAGCCTTGATTTTGGTGTTGGCCCCCAAGGCCTAAAACGTTTACTACCTAAGTGACCCTTTACAGAAAAATTTTGCTGACCCCTCCTTTTAGGCAATTCAACCAGTAATAAGCATTGCCAGGCAGACTTACGTGTCTGACAAAGTCTTTCAAAATATGAAAGCAGCACTATGAAAATATCCCCTATCATAATGAAGACTGCTATATAATTCTAGGACTACATGTTACAATCTGCATTTGTGGCATAGGATACACCATCCCTTTCCAGACTACTCAAATTGGACTCAATTATTTTTGAGTAATTATCATAAACCCAAAACCAAGAACTGGCCTTTTGATTCATTTTCTCAAGCACCAGAGTCATCTTTCTCTATGCAGACAGCATTGTTGCATAATCACTGAAACAGACACACAAAAGGCAACAGAGGTCGGCCCATTCATATTCACTAGTGAGAATTTCCTCTACATTGAAAATGTACCAACCTTTCCCTGTGACCTCCGCAGATTCCTGAAACATAACACCTTTATCCTGACATTTACTGCATCATGTTGTCCCTCAGGATGTCAAAGAACAACAAGGAGGTCAGCTTCCAGTGTCAGAGTAAACAGCTGCCATAAATGGAGCCTGAAGGGTGACATCTAGCACTCTCATCCCACTCAAACTCTAGTCACCCAAACATTTCATCCAGCTGATGGTGCCCACAATCTCTCATGTAACAATCATTTCTTTGTGCTAAAAGTATTTTCTCTTCTTAGGTAGCAAATGTATCTGTGAGGTATCTTATGATTTCTTGACTGAGAGCTTTGTTCACACCATTCTCACAGGAAGTTTTATGCATGCTTCAAGACTCAGCTCAAAGACAAACTTCTCCATGAAATTATCCCTAATTTCCTAAGGAAAAAAATAATTGTCCAGCTTTTATATTGTACATTTTGGATGGATAGCCACATATTATGTGTAGACTATAATTATTTATGTACATCATATTGCATATCACTAAAAAAAACTTCTATTGGTTTACCATGGCAACTGGGTTAAAATCTAAATTTCTTACCAGAACTCACAGGCCCCCATGAAATGGCCCTGCACACCTCTTTGACCCCATCTGTCTAAGTCTACTTCCTGTTGCTATAACAGAATACCACAGGGTGGGTAACATATAAAGATAAAAAAATGTATGTCTTACAATTCTGGAGGCAGGGAAGTGCAAGGTGAAGGGGTCCGCATCTGAAAAAGGCAGGCTCTGAGGGCAGAGCTCCAGCACACAGTTCTACTTTAATACTTCTTGAATACCCCATGTTTGCCCCTGCTTCCTGATGGTCACATTTGCTGCTTGTCCCTATGAGAACGCACTGCCCACAGATGTTTTATACAGCTGGCAAAAATTCACCTCTGCGGAGAGACCTTCTCTGATATGTTTTATTTTCTTTGTAGTGTCTCTCATTACCTGAAATAACTTGGTTTACTTATTTATTTAGGTATTTATTGTCTGACTCCCCAAAGAGAATGGAATCTTCATGACAGAAGGCATTCTACATGTCCTGTGCACCACCATATCCCCAAGGTCTAGTTTTATGCCCAGCCTATGGTTAATTTTTAAACAATCAACCAGTATCTTATTTTCAATGTTTTTATTGATTTTAAGCTCCTTCAAAGACAGAAACTTTATATTTTCTTTCTTATTTTTTTGCATTCTCCACAGAGTAAAGGAGCAAACTGTATTATACCTAGTACATAATCTATAATTACACCTTGATTGTTGACTATTAAAGTAATTAATTAGTCATAAACACTTTAGATTGAAGTACTTTACTAACATCTTTCTAACTTAGGTCATTCAAGAATGAGAGAGTCATTTACTATTGGTTTGTCTAAAAACACAAGCCTGTGAGATCTTCTTACATTATTTTCCATAGAAGCAAGGCTTTCTTCTCTGAAAAACACGTAGAACTTGTTATGCTCTTTTTATCTGATCTTTGCAAAAAGAAACCAGTCCTTATTAAAGATATGTAGCTGAATATTTTCAGAGTGATTAAAAATATCACACAATTTTAGCAATACTTTGTATGTAGATAATTAGGCTCTATCTATGAACACAAAACATTTTGAAGCAAAATCAAACTTGTGATTTACAAAAAAATTGAAATACCCCTTCTACAAAATGCAGCATAGCATCCATTATTAAACTTATCAACACAGATTCTGCAAACCAGACTAGTCCAGTTTTTCTTCTTTTGGAATACATTCATACCCAAAGGAGATGTGGCAGTTGCCATAATTATTTTTCTCTCCAAAGCCATCCTTGGTACTCACTGAAGCCTTCAATCTTGTCTAAACGTGCTACCAGAAGTGGTATAGAGATTGACTCTAACCACAACTTTCTTCAAGAAATTCTAACGATGAACTTGCTTGAAACTGTTGAAGTTATCTGCTCTTGACTGATAGAATTTTCTAATTGTTACACTCTGTGTATTCCTTTTAGGGGAGGTCCCATACAGGTTTATATATTCTCTAAGAATAAAGAATGAGTGGCCGGGCGCGGTGGCTCATGCCTGTAATCCCAGCACTTTGGGAAGCCAAGGTGGGAGGATCACGAGGTCAGGAGATCGAGACCATCCTGGCTAACACGGTGAAACCTCATCTCTACTAAAAATACAAAAAATTAGCCAGGCATAGTGGCGGGCGCCTGTAGTCCCAGCTACTCGGGAGGCTGAGGCAGGAGAATGGTGAATGATGTGAACTCGGGGGGCAGAGCTTGCAGTGAGCCGAGATCGTGCCACTGCACTCCAGCCTGGGTGACAAAGCGAGACCCCATCTCAAAAGAAAAAAAAAAATGAAGAAAGAATGAGCAATATATATGTTTGCAAGCTCCACAAGGCCTAGGTGCTAATGAAGAGGAAAGAGGCAGCATGGTGGAAAGAGGACAGTCCTGGACTTTGGACAGTTCTGGATCCAAACCTGTGCTATGACCCTGACTGCCACCTGATCTGAGAAAAGTTAATCAACTGCTCTTAATCTCTATTTGTCCAATTATAAAAACCAAAGTTAATTATACTATACAGTTATAGTGAAACGTTAACATAATAATAAATGATGAGAAACGTTCCTTAACATAACCCAATGGATTGAATTACATTCCCCTCCATGACAATGTTTTATAGTGAATGAAGAGTTCTAATGGCCACACTGCTGTGTACTGAGTTGTTACTGAGATCCCAGCACTGTTCTAGGTATGTCACATGATTCTTATACTGCACTTACTTTATTACACCTTATGTACCCATGTATGTGTTTATTCTCCATTAAACTTGGACTCCCAAAGGACAAAAACCTTTATAAAGGCTTATAAAGGTTTATATAATAAAGAATTATATGATATATAATAAATTATTTATTATATAATGAGTATAAACTATTTATTTATATAATAAAGAATTCATTTATTCTTCTGTTTCTAGCACAGTGAATGGAGTCAATCACTATAATCACCGCCCTCTAGTCTCCTCAATGAATACATCTAGATTAATAATTGAAACTATGTCTACGTCAGTGGATGTATACTATACTCCTTACTTGCAATAAGATTCTGTACTTTCATTTTCAGTGAGAAACAAGGCATCATTTTTGTGACTTTGCTGTCAACCAATTTCAAGTATTTTTAGACCATGTATAACATTAGTACAGAGGAGATAAATGGTAGAAAAAATGTTATTTTCTAATGAGTCACTGGACTGGTGATCTGCTATGATGGTAAAAGGCACATTAGTGATTTACATTAAGTAGATATTTGCTGTTGTCTTTGGATTTTAGGTTCAGAAATTATTAGTAAATGATATAAAAATGACCAGGGGAAGACAAGAGAACTATTAGTCATTTTGCCTAAGTGAGACAAAATCGATTTGAAGAAATTATGAATCTAAAAATGCCCACTCCATTACTGAGGATCCTAAACATTCACAGCCCTTAAGAAGACGGGTAGTCTGACATCACACAGATCTTCAAAATACTGGTAATCTGAGTGGAGCAGTATTGGGCAGAAACGTGGACTGAAAGTTCTGTTTCAAGTAAATTATTTCATGATGAATATGCTCTTGAAGAGGTAGGTGAAAACTGAGTATATTCCTAATAGTGAGGAAAATTATTAAAGGAAGGCAGGAATAATTGGATATATGGGAGCTTATACAGTCTGAGAAAATAAAAAGAAACAAAGACCTTGGCAGAAACTGCAGAAGAGGAGGGCAGGGGCCATGTCCAGCATCAGTACAGGTCTGTTGCACCTATGAAAGCATGTTCAGGGTCCATTCTGCTTTCTTTTAAGGACACAACTACTAAAATTAATATAGGAGCAAGTAAGTTTTTTTGAACTTGTCCAACATAGTGTCTGATTAAGCTAAATGAATGCTGCCTAAGAAGCATGGGGAATTTATCTTAAGAGTTTTAAAGTGAGCGAGTAGAAAGGGAAAGTACAAGAGACAAGGAGTTTCCCTGGCCCCATTGCCTATAAACTCATCTTCTTGTTGGTACCTCTCTTTTTGATTTATACCACTTTTTAGAATGATGATCTCTAGTCTAGGATGACGATGTTTGAGAAAGCTTTAACCCCAATTCTTTCTCAAGAAAACATTGAAGAGACATGGACTAACACACTGTTTTCCCCGTTCTTAATACATTTCTTCCCTTACTGCTTTTATATCTTCCCCTCTTTTTCTTCGAAAATATAATTAAACTCCAATCTGCTTTGGAATTACTCTCTATTCCCTCAAGATTCAGTTACATACATAGTATTCATCTCTCTACCTTACTAATTATTGGGCCTTAATTCTTCCTTCAAGGAATATCTGAAGTATTTTCCTTCTTCATGGAATTTCTAGTTTATTGCAGCTCAGAGTTCTGCCTCTTCTATAATTTACAGTATTTAATCACTCAGCAATAAGATTATATATTTTGTTATTTTTATAATTTATACTATACATAGTATACCGTTTATATATATTTATTATACAATAAATGAGATTATATATTTCACAATATATTTTAATTTTTATATTAAATTTTATGTTTTAATACAGTTACCATTTCATGTTTCTTATAGTTATATTTTCCAGCAAACAAGAGCTACAGATTGAATTCTTTGTGTTTCCCACAAAAGGCTGACCCATAGCTGTATTCAAAAACAGACATTAGGCCAGGCGTGGTGGCTCACGCCTGTAATCCCAGCACTTTGGGAGGCGGAGGCAGAGGCGAGTAGATCACGAGGTCAGGAGATGGAGACCATCCTCGCTAACACAGTGAAACCCCGTCACCACTAAAAATACAAAATATTAGTCGGGCGTGGTGGCAGGCGCCTGTGGTCCCAGCTACTCAGGAGGCTGAGGCAGGACAATGGCGTGAACCCAGGAGGAGGAGGATCTTGCAGTGAGGAGAGCTTGCACCACTGTACTCCAGCCTGGGCGACAGAGCAAGAGTCCATCTCAAAAACAACAACAACAACAACAAAAACACACACACAAACAAAAAAACAGGCACTAATTTAGTGATTTATAATTGGTTCATTTGTATTTAATCAGTTCCTATGTTCCTATGTTATTCAGTATTGTATCTAAATTGTTATCCAGGAAAATAAAGACTGAGCATATTATTTGTGATTCTATCACTCAGAGCTCCTAAATCGCCATAAGCAGTATTGACTTACTGGTCATAGAGAACTAATATAGAAAATAACAGTGGCGGAAATTAAAGAAATTTAAAGCATGATACAGGAGCCCATTGAAAAAGCGTTTTATTTTGCTTAGTGGTGATAAAGCTGTTTTGAAAGTAGAACATCAGTCTGACCTAGGAAAATCATTTAAATTCTAGTATCCACTTATTGATGATGAAAATAAATACTGCCCATGTTTAGAGGCCCTAGAAAATTAAATTATGCAGATTAAGTTTACCCCCTTTAGACAACACTGGAGACCTTTCCCCCTGAGAACTGTTCTGCTAGCTTAAATAAATGTTTCTAGAATAAAGAAGTGTTAGCTATCAATAGTCTCTTAGATCTTAGGTTTCCTCAGCCTTCAGAAGCACTTTCTAATACCTTTCTGAACATATGTTCCTCACTTAAATGAGTCTAAATACATTAATTTTGAAAAATGTGTATCTAAATATGGAACAGATGGACACTTTGATTGTACTTTATGAGCAGGGACTTTTCAGCAGTTGCCTTCCTAGTGACCCATGCTTTATCTTCTTCATCTAATTACATGCCAGCATGTGCAAAGTGGAAAGGTTGGTGAGTTGCAGACAAAATACAAACATATTTACATTATTCTTCCCTGTTTTTCTAGTTTCCCTACCCACCTACAGGCAGGTGCTATTAGGCTAGCAGTGGTATAAGGGAACACTGTTAGCACAATGACCTTCAACAAGTAATTAAATCTTACTTCATTCAATAAATGAGTCCCTCTTTGTGTCAGATATTGTGTTAGACTCTAAGGATGGGAAAATGAGCAAAGCATTGACCACATTTTCATTTGTATTTTTCTGTTTATGGAGGAACATAACTGAGTAACAGGCAACTAAAATTTCTAACTCTATTTCATTGCTGTTTTCAATAAACATAAAAGTATCTCAGTAAACTGTAAAACATTATACAACCATTCATATCATTGTAGCTCATTCCATAAACACACATAATTTTCCATATTCAGAATATTTTGGACACAAAGGCCTAAATTGTCAAAGAAAAGTTTCTGGTTAACAAATGAACTTTTGCCTGAGATTGAAAAGATAAAGATCAAATAGAATCTCATCTAAATTATCACACTCACTAATAACTTCTCCATTCCCAGTGTAATTTTAGCATGAATAATTCACTTTTAGATAAGATTCTCTGCCTTGTTTACAAATGTCATAATATAAAAATCTGTGCAATGGATTGTATAATTCCAAATATTATCTGCCTCTCCTTCTGGGATAATTATACTTCCCTGCTTCATGGATATCAGGCTTGGTTCTTAACTTGTTTTGGCCAATAAAATGTGAGCAGAAGCGACGTATGCCTCTTCTAAGCAGGAATTTAAGAGTTATTGTGCATTCCATCACCTTATTTTTCCCTCTATCAAAACACCATATCATCCAGGTCAACATATAAAATACAGATAAATTAGTAGAATTAGTAAGTGAATTGAAGAAAGCTGCTTTATAATCAACCAATATAAAAATTCATTACATTTCTAGATACCAGCAACACAATGTGAGAAAACTAAATTTATTTTTAAAAAGATGTCTCCAAACTCAATGAGAAAGCTTTCAACACTAAGAATATATAAGATTTTAAAAACTGTTTTACAAATGCCCTTTTTACAAGTTAAAGATGTTCTCTTCCCTTCTACTTCTAGTTTCTTAAGAATTTTTTGTTATTTTTTAATTTATCAAGTGCTTTTTCTGCATATATTACGATAAATTATATAATTTTCTCCTTCATTGTTAATGCAATAATTACATTGATTTTAAGATGTTAAACCAATCAGCTGAAACCCATATGAAGAATAGACTATTATTATCCCTGTTTCATAGAGGAAGAAACTATGACCAGAGATTACAATATCTTGTCCAAGGTCACACAGCTGGCAAGTAGTGAAGCCAGAATTTGAACCCAAACGCCCTGGTTCTAGAGATGCCACACTTATCTGTGGAGTTTACTTCCAATTATCACCCTGGCACCTCATCAACTGTTATTAGATTATAAGAAAAATGATAAAACTATTATGTCTGCAATAGCTTTTATGTACATAAAGCAATCACAGAAACCTATGGATAAACCTGAAAGAATCATCAACTGTAGCAAAGCATTCACCACATTTTCATTTGTATTTTTCTGTTTATTGGGGAGCACAACTGAGAAACAGGAAAACTGATTAATATAGATCTGAGATCTATAAATTTGGAGACTTTATTTCTTATAAAGGATTACAGACAACAACGCAGCTTTCCTGACAGGCTGAGAAGCATAACTTTTGGTAGAGCCCGGAAACAGGCACTTTGGAGGAGGATGGGTTGCGGCAGGAGCTTTACAATGAATGGGTTAGCTAAACATACATATTCAACAGGTTATTGGAAGAGCTATGAATGTTCATGAAGTAGGGTGGGGGGGTCATGCACATGCATGGTAAGCAAACATGAATGTTACATGTGTCTCATGTTCACTTTGGGGTGGAGACTTAACATTTAAATGCATTACAATTAGGTTCTACGTGTACAAAGGCATTACAATTAGGTTCTACATGTAAAAAGGCACAGCAGGGACATGAAAACAGTGCACGGCCTCTGTAAATTGGCCAGAAGCAGTCCATGGTCTCCATGGTCATGGTCTGTTGTCAGGAAAAAGTCACAGAAATCAGTCTCTTGTCCAATCAAAGCTACAGTTATGGCTTGTGGACCAGGGAAGCTGTTAGTCAGTGTTTGATGGTGGATGAGTTACAATGCTTCAACATTACTTATCTCAAGGGCAGTGCTTGTCTAGCTGCTAGAGAAAAACAACAAAAAGACCCTGTGGCAATTAAAACATAGTTTATTCTTTAAGTGTAGGGGTGCATGACTTAACCCTTGCCTGGCATGGCATTAGGTCTTATTTATCATTTAGTATCTTATTGCCAATAAAGAGTCAATTCTGTCAGTCTTACAGTCTCTATTTTAACATTAATGCTGGTTGGGAACTCAGTTTTTAAGGTTTCTCTGGGGTCCCTTTGGCCAAAAGGGTGTTTGTTTAATTGTTTGAGGGGCTTAGAATTTTAATTTTAATTCTCATAACACATAGTAAGAGTGCTACGTCAGTTGAAAAACTGGAAGATCTCTAAACAGAAAAACTAATCATATTATAGTCTTACTTCTTGATGTGATTTGGATCCGTGTCCCACCAAATCTCATGTTGAATTGTAATCCCCGTGTTGAAGGTGGGCCCTGGTGGGAGGTGATTGGATCATGGGGGCAGAGTTCTCATGAATAGTTTAGCACCATCATCCTTCGTCACAATAGTGAGTGAGTTCCCATGAGATCCGTTTATTCAGAAGTGTGTGGCACCTCCTCTCTCTCTCTCTTCCTCCTTCTCCAGCCATGTAAGAATATCTGCTTCCCCTTAGCCTTCTGCTATAATTGAAAGTCTCCTGAGGTGAGGCCTTCCCAGAAGCCACTATGCTCTCTATACAGCCTGAAGAACTGTGAGCCAATTAAACCTCTTCTCTTTATAAATTATCCATTTCAGGTATTTCTCTGTCCCAGGTATTTCTTTATAGCAATGAGAGAACAGACTAATACACCTCAATAGATATCTTAGTTGAGATGTTAAGAAGCTATTGAATTATTTGAATTTGCAATATGTTGGAATGGAAAATGCTCTAAATATGACTATGAAGGGTACAACATTGATGTGTGAGTTATTTATTGCTGTGTAAAAAAAATTACTTTAAAATTGGTGTCTTAAAACAACAAGCACTTATTATCTAATGGCTTTTAATGGGTCAGCAATTTGGGAGAGCACTAGTCCAATAGTTTGGTTCAGGGTCTCTCATGAGTTTGGGGTCCGATCTCAGCTAGAATGGCAATCATCTAAAGACTTGCCTGGGGCTGAATGATTTGCTTCTAAGATGACTGGTTGATAGGAGGCCTCAGTTCCTGACTACATGAACTTCATAGGGCTGCTTGAGTAATCTCACTGCCAGGCAGTTGGCTTTCCCCAAAGTGATCCAACATAAAGAGCAATCAAGATAGAAACCACTATGCTTCTTTTCTGTATATCACAAATTCTCCTTTGTATTTTTCTGCTGTACAGTTTTTTCTGCACATCCATCTCTGTACTTCATAACTTTTGCTTTATTCTATTCATTAGAAGCATCATTAACTCCAGCCTATACTCAAGAGACACTCCATCTCTTGAAGGGACAATTAACAAAGAACTTGTAGACATACTTTTAAAACCCCATAGTTGGTAAATGTTTTTTAATTGAAAGATAACTCATTTGTTTTTGCCTTCTCCACTCATTCCCATTATTATCATTGAGAAATCTGTACCTTGATCATTCGTAAGAAAATACTCAGCTGTTAGAAGCTTAATATCACTTTGTTTCTTGTAGTTGGTATTTTTAAAAGAATTATGGAAGAAAGGAAACTTGGATAGATTTAGGACTTAGCATATAATGTAGCCCATTGTTTAAATCAAGAATTGGGGATATTGGTTCTCTATTTCCTTCTTAGTCTAAACTTATCTTTTTCTCAAGGATAACTGATTTATTTATTCATTTTATGATTTATTCATTCATTTTTATAATTTGTAAGCTTAATTATTTAAATTGGTTTTACACATTAGCTATGTGACTTTCTGTTTGTTTTTAAGACAGGTTTTCACTCTGTCACCCAGGCTGGAGCGCAGTGGCACGATCACAGCTCTCCGCAGCCTCAAACTCCTGGGGTCATGCAATCCTCCCACCTCAGCCTCAAGAGTAATTGAGACCACAGGTGCACACTACCACACCCAGCTATTTAAAAAAATTTTTTTTTGTAGAGACGGGGTCTTGGCTTGTTGCCTAGGCTGGTCTCAAACTCCTGGACTCAAGCAATCCTCCCTCCTCGACCTCCCAAAGTGCTGAGATTACAGGAGTGAGCCACCACCCCTGGCCATTTTTTAAAAAATTTATTTTAAAAAAGAAAGACCCACTTTTTATTAACCACTGCAAATGTACACTTTTCCCAAATTCAACCTAACCTTGAGGTAAGTTGCTTGTATCAGTTGGGAAGTCTTATTCTTACTGCAGAAAAATATCCATTTTTCAAACTAAAACCTATTTTTCAAAGAGATATTATATTGGAAAAAAAGGAGAATGACAATTTTCCACCTGTGAAAATGACCTGTCATTGGCATGAAGAGATATGATATTTGAGCAGAAAACATTTTCCCCAGGTTGAGAAAATTTTCTTCTATCTTATCCTTTAAACACTTAATCCATATCAAGGACTTTAGGCAGCTAGGATAAAATCTCTAGTCTATATGTCCTTGACTTCTGTTCAGATATTCAGACTACTTCTCATTGTTGAAATTAGCTTTCTTACTGTTTACAGTGCCTTTTCTCACTACAGATGTGAAGTTGAAATTCTCAAAGAAACGTTAAAACACACAGCCATGCGCAATGTAAAAGAATGTTTCTTGACACATCCTAAATTAAAAATTTTGAGACTTGATAAATAAATTAAATATTTTAATATTAAATAAATCTAGTCATAAGAAAATGTGAATGGTGTATCATGATCAAAAAAGATGACAAGGATGAATACCCAGCTTGTTCAGTTTTCAGAATTTTAATTCAGATTGAACCTACTTGGTGGTCAATGTTTAGGACAGAATAAAAAAAGACCCAAAAATCTAAGTAATTGAAGAAAAATACCTGTCATTCTCTCCCTTTGCATTGTGGCTTAAGGAAAAAAAAAAAAATAAAAGCCTAGTTTCATTGTGGCAAGCATAGGGTAAAGAAGAGATCATTGGTATGAATTTTTGAAGTGCCACAAAAGCATCTTAGACAGAAAAACAAACATTTTTCTATTCTAGAGAATCTTTATTGGTCACCGCATTCTAATCTTGAAAGTAATGGAATGAAATCAGCATCATATTTCTTCCATCATTCACCTTTGCCTCTGAGCAACTAACCTCTATGAGATGCTACTTTAAATACAGAAAGCTTTAGAGAAGATGCTCCTGGGCTATGCACATAATAACATAACTGGACTTCTAGCTAACCACCCTATCACATGCCCAAAAGATAAAAACAAAAGATTCACATATAGATAACATTAGTCTTAGATGAGACCTTTAGGCAGCCTACACAGTGCATTGCAACGGCCTCAACAATGGCCCTGCTGCCCCCTAGAGTGCACTTGCTGAATTCCTTGGAGAATGTTTTTGTTCACAAAGTTTTTAGGGTAAGATGGGATTCTACAGGCATTTAATTGGCAAGAGCTAGAGAAACTTACCTTTCTGAAATTCACCATAAAATCTCATACAAGGAAGAACAGTAAATCACCCCATATGGTTTTTGAATGCCCTAAACAGTCATAAGTGAAAAACCTGCTTATAATTATCAAAGTCCGGGATCTAACGCTATCTTGCATAGGCACAAAACAACTTTTGCAAAGTTTCAATACACACTGCATTTTATAGAACTGTAACTCATGGTAAATCAAGAGAAAAATTCTACCTTGCTATCTTCAGGAATGTATCAAGAGTTTCTCCTTTGGAAAAACTGTGTCTTTGCGTGTGATGTGGCTCGTACAAGGAATCTGTCAGCATGCATGTGCTGCTGTGGCATTCAATGATTCTAAGGTTAATTACAGGTACAAGCAGCTGGCTGTTTCAAGATATCTTCTGATGTGATCCACCTGAATATTTAAATATCAAAGAAATAAATAATGTACTGGTTATTATTTTTAGTTTAAGTTACTTTCCTTTCATTTTCATTTTATTACATTTAGGGATATGTTTTTATTTTTGTTGAAATTTGTTATATTATGAAGAGAATTTATTTCAGAATAGCATAGAGGCTGTTTCAAAATAGTTGTTATTAAAAAATAAAGTCCAATCAGGGGATGAAAACCACTGGGAAGAAATTAGAATTTCAGACTCTACTGCTGTTTATTCTGATGTATTGGTGTATTTATTAACTGTAATTTGATCTCAACATAATCAGTTTCTCTCTCTCACTGTGTCACTTCTCTCTCTCTCTCTCTCTCTCTCCCCCCTAAAACTCCTAAAGCAATTCCTTCTTTTTCTTTTATCTTTGTTAACTTAAAATCATCTGTGTTTTAAAAACTGTATTTCTATAATATGGAGATATATCTATATCTATATATATTCATATACCTATATATCTACATAAATTTATATATATCTATATATCTATAAAACAATGACAATTCATATATACGTTTTTTTTTTTGAGATGGAGTCTCACTGTGTCGCGCAGGCTGGAGTGCAGTGGCATGATCTCGGCTCACTGCAGCCTCTGCCACCCAAGTTCAAGTGATTCTCAACCTCCTGAGTAGCTGGGATTACGAGCACCTGCCACCATGCCCGGCTATTTTTTGTATTTTTAGGAGAGACAGGGTTTCGCCATGTTGTCCAGGCTGATCTTGAACTTCTGACCTCAGGTGATCCACCCATGTCGGCCTCCCAAAGTGCTTGGATTACAGATGTGAGCCACCATGCCCAGACTATTTCTATAATATATGTTTCTATAATATAGAAATATAGGGATGTAGGAATATATACATACATATATACGTATCTGTGTGTGTATATGTGTGTGTGTACATATGTGTGTCTGTGTATACATATTTCTACAAATACTCTTACCCAGCAAGGGCTAATGGTCAATATTTTATTCCAAAATCCTTCCACTCAAGGTACTTTAAGGAACAAATATAAAAAACTTCTTCAGTTTGTGGCCAGATTGTTGCTGAAGCCCATTTTTCCCAGTCATCAGTTAAATAATAAACTCTGTCTGGTACTCAGGAAACCAACAATGAGAAGCTAAATTTGTGCCTCCTAGCAGATGTTTTCAGCCGGGAAAGCACTGACGCACTTCATGCAATCTTTTTCAGAACAAATCACAAACTTTTTTCAAACTCTGACCCATAATGACAGGCTCAGTTACTAAAATGTGAAGGAAAACAAAGGCAAAAAGAAAGCTCATTCTACAGGTAATGCTTTGTGACACAGGCTATAAGCAGTGAGGAAAACAGAATATCAGCTATCTGTTTTACATTCATCAGTGAGTTGTGATTTGTTTTTAATCCAGGCAGATTTGTTGAGTACATACTATAAAAGAAACAGACATAGTCTATAGAAATGGCTCAGGACAGCATTGTCAATATTAAACTCTTTAAGAATTCAATGCAGAGTCAATAGCATATGCAGCACTTTAAGTCTCAAAAATGAAGAAAGACAAAAAGATAAGATTTTATGGGTATTGCTAGAGTCCAGACTCTTTTTTTAAGTGAGGAGAAGTTGGCCATGTTGTCTGGTAACATCTAACAGGTCCAGTGGTGCAGATCCCCAAAGTCTAATTCCAGCAATGAAATCATTTCTTTCATAGTCTGTATTTCCCCATGGAGTTCAACCAAAGTGTTCTATCAATAAAATGGCATGCAAGAAACACTATTCCACCTCTCAAGCACTGAACTAGAACAAATATTTATGTGGCAATATGGCCTGCAAATTTCAGCTGGTAAAATAAACAACAGAAAAATACCTACAATGAGTTTATTGCAAGCATCTGGGTATTTAAAAGCATTTTTTAGAAATTACTTCATCAATCTTCAAAAAATCCTTAAAGAATGCCCATTTTATAGAAAGGTAAAGTAAAACATACAGAAGCAGAAGCTGGACTGCAATGGGTATAGAAAAAGTTTGCATAATTTTGTCAGTTTTGAATCATGAATCTTTACAATCCTTGAGAAACAGACTAGAGGGACTTGGGTCTGTTTTCAACGGTCATATTTTCTGGTACATCTGATATGACTACATTTATATTAGCAACTCATGGAGACTTTAAAGAGGATTCTAATAAAGTCTCTTAAGATATGATTTAATGCTACCTGTCAAGTAAAAATGGTTTTACATCACATCTTTCTAAATAGGTCATGAAGGTCTGTGCCCCTTGAGCAGTTTGGGGTATCCATTTTATGTGTCCTGTTGGAATGTGGTAGAGTACGAAAACAAAGGGGGTAACCATATATTAATTTATGCAAACTACCAGTGTGTCAATTGTATCTTTTCTTTCCAAGTACTTTGTGCCCATTACGTAGATACAGAGAAAAGGTCAAGAGCAGTAATGGGACAAAGCAGTAGGAAGGTAGACTTTGAAAGCACATCTGGTTACAAGATCAATTTTCAGTGTCGTCTCACGGCCCTGAGAAAGTACCACAGGAAAGTTTCTGTGCTAACTTACCAAGATCTCCAGTCCTATAATGAGGGTCAATTTGAGCCAAGTTTACACCAGTCACTTACAAAATAGGTGGGAAAAGTGTTTTTGTTGAAAATTGCAAGCAAAGAAGAAACTGATAACACTTCCCCATTTCCCCATTCATCCTCACACCCATGGTCTTGGCCAGGTTGGATGTCCTCCCAACCCACCCAGAGGATGGGTTCACTATGTGGCTCCTCCCTTTGCTATCCTAAGACAGACAGCGTAATAGGGTTGTGTGGCAGGGTCTCAAATATCAAGAGTGGGGTTAACTTATTTCTGGTGTAGTTTCTCCAAAGTTGCTATATCCAACAGTTATATCTCCTTGGCTTATTTTCTCTAAGGTTTAATCAGAAGATTGAGAGTGGAGTGAAAGACTAATCACTTTTGGCTTACCTTCTTAATTTTATCTAGTGAGACTATATTTGGCAAAGTTTGACATCAAAAAAATTCTTGTTAGATCTAGCTAGCTGAAGTTATCTCTACTTTATTACATATTTCAAATCAAAATACACACCTAACTACAAATAGATCAGCATTCTTTGATTTTTTTTCCAAAAGAAATAATCATAATATTCTGTGGAAAATTCTTCCCGTATTGACTGACATTATTTTCCTCTTTCCTTATGGGCTGTCTGTTCCCAAGGAGAAGGATAACCACAAATACATCTTTAAGATATGTACTATACTGTATTGCAAGTAATCTCTGACTTTCGGTTTCTTCATTTGTGAAATGGGGAGAATGATACTTCACAGGATTGCTGTGAGGACTGAGTCAATGAATGTAAAGTGCTAAGTACAGGGATGGACAAGACAAGAGAACACTCAATGTTTTTACCATCGCCATGAGCTCTCATCAGATCACTCTGCTGAACACATTCATTTTCACCTCCAGATCTTTTTCCGCCTTTCTATATCCTGCCTTTGCCCTTGGAGGTTGACCTTGTCTCCTGGCTTCAGGTTTGGGTCCGCTAACAAAGAACTCCATAAAGGGGCTGGGGGAAGGCTACCCTGTATCCTCCTCACACCATTGAAAATAAACCCTTCTGAATAATTCTAATTTGAGTGTACCACCTGTTTTCTAATGAAACCCTAAGTTATAAATTCATTTTTATAAGCATTATCTTCATCAAAAAGTTTAACATTATAAAATAAAAATTGTATACACAATTACCTAACTTTATAAGGTTATATCCACACATGTCATTTGAAGGAAGACTCAAACTGGATAAAATTTGCTTCTATTCAGTCTCAATTACCACGTAAGTCTAAATTACAGTTTCAGCCAAGCAAGAAATAAAGGTACTTTAGCTGATATTCAAGAAGGGTATGGTTTTCATAAATGTTGAAGATGAGATTTAATATAAGCCTTTACTCTGATAAGAATTCTTTCTTAATGGCTTCTTTTAAAATGACTAATTTGGCTATTTCCATTGTTCATTTTCGATGTTTAAAACAATGACAATTCATTCCTTTTGCATCCCATTCAAAATATTGATACCACACAACTTCTAAAAGTTCCAGGGTTTTTTGTTCTTTTAGTTTCAGAATGTTTTTATTTGCTATACTACTTTTCTAACATTTATCTATTGTTACTATTATCTGCATCTTGTCTGACAAGAATAATATTCCTGGATGAGAAATCAAAAGACTTAATTTCTGGCTCCGACTCTTCTAGTTGGTTATCTGTTGTTACATAGATGTGGTTCCTAATGCGGCCTTCCTGCCACCCTGTGCCTAAATGTCCTCATTTGCTAAAGAAGAATATTTTATGACACGCTCACCTCCTTGGATTGTTTTAAAAATCAATACAAGAGAATATAGGTAAAAGTACTTTGCAATACTTAAAATTATATACAAATGTGAGGACTTTTAACATACACACCATCAAATAAAGATATTCTACTTTATTTGTGTGAGAAAAATAACTGAAATGTCCTTTGTTTCAAAGCACATTGATACAATTTCAGGTATCTGAATTAACAGAAAAAATAATTCAAGCACATGTAACTGATAGAATTTTTGTAGGAATTGCTCGGTTCATCTCTACAAAGAGTTTTGTTGGGAGTTATCTATTACTCTGAGTAAATTTTCTCAGTTCATCTTTCCATGTTCTCATTGCTTCCAAGACAAAACACAAGATGGTATAGACAGGTTGGTCTGAAAGATTAGAAAAGATTTTTAAAACATGGTAGTTCAATGGACAAGAGCTAAGAATATTTTACTGTACCATTTTCTACCTGAATCTATAATCGGGTGTATAGTGTATTCCAATAGAGAATGAGAGAAAAGTGAGTAAAATACTGTCTAATCTGTTTGAAAGGAATACCTAAGGTTGAGTAATTTATAAAGAAAAGAGGCTCACAGTTCTGCAGACTATAGAAGCATGGTACCAGCATCTGCTTCTGGTGAGGGCTTCAGGAAGCTTCCACTCATAGCAGAAGGGGAAGGGAATTGATATTACATGGCAAGAAAGGAGGAAAGAGAGAGAGAAGGGAGGTGCCAGACTCTTTAACAATCTGCTGTCACTCCATGAAGGGTCTGCCCATATGACCCAAACTCCTCCCAGTACGTCCCACCCCCAACACTGGGATCAAACTTTAACATGAGATTTGGAAGGGACAAATATCCAAACTACATCAAATACCAAGAGAAGAATGTCCCCAATTTTGTCCTTGAATGAAACATAAAACCCTGTTCATATATAAAATGAATATTTACAAGTTCAGAAATGCATGAACATATATATTTAGCTTGATATCATCAGAAATCTATATGCTATTAACTTCCTTAAGCCTCCCTTTCCTCATTCA
The DNA here is from genome assembly GCF_028885655.2 of Pongo abelii. Classification (NCBI taxonomy): domain Eukaryota; kingdom Metazoa; phylum Chordata; class Mammalia; order Primates; family Hominidae; genus Pongo; species Pongo abelii. The sequence goes on along the minus strand of NC_071997.2, from coordinate 79,437,261 downwards.
TTCAAAATAAAAGCATTCATTGCAGACCTACCTACTAGCACTGCCCTAAGAGCTACAAATTCTGTGATAAATTTTTATTTTATAAAGTCCTTAGACATGCGAAGATTGCATTCTAGTAGTGGAAAACAGAAAATAAACTAATGAATGGAAAAGGTAATTTTAGATAATCCTTAGGCCTGTGAAGAAACATTGAGGTGATGTGATCAACAGTGCCTGGCTAAAGGGATTAATTAAAATTGGATGGCAGTCTAGGAAAACCTCTCTAAGGAGGTAACATTTGACTTGAGATGTGCATGAAAAGATAGAGCAAACCAAGGAAGGATCTAGAGGCAGATTTCAGGATGACGAAAAAACAAACAAAAAGGGCAAAAAGCCTGGAGGCAGGGCTAAACTTAGCATGCCCGCGAATAGAAGGCTAGTATGAATAAAGGAGAATGTGCTATAGGAGATAAGAAAAGTAGTCATGGGAAAGTCCATGGAAGGCCCTGTGAGCCATGGTAAGGGCTTTGCATATTAAGTAAAAAGATAAGCCAGTAAAATATTTTCAGGAAATAAGTGACACCCATTCCATCATGCAATATTCATTTAGAACCATCAATATACCAGGAATTCATCTAAGCTGAAGATTTTGTAACTGTAGGCAAAATTTCCTGTCCTGATCTATGGGGATGTCCTTCTAGCTGCTGTGGAAAGGATTTACATGGGAACAGTATTGGAAGCTGTTGAAGCTTACAGTAGTAATTCAGGCAAGAGATGGTGATGGTTTGTCTAGGGTAGCGACAGGGGTAACAATTTTATTTAATCATAGGTTTCCTGGGAGCATGACATCCTTCAACATTATGCTGCCATATAGTAAATGTCCCCAAAATTATAACTTTTATTATTACAGAACAGCAAAGAGGATAACTCCAAATTTCACTGATTGTAGGGTTACAAATTCATTGGTTCCAGAAGAGAGGAACAGAAGCTGCAAATAACTGGCTATTTATTAACAGTAACTGGCACAGCTAAGATAAGGGTAGGAACTGACAACAGGAAGTCTTCAGATTTGAACAGTGATGTCTTGGCACCATTCATTTTTCTCTGGATGAGGAAAAACATAGAGTGGAGGAATGGAAAAGGATATAAATGTTGGAGTGGTGTGGTTAATAATAGCATTCCAAAGGTTTATTCGTGCATTTATTGAGGACGTTGAGGAAATTACATAATCAATTCCAAATTGTTGTTTAAGAAAATACAATACTAGTTAGGATTTTTTTAATCTCTTCAATGGAAAGATACAGATATAGACACAAATATGTTTACACACAAACACATGAATATATGTGTGTTTATTATTTTGCTAAAACATTCCAAGTAAACTACAGATACCACCACCGCCCCCAAATGCTACAGCATAGATAACCTAAGACTAGAGACATGTGCCCACAATATTATTATCAAACAAAATTTACTAATATAATTAATGCATAGTCCATATTAAATTTCACCATTATCCCAACAGGGATTTTAAGGAGTTTTTTTTAAAATCCAAGATCTGGTTAAAATTCCACATGATATTTACTTGTTAAATTTCTTTTAGCTTAAGCTGACAATTCTCTTTGAATAAATTATGACATTGAAGGTTGCAAAATGCTGGTTTTTAAGTGTGTCATTTCTTCTATACTTATTTGCTGGTTTTTAAATGACGTTTTGTTATAAAAACATTGCAAATACATTTTAAATATCAAGAAAATCAAAAGAAATTCATATGACTAATTTTTCTATTAAACAGGGAAGATTCCTGTGCTGAGTATTTGTTAGTTTTGCCGGCCCAATATGTTCTCTCTCTCTCTCTTGCTTTCTGTGTGTGTGTGTTCGTGTATGTGTATGTGTGTGTGTGTGTGTGTGTGTATTTTGTTTTTGTTTTTGTTTGCACCATTCCAGATAGCAAAACCTTAGTTTTCTTTTCTTTTATGGGATCCTTACCATCCTGTTCATCTGTTCATGTGGTTTGGAGAGGGGAATTTCCCTCCTTTCTTTTTCCTTTTTTGAGACAGGGTCACGTTCTATTGCCCCAGCTGGAGTGCAGTGGCACAATCTTTGCTCACTTCAACCTCTGCCTCCCAGGTTCATGTGATTCTCCTGCCTCAGCCTCCCAAGTAGCTGGGATTACAGATGTACACCACCACATCTTGCTAACTTTTGTATTTTAGTAGAGATGGGGTTTTGCCACCTTAGCCAGGGTGGTCTCTAACTCCTGATCTCAAATGATCTGCCCGCTTCAGCCTCCCAAAGTGCTGGGATTATAGGCTTCAGTTGCTGCACCAGCCCCTCCTTTCAACTTTTAAGGATAGAGACATAACCCATGACTGACCAATTACAGAATTCTGCATCCATGTCCACAGAACAGGGATAGGCACATGACCCAAGTGAGGTAAAGGGTTTTGTTGGAACTATTAGAAAGGAGATGTTATCTTTCTCTGGCACTGTTAAATGCAGAATAAGTCTGGAATTATAAATAAATAATTCATAATTACTGAATGAGACCAGCTGATCTGAAAAAGAAGAAAAGGAAAGCATTATCAAGGCAAGAGACGGACAAAGAAAAGTTGAGGATTGAGGTCATCAGTCAAACCCTTGGACCCAACCACTCCTGGAGCTGGTCTACCTCCAGATCTTCAGCCAAGTTAAGCAGTAAATTCCCTTTACAGAAAAAAAAAAAACAAAAAAACAAACAAACAAACAAAAAAAAACCACGCACACATTGAGTTGGGTTTCTGTCTTTTGCACCTAAATCACCCAGCTAATAATACACTTCTTAATCTTTATAAAGTTTAGACTAAGTTAGGCCTTTGATCCAGTCTCCTTGATTCATACATTAAAAAGTTCAGCTCCAGAGAAATTCTGAAAATACGGAGACTGCACAGCTAGTTAGTTGCAGAACCACAAGCAAAAATCAAGTTTTTAGACTCTCTGTTTAATGTTCTCTTCTACCCTTTGTTATTTGGCTTCAAGTTATATTTTCTGTGTGAATCATAAGAGTTATGCACTGATGAATTAGATTTTGCCAACATTTGTGTAAGCAAATCAAATAAACGAGAAAACAAAAATTTTCTTCTGAAAATAGTAGACCTAGCATTTTCTTTGAGCTTAGTAACTCCTATCATTATTGAAGTCTTTAATATCTTAGCAACAGCCAAGTTCAAAGTCCTCCAACCAAGGAAAACATAAACTTTGCTACAATGTAATTCATGCCATTGAATTTCTATAGAAAGGAAATCACCTTATAATACATTGACTATTATATTTTCTATTATTGCTGTCTGCAAATATATTCTATTTTACAGGAAATTGTAATGTAATGAAATGTCATGCTATTAGCTATTAACAATATAACTGATTCAGATATTTGCTATTTTAAAAAGAAGAAAAATTGAGTACATTTGAAAGTTCTATGTGATACTACTTTTTAAAATCTGTGATTATTACAATTTTAATTCCCCCAATATATTGTATATCTCTTTTTTTAACCTAAGTCACTTATTTGAAACACTGATTTTGTACATCTTGTAGTCATTTTCCTTTAATTTCCCTAAAATCATTGGAATAAAAACATAATATCTGAAATAATCACACATACTCCAGCAATCGGGAAATCCAGTATTTATGTCAGACTCAAGAAATAACACCATTCCTTTCTGCCTGCGCTAGGGAGCAATATGAAAATGGCCATTTATTTTGTTTTGTCATTTTCCTGAGCAGGGTACCCACAGGGTACTTAAATAGTTGCTTTCCTTTTTTGCCATCTCTCCAGGTTAACAACAAAAATATATTCAGCTACCAAGAAACTAAATAGGTGATTTATGTTTCACTTGTCAAATCTATATTTCCAAATATCCCCTGAGCCAGATTTGTGGAGGAGTAAAGGTAGGGTAGAAGATATTTTATACATATTTAATTTGTTATTCTAAAGAGGTACAGTTCTTTTTTCTGTTAGTTTTGTTGGGCCTCTACAGTGTCAGCAATAATGGCATAATCGTGCTTTGAATGCTTTCTATGGAATTCCACAGGTTCAAATGTCCGAGTTGAGTGCCTTTAATTTTCCAGTAGGAGATTGTGGCATATTGGTTCATCTATACAATAAAAATTCTCTATAGTTCTTCCCACTGCTCCCTATCCCAAATCACGCTACACATGTAACATCTATACAGATGACAGATTGCTAAAACAAGACCTGACCAACTCTCCTTTATTTTAGGGTTTTTTTTTTTAATCTTTGATTAAAGCTGACCACCAAGAACATTTTTATCTAGCAGAAAAGTAGTATTAGAATATCTGAAGGATAATAACTTCGCTTAATTAGATACTTTTTTGTTACATACTCAATCATCAATAGCTCCATGTCAGTTTTATTTCTTGCCCGCTTTCAGTAGAAACTAACTTCTGTACCTGTTGTAATGCTGCTTCTCTTGCTTATTTCTAGTCTGAGTTTGGTATTTCTTTTTTCTTTCCTTTTTTTTTTTTTTTCTTTTTGAGATGGAGTCTCGTTCTGTCACCCAGACTAGAGTGCAGTGGCGCAATTTCAGCTCACTGCAACCTCCACCTCCTGGGTTCAATCAATTCTCTTGTCTCAGCCTCCTGAGTAGCTGGGACTACAGGTGCATGCCACCATGCCCGGGTAATTTTTGTATTTGTTTAGTAGAGACGAGATTTTGCCATATTGGTCAGGCTGGTCTCGAACTCCTGACCTCAGGTGATCCATCCACCTCAGCCTCCCAAATCAGTTTGATATTTCAATAGTCAGCAACTACATGGAAGGGAAAGAGGTAGCTGTTATATTCTTTCTGATGAATAACATCTTAATCATATATTAATGCATGAAAGAAAATGGGAACTCTAACAATGCCAACTTTATCAAACCAAAAAAATTCCATCGGCTACCTACAATTTAAAAGGTGTGTTCCACTAATGGATATATTTATGGCTAGACATTCTGACAATGTTCACCCTGAGAGCTTCAAATGTCTTAGACAAAATATCTTTAAAGCATTCTTTAAAGTACATTTATTGGTCAACATGGATAAAAAGACTCGTCTGTGGCCAAAATCTTAGTGAAAACAGAACCCAAATAAGTAAACACAGCACTGACGCTTACTTTTGCCTTAGAGCCTTTAGCCAATTTTTGTTGATTTTTAGCTTTTATTTTCAATGGATGGGGTTGGAAAGATGGTAGCAGAAAAAGAGACATAGCTTAGGAATTTGCCAAAGTAGTCTAAACAGAAGATCCCCACATTCAATTGGTATCCCAAATACTCCTTAGTGTAAAGATGTTAAGAAATAAACTTGGGTCCCCCTTTCAAGGGGTAAGCATGGAAAATTGCCTGTATAAAATCTTAGCACTGGGTTACAAAATATATTTCCTCTGAAAATGCATGTCTACAGCTAACTCTCATTACAGTAGGTAGCAAAAACCTTCAATTCCACAATTTAGCTCAAACTAATCCTAGGGGCTTAATATCCTCAGGTGCTTGTTGAAAGCAGTAGAAAATACATTCTAGAGGACCAACTTATGACCCACATATCAAAGGATTTCAAATGATAAATTTTCCAGGAATATAAACACAGTGAATAATCACAAAAGTCAAAAGGAAATAAGACGCCATGAGGAAAAAAAAAGCCAGTATAAACAAATAAAACTATAAAGACTCAGATATTAGATATTTTACAAAATAATTAGTATGTTTAATATGTTCCAAGAAATAAAATAGGGACCAGAAAATAAGAGTGAGCAGTAAGAGTATGTAAGATTGACAAAAGGTTTGAAAAGAACCAAAAAGAATATCTCAAAATAAAAGTTGTAATTGAAAATGTAAGTCAATGAACATAGAGACATAAGAATGAAGAAAAATTCAGAGAATGTTAAAAAACTGGAAGACTTATTTAAAGAAATTATCCAGTATTCAGAAAAGAAAGACAAGAAGATGAAAAGTATGGGAGATTAAAAGACATGAAGGATGGAGTAAAAAGATATAAGAAACATCTAATCAAAGTTTCTGAATGAAATGAGATGATGTTTCTAAAACTTGTTTGTTTAAAAAACAAAATTTAAACTCAAGTGTGACAAGAGGAATAAATTTTAAACTACTCACAGATAGATATAATGTAATGAGGTTTCAAAGCAACAACTCCCCCCCCACAAAAAAATCAAGAATATATCTAATCAATAAATGAACTTAAGAAGAAATTACAATAGAAATTTAAAAATTTTTAATGGAATGAAACATGAAAATATTGCATAGAATATAGTTGAAGTAGGTTTTAGGACAGTTTTAACAATTATAGAATAAAATGTTTATAATAGAACACTAAAAAGTTGAAAGTTAATAGCTAAGCATCCATCTAAAGAACTAAGAAAACATTTATGTAAAAACTGAAGAAATTAGTTCATTTTTAAAATTTCTCATCTAAGTGAGATTGTGTGGTATTTGTCTTTATCTAGTCTGTTTCACTCAGCATGCCCTCTAGATTCATCCATGTTGTTCCGAAGGAGAATTTTATCAGTTTTTAAGATGGAATATTATTCCATTGAGGAATGAAAGAATAAAGAGCAAAAATTAATGAAATAGAAAAGTCTACAATAGAGAAGAGCAACAAAACGCAAGACTAATAAAACTGGTAACTATCTGGCAAGATTAATTATGAAAAAGTATAAAAGAAGGCATAATAGCAACACTACAATGAAAAAGAGAATATAACTTCAGTGAATAAAAAGGCTATTATCAATAACTTTATGTCAACAAATATAAACAGTTGAAGTAGAAACATTGCAAGAAAAAAAGTTAACAATATAACTAAAAAAGTAGAAATTTTAAATGATCAATGTTTTAAAAATATATAACATATCATGACCAAAAGCCCAAAGCAAAAGATTGGCTCGGAAAGAGAAAGCTGTCCTTTTTGTTTCTTAATTCTTCTTTTCTTCCACAAATATTCCATAATTTGGAGATGAGTCCACTGTGGTTTTTGTAATCTGACTCAGTCCCATCTTTTAGCACCCAGTACACCCAAAATTAGACTTAGACTGTGCTCTAGTTGAGTTGAATTACTTACTGTCTGCAAATCCCAAGGTATCCTTTGATTCTGGTCTTTGCCTGAGGTATTGTTTCTGCCTGACTACTCCTTTCTATCTTCATTACCTTCCTTCCTCCTTCAAAGACTTCTGCTTATGTTTCATGGTTCATAATGTAACTCACGTGTTGCCTACTGTAGAAGCCCTCATAATTTCCCCCATTTAACCCCCATCTTGAATAAAATCTCTCCAAAGTATATCCAAAATTGAACAATTTCATGCCTCATTGAGAGCATTTATCAAATGTATCATGGCTGTCTGTCTTCTTGCCACCTTTCCCAGTTGACTGTAAGCTTCTGAGACAGTGACTTTGACTTCTGACCTTTTGATTCCATGCTGATCTTCAAGATGTAGCAAAGTATTTAACACATCAGTTCACACCAAGATGTACAATAATTGTTTAATGAATGAATGTGATATTATCTTAATACTATTAAGATGTTACATTTATTAGTCATGTAATTAATTCAGTAACAACTTTTACCAACAAGAAACTTTGATATTCCTATAACTTTTTGATGAGAAAAAAAATGTATGTCCACATCAGAAGATAATGCATAGTTTAATTAGTAAACTTAAAATTTGGCATTTGGATTGTTACACTGATGTCTTATCAGTTTATGAAGAGTAAATTAGTTTTCTTAATCAAATTCCTAAAAGACAGAAGCAGAACCATGGTAGACTGGTTGAGATCATGTCACCGGTTAAGAGTGTGGGCAGACAGCCAGATAATCTTTCTTTACATAAATCTCTGCAACTGGAATTCCCTTCCTTCTAGAAAGATTATCAGAGCATTTTTCAAACTAAAGAAAAGGGAACATAAGAAATATTATTTTTCATTATATTGCAGTTTCTTAGGGCTTCATCCAGATTTTTTAATTGTGGGATCACATGAATGTTCATTACAGAATAAGAGAATGTTACACTAACTATGGGAAATCACCAACCATCCATATGTAATGGGGGTTTCAGTGAAATACATTAAATACCTGTGACCTATCAATAAAAGGAGTCTTTAGACGTTTTTCACATACTTTTCCAATTGGTTCTCCCGGATGAATCTATCTCAGGAAGCTCTTTGGTCCCACATGCCATGAATACTCAGACATAGCTTAGTCTTGAGGTGACTGTAGTTTAAGCAACCAGGAAAATACCCTCCCCTAGGCAGAAATACTAAGAGATTTAGAGATACTCTTGCCTCTCAATGTTAGAGGCAATATCTTGCAGCAATATTGGAACCTATGTTTCAGGACATCTTTAAAGCTAAAATGGAAACTCTTCCTACTCTTAGTTGAGATGTTTTAATTCTTGCAACAACTGCTCAGGTTTGTGGTCATAATCCATTTTCTTTACACTTTTCACTGGCTGTGAGCTGCAACAAGTATCTCTTTCCATCAAAAAAAGAAAGAAAGAAAGAAAAATTCCACAAGGAATGCCCACTGAGGTTGGTATAATTAAGGCACTCTGCCAGGAACTCTGGGACATACAAAAGAATATGAAACGTAGTCCCTTCCCTCAGAGACTTTGGAGTCTAGACAGAGAGACAGAATATAGATATATGTAGTGGGTACAACTTTCAACTTATAAAGTCAAACATGCAAGAAATGTAACACTTCATTATTTTATAACACGTTACTTCTGTTTTAAGTTTCTGTTCTACAGGGCAGAAGAAACTAAATCTGAGTTAATTCAGGAAAATCTCACTTTTTAACTGGGCTGTTTTTCTCTTGTAAATTTGTTTAAGTTCCTTATAGATACTGGACATTAGACCTTTGTTAGTTTCATAGTTTGGAAATATTTTCTCCCATTCTGTAGGTTGTCTGTTTACTCTGTTGATTGCGTCTCTTGCTGTTTAGAAGCTGTTTAGTTTATAGTTTCTCTTGCTGTTGAGAAGCTCTTTATTTTAATTAGATCCTACTTGTCAATTTTTGCTTTTGTTGCAATTGCTGTTGGTGTTTTGTCATGAAATCTTTGCCCTTTCCAGGATGGTGTTGCCTAGGTTGTCTTCCAGGGTTTTCATAGTTTTGGGTTTTACATTTAAGTTTTTAATCCATCTGAGTTGATTTTTGTGTATGGTGTAAGGAAGGGTTCGAGTTTCAGTCTTCTGCATATTACTAGCCAGTTATCCAGCACCAGTTTTTGAATAGGGAGTCTTTTCCCCATTACTTGTTTTTGTCAGCTTTGTCAAAGATCAGATGATCATAGATGTGCAGCCTTATTTCTGTGTTCTTTATTCTGTTCCATTCGTCTATGTGCCTCTTTTTGTACCAGTACCATGCTGTTTTGGTTACTGTAGCCTTGTAGTATAGTTTGAAAAGTGAGCAAGGACATGAACACACACTTCTCAAAAGACACACAATGCAGTCCATATGCATATGAGAAAAAGCTCAATATCACTGATCACTAGCTAAATGCAAATAACAATCAGATACTATCTCATGTCAGAATGGCCATTATTAAAAAGTCAAAAAATAACAGGTGCTGGTGAGGTTACAGAGAAAAGGAAACATGTATACACTGCTAATGGGAGTGTAAATTAGTTCAACCACTGTGAAAAGTGGTATGGAGATTCTTCAAAAAGCTAAAGGTAGAACGACCATTTGATCTAGCAATCTCATTACTGGGTATATACCCAGAGGAATATAAATCATCTACCATAAAGACACACACGCATTGATATGTTCATTGTAGCACTATTTACAATAGCAAAGACATGGAATCAACCTAAATGTTCATCAGTGATAGGTTAGATAAAGAAAATGTGGTACATATACACCATGGAATACTAAGCAGCCATAAAAAAGAATGAGATCCTATCTTTTGCAGGAACACGGGTGGAACTGGAGGCTATTATCCTTAGCAAACTAATGCAGAAAAACAAAAACCAAATACCACATGTTCTCACTTATAAGTGAGAGCTAAATGATAAGAACTTAGGAGCACAAAGAAGAGAACGACGACGCTGGGGTCTACTTGAGGGGGAAGGGTAGGAGAAGGGAAAGGAGTAGAAAAGATAACTATCGGATACTGGGTTTAATACCTGATTGATGAAATAAAATGTACAACAAACCCTCATGACACCTGTACCCTTTCACATGTACCCCCAAACCTAAAATAAAAGTTAAAAAAAATTCACAGAAATCCCATTCACTTTATCTAGAATGAGATGTTAATATCAAGATCTACATAATTCTTCCATTTCCCCAGGAAGGGAGCTCTTATGGGGCCTGGCACCACTGAGTTGGCCAGCAGTCAACTCAGGTCACTTCTGCATCATCTCTTACTCCCAACTGCAGGCCTCTCCAGGTTTGACACTGTTTGCTGCTTTCATGCTAATATCTTTACCCATTGCTATATTAATTGATGTAATTTTCATTTGTAGTAACTTTTTTTACTTGTGAAACTCATTGAAGCTAGACCTTGAGATATCTGTTGCCTCATGGAAGATGTGCTTGGGAAGGAGACGCTAGAAGTAGCACAGGTCAGTTTGGACACCTAGAATGTGGGCAGCTGCTGCAGGCATTAGGAAAGGAAGACATCACTCCTGGCTGAGCAGGGTGGGAAGCTTTTAGGGATGTGATGGGAGTGGTGATAAATACTGAAGAGTGGAAAGATGGTGAGGGGTGATCAAAAGCACTGAGGACTGAGATGCTTTGAGAACTTTCTATTATTCTTTGGAAGACAAATGTTTATATTCTGCTTGATTTAAAGCAGCCCACATTTGGGTACGAAGGCAGGTTTCAGTGTCAGGTAGACCTGAGCTCATTTTGGCTCTGACACTTGTTAACTGCATTTCCTTAAGAAAGTTTCATAGCCTTTTGAGCATGTTTTTCATTTCCAAAATGGACAAAAATCTCTACTTAGCCAGAGAATTCTATGTAAATATTTGGCACATTGCCTTGTATAGCCTCTTAGTTGGCTCATTCTCCTTCCCTTCTGAGGCAGAGCATGCTACAGTCTCCTACAATAATTGAAGTACCTGTCTTTCTTCCTTGATACACTAAAAGCTTCTTGGGGCAAGCAGTTCATCATATTAATTTCACTTTATGTGCTACTTTGCACATAAAGACTAAATAAATTTCAGTGAATTTGGCTAATTCCCATATTTACAGCTTCTTTTCTAAGAAGGCATGTCTAGGAAGCTGCTTTTTGACAACTTGGAGTCGGTTTCTACCTAACGCAACGTCTAAGGAGCACTTGCTGGTTCAGAGCTGTGCTTCAGAATTAAGTTCACCTCACAGCTGCCACACAGTTGGTGTTGCTTCTTGGCCTTCTGACCATACATCCAGATCCCAATCCATGAGTTCTACATATGCTCACATAGTGCAAAACTTCAAACTTCTCTTGCCTTCCTGGATAACTACTGGTTAGCCTCATCTTCTTCTCCACCCTTCCCTCAACTCATCTCTACTTTATTTTCTCCTCATAAAGGAAGTTTTCAATATTATTTAAACAAAATATTTTCTTCCATGACATGCTTTTGGGCATGCTGCTTCCTCAAGCAGGCAAGCCATTTCTCCACTGTTTTATTATTATCCTTTTGGGGCCTGGATAATCTGCCTCCCTCTTAAAGCCCCAGCTAAAATGTTCTCTTTTCCATGGAGCACTTTCTGATTCTTCTTAAATTTCTCACAATTCCCTCTGTGCCCCACAGTACTCTATACTTCCTCATTGGTTAGGATCCTATTTGAATGTAATTTTCAGTTTCTACATGTATAACTTCATAACCTTGCAGATAATGTCACGACCTATTTTTCTCAGCAGCCTCTAGATCTAGCACAACACTTGACACATAGCACTTGTTCAACCAACATGGAAAAAATAATAATGGCTCTGCCAGGTATGGAGGCCGCCACTGAAGGACCTTTGCATCTGCACAGCTCAAGGCCTTCCCAGATGCAAAATTCTTATTCCACTTTGTTTCTATATGTGTGCAGAGCCAATGTCTCCTCTTTTACTCTAATCATCTCCCCACAGCTCCTGTTCTGTACTTCATCAGTATTTGTCTATCCCTATCCCTATCCCTGTATTCTATGCTTTAGGATGGGATTGTCCCTATCCCTGTATTCTATAGACACCTAGAGTTCCATCACACATTCAGGTATGCCATTTTACTTTGTTGTGCAGCAAAACTTCATGATCTTTAGCCTTATGGAAGAAGTAGTAGAACGAAGAGAAGGAAGAGGAGGAGAAGGAAGAGAGGAAGAAAAAAATTTGAAATTACAGCAGATAAAACCTCCAAAGTTCATTACTCTGAGTATGTACAAGATAATTTTCTGGGTGCTAGAAACCTCACAGGCTAAGTGTTTTAGGGCACAGTGTTTCTTAAAAACTAAGTATCTTGCCAAGCTCCTGCTTATCCACATCTAAAAAACAAAAGGCTCTGTGTGAGAGGAGCTCTTTAAGCTTTTGTCCCAGGCTGAGCATTTAATTGTACCAAGGGCTGCAGTACAGCTTCTCACACAGAGGGGCTTTCCACATTGGGACAAGAAGAACATAAAAACAAAAAAGTAATTTAGCCTGCTTATAATTTACTGTATTTCTCCAGTGATTGCTAATTATCACAATTCTTGTGTGTGTGTGTGTGTGTGTGTGTGTGTGTGTGTGTGTGTGTGGACAAGCCGTCTCTAGCAGCCTCACTTTCTCCTGTTTCTCCATCCTGAGGTCAATGCATAGCACATTTCAATTGTGGCACAAGTTCAGGTCAGAGCAAATTCAAGGATTCAAGTTCCATGCCAGGTTTCTTTTGCCCACGAAAGCAGGAAGCTGTGGCAGGGAAAATTCACATTCAAATCCCATACTGTTGCTGCATAATGGATAGGAAAAGGACAAAAAATTGTGGAAACTAAGACTGAAAATGGTTTCAAGCTGGAAGGCTGTTTGTTTACATGTACCTTACTTGGTTTTTTTCTTCCAATTCATGATTTTCCATATTTATTATTAAGAGAAGCCACTTTCTTTTTGCCAGGGAGAAAGACCTGGGATGTATAGTTTTTCTTATGGAGGGGTTTGTTTTAAAGAAAGTGGCATGAAAGGAAGAGAAGAGTAAATTTTAGGAGCACCAGAAAAGTCTTCTAGCTACTAGAATGACTTTATCTTCTTCATTTAATGGTGGAAAATGTTTTATTCCACAATGGAAAATTTTCCAACCTGAAGATTTCTGAAAGAAACAAAGCAATGTTATAAATGTATACTCTTAAATGTAAATAGTTCCTGACAGAGCCATCCTTCAGCATAGATGTTAAAGAGAATAGAAGTTATTAGTCACAAGGATAAGAGGATCAAGAAAAAGAATACATCTCTCTGACGGAGGGCCCTCCAAAAGTAAACCAAATCACTTAGCTGAGTCAGTGGACCATCAAGAGCCTGATTTAGGACACCATTTTTCTTGTTCCACAAATCACAGGATCTAAAAAAAAAAAAAAAAAAAAAAAAAAAACTGACTTTTTAAAATATAATTTTTCCCTTGAAAAACTAAATGTAAAAAAGAGTTTTTCTCTGTTTTCCTGTGACTACAACTACTCTCCCACAACGCCAGTGGCTAGAGCAAGAAAAAATAATTTTCAGTTGTGGTAAGCACGCCAAAATGATTTACAAAGAAAGACTGCAAAACATAATCACTGTACATTCTGATGGATAAGTGAAAAAAGTTCTGGAATTTTCATCAATAGAAAATGTTAAGAGGACAATATATTGTCAATAGGTAAGGTTCTTTTTGGGAAAAACTGAATACAGGCAGCGAGATAAATCCAATGATTCAAGATTTCTTTTCTACATCAACACATTTTGAAAATCTCCACCTCTATGCTTTTATCATTTTAAAAATTAAAATTCTTCTATTTTTCAAAATGTATCTTTTTCATAAGTTTATTCATATTCTATTCTTTTTATAAAGATTTAATTGCTTACTATAGAGCAGTTGTACTCAGATTTTAGTGTGTAAAAGAAAGAAGTGAGGGGCTTATTTAAGAGAGACATTCTGAGGCCTGATGCCTAGAAAGTTTAATTTTAATCTTTCTGGAATGGTCCAGAAATCTATATTTTATTAGTTATCCAAGTGATTCTGAAGGAAGCAGTAAGATCTACTTTGAAAGGTCCACTTTGAAAGTGTAACTGATTCCTCTGAACTCCTTAAAATAATGGAGAGGAATATCGTAGAGTCATAGCCTATGTAAGACTAAAACTTTTAAGAAGGCAAATGCTCAAGACCCACTTGCCTGATTTTCCAAATAACAATTTCCAGAAGGTAGAGGATACAGGTCAATGTGACTCGGCTATCTGTATTTATTGATTGATACTTAGCAAAGTTAGGCCCCTAACCTCACAAAGACTGGGAGAGAGGGGCTCTGTCTGTCTTGATGATGGCCTGTTAAAGAGATGGCTCCCAGACTTTTTTCTTTTTCTTTTTTTTTTTGTTTTTTGAGATGGAGTCTCGTTCTGTAACCCAGGCTGGAGTGCAGTGGCATAATCCTGGCTCATGGGACCTCTGCCTCTGGGGTTCGAGTGATTCTCTCATCTCAGCCTCCCGAGTAGCTGGGATCCACCATGCCTGGCTAATTTTTTGTATTTTTAGTAGAGACGGGGTTTCATCATGTTGGCCAGGCTGGTCTCAAACTCCTAACCTCTAGTTATCTGCCTGCCTCAGCCTCTGAAAATGCTGGGATTATAGGTGTTAGCCACCATGCCCGGCTGGCTCGAGGCTTTTGAGAAAGACATTCCTGAGTTGTAGAAAATGTACAAAAGGGTAGAACTTACAGTTGTAAATTTTCTCAGGTAAATGTTCTAAGAAAAGGGAGATCAGGTATCTAAAGTGAGGAAGAACCCTGTCTAGAGTTTAGTCAAGCTGAGAGGCCGTAAGACTGCCTTGGTCACCTCTGCCTTCCTTATGGCCTGTGCCCTTTGCCTCCCTAATCTGAGAAGAAACCAACTCTGCCCACGTGACTGTGGTGCTTAGGTTCCTCTCCATTTTTAAAAACTTAATTTTTAAAATTTATTGATGCATAATAATTGTACATATTTATGGGATGCAATCTAATGTTTCAAGACATGTATATATATTATAATGTCAGATGGTAGAACGTGAGAGTAGAATAATGATTACCAGAGGCTGAAGAGGGCAAGAGGGAAGGGGGTACTGGGAGAGGTTAGTCAATGGGTACAAAGTTCCCACGAGAAGGGAAGAATAAGTTTTGGTATTCCATTGTGCAGTAGGGTGACTACAGCCAGTAACAATGCAGTGTGCAATCTCTCTCCATTTTTAAGAAGCCTTAGAGTTATGGCCCAGAGCTTCCTACCCTGCTTCCTCAGCTCCCATTAATTCTTCTTAGCAGAGAAAATCTCCAAAAGTGGAATTTGCCTACTCAAGAGTGACAATGAATAATCGCTGTTAACGATGAGTGCTTTACCAGCAGATCTTTAACCTCCATACAGTTGAGTAAATTAAACTTGGAGAGTTTCTAATGAAGAAAATTTGAGAGCTAATGTACTATATGCTGCCTAAAACTGCTGATTCTGTGACAACAGCAGACGATCATTCTCTGTTGGTGCTATTCAGTGTCTGCAGTAAGATACAGACCACACTCTTCATATAATCACCATAATGTCTAGAATAAATGGAGGATATTTTAATGATGACAGATGTAACTTTTCTTGCAGCTCCTTCAAAGATAAAAAGGTTTTGGATTATTACAAAACAATATTTAAACAGTATTTTTTTATATATATAATATGAACAGTTATATAACAGTCTTGGTAGAATGGCAGGTTGAAGGCAGCAGGTTTAAATGCCAGCTGACTGGCTGCAAAAGGAAAAAAAACAAAAAACAAATTATTGTAAACCACTAGGAAACCATGACTGTCAAAGGCAACCTCAGTCAGCTGAGAAAAGTCCAATTTCTAGAAATGTCTTTGAGCTTCTTCTCCTTTTACTGGAGGTTTCTTTCTTGCAGAAAAGTAATAAAATGATTATGATTTGAGATTGAGATGAATTAATAATTCATCAGGGTATATGTTTAATGTGATATACTTGCACTAATGGTATGTGCTTTTAATTAGAGAGCTAGTCTCAAGGCAAGAGAAAATTCATTTTCTCAATAAAAATATTTTATACCCAGGTTATGGTGCCTTAAAAACCTTAATGAGCTCTGAGGCTGACATTACAGCAATTAAAATATGAGTGAAAAAATAAGTCTGTCCTGTTGGACAATCTGGATGATCAGAGCTATTTTCCTTATCACATGGAACATAAGTCACATTTTACATTGTTTGCAAGAATCTGCAATTTACCACAAGGAAAAAGAAAGCTAATTTTCTTTGTTTTTTGTTTTTTGAGACGGAGTCTAGCTCTGTCGCCCAGGATGGAGTGCAGTGGCGTGATCTCAGCTCACTGCGAGCTTCACCTCCCAGGTTCATGCCATTCTCCTGCCTCAGCCTCCCGAGTAGTTGGGACTACAGGCACCCGCCACCATGCACAGCTAATTTTTTGTAATTTTAGTAGAGATGGGTTTTCACTGTGTTAGCCAGGATGGTCTCAATCTCCTGACCTCGTGATGCGCCCGCCTCGGCCTCCCAAAGTGCTGGGATTACAGGCATGAGCCACCACACCCGGCCTGAAAGCTAATTTTCATAAAGTGACAATGGGCCTCTCCGGCTCTGGCTGATACACAAATACTGTTTTCACTTAGGAACTGAGTATTTCTTGCAGTGGGTTAATAAGAGTTTTACAGAAGTCTGGTGAATTATCTGGAAGCAATTTTACAATTTAGAGAACAAGTGATTATGTCTATTTAGTGATGAATGGGGCAAAACTGACATTCTCAAAAGACAGGGCAATAGGATTCTAGTCAGTAAGCTTTGCTCAGTGGATGCTTTCACCTAGAGTTTTAGAGAAACTAGCTAAGTACAGTGACTTTTCTACATGTCAATATGATAAATATTTGTTAAATGTTACTGTGTAAACAGCACCCAATTAGTCACTGGTACACAATTTGCTTCTCTCATTCACCTGTCTGCATCTCAGTAAGTATCACATTCATTCACCTGGCCACTCAAGCTGAAGCTTCAAAGTTGTCCTGTTTTTCTTTTTTAAATTTGTAAAAAATATGTGTGGGTGCATAGTAGGTGTATACATTTATATGGGCTATATGAGATATTCTGATACAGTCATGCCATGTGTAATTATCACGTTGGGGTAAAAATGGAATATCCGTCTCCTCAAGCATTTATCTTTTTGTGTTTCAAACAATCTAATTATACTCTTTGCTATTTTCAAATCTACTAAATTATTTTTTACTAGAGTCACCTGTTATGCTAGTGAATACCAGTTCTTATTCATTCTAATTAATTTTTTGTACCTATTAACCATCTCCACTTACCTCCCAACTGCGCCCCCCCCCACACCCCACTACCCTTCCCAGCCTTTCCATAACCACCCTTCTACTCTCTGTCTCCATGAGTTCAAATGTTTTAATTTTTAGTTCCCACAGATAAGTCGAATGTGTGATGTTTGTTGTTCTGTACCTGGTTATTTCACTTAACATAATGACCTGCAGAGTTGCCCTTAACCATAGTTGTCCTTAATCCTCCCTGCCCTTCACACTTGCATATCCAATATATCAGTGAGCCCTATTGACAGGGCCCTCAAAATGTAACCTGAATCTGTCCAGTTCTCCCTAGTGCCAATGCCACCAGCCCAATCCAAGCTACCATTATTTCTAATCCAGGCTACACTAATAATTTGCTTACAGATCTCCCTGTTCCCATTCTTGTCCTTTCTTTATAATCCATTCTCTACAGTTGGTGGAATTGTTTTAATGTCATAAATCAGATCATGCCACTACTCTGCTTAACACCTTCTAAAATTTCCTCTTTGCCTTTAGGATAAAATCCAATCTTTGTATCAGGTCTGCATTATCCCACATGATCTGACCCTTGCTCACTTCTTCAATTTTATCTTGTGCCGTTTTTTCATTTCTCCTTTGCCTCATTTATGCTGACCTTTCAATTCCTAAAACACGCTAAGTAAGTTCCTCTCTCAGAACTTTTGCTAGATAATGTCTCAGCCTAATTCATGATGGGGTGCCCCTTTCCCATCATTCAAGTCATAGAGCAAATGTTTCCCTCATAGGTAGTTATTCCCTAATCACCTTATCTTCTTAAATATGTACTTAAAGACACCTTCCATCACTCGGTTTTTTTCCCCTTCAGAACATGAATAACTACCTATAATAATCTTATTTATTTGTCTGCTTTTTTGCTTGACTTTTGTCTTTCACTAAATTTTAGGAGCCAAGTTCTAATCTGTTTAATTCACAGATATTTCAAGTGCCTCAAATGCTGCATGGCACATATGAAGTCTTCAATAAATTTTAGTGACTCAGTTAATGAAGTTGGCCTATAATAAATAGAAAGCCTAAAAGAATTATTCAGAAGGTAAGCATCATGTTAAGGTCAATCTGACAGCCTAACTCCCTAAATACCTGGTGTTGAGAGGCAATAGAGAGGTTAAGAAACCCAGGCTTGTTTGTTTTCATTTCAGTGAAAACAGGACAAATAAATAGGATAAATGGCATGCATCATGTATTAAATGTCCCTCTATATAGCTCTTTAGTCTCTTGTGCTAATGTATCTATACATACAATTACCGGGTCAAAATGCACATGAATAGTAAATTTGTCATAGGTATGATCAAATTGTCCTCAAAAGAAAAGGCATTCTCACAAATGTATAGACTATTTCTGGATGGATACACAAAATGTACTAAGATTACTAGTCTGTGAGCTGTCAAACTAGGTTTCTGGTAGGGGAAAGATGTTGATTCTTTCATTGTATGTTTTCATATTATTTTGTATTCAAACCCAATATATTATATATTTTTTAAAACTGCCTGACTCTTCTGAGACCACTCCCCATAACCATATGGAATATTCTTTTGTGCGTCTTTGGAAGACCACCTTCAGCAAGCCTAGCATACAGGACTCTATAGAGGAACTGCACTGGTACTACAAAGTTCTTGCCTTGGGCTAGTCACCAGCTTCGTGTTACGAAAAAAAAAATAATATGTTGAGGACCTACACCCTGAGGTGATGGTATTTGGAGATGGGGCCTTTGGTGGAGCCCCCATGAGGGGATTAATGCCTTTATAAAAAGAGGAAGAGTGAGATCACTCTCTCTACTGTGTAAGGACACAGTAAGAACGTGCCATCTGCGAGCTGAGGGCCGTCACCAGAGCCCGATTATGCTGGCACCCTGATCTTGGACTTCCAGCCTCCAGAATGGTAGAGCTGCCATGAAATAAATTTATTTTGCTCAAAAGAAAAATCAGCTCCTCCAGGCTTTGGATCCAGAAAAGCTGAAGTCCTACTTCTGACACATGCTAATCGCTGCCCTTGGGACAAGTTGTGAAACTTGCCAGAGACTCAATTTTCTCATTTGCAATATAGAGATGATAGTATCTGCTTCATTGGATTACCGATAATTGAAAGAACTAATAGTATATAAAGTGTATAGCACAAAGTTTTACATTAAGAGCTCAGAAATGATTATGTGACTATTATTCCATTTTTCTAATGTTTCCAACATTCTTTTCTACCCTAACCATCATTAAGTGATGTTAACTAATCCACAAGAGTTTCCTGTGTACACATTGTTGTCATGATGGTGAAGAGGGAATGAAGAGAAGAAAAGTAAAAGGGAGCTTTTGGAAAAGCTGGAACTGAGATTCTGCTTCAGAAACCACTGCCAGCTCTGTGGAGCCTGTCAAGGGCAGTGGATCTAATGTTTATTGAAAAGAACTTCAGGCAAACCTCCTGAAAGCGACTGTGTGTCCCCTCAGTCTCATCCTTACGTTGAGAAAATTGTGCCATCAGTTCTTTCTCAGATGCTGACAGCTTATTGTATGGAGCTATTAAGACAGTAACCAAGGCAGGGATAGACAGGAAAATGACAGGACACTCTTTATGATACAACCAGAACTAACTGCTTCCCAACACAGAGGCCCATGTGGAAAGGCAATGAATTAAGAATAACCTTTGCAAGATCCATTTTTAAAGAGCAGGAAAACTAAAACCAAAAGCTTCAGGGTTTTTGTTGTTGTTGTTGTTGTTTTCTTGAGATGGAGTCTCGCTCTGTCACCCTGGCTGCAGTGCAGTGGTGGTGCAATCTCGGCTCACTGCAAGCTCTGCCTCCCAGGTTCACGCCATTCTCCTGCCTCAGCCTCCCGAGTATCTGGGACTACAGGCACCTGCCACCATGCCTGGCTAATATTTTGTATTTTTAGTAGAAACAGGGTTTCACTGTGTTAGCCAGGATGGTCTCGATCTCCTGACCTCGTGATCTGCCCTCCTCGGCCTCCCAAAGTGCTGGGATTACAGGCCTGAGCCACCGCACCTGGCCTTTTTGAGATGGAGTCTAGCTCTGTCACCCAGGCTAGAGTGCAGTGGTGCAATCTCGGCTCACTGCAACCTCTGCCTACCAGGTTCAAGCAATTCTCCTGCCTCAGCCTCCGGAGTAGCTGGGATTACAGGTGTCCACCACCACGCCCAGCTAATTTTTGTATTTTTAGTAGAGACACGGTTTCACTGTGTTGGCCAGGCTGGTCTCAAACTCCTGACCTCATGATCTGCCTGCCTTGGCCTCCCAAAGTGCTGGGATTACAAGTGAGCCATCGCACCCAGCAAGCTTCAGGGTTTCTTTCGGAAATAATTACAATTTGTAGCTTTGTAGGAGATTACCTTAACAGTCATAACCATTAGTTCATTACACAAAATATAGGTTTGTTGGTGGGAAATGGTTCAGTTGGTGCTTACCTGTTACTAACTTGCCGACACCATCCCTCCAAATAGGGAATCTATAACTTGACAGTGATGGAGGACAAGGGCACTCAAAGCTCAGCTCCCTCCACACTGGTTGCCATGACTACAACCTCACGGACCCTTCATTTCATAACTAGGCAACGTCCGCAGCTTTTGAATCAAAACCAGCTTATTTCATTTTCATTTGAGTCAGATCTAACTGAATTCTTACATGCCTTGTCAAAAACAATAGTTTTGCTCTTAGTATAACATCATGTTTTGTTTAAAAAAACAAGCCCCCTTTTTGTCCCCAAGAGTCTATTATAGTTCTGCCTCCCAGAGACTGAAAAAATACATCATTGTATGACCTGTAAAGTCTGAATTGCTTAGAATCAGCTACATTTTTCAGGCCATCTTAGACATAGGTTACCATACAAACTTTGTACAGATACTCAGAAAGTACAGATTTTGCGTTTATATTTATATTTAAAAACCACAACCATGACCCAAAGATTCTTTTAAAATCTCATCAAACAATACTTTTTAATACCAATCACTTCTGTCTCTATCTGGACATGCAAGGCACTAACCAGAATAGAAAAATACGTTTCAATTCCATGAAAGTACAAATAAGTGAAAGAAATCTAGCATAGCCAGCTCTTGGCCCTCACCAGTACCTGTGCCACCACACCAGCTATGAAGTGCCATAACTTTGTTAATCCCATAGGCAAATAAAATAAATACATCACCAAGACACCTCCAAACTATTGCTCCTAGTACAGCAGAAAGAGGAGAGGTACTGAATTATTTTAAAACCAAAAATTTATGCACCTCTTTACACATGCATATACTTAACACTTGCTTGTTGATTATCTACTGTGTGCCAGGCACTGAACTGAGTCTGGGGCACGGTTCTTTTTCAAAAGAGGCATACAGTCTATTGTAAAATTTGACCAGTAAGCAAACTTAAAACTGCCTATGGTAATAGCTAAAATGAGGCTTGAGGAAGAAAATACTGTGATAGCCCAAACACACAACCACAAGAAAAACCAGGAATTTGCACAATGGGTGTTTGGGCTGATTTCTGAATAGAAAATTGGGGTTTGGCCAGTGGAAAAGGAGTGAAGGGCTACTTCAGATAAGAAGCATATGCATGGCCAAGAGGTGTGAAGCAGTAGAGTGTACTCACTTCCAGGGGCACTGAGTGATACAGGTGAAGATTCAGCAGGATAAGTAGAGATGCCAGGTCACAGAGGTCCTGTGTGCACACAAATACAAATGCTGAGGACCAGACAGTGGAGAAACTTGGGAAGTGATGGGATCTGATTTGTGTTTTAGAATCACGATCCTTTGTGTAGAGGGTAAGACATTATAAGGATACACTGGAGTGGGGGAAGACTCGAGCCAAGGAGTTATTATAGTAGTCCATGTTAGAGGTGATAGGGGCCAGTTCAGATGGGGATGAAGAGGAGGGGACACATGCAAGAAATATTCAAGAAATACAACTAATAAGAATTAAATAAATAAGCTAGAGGGAGCAAAGGAAAAGGAAGCAATGATGACACCTTGGGTGTTGAGTTTCAGTGTTCCTGTGAATGATGGTACAATGAGTTGTACATTAAAGGTGCAATTATGAACTCATCTAGCACAAGTTGAACTTGAGATGTCGGGGATTAAAGATACAATACTGGATCTCAGTAGAAAACTTGGATCTAGGGACATAGATGTAGGTGTTATCAAATGTAACTGATACTGAACTTCAAAATGAAGAAAAGGAAAAAATAAGGACTAAAGTCTACAATATTAGGTTCACTGTTATTAGGGAAGTCAAAAGAGAGAGAGGATCCAGCAAAGGTTACACAAGGCAGTTAAGAGAAAAAAAATAAAATTAAATAGTGAGAAAGAAAAGCAGTTAGTACTCACATTCGGGATATCTCAAACCTGCTATACCACTGTCGTTAATTGTGATGCGCACATATCCTCTGTTACCACACTTAATGCAATCAAAAGAAGCATGTATGTTTGCCATCCTAAGAGGCAAACAAGTTTGTGTCTCAATTTCACACCATGGGTCTGAAATCTTTCAACAAAAATAGCAACTCTGAGCTTTACAACTGCTGAGCCAGGGCACTTTATTAGGTCCAGCAGTAGGGTACTACTGTGGGCACCTGCATTCTATTCCTATTTATGATACAATAAGCTTTATACTAACACATAGCTTCTCTGTTACCTGCATTCTCTGTGGCCATCATTCCATTCTTTAGACGCCCGTGGAAAATGAACAGCTGGTATGTCAAAAAAAAGTTATTAGGATTCTAGTAAAATTCTAGTTTGGGGGTCTTACAAGTTTTATGATTGATATAATTGGAACAGAAATAGAACGGGACCACTGATAATTTAGCATGCTCTTGCTCCATCCCATTTCTTTTCCCATATAAATAATTTATATTTTATTAAATAATTTATATTTATTTAAATAATTTAGATAATGATAATTAGTAAACATAATAAATTTGTATTAGGAAAGTACAGAAATAATCTCTCAATGTTTAAGAGAGGGGCACATAAAATATCAATTTACCGTGAACTATTTTTATAGCATACTTGACAAATATATTTTAAAGGAAAAACCAGAATACAATTGAGCAAAATGACACATACTAATGTGAGTGAGAAAAGTGGAGAAATAGATATGACAGGGAGTAGAAAGTGAGTTTATCTCAGGAAGGAGAAATTATACTTGAGTCCAGGAATATTTAGATTATGGAAATGTGATAATTAGAACATGCTAGGATAAAGCAAGCCTCTAGCAGTAACTACTGGAATGTTTGAGCAAGTGTACTGTGTAAATCCAAGTTAATATCCTGACACGGGAGGCCAGTTCCGGTCCATTACTGAAATAGAAGACATAACTTAACAACTTTATTACCATCACTTTTAATGGATTACATTTAAGAAATAGATGAATATGGCCGGGCATGGGGGCTCATGCCTGTAATCCCAGCACTTTAGGAGGCTGAGGCAGGTGGATTACTTGAGCTCAGGGGTTCGAGACCAGCCTGGCCAACATGGAAGAACCCTGTCTGTACTAAAAATACAAACATTGGCCAGGTGTGGTGGCATATTCCTACAGTTCCAGCTACTTGGCAGACTGTGGGAGAATCACTTGAACCCAGAAAGTGGAAGTTTCAGTAAGCCAAGATCCTGCTACCACACTCCAGCCTGGGCTACAGAATGGGACCCTGTCAGAAAAAAAAAAAAAAAAAGTAGATGATATGGATAATGTCCATCTCGTTGCACTTCTTCTTGATAAGAATTAAATGTATAAGCTAGAGGGAGCATAATTTAGCCAGAATAAGCTTCTGCTAAATCATTTGTACAGTCGCTTATTTCAGGCTCACTATACTTATCACAGAGCTTTCCAACAAAGGTCCTTTCAATGAGTTAACAGGTATGCCAAGGCATGGATCGTCTCTGCTCAGGAACAGTCTGGCTGGCCCAGTTAGGTAATGTCTCAGTATGAACAGCCTCCTCTATTTACCTGTAACTGCTGTATAAGTATTATCTTTATGTATGCCATGTATACATAAGTATTATCTTTATGTATATCATGATGTGAATGAATGGATGAAAAAATAAATAAGTAGAAAGACCAATACATCAGATCAGAAATAGTGAATTAAAATAAACCAATTAAGAACTCCAAACTGAAGGAACTCCAAAATGTTTGTTTTTCTTGTTGTTATTGACTTGGAATCAATATAAATCTTGAGAATAAAAGGGGAAGAAGGGTGGAGAAACCAAGAGAGTTTATAACACTTAAAAATTATATAACTAACATAAACCCAGACAGCAGTAGTTTCCAAGCTGAAATACTGTCATTCAAGTCAAGCCCTCAACCCAATACAAACTTGTAATTGAGGCATTTGACAACTCTCTATTACCTTTTTCCTCTTCGCTGCATTTATTTCTCATCCCTTACTGCCTAAATCTTCCCACTCACAACCAGCTAATCTGTTAACATTTCTCTCCTACTAAACCTTCTCTTTCTTGTACACATTCTTTGACAGGTTATATTTTCTGTTTACAATCTTTGCTCTACCTGGTTGATCAATTTGCCAACAAGAAGTCAGAAACATAAAGTAGGACAGATGTATCAGTCAGGACACACTAGGATATAACAAAGTAACAAATCGTACCATTGTTTCAGTGACTTATACAACAAAGGTATTTGTCTCATCCAGGTTACCTTTCCAACACAGTTTGACTGTGGGTCTGCTGCATGAACTTTTCACTCTGGATCCACGTGAAGTAAGCAGTCTCCATTTGTTATAGTCTCCATCACGGTAGCCAAAAGAAAAAAAAAATCTGACAAAGAATAAAGTAGTTTGTAAAACTTCTTTGGCCAAAGAAAATCACATGGCCAAACTGATTCCATTGTGGAGGAAAGTATTAATATATTTCACCCAGGAGGATGAAGTGTTTATAATAAAAAGAAATACAACTTATCACACATCTTATCTTTGACATTTTCCTTGTTCTTTTCTGTTTTTATTTTCCCTTCTCTGACCTATCCTGAGTGCTCTTTCGAGGGGCCTAATCTTTACCTCTAACATCTTCATCCATGACTTCTGAGTTTAAAAATCTTGCCATCTGCCTCTTTGTCCGTCATATTTGTTATTTTACAAATTACCAGGACACATGCTTTGTCCATTTTCAAATTAGCATATATACATTTTCCCATATTTTTATAGTGGGTTCATATATTAATTATATTTACACCTTGTCTATTATAAGCTTTTATGAGTTGTCAATTTCATTTTAAATTCATAAATACAATTTTATGGTATTTAGTTTTAGATTCACACAATTTAAAAGAGCCCAAGTAAGTCATTTTCTTGATGCTTCTCTTTGTTATTGTGTTAGAAAATCCTCAAACTCAAGATGATACAGATATCTACTTATATTTCTTTCTAATAATGTGTTGGTTTTATTTTTACATTCAAATCTCTAATCTGTCTAGAATTTTTTCTTTTCAAATTTTATTTTAGATAATGGGGTACATGTGCAGATCTGTTACATGGGAATATTGCAGGATGCTGAGATTTGGGGTATAGATCCCATCACCCAAGTAGTAAGCATAGTATCTGATAGGTTTTTTTTTTAACCTAGCCTCACCCCCCTTCCACCCTCTTGTTGTCCACAGTGTCTACTGTTTCCATATTTATGTCAATGTGTGCTCAATGCTTAGCACCCACTTTTAACTGATAACATGCAGTATTTGGTTTTCTGTTCCTGTATTAATTTGCTTAAGATTATGGCTTTCAACTCCATCCATGGTGCTGCAAAGGACACGATTTCACTCTTTTTTATGGCTGCATAGTCTTCCATGGTATACATGTACCACATTTTCTTTACCCAATCTATCATTGATGGGCACCTGAGTTGATTCTATGTCTTTGCTATTTGAATAGCACAGCAATAAACATACAAGTGCACGTGTCTTTTTGGCAGAATGATTTATTTTCATTCGGGTAAAGGGATTGCTGGGTCAAATAGTAGCTCTGTTTTAAGTTCTTTGAGAAATCTCCAGACTGCTTTCCACAGTGGCTGGACTAATTTACATTCCCATCAAGAGTATATAAGTATTGCTTTTTCTCCACAACCTCACCAGAACCTGTTGTTTTTTTACTTTTCAGTAGCCATTTTGACTGGTGTGAGATGGTATCTCATTGTGGTTTTGATTTGCATTTCCTTGATGATTAGTGATAATGAACTTTTTTTATATGTTTGTTGGCCACTTGTATGTCTTCTTTTGAGAACTGTCTGTTCACATCCTTTGCCTGTTTTTTTAATGGGGTTATTTGGATTTTTTTTGCTAGTTAATTTCTTTAAGTTCCCTATAGGTTCTGGATATTAGGACTTTGTCAGATGCATAGTTTACAAATATAGTCTCCCAGTCTGTAGGTTGTCTGTTTGCTCTGTTGATAGTTTATTTTGCTGTACAGAAGCTCTTTAGTTTAATTAGATCCCACTTGTTTACTTTTGTTTTTGTTGCAATTGTTTTTGGAGACTTAGCCAAAAAATTATTTAACACGTCCCGTGTCAAGAAGTGTATTTCCTGGGTTGCCTTCTATGATTTTTATAGTTTGAGGTCTTACTTTTAAATCTTTAATTCATTTTGGTTAATTTTTGTATATGGTAAAACATACGAGTCTAGCTTCAATCTTCTGCATATGGCTAGGCAGTTATCCCAGCACCATTCATTGAATAGAGAATCCTTTCCCCATTACTTGTTTTTATTGGCTTTGTCGAAGATGAGATGGTTGTAGGTGTGTGGCTTTATTTCTCAGTTTTCTTTTCTATTCCATTGGTCTATGTGTCTGTTTTTGTACCCGTATCAAGCTGTTTGGGTACTGTGGTTTTATAGTATGGTTTGAAACTGGATAGTGTGATTCCTTCAGCTTTGTTCTTTTTGCTTAGGATTGCTTTGGCTATTCAGGCTCTTTTTTGGTTCCATACAAATTTTAAAATAGTTTTTTCTAATTCTGTGAAGAATGATGTTGGTGACTTGATAAGAATAGCATTGGATCTGTATCCAAAGATGCCAAGAAATTTAGTAAAAATGATTCAAGAGCTGAAATTTATTTTAACATATGTTATGAAGTAGAGATCTAATTTTATTTTTTAAAAATTGCAACTTTTTTGTTCAATACTATCATCTGTTATTTTCCCACCAATTTGGTCCATATTCATCATAAAATAAATCCCAATATACACTTAAATATGGCCATGATTTTTATTTTATTTTACTAATATATCCCTTCTGGTGCTGGTATTATTATGACTTTATAATATTTGTCAATATTTGATAGAACAAGTATCCTTAGCATTTAAAAAAAAATGTATTGTTCATAGTGTGCTCTCATTCACTCAAAATATGCTTTAGGATCATTTTATCTAGTCACCAAATTGATCCACTTGATTTTTTATTATGAATTAATTCAATCTAGATTTGTTGATCATGGACAAATTTAAAATATTAAACCTCATATTTCAAAGTATATCTTTCTAATTATTAATTTTTCCTTCAAGTCCTTTATAGTTGTTCTCTCATTAACTCTTTACATTTCTTATCAGCTTGCTTCTTACCCCAGGTATTTTAGGTGCTTGTTGTATTTTGATCAAGCATTTTTGTAATTGTTTCTGCTGCTGCTGCTGATGTTTATTATTATATATTCTAACAGGTTATTTCTTGCTTCTGATGTTGTTTACCATTGTATATTCTAACAGGTTATTTCTTGTATATAGGAAAGCTATTATATTTATACACTTACATTAACTCACTTAATAAGTTTTGTGATTTTTTGGTGGATTCTGGGCTGGGTTTACCAAATGGACAATCTTACAATCTGCAAATTATAATAATGCTTTTGAATATACTTCCTCAGTATTCACTCTTTTATTCTTATTTCATTGGCTATGATGTTTAAGAGGCATGTTAGCATGTTACACTCAATTCCCCATCCATTCAATGAGTTGCTAAATCTTGCCAACTCTGGCTCCAAAATACCTCTCTCCTATTTTGTATGTCTGCTCTAATTCTGTCACTCATCAAAACTAACTGATCTTTACGACTCATAAAGATTTCTCTGTCTGGGGAGAATTCATTGACAGCAGGCCACACTCCAGGAAATGTTAAAGGAAATTCTTCGGGCAGAAAAGAAAAAAATGACACCTGAAGGAAATTTTTGTATCTTCCCAGAGAAACAAAGATTACTGAAAATGGTAAATGTGTAGGATACTGTAAAATAATATTTAGAGATAAAACATTCTACATATATAGAAATAAAATGTATAATAATGGCACAAAAAATAGAGGGAAAAAATGAAAGTGTTCTGTTTCAAGGCTCTTATACTATACGCAATGCGGAATAATGTTATTTACAGGTAGACTAAGTGGTAATCCTAAAGGTGCCTGTGATAAAACTTAGAGCAGTGGTATTCCAGCAGAAAGCCTTTAGTCTAAAATTGAGGATTCTAAACAGCTCATTTATATGGGTTCTATTAGTATTTATCATATTATAAACTAATTTTTAAATAAGTTTTTAAAAGTGTTAATATATTCTTAGTTTGTTTGGGATACCATAACAAAATACTGTAAACTGAGTAGCTTATAAACAACATAAATTTATTTTTCACAGCTCTGGAAGCTGGGAAGTCTAAAACCAAAGCATTGGTAGATTCAGTGTCTGATGAGGAACTGCTTTCTGGTTCATAGACAGCACTTTCTAGCTGTGTCCTTAGAAGGTAGAAAGGGTGAGGGGTTTCTTTTGGGCCTCTTTTAAAAGGGCACTAAGCCTATTCCTGAGAGCTGTGCCCTCATGACCTATCACCCCCCAAGGGCCCCATCTCATAATACCATCAGTTTTAGAATTAGGATTTCAACATATAAATTTTGGAGGAACACAAGCATTCAGACTATAGCAAAATTCAATATATGATGACACAAATATCATATAATGCTATATGTAGCAGAAATGGTTTAAACTGTCATTATTTTATATTTTGCAAATTTCCTTAATGTTGGCCTAAGAAAAGACAGCTAAATTCCCATATCTGCATTCACCTTTAATCTGTTGTAACGTAACATGACATAATGGCGTCTTGAAACCCTCATTGTACGTTTGTGACATCAAGAGATGTAAAACTGCAAATAACTCATAGTATTACTGTGAAAATGGCTTTGACCTCACAGATTCCTTAACATGGCTCAAAGAACCACAAGATTCTCTGCCCAAGAGCCAAAGCAAAAGAAATAAAACAAAGAGGTATAGCAATAAGAAACAAGTGAAAATAAAATGTAATACTAAAAATCACTTACTGCAAAGAAAAGGAAAATAGCAAAAAAGGAATGAATAAAGTACAGATTCAACAAATAGGAAACAAGTAGCCACATGGTAGACTTAAACTATAATGGTACTTACATTAAATATAAATGGGTAAAATATTAATGGGATACAGTTATCAGACTTTATCAAAAATTAAGACCCAACTGTATGCTATCTAAAAGCAACTCCTTACAAACATACAGACAGATAAATTACATGTGAAAAGATGGAAAAAGATGAACCATACAAACATGTTAATCATAAGAAAAGTAAAGTGGCTATTTTAATGTCAGTAAAACGGACTTCAGAACAAAGAATATAACTTACCAGGAATAAGGAAGTATCATTGATCCTCATTATTTCTGAACTCCATATTTTTAAATTCGCCTACTCACTAAAATTTATTTGTAATCCCAATATCAATATTTCTAATACTTTTTTTTTTCTTTTTGAGACGGAGTTTCACTCTTGTTCCCCAGGCTAGAGTGCAGTGGTGTTATCTCAGCTCACAGCAACCTCCACCTCCCAAGTTCCAGCAATTCTCCTGCCCCAGCCTCCTGAGTAGCTGGGATTACAGACACCTGCCACCATGCCTGGCTAATTTTTTGTGTTTTTAGTAGAGATAGGGTTTCTCCACGTTGGGCAGGCTGGTCTCAAACTCCTGACCTCAGGTGATCTGCCCGCCTCGGCCTCCCAAAGTGCTGGGATTAGAGGCATGAGCCATCGCACCCAGCCCTCAAACTTTCATACTTATCCATGGACCTGCACACGGCAGCAAAAAATTTTAGTCTTCCAACATTCATGTTCCTAACTGAAGTTGAGCAAGGCAATACTCTACCTTCTTGCTTTAGCTCTCATACAGAGATGACCAGAAGATGGAGACTGTGTGAGGCAGTGCAGTGTAGTGTAAAAAGCTTTGGCTCTGAGGACAGTTAATATGTAAATCACCACTCTGGTAACCTGTTAGTGGGACAGCCTCAGGCAAGCTACTTACTTAACACTTCTGAATCTAATTTTCTCTTTTGTAAGTCAAATAAAATAGAATCTATGAAGATGCACTGTAGTAGGATTTAAGATAATAATCTATATACGTATGTACATATTTTCCCTAGGATCAGTATTCACTAATTCAATGTTCTCAGTGACATTTTGGAACATAACTACCACGAATAATGATAATAGCTATTATCATTAACTATTTAAAAGAGCCAACTCTTCAAGAAGAAATAAAAATATGTAAATGTTTATGTACCTAAAATTAGAGCTTTAAAATACAAGAAACAAAAACTAACAGACATATAGAGATATAACAAATCCAACAATTAGAGCTAGAAATTTCAAGACTCTGTCCTCAGTAATTCATAGAATGAGTTGGAACATAGTAAGTATGAATCTAATTAACATTTTAGTATACTCAACTCAGTTGGAGAATACACATTATTTTTCTAAGTGCACATCAAACACTCTCCAAGATAGGCCTGTGCTGGTGCATGAAACAATTCTCAATAAATTTAAAAGAATTATAACTTTAAAATAATAAAGACCTAAGATTGATCATCTGAAGTTCTACCTTAAAAGCGAGAAAAAAGCAAAAAGTAAGTAGGAGGAATGAACAGAGCAAAAATCAATGAAATAGAGAAGAGAAAAACAATGGAGAACAACAATAAAACCAAAAACTCGTACATAACCTCAAGCTAGACTATTCAAGGAAAAAGAAAGGCAAAAACTACCTATGTTAAGAATGGAAGAGAGAAAATCACAAACAATCCTATGTGCATTAAAATGATAATATTATGAACTTTCTATGGCAATAAAGTCAAAACATAATGAAGTAGTCAACTTTTGAAAGGCACAAAAAATGATCAAAACTAACTGAAGAAGTAATGGTAGTATAATAGCTAAAGAAATCAAATTCATAATTAACCTCCCCACACACCACCACCACTACCAAACCTTCAGGGACAGATGCTGCATTGGTGAATTCTATCATACACATAGCAACAAATAATTCCAATTCTATGCAATCTCTTTCAGCATACAAAGGAAAAACAAACCTTTTTTTCTTGCAATACAAAAATATACACATGCATAACTAACAAGCAATAGAGGAAAACGTAAACTATTTAAAATAATCTATACAATAAGAAACCATAGAAAAAGGAACACAGAACGTATTGGAGAAACATAAATCAAATTGGAAGGTAGTAGATTTAAGTCCAGATACATAAGTAGCTTTATTAAATGTAAATGAATTAAATACTCTTATTAAATGATAAAACTTGTCAGACTGGATAAAAATAAACAGTAGACACAATACATACATCTTAAACATAAGGATGCAAATAGATTGAAAGTATAAGGAAGGGAAAAGTTTACGATGTGAATACTAAATAAAAGGAAATTATTGTAAGCATACAAATAAAGACAGTGTTTGAGGCAAGACACATCACTGAAGATGAAGGAACATATCAATTCACCAGGAATATAAGTCTAAATTTATCTGCAACGAATGATGGGTTCAAATTATATAAAGCAAAACTTGACAGAACTAAAAGAGATATAGAAAAATCTTCCATAATAGTGATAGGTGTTTTTCAGTAATTGAAAGGTAAAACAATAAAGCTTTTAGAAAATAACATAGGGGAATATCTCTAATGATCTTGGGTAGATAAATTTTTCAGAAACAGAATGCATAATGCACTAGCTATTAAAATGTTTAATTTCATTTCTACAAAATTAAGAACTTTGCATTGTTAAAAAAAAAAAAAAAAAAACCTTTAAGAGAAAAAACCCAAAGTAATGAATAGAGAAAATATTTGCATTGGGTATACCCCTCAAAGAACTTATATCCATAATACAAAAAGAACTCTTATAAATCATTAAAAATTGAAAATTTAATTTTTTTCAATGCACAAAACAATTGCACAGAAGAAAATATCCAAAGGGCCAAAACTCATTTGAAAATAATCTAAAGCTAATGGGTCATCACACAAACCCTAAAATGGCCAAAATTTAATTCTCACAATACCTTCTTTTGTCAAGAATGTAGAACTAGAACTCCCATACACTGCTTTTGGGACTGTACACTTGTACTACCACTCAGGAAAACTATTTGGCAATTTCTACTAAAGTTGAACGTATGAACAGGCTGTGATGCCACAATTCACTCATAGGTATACTCCTAACACAGTGCAACATTTGCACACCAAAAGTCATGTGATGCACCATTAAAGAAAGATTACTGGTGGGAGCCTCAAATTAAAAACAATATCGCTCAGCAGTAGAATAAAGCACATAATGGTAAACTGAAACAACAAAATGCCCATACTAATGCTGTCTGCCACGTGCAAAAGCATAGATGGATCTCTTACAGAGCTAAGTGAAAGAAGTCAGACAAAAAAAGAATACATACCCTAATGCAGTTGGATTTACTATGACGATAACAAAGTTCCCTTAACTTGCTCAGATTTCATCTAAAGCTCTGTACCTAACTTTGTATTTATAATTTTGTTTTTATTTATTTAAAGAGAGTTGCCAAAATTGCCTAAGCTTTCAGACCCCAATGAATCTCTTCTTTTCTCTTGCTGTATGATTCCAAAATAGAAAAATTAAACTGCAGTATTAGAAATCAAGTTAGTGGTTAACTTGAAGATGGAGTGATTAGTAATTGGAAATAGGCACAGGCTTGGCTTCAGGGAAGCTGGTGATGTGCTCTTTATTAATCTGCAGAGATAAATCTATGATAATAAATGTTTAGCAACTTGCTTCCTGGAAGCAAAGGACCCGATATTTGAATATTCCTGCCATGCTCAATTTCAAGCAGTTGAACAAACAGAATATTTAACAATAACTCTCAAAAATTAATGCAAGCTGTCTCCAGCACACCACTCTAGGGTGTGGTTACATGGTCATGTTCATTTTGAGATATTTCATTGACATATAAACTTCTGATGTAGTTTATCTTCTGTTGTTGTTTTAATTTCAATAAAAATAATATTTAAGGAATTCTAGAGGTTATACTCTTCCAGTTAGGAAGTATTAAAAAATAAAATCAAAAGTAAAACAAAATAAACAAATACTGAAGACCATTCAAAAAATTCAAGTTATTATGGAAATGGATACAGTGAATAAATTAAAAAGTAAATGTATTCTGAAATTTTACAAATTAGGAAGAAAAGGTATACACAAATACATCTGAGATTTAAAAACACTATGTACAAATCTCTGCTAATGTTATTTCACATTACACTGTAATTATGTATTTACTTTTATGCAATTCCTTAGAAGGCTATACTCCTTAAAGGCAGTCACTGGGTTTTGTTTAACTCTGTAATGTTAGGCACATAATAAATGCCTGACATACACTGTGCATTAAATAAACATAC
The DNA here is from genome assembly GCF_028885655.2 of Pongo abelii. Taxonomy (NCBI): domain Eukaryota; kingdom Metazoa; phylum Chordata; class Mammalia; order Primates; family Hominidae; genus Pongo; species Pongo abelii. Next base: position 79,403,084 of record NC_071997.2, on the reverse strand, counting down.
TGAATAAATTACACATCATACAACAGGGCAATATTTAAGAGTTTTAAGACAATAGCAGACACATGATAATGATGTTGGAGGTCACAGTCAGAGTACGAAGAAGCCATTCCTAGCTGCTGTGATCAGAGAATATATATTCCTATGTACTTTGGGCCATATGGTTCTATTTGCAATAAAGTGCTCCCCCTAGACTCCACAAGAAGTCAGAGTCTTCTTTCTTGATCTAATGAGGCTAGGGGATCTTATTTAACAAATCAGGCATATAACAGCTGAAAGAAAAGAGCTCATTTTTTCTTTGATAGTATTGCTGAGTGCAGAAATAATGCAAAGCAGGCAGAAAAAAATCCTGTGTGTATTTCAAAGTATTACACAGATGCTTAAAATAACTTTTTATTTTTACATTTAGCTATCTTGAGTATAGCCAGGCGTGTCAATAGCTTTCTATAGGTTATAGTCCCTGAAAATATTTCTTAACAAGAGTAAAATGAAAGTTCAGCAAAAAGAACCTGTTATAGCTACCTCACTTAAACGTTCAGATCTCATAGTTGCCAGTGATCCCTCAATCAGATTCTCAGGGAATGTGAGCTCAAAGAGCATATTATGTCCAATGGCATAGTGGCAAATGATTATATGGATGTTGCTTGCTCTCCTGTGTTTTCCTTTTTTTTTTTTAATGAGCCAAATATAACTCAAAATCAAGGTGCCAGTTGGTGGGTGGTGGTGGTGGTGGTGATGGTGATGGTGGTGGGCGGGGTGGTGGGTGGCGGCGCACATGTGTGTGTGTGTGTGTGTGTGTGTGTGTGTGTTTTCCTTTCTGGGCTAATCCAGAAAAAACTGTTATCCCAGAGATGAGCAGAGCTTCTCATTTAGGCATGTGATGGAGGGGAGAGGTAGACAGAAAAAGAAGCTTAAACTTTTGCAAATTTATGTTTGCTGGAATAACTTAATCTTTTTCTAAGGGTTGTCCAAAATGTATGTTTCCATATTGCTCAGAGTCTGATAATAAATGCATTTCAGGATCAAGAATAACATTGAACTCTAAGTTCCCATTAACAAGTACTAAAAGGAGTGTAGGGGAGAAGGTAACTGAGTAGCAAGCTGACCACCAATGGCAAGGCCACCATTAGATTCCATAACAACACTGGTCATCTGGCTCAGAGCAAGATGTCAAGCTGAAAGGAAATGCTGGCCATGGACAAGAAAAGTAGAACCATTTTCAACATGTCCTGAGACCCTCCTCAAACAGGTTGAGCAATGGAGAGAGGATAATCATCTCCTAAAGTAAATAAACTGGAAATAAGATATGATTCAGTCCCATATTATGTGATTGTGACTCATGAAAATTTTAGATAAGGTGATATAGAAATAATGGTAAAGTCTCAACATAGATAAATAATTGAAATAGTGAAAAATACTCACAATTGTTTTTAATGTGTAGACAACCATATGTTTTTTGTTGTTGTTGTTGTTGTTTTTGAGACAGAGTCTCACTCTGTTGCCAAGGCTGGAGTGCCGTGGCACTGTGTCGGCTCACTGCAACCTCCATCTCCTGGGTTCAAGCAATTCTCCTGCCTCAGCCTCCCGAGTAGCTGGGATTACAAGCATCCACCATCATGCCCGGCTAGTTTTTGTATTTTTAGTAGAGATGGGGTTTCACCATGTTGGCCAGGCTGGTCTTGAACTCCTGACCTCAGGTGATCCACCCGCGTCAGCCTCCCAAAGTGCTGGGATTACAGGTGTGAGCCACCATCCGGCCGAGAACCATATGTTTTAAAGTTTCTGGAACCAAGTGAATTCCACAGCATGCTAGCTCTGGTTGACAAACATCCTTTGTCGGAAACATCCTTTGTCGGAATCAACCTTTATTGTAAATTTCTGTGCACAGAGCTTCTTATTCAGCAAGTCTGGGAAGTACTCAAGAATATCTATTTTTCTATAAGTTTCTCGGCTAACTCTAATGTACCCAATCCATGGCCTACAATTTTAGAATTCTTTCCAGAGACTGTAAAACTCCCTAGGGTAGATATAACTGAGTAGAGGAAAAGTATAATGTACTGATTGAAAGTAGGAATTCTAGCATCTTATTTAGAATTCTGGCTTTACTACTCATTAGCTCAATGTTTTTAGTAAAGTAATTAACCTCTCCTCCCCGAGCCTCAGTTCCCTCATTTGTAAAACAAAGCTAATTGTAGAACTCAACTCATAATCTATTTGTGAAGCTAACCTACATCTGGACTAAGGATTGTTCAAAAAATGTTTGCTATTGTTATCATTATTAAACTTGTGTTCTAAGCTCTCAGTAAAGTGCACCTGGTGCTCAAATAATAGTTTACGAATTGCCTTGAAGACAATGTAAGTACAATGAACTTTACAGTGGATTCTAAATGTTCAATAGGAATATTTTAGAGCTAAGCTCTAGTTTAACATGTATTCTTAGACACAAGATGTACGAGATGTGAAATTGCCATTAGCCTAGTGGTAGCAGTAATAGGATAGGCCAGGTGATGCAGACTCAGCAAATTAACGCTGAAACATAAGAAAAGTGTGTGTTTTTCATCACAGAATATGACTAATGCTAGTCAGGGAGGCACTTAAAGGGGAACCGTACTCTATGCAGGCTGACAATGTCTCTACCATCTGGAATGTTCCATTTTTGCCGGTCACAGGAAAAGACAACTGGAAAGTCACACACTAGATCTTTACAATTTTGTTCCAGAAGGAATTTACATCACTTTCCCTCACAGCCCATTGTCCAAAATGAGTCATGTGGACCCAGCTCCCTGCAAGGGGTATAAAAATGTCAGCAAGCTGATGGAATGGTAGGTGAGTACCACTGTCTCTACTCTATTAGCATTTATAATGACAGTTACAGCCACCAAAAATTCAATCTTACTGTGATCTATGTAGTTATATGTATGTATAGTTTCTAATGTTATTCTCATGACAGCCTTGTGTCTTGTGTATTATTATCTATTGTCAAAGGAGAAAACAGGGACAGAAGAGCTAGTTAACCAATTTGTCTCACAATGTCACCATTTCACTCATCTCTTTGTCATCATTTCTCACCGAGGTGGACCTATGGCTATTCTTTTCTGAAGCTGAACCCCTCCACCTATGCTGTCTTTATCAGAACTTTGCACTTGACCATTTTCTTCTTCCTCATCCCCAGGAACTCCACCACTGGTACTTCTCCTTATGACACTATCATCACCACTGGTACTTCTCCTTATGACACTATCATCACCACTGGTACTTCTCCTTATGACACTGGCATCACCACTGGTACTTCTCCTTATGACACTGGCATCGCCACTGGTACTTCTCCTTATGACACTGTCATCACCACTGGTACTTCTTATGACACTGGCATCACCACTGGTACTTCTTATGACATTGGCATCACCACTGGTACTTCTCCTTATGACACTATCATCACCACTGGTACTTCTCCTTATAACACTGTCATCATCACTGGTATTTCTCCTTATGACACTATCATCACAAGGTGGGGAGCCATAAAAAGTGCCACATCCCTACTGTGTTCTCAAGTTCGCTTTTCTTTTACTTTTAAGCTTCCCAACACATGGTCTATAACGTGTAATTTCTACTTTACCCCTCACCTAAAACCTTGAAATCAGCCCTGTACTCTCATTATAACTGTAGGTATCCACTGTAACTGTAGATATGCAAATATTGGAAATCTTGATGAAACCAAATGAGCACCAGAAATAAAGTTTTGGAACCTGACTCTGAATTCTTGTACCATAATAACTGTGTAACCTCCAGCAAACTATTTAATTTCTGTGGCTCCAATTCCTCATTTCTGAAGAGTGGCTCAACGATATTTGGACAGCTGAACTTACACCTTGGTTTGGTGGATTTAACATCATCGCATAAACAAAAGTGAGAAACCAACAAGCAATTTGGAATATCCCTTTATGGTTTTAATTTTCAAATCAAATAACCCCTTCTCAGTCTTTAACCAACTGTTTCTGCCAAAATACACCCCCAAAAATTCCAAACACTCAAATCCTTTTATAAATTCCCCCCATTATTTGTTTTCTCTTCAGTTAACAAACATGCTCAATTTTCTCCCCTCTATTAAACCTTTCCCCAGTTCTTTGCCTCCATGTCCAGTTGCCAGTGGTTTCTCTCCATGCCTCTCCTTCTCATGGATATCTTCTGAATGGTATAGTCTATTTATCCATTGTCCATGGCCTACCATTTGCACATTGACCTACATATTTGTCTACTCCACGGATTATCCACATATTTCTATGTAAAGTCTCTAGGCAATTCCTAATTATTAAATCCAATGGATACTTTTCCAGCCTTATTTTATTTTAATTCTGGGACTGACCTGTTGACTACTCTCTGCTCGAAATTCTCTTCTCATTTGCACTCTATGACACCATTGCCTTCCACCCCTGCAGCCATTCCTTTCAGGCTTTTCCTCAGGGTTCTCTTCCATTTCCTATACCTAAAGCATAGATGATCATCAGTGTTTTATCATTAGTCCTCTTTCCTACGCATTTTAAAAATATGTCCCTGAATAAGCTCATCTCTTCTCATGAGTCAGTTGAGAGAAGCTAGCTCTTTAATACTGACAACTTCTAAAGCTACATCTATCAACATAAAAAGAAACCAGAAATCCACCCCAATGGGCCCATACATAAACAGCATTTGACCATTTTCTCAAAACTCTACAACATGAACTCAACTCCATGAAGACCCAACTGCCCATTACTCACTGAACACACCTGACTCATCTCCACCTTCATGCCATTTCTCTTGTTCTATCTATAACTATCGCTTGTCTCCATCCTCTTTCATCTATCCAGATGTTATGCATTGTTCATGCTCCACCAGTTTCCCATGGCTTTCCAACAACTTATCTTGGTTCACAACTTTTTTCTTTTTCTGAATGTCTTTACTAGTTTCTCCAATAAACACTGTTTCAAATATCCTGCTAGGATTGAGGGTTTTTTTTTTTATAACTTCCCCCTTCCCCTATATGTTTATAGCAGCACTTATTTTGCATATGTGGCTCTGCCACCCAGCCACAGATAACTGAATCGGATAGTAAAAATTTGTCCCGTGATGAACCAGTCAGGATCTCTGTCCTAATAACTGGAATCGGGACTCAGAGATAGCTAATCACTCTGACTTGATTACTTAAATTTAAAATGTATGAAGTGGAGAATCACAGAAATGCCATTTTTAGATAAGTGCACGATGAAGCAATAGAATCCTGACCTATAGAAAAAGAAAAGAAGAAAGCAGGTGTGCAGAAGAGAGCAGACATGAGATTTCAAGGCAGCTGCTGACTAGTTTTCCAGTAGTTTTTCAGTCTGTTACAATGTTTAGTGGCATATCCTGCCTTGGGCAAGGATACTGTGATGTCCTTCTGATTCCCTTTTTGCTTCACAGTTTGAAGTGATTTTAAAAATACTTTTAGCAAAATGAAATGTAACCAAACTCACTCATTTTTACACCTATCACATATTATCCTATGCTGTTACTTAGCTATTTCAAATGTATACAGTGTGTTTCCCTACTTAGATGGCAACCTTCTGTAATGAGAGAATTTTGTCTGATGGTTTTACTTTTTTTCTCGAATCCTCCCAGTAGTTCCCATATGTACTATGCGAACTCAGTGAAATTCACTGATGCAAGCACTCCGGTCAACCTAACTCTGTTTCCCCTCTTTAGAGTCTACCACGATGCTGTGAACATATTGATACTCTCATATTTAGTTTAAATAAATTTATCACTACTAAAGAAAACATTAGGAAACTCTCCAGGACATTAGTTTGGGCAAAAATTTCTTGAGTAATACTCAAGCACAGGCAACCAAAGCAAAAAAAGGCAAATAAGATCACATCAAATTAAAAATTTCTACTCAGCTAAGGAAACAGTCAACTAAGTAAGCCGACAACCACAGAATTGTAGAACATATTTACAAACTAACTATCTGACAGGGGATTAATAACCAAAATATGTAAAAAATTCAAACACCTCTATAGGAGAAATCTAATAATTGAGTCAAAAAATGGGCAAATATTTGAATACACATTTCTCAAAAGGAAACATACAAATGGAAAACAGGCATTTTTATGAAAAAGTATTCAACATATTGATCATCAGAGAAATGCAAATGACAACTACAAAGAGATTATCATCTCACCACAGGAAAATGGCTTTTATCCAAAAGACAGGCAATAGCAAATGCTGATGAGGATCTGAAGAAAAGGGAATCCTCATGCACTACTGATGAGAATGTAAATTAGTACAACCACTATGGAGAACAGTTTGGAGGCCTCTTAAAAACTAAAAATAGAGCTACCAGCGGGGTGCAGTGGCTCACGCCTGCAATCCCAGCACTTTGGGAGGCCGAAGCGGGCGGATCACTTGAGGTCAGGAGTTCAAGACCAGCCTCGCCAACATGGTGAAACCCCATTTCTACTGAAAATACAAAAATTAGCCAGGCGTGGTGGCAGGCATCTGTAATCCTAGCTACTTGGGAGGCTGATGCAGAATGGCTTGGGCCTGAGAGGCAGAGGTTGCAGTGAGCCGAGATCGTACCACTGCACTCCAGCCTGGGCAATTGAGCAAGACTCTGTCTCAACCAAAAAAAAAAAAAAAAAAAAAAAAATAGAGCTACCATATGATACAGCACTCCCACTGCTGGGTATATACCAAAAAGAAAGGAAATCAGTATAACAAAGAGATATCTGCATTCCCATGTTTATTGCAGCACTGTTCACAATAGCCAAGATTCAGAAGCAACCTAAGTGCCTATCAACAGATAAATGGATAAGGAAAATATGGTACTTATACACAATGGAGTACCATTCAGTCATAAAAAATAATTATATCCTGTGATTTGCAACAATGTGGATGGAACTGGAGGTCATTAAGTTAAGTGAAATAAGCCAGGCACAGAAAGACAGACATCACATATTCTCACTTATCTGTGGGATGTAAAACTCAAAACAATTGAACACATAGAGGTAGAGAGTAGAAGGATGGTTATCAGAGGCTTGGAAAGGTAGTGGAGGGTTGGGAGGAGATGGGTATGGTTAATGGGTATATAAAATAGTTAGAAAGAATGAATGGTACCCAGTACTTGATACCACAAGAGGGTGACTGTAGTCAAAATAACTTAATTGCACATTTTAAGCTAACTAAAACAATATAATTGAATTGTTTATAACACAAAGGACAAATGCTTGAGGGGATGGATACCCCATTTTTCATGATATGATAATTACGCATAGCATGTTGTATCAAAATATGTCATGTAACCCATAAATATATATACTATGTACCCACAAAAATAAAAAAAAAATAAAATGTTTCTGAGATTTCCATGTCTATTATTTTCAATCTTCTCTCTTCACTTCTTAAAGCAAAGAAGTAAATAGGAGTGGTGACAGGGAACTCGTGTGTAGGCAGAAAAAAAGAGAAAAATCAAGAAAAGATGCTGATAATAAAACTCTTCAATCAAATCTTTTCTTATTCTATTATTTTCTTCACCTTTACTAATATTTGCTCACTCTTCAGAAAGGTGATTGGGAGTGATGCTTAAATAATCAAACCGCAGACATTATGGACTGATTCTTTGTTTTTATTCTTTGCAGAACTTAATGAATATATCCAAATATGCTTTGACCACCACTAAGTAAAAAGAGGCTAGGATTAGAAAACAGAACTGGAGTCTTATCCTTGCCCTGTTGTTAATTCTTTGACTTTTGGTAAGCTACTTGATATTCCTGCACCTCAGTTTCCTCAGGTGCCAAATGACAGACATATATTTTACTATTAATCTCCAAAAAAATGTAAAAATGAAAAGAAGTAATAAGTTAGAAAAGCTTTTAGAAGCCCACATTAAATATGGTCATAGGAAGACTAATAATCAAATACTACTTTGCATTTTTAACAGAATTTGTCTGAGTGTGAAAAGAAACCTCTAGATATTTAAAATATCTCAAAACTTATAATGAGATTCTTTATTCTCCACGTCCCTTTCTTAGCCTATGTTCGACCTACCTGCTGTTTATCCTCTCCAATCTTTTTCTGTTTCCTCTTGAGCCCAGACTGCCAGCTGTGTTAAATTGTGTGATAATTCTGTGCTGTGAACAATTCCCTGAGGAAGCAGAGCCAAATGCCATCTCTGTGACTTGTCTTGGGAAGAGAAAAGTTCCAAATTGAAAACTCATAATGTCAATCCCTTGTGGTTGCTCTTACCACTCTACTGTTCATAAAGACCTTGAAGCAAGAAGTAATGGCCCTATGATAAAGACCAAATCACCAATATCAGTTGGAGAGCTCTCTGCTATGGCTCAGAGTTCAGCGTTAGACAGACTGGTGTTTGGTCTTCATCAACTAAGGATGACTCTAAAATGAGAGGTATCACTCAAGCCTTGGGAAATAACTTTCAGAAGCCTTCATAAGGACACATTTTCATTTCAGACAACATTAAGCAAAGGGCCGTGTAGGTTATTCTTCATGGTTTTTTCAGTGGGTTTTTGTTTTTTCTGTATTTTGTTACTGTTGCTTTTCTTCAAAAAAAAAAAAATCTATACAGAATTATAGTGTTGTTTAAGTGATAGAAAGTACATGTGCCTGGAGATTTGTGGGAAAAAAATGTTAGAAAACTACTTTTCAAATCTGAAAAGTAAGCATCATACATGCACAAACATGGCTGCTTTTTTCTTTCATTTTTATTTGTTTTAAATATGGCTTTTCTAAGTCATAAAACAAAAGGTTTAAATCTCTCTTTTAAATTTGTTGGGTAAATGAAGAGATGGCTTGTCTGTGAAAATGCTTTCCAACGAATTTCAATACCTTAATGAATAATAGATAAATTTCATTTCCTCCTGATCCTTTCTCTATGTGGCAGCCAAAGTGATCTTTTGAAAACCCAAATCTAATCAAGTCATTTCTTGATTAAAACTCTTCAGCAGGTCCCTAATGTCCTCAAGATAATGTCCAAATTATTATATTTTAAAAGCGCTTTATGACTGGTCCCTAATTATTTCTCCAACTTTGGGTCTTTAAGCCATACCCTGTAATGTACCCCTTCATTGCACTGCTCCTCCTTCGCCACTCCCTGACACATACAACTAATTACTCTGGATTCTAGTTATATTGACTGTTTTACGAACCACTTAAAACCACCCTAAAACCATGTTCTGTCCCTCTGTCTCAGAAGGTTTTACTAGCTCCTAATCTTGAGGTGTGCCCTTTTTCACATGCCTTTCAAGCACTCTGTACTCATCCCTCATGATTTTTGTCACAGATATCAGTTCACTCCTCAAGGTCAGTGTCACCTTGGATCCCCATGACTTAAAGTCCAGCATCAAAGCATTGCTCAATAAATATTGGAAGTAGGTCTATGAGAGATGGCTGGAAGAGAGGGAGAAAGGAAAAAAGGGAAGGAGAGAGATAGCAGGGAGATCAAGACTCCTAAAGTAATCGGGTTCATTTCTGCTTTCTTTGGTTCCTGCTGATAACTAGTTTAGGGATTTGGCCTCTGGATTCCTCCCATGCTCCAGGATTTCCTCATCTCTGCTCCTTCCCTTTTTCTGAGTTGGCTATGCCCCAAATTAGTATTTGCCCTTTGCTGCCACATTCCTCCCAGATCCTCCCAGAAATGTTCCTCGCCAAAACAAATGTATTTGGCCTCAAAGCCCTTAGGCATTAAAAAGTATCCTTTTTTAAACTCAAGATTGGGAACCTCTGTTATTCAAGATAACAAAGGAGAAGCAGCCCAGAAAACCCAAAAAGGCTGTGTAGCCAATGATGAAACCAGAATTTAATTTTGGCCAAGTACCACACAATCTGAGAGCACTGGCCTCTTTAACTCAATCTGTGTTTTATCTCTTTATATCCATTTAATTAGACATATTCAATGTGATTAAATGGCAGTATTAAATGTAGCAGAGTACCCTATGAAGATAAAACTTGTTTTGTTATTGTGAGATGGAGCCTGTGGAAGGTAATTAAGTTCAGATGAGGTCATGAGGATGGAGTTACCCATGATGGGATTAGCGCCCTTATAAGAACATAAAGAGATGAGAGCTCTTTCTCTCCACCATGTGAAGGTACATCAAGAAGGTGGCTGTCTATAAACCAGGAAGATGGCGCTCAACAGACTGAGTCTGCTGATGCATTGATCTTGGGTTTCCCAGTCTCCAAAACTGTAAGAAATAAATGTCTATTGTTTAAGCCACCCATTCTATGGTAATTTGTCATTGAAACCCTAGTTAACAAAGACAACTTGTTAGTGAGAGAAATTACTCCTCATATCACACTATAGGCAGAAACAGGAATTGACCACAGAATCATTAAAGATGGTATTTCTTGCAAGAATAAATGCTGACAGAAGAGACTTTAAATGGAAAGAGAAATTACCCTCTTAAAAAAAAGAGAGGAAAATAGGTACGGACTTTCTGAAAGTGTAATGTACCATGTACTGATGGACACCAGAACCATTCTTGCTCCTCTGTTGTGTGTCTGTCTATAGCGATCCGGAAAAGTGAGCTAAATATGCCTGGCTAGATTTGTAGGCCCTGAGATTAAACAGAACCTGGAAAGTTTCTGATTATGCTACTGTCTTCTAAACCCAAAGCCGTTGGATATATTCTTAAAAGTGCTACAAATCTACTCTCTTAACTTTGCACACGTTAAAAGATTTAAAGAAATTGAATTATAGATAAGATATGCAAAATTGACATTAATTACATCCTTAGGCTTTTCTTTCTCTTTACTTTTTTCATATTAGAGGGAGAAACTCACCTAGTGAAGATGTGCATTGTGTATACGTGGATAAGTTATCTCATGTTGATGCTCTTTTTTATGGCTGCATTGTTGGTAAAGAGGCAGAATGTTACACTTCTCACTAAGTCAAAGTAGAATGATGGCAAAATGTGAAGTTTATTATTAGAGTAATTATTAATGAACGTGTTACAAAATGCTGAAATAGAAGAGATGTGCTCAGTTTTGTTAAATGAGAAATCAACACAGAATCATCATAGAATAGCAACAAGAAATTTAATTTTGGCTATCTGCTGGAAGTCTCACTTTTATGAAAGCAGAATAACTGATGAGAATTGAAAATAAATGATAAACTTAAGTTACACAGGTGAGAAGAGAGCCATAGGTAGGAAGAATAAAAGTGGTTGCTGCTCAATATAACAGAAGCCCTATAAAGTGAAGCCAACTACTCTTGAACTTGATCCAAACTGTACTATCACAAGCTGGGGCTTCTACTTTCTATTCACACATCGTTACTTCACCAATCTTTCATTGTCTCTGCTCTTGCCATCTGGTTTCAGTAACAGTTATCTCCAAAAATAATTGTAACTCAAGCATCTTGTCACTTTAATGAAGTTTACTAAAGACTCAGATGTTACAGAAGAGGCACTGGGTCACATGTCTCAAGGCATTCCATCATTGGTTTGGTTCTTTCCTCAGCCTTCCTACAAAGAACCCTAAAAGTATAATCTGGTCTCCTAAAACCACTGGTGGGAGAGAAGTCTAGGCAGAGCAGTTTCATAACCCCAGCCCTCTGGGAAAATAAGGAATACATTTTGCTCCACCTAAGACATAAATTACTCACTAAGCTAAGTAGGCTAAGACATCTCCTATCTCTTTCAGGCATTTCAATTTTTGAATTAAATTGTTTTATAATTAAACCATGCTTCCACAGTCTGTTGAAAATTATTGAACCTATTACATGCGTGAAACATTTGCATGTAAAAAGCACTCAAAATTAACTACATGCACACTAATGAACAATGGAATATCACAGAGCTATCTAAATAGTTTCAGTCTATTTTTGATCGTGTCCAAACTCAAATGTTAATAATGTATAATACTTTGTAATACTTCCTCTTTATATTAGTGGTTTTCTGAGAGAAATTCTAAAAGCACCAAAAGTTACATGAACATCCTTAGATAATGAAATACTAGGGCGATTAAATATTAATGCCCTATGCATGCAATTAGCCCCATTTGCTTTAAAGTTATGTCTATGGAGGTAACGAGTGAGGATAATTTAATAAGAGGATGATAAATTTATTTCATGTAGACATGCAATCTGAATCACGCTGGTCAAATTTCTCTGCAAAATGCATTTTTTTAGATAGCATTATCAAGATAATCTTTCAATATAACCCTGATTTTTAAAAATATATAATACTGTGACCATTCTCTAACAAATATTCCAGCACCTTTATAAGCATTTAAATGGTATTAAGTTTTAAAATACATTGTTACTCATCCAAATAAAATAAAATGCAGCCAGCTGCCAGATGCTATGGGAGTTTAGATGCTGTAGTGCTTTTTATGAAGGAGGCATAAATTGCCTACAGATTATGTCTTTGTTTTCTTTGAAAGGAGTAGATTCCAGAGACAAAATTTCCAAAGGAACTTTTGCTTGATATTTGTTCCTAAAAGAATCAAGAGCCTATAGCTTAACGAATAAACCCCCACACAGGTTATCAATATGTAATATTTTCTGTCCCTTTCACAATACAACTAATCAATAAATAGCACACAGTACAATTACACTTAGGTGGAAGAGAAGAGACATAAAATAGGCCACCCACAAAATAACCTCATTCACCAGAGAAATGATATAGTTCTTTGGAAATGGGAAGTGCCCTGCCTTGCAAAGAGTCTTCATGTCAAAAAATATATATTGATAGAAAAGGAAACTGGCTTTGCAGAAAATTACTAAAGGAAGCCTGGCACCCATGACACCTACCTAGAATCTCTAATGTGCTCCAGTTTCTATAGCCTTTTTAAATAAGATCATTGAGATACCGCCTCCTCTTCAGATCATCAATATTTCTCAACTCCCAAATCCAGCACAATCCAATAAGTTGCCTTTGTCAGTATTGTATATCACTCTCACTAGAATGTAGGCACCACTAGAAGGATTTGCTTCCATTCTGGTGATGTATCATGAGCTCCAAAACAGTGCACGAACATAGTGATGCTTACAAAGTATTTATTGATAAATATTCTGCATCTTCTTATTTTCTGATTAGGCATGAATTCATAGAGACTGAATTATGCTATGTGTGTCTGAAATTCTAATTTTTGTTTACTTCCAAGGATTCTTTTTACTATTTATGTGCCTTGGATTTCATGTTTTAAAGGATTTGATTACCAAATGGCATATAGTAAATAACAGCGTTCTATTTGTGTATGTGTGTGCATGTGTATAAACTGTTCATCAAAAATAAACATGAGATAAAGAATGCCACCATATTGAGATGATGCATAATTTTAGCCCAAACAAGAAATATGGTTCAATAGACACTGCTGCATTATTTTGAGTAAATATATCAATCCTATTTATTAGACTTTCTGAACTAATGAGAATATTTCATGAACTTTACTACTTTAATGGGCCTGTGAGTTTGGGAACCATTGCATTGGTCTATGTCAGTGGATCAGAGACACTATGTATATAAAAATTTCTGTCACAGTTTCATACATTTACAGTGAAATGTCAACTTTGAACAACTGTGAATAGATGTAACTATTATTTTTCATACTGATATAGAGGGAACAGAAAAGTTATGTGCAGCATTTTTTTTGCCTTTGTGGAGAACAGGCCTTTCCTTCCCTATGTGGAGTTCATAAAATAGCAATAAAAAATTAGTCATAAATTGGGTCTAGTATTAATGTCAATTAGCATCCCAATGACATAATAACTGTGGTAAAACATTTAAACTTTATTGACATCAATAGCTATTATCAAGTCAGTTATATTGATGTTATAATAAAGAGGGCTGGATTTCACAAAGCCCCCAGTAATTGCTGACACTGTGTCAGGAACCCTCCAGAATACATTGGCAGAACACAGGCATACAGAACATCAGCAGGTCAGAATATTGCTTCTATGGCTTATTTGTCCCCACCAAAACTCATGTTGAAATTTGATCCCCAATTGTGGTGATGTTGGGAGATGGAGCCTGGTGGGAGGTGTTTGGGTTACAGGGTGCATCCCTCATGCACGGCTTGGTGCTGTTTTCATGGTAGTGAGTTCTCACTTTTGTGAGACTGGATTCGTTTTTGAGACAGTGGGGTGTTATAAAGCCAGGACATCCCTCAGGTTTCCATCTCTTCCTATACCTCCAATTCCCCTTTGACCTTCTCCATCATATGAGCAGCATGAAAGAGCTCACCAGAAGCTGGGGACACGCCCTTGAGCATCTCAGCCTTCAAATCATGGGCTACATAAGCCTCTTTCATTTAAAAATTACCTAGTCTCAGATATTCTTTTATGGCAACACAAAATGGACTGTCTTATTTTGGTGTAATTGGTCAAAATAAATGAAAAATGTTTACTAAGCACTAACTATGAAGTCAGCATCTACTAGAAGTTAATAGAGGATAAAAAAGAAATAGTCATCATGGCCCCCATCTCAGGTTGGGTATGATCTGGTTAAGGAGATGAGGAAATCAGACCTTAAGAATTTCAGAATGTCTTGCTTGCTTTTCCCCCATGGAGTCCCAGACATCCTCTTTCCAGCTGCTCACAGTTAGATCTCCTCATTATCCTCCCTCTCTATCTACTGCCACAGACGAAACCTGTCTCCGCCCTTTGCTGTGACTGGTCTTGCCTTCTCAGAAGCATCCTCACCACCACCAGTACAGTTAGCCTAAAACTTGGATCAAGGTCACTCTCTTCACTAAAACATTTCAATGACTCCCAGCTTTTAGTTGTTTTAACAAATTCCTTAGCACTGACATAGGCCCCTATAAGACTTAGTTCCTCTCCTATTTCTACAAAATCATTTCCTAAGATTCCTTACATTCTTCTTTATAAATTTTACAGTTTTCATTTTAATTTTGTTGTTGCTTTTTATTTAGCAGTGGAATACAGATCCTACCCCTAAACCAAGCGGCCTATTTCAACTTTGCTGTCATTTATTGGAGTTCTGATATGGGCTGCTGAGCAAGAGGTACTTGATTTAGTCACTTTTTCTGTCCCCACATAATGCTGTAGCTACTACGATGCTTTAAAGTATGATGACCATACCCTTCCCAGTGGAATACAAGTTCTTTGGGGCCGGTAACTGAGCAATTTTCTGTGTACTAATAATCGTCTATATCCAAGTATAACATATTAATGGGTGGTGGCTTTTGATACGTTAGAATCATAAATTCTCAGAATCATACATTTTAAGAGAATTTTTAGAAATTATTTGCTTCAACATCATTTTTTAGATAAGGAAGTCAGATCCAGAAAGGTTAAATGACTTGCCCAAGGTGATAGTTACTTACCAGCAAGTTACAGAAGTGGAGATTGTCACCCTTAAATATTGTTCTTAGGTTATAATACAGAAAAAAATAAATTCAAGTAGAAATTGTAATTGCATAGAAATAGGTAAGTAAGTTGATAGGAATACAGATTAATAGAAAAAACAGAAATGCAATAGTACTAAATAATAATTATAATTATGGTTTTAAACAATGTATGAGCTCAAAATCAGTTATTTCTACATTAAGCATCAGCTCAGAGTTAACACTAGATTATAGCACACCTTTATAAAATTATAACATTATTGAACCAGGAAAAGATTAACATAAAAGATGAGTACTTCAGGTGTCACATTGTCAACTTCCACTTAATTTACCAGCAGGTGCTGCCAAATGCTACTGCCAGAGTCCAAAA
Organism: Pongo abelii; assembly: GCF_028885655.2. NCBI lineage: Eukaryota > Metazoa > Chordata > Mammalia > Primates > Hominidae > Pongo > Pongo abelii. The sequence continues at coordinate 79,387,384 of NC_071997.2, read as the reverse complement.
ATAAATAAATAAATAAATTTTTAAAAATGTGACTAGTCATGTAAAGGTAAAACCTTTAGGAAAAAAAACCTTGAGAGGCCTAATATGAGAAAAGTTTATCAACCAATTATGGGCTCTAATTCCATTCCTGCCTCCAGCAGGGGGTCTTACACAGCTTCCCTCACAGTATTTATCACATTCCAGACTTGCAAGGATCATTGAGCAAAGAACCATCAGATAATATTTCAGAGATGTGAGCATGAGCAAACTACATTAAAAAATCAGATGAGTCCAGCCGGACGCAGTGGCTCACGCCTGTAATCCCAGCACTTTGGGAGGCCGAGGCAGGTGGATTGCCTGAGCTCAGGAGTTCGAGACCAGCCTGGGCAACATGGTGAAACCCCGCCTCTACTAAAATACAAAAATGAGCCGGGCATGGCAGTGTGCACCTGTAGTCTCAGCTACTCAGAAGGTTGACGCAGAATTGCTTGAACCTGGGAGGTGGAGGTTGCAGTGAGCCGAGATCACGCCACTGCATTCCAGCCTCGATGACAGAGCGAGACTCCATCTCCAAAAAAACCACACACACACACACACACACACACACACACAATTAGATGGCTGACCCCTACCATTCCCTAGCATTTAGAGACAGCCTTAGAGTGAAAGGGGTATAGAGTTAAAATGGCTGAGATTTGTTTTGGTTTGTTGTTTTGCTTTCATCCTGACTGAATGACAGGGTATTGTGCAGCTCTGGGAGACACTTTTCATAACAATGTCTACATGTGGGGTTTACCTGCTGGAGTTTTGCACTACACAGGAATTGGCAAAGGGCTCTAAGAAAAGGTGCTCAAAATACTCATTCAACTTTAGAAAAGAAGTTTCCAGCAATCTCAATTCTAAGTATCCAATAAAATTCAAATCAGAATCTCAAAGAGATATTAGCACTCCCATGGTCACTGAAGCACTACTCACAATAGCCAAGATGTAAAAACAACCTAAATGTCCTTTGACAGATGAATAAAGAAAATGTGGTATATACTTGCAATAGAATATTATTCAGCCTTAAAAACAAGGAAATACTGCAGTATGTGATGACATGCATGAAACTTGAGGATATTATCCCAAGTGAAATAAGCCAGTCATAGAAAGACAAAGGAGGTATCTAAAATGTTCAAATTCAGAGAATCAAAGAGTGGTTGCTGGAGCAGAGGTGGAAGGGGAATGGGGACCTACTGATCAAGAAGTGTAAAGTTTCAGTTAAGCAAGAGATCTGCTGTACTAGATTATACTTAAACAATACTATATTGTACACTTAAAATTTGTTAAGAAGGTAGATCTCAGGTTGTGCTCTTACCAGAATAAAATAATTTGTTTTACAAAAGAAGCTTCTATTTCTTCAGTCTGTAAACCTAAATCCCTAGCTACTACACTTCAGCTTTGAAATGAATTTTGAATTGTTCTGATTAAATTATTTCATCATAAAATCACCATGGACTCTGACCTACAAATGGGCTCCCTCACTGCTACTGAGAACTCCAAACTTCTGCCAGCTATACTGCTGCCTCCCAGACAGATATTTTGTCTGGATGAGATCTAAGTATCAAAAGTAAATGGATACAGCTTAAGTGTCTTTCCAAGCCAAATGTTAGGCTCATCACAACTAGAAGAAAATGGTTGTACTAATTTCTTCCATGAGCTCCAAGAAACTGATTTAGTCTTCTATCTTGCTGAGACTGTGTTGGTTTTCTATGATCCAGGACACAGATATGCAAAATATCCATGTTTACCTTGGCCTCTAAAACTCCATGGCTAGTTAATTAGCAAGTGTAGTTCAGCAGTCTAGCATGGAGCATTGATGCTGCATTATGCATAAATCTGCACCTACCTCCCTTTGCATTCATCCTCCCTGTGTACATGGAACACTAGCTCATTCCTCCACTATTTCCTAATCCCAGGCTTTTGATTATGTTACTTTAAATGAATATGAAAAACAATTGACTTGCTATCTTTCTGTTTTTAAAGGCACTTCAAAGTCACTACTTCCACTTTACATGGAAGTTACCATATAAATCTCCTCTCCTGTTATTCATCTGAATATCTTCTTTAACTTTCTGCGTGTCCTTTCCTAATCTTCTATGCCATATTCAAAAGTATCCTCTACTGATAATGTACTCTTGATGGATCTGCACTAGTCTATTCCCAGCCCTATATAAATCTTGTTTGAGCAATAAAAGTATTCATAAGATCCTTCCCTGAATATATTACATTGAATCTAAAATTTGACACATTTCCCCGTTTTTCATCAATCGTTTCCCTCAAATTTAAAAACATTTCTATTTAACAAAATGGCAACAAGCACTTTCATTCTTCGTATTCATTTAATTTCATTTTTTGTATTCTCAGCAAAACAGAAACAAGCACTTTCATTATTCCCAGATGTAACAATTTTCAAACCAATATTTCTGTTTTTTATATTAATAAACCTTTCCACATTATTATTATTATTATTAGAGATGGAGTTTTGCTCTTGTTGCCCAGGCTGGAGTAAAATGGCCTGATCTCGGCTCACTGCAACCTCCGCCTTTCGGTTTCAAGCGATTCTCCTGCCTCAGCCTCCCGAGTAGCTGGAATTACAGGCGCCTGTCACCACACTGGGCTAAATTTTGTATTTTTAGTAGTGACGGGGTTTCACCATGTTGGCCAGGCTGGTCTTGAACTCCTGACCTCGTGATCTCCTTGCCTCGGCCTCCCAAAGTGCTGGCATTACAGGCGTGAGCCACCGTGCTCAGCCTACACGGTATTATTTTAAGGCTAAATAAAATTTCTTCTAAATTTCCTATTAATTTGACCTCAAGCTTTTAATTATATGTCTTTACTTTTATTGTGTTTTAATGTTGTGTTTATCATTTAACTTCTTTAAAGCAGTATATTTATATATTCTTAATTTAATTTTCTTATGCAAAGCACTGATAGCATTATTTTTCTGCAAGTAGAGTAGCAACAATTATACAGAGATTTCTCAGCTTCATTTTATCCTTGAGTTTTTACAACTAACTTGAACTTATAGTTCTGTATTTTATAAATTAACCAAAAATATTAAAACTCAGTTCCGTAAGAGATACTCAGAAGTATTCCCTTCTAAATGAATAACAACATTAAAGTAATTCCTAGATCTTTAAGAGAAGCAGTTAAGATAACCAGCCAACTACATTCTGTGTGAAATTCTATATTATTTCCTTCAACTCCTTAAGCAAAGCTACTGGTAAAGATATATATTTTAGGGCTTATTTCTGAGACATTCATTTTTAAAGGAACAAATGCCATGACCTCTACTATTGTTAATTCACTATGCAACACAGTGATTGTTGATTAGAGTTGTGCAGTGTTGAAGAACAGGAGCTTTAAAGCTAATTGTGCCTGAGTCCAAATACTAGCGTGCGTGTGCGCGCTCTCTCTCTCTCTCTTTCTTGTTCTCCTCTCTCTCTCTCTCTCTCTCACTAGCTGTGAAACCATGAATATATATTAGCCTCCCTAAACTTTAGTTTCCTATCTATGAAATGGAGTGATGGTAGTACCTACCTTATAAGGTTACTAATAGGATTAGAAGAAATAATTTATGTAATAGAATTAGCAAATTACATCTACTAAGTAACACATATTCATTAAAAACAGTTCATATTCCTAAATGAATTTCAAAGCATCACTTATAAAATATTAAATCTATACTTAAAATTATGAATGGAGAACTAATTTTAGGTAGATAATTTTAGCAACATTAGGGTTTCCCTACTGAAAATTTCTGATATTAAGGATAGTATGACAAAACCAATATTCTGCTGCTTTTCCCTAGTTCTAATGTCAAATATGCTATTCAGTTTTATATTTTCTAGCACATTTTATTACAAACCACCATAGCCAGAAACACTCTCATTCTCATTAATTACATATTTAGTGGTTCAGGTTAAATTAGACATAACTCTAACAAAATAATATTAGTTGAATTATGATGACATACTTTTAAAATCTAAGGCTGAACCCTGGGTGAATCACTTTATAGTTTCCAGTACATTTATTCCACACGTTTAAACGTCAGGTCTGTATAATCATGAACATTTTAATGACTAATACTGCTGGTTAGGTTTTAAATTAATATACTAACAATGTTTCCCCTCAAGACTACTATTAAGAAATAATGGATGTTTTAGAGTCATCCATCCTCTCTATTTCAGATTTTGAAAAATGTTAATATATAACTCTATATAAAGCTTATAATATTTATATGACATGATTTTAAAGTCTCTTCTCCATTAATAAATATTATATTCAGAGTATCCTTTTGTTTCACATTTTAATGATTTGATCTTGCACACCCTTTTTGCTTTAAATTGTTATTACCCAGCTATATAATCAACTTTACATATTGATGATTTACCACCCTTATAAAAGTTCAAAACTCAAACTCCATAAAAAGAGGAATTTTGTTTTAGTTTACTGCTATAACTTCAGCATCTAAAATAATGCTTAATGTATACTAGGCACTCAGTGAGTGTACATTAAATAAATATTAATACAACATTTATGAGTTCAAATACCACATCCTCTTCAAAGTGGAACCTTATCAGCAGTGATACCTAGAAATACATTTGGTATATTCAGCCCCTATGACTCAGGACTTTGCAGTAAGTTTTCTACTTAAAAGACAGAAAATATAATTATTTCATTTGTTTGACAACTAAAAAACTATAGCTGATATAGTTATCTTAGAAATGCATTTGATATACAGCAGGTTTTTAAAGTATGGGTACATTGAAAATTGTAAAGCCTGCCTGAAATATATTAAAGAAAACATAAATAGAGATATATCATCACCATCGAACTGAAGAACCAGTATTGTTAAAATTGAATTTTTTTCCCAAATTGATTTATAGATTTAATGCAATCCCTCCCACTCCTAAAAAAATCCCAGGAGACTTTTTAACAATAAATTTATATGTTGATTCCAATATTTGTATGGAAATGAAAAGATCTAGAATAACTAAAATAATTATCAAAAAATAGGACAAAATTAGGGAACTTATGCTACAGTTGCCTCTTGGTATCCATGGGAAATTGGTTCTAGGACCTCCCATGAATACCAAAATCAGTAGATGCTCAAGTACTTCTTATAAAATGGCACAGTAATTGCATATAACGTATGTACATCTTCCCATATATTTTAAATCATCTCTAGATTACTTATAACACCTAATACAATGTAAATGCTATGTAAATAGTTGTTATACTGTATTGTTTAGAAAATAATAAGAAAAAAGTCAGTACATGTTCAGTGTACACAATTTTTTCAAGTATTTTTGATCCACATTTGGTGAATCCAAAGCTTTGGAGCCCAAAGATATGGAGAGCTGACTGTACTTGATTTCAAGGCTTACTGTGAAGCTATAATATTCAAGACAATATGGTATTGGCATAGCAATGTCCAGAGAGGAATGGAATGGAATAGAGTTCAAAAATACACTCATACCCATATGATAATTGATTTTGAACAAAGGTGTAAGGTTATTCAATGGGGAAAGAATATTAACATGTAGTAATGGAAAAATTATATATCCGCTTCGAAAAAAGTAAACCTTGATTCTCATATCTCGCACAAAAAATAGCTTGATGTGCATCATAGTCCTAAGACTATAGGTTAAACTAGAAAATGTCTAGATGAAAATATGGCAGAAAATTTTTGTGATACTGGGATAGGTTCAAATTTCCAAAGCAGGACTTAGAAAAGTGCAGATTATAAAAGAAAAACATAATAAATCAGACTTCATCCAGAAACAACACTCAGTTAAAAAATGAAAAGCTAAAGAATAAAAAAAAAATCACACTATATATATTTGACAGATGACTTGTATCCAAACTGCATAAAGAAATATTACAATTTAATTGTAAGAATACTACCAACCCAACAATGAGAAGATTTGAACAAAAATTTATTAAACTAAGATATACAAAAAGAGGCTCAACATCATTAGCCATAAGGTAAATGGAAATTAAAACCACAATGAGATACTACTACACACTTATTAAAATAACTAAAATTAAAATTAAAGTCTGACAATACTGTGTATTGATGAGGATGTAAAGTAGGTGGAGTTATCATACACTGCTGGCAGGGATGCAAAACTGCACAGTCACTATTTAGTATCTAAATAGTATACACACACACACAGACACACACACACACACACACTGCTTTTCACAGTGGCTGAACTAATTTACATTTCCATCAACAGTGTATAAACATTCCCTTTTCTCTGCAGACTTGTATGTTGTTTTTTGAGTTTTTAAAAACAGCCATTCTGACTAGTGTGAGATGGTATCTCATTGTGGCTTTGATTCTTGTTTTGTGATGATTAGTGATGTTGAGCATGTTTTCATACGTTCACTGGCTGCTTGTATGTCATCTTTTGAGAAGTGTCTGTTCATATCTTTTGCCCACTTTTTATGCAATTATTTGGTTTTTAAGTGTTGAACTGTTTAAGTTCCTTATAAATTCTGCATATTAGACATTTGCTGGATGCATAGTTTGTGAATATTTCCTCCCACTCTGTAGGTTATCTGTTTACTCTGTTGACAGATTCTTCTGCTGTGCAGAGGCTGTTTGGTTTAATTATGTCCCACTTGTCAAATTTTGTTTTCATTGCAATTGCTTTTAAGCACTTAGTCATAAATTCTTTCTCAAGGCTGATGTCCAGAATAGGGTTTCCAAAGCTTTCTTGTAGGATTCTTATAGTTTGAGATCTTATATTTAAATTGAATCCATCTTAATTTTTGTATATGGTGAAAGCTAGGGGTCCAGTTTCATTTTTCTGGATATAGCTAGCCGGTTATCCCAGGACTATTTAATGACTAGGGAGCTCTTTCCCCATTGCTTATTTTTGTCAGCTTTGAAGATCAGTTGGCTGTAGACATGTAACTTTCCTTATGGGTTCTCTATTCTATTCTATTAGTCCATACGTCTGTTTTGTACCAGTACGATGCTGTTTTGGTTACCCTAGTCTTATAGTATATTTTGAAATTGAATAATGTGATGCCTCTGGCTTTGTTCTTTTTGCTTAGGATTGCTTTCACTATTCAGGCTGTGTTTTGGTTACATATGAATTTTTTAAGTGTTTTCTAACTTTGGAAAATGACATTAGTAGTCTGATAAAAATAGCATTAAACCTACATATTGCTTTGGGCAGCATGGCCATTTTAAAGATATTAATCCCTTCGATTCATGAGCATGAAATGTTTTTTCATTTGTTTCTCATCTGTGATTTTTTTCAGCAGTGTTTTGTAGCTATCCTTGTAGAGATCTTTCACCTCCTTGATTAGATCTATTCCTAGGTATTTAATTCTTTTTGTGGCCATTGTACATGGGATTGTGTTCTTGATTTGGCTGTCAGCTTGAATGTTATTATTGTATAGAAATGTTACTGATTTTTGTACATTGATTTTTGCATCCTGAAGCTTTAATGATGTTCTTTATTAGTTCCAGGAGCTTTTGGCAGTCATTAGAATTGCTAGGTATAGAATCATATCATTAGCAAAGAGAGAGAGTTTGTCATCTTCTTTTCCTATATGGATGACTTTGCCAGGTTTGGGTATCAGGGTGATGCTGGTTTCATAGAATGAGTTAGGGAGGAGTCCTTCCTCCTTAGTATCAAATTGGTACCAATTCTACCTTATACCTCTGGTACAATTTGGCTGTGAATCCATCTAGCACAGGGCTTTTTTTTTTTGACCAACAGGTTTTGTATTGATGATTCAGTTTCAGAACTTGATATTGGTCTGTTCAGGTTTTTAGTTTCTTCCTGGCTCAATCTTGGGAAGTTGTGTTTCCAGGAATATACCCATTTCCTCTAGATTTTCTCGTTTGTGTGTATAGAGGTACTCATAATGGTCTGTGAGATATTTCTGTGGGATTAGTTGTAATGTCACTTTTATTATTTCTGATTGTGCTTATTTGGATCTTCTCTCTTTTTTCTTTGTAAATCTAGCTAGCAGTCTATTGATCTTGCTTATCCTTTCAAAAAACAAACTTTTGGTTTCATTGATTCTTTGTATACATTTTTGTTTCTCAATTTCATTCAGTTATTCTCTGATTTTGTTTATTTCTTTTCTTCTGCTAGTTTTGGGGTTAGTTTGTTCTTGTTTTTAGTTTCTTCTAGTTCGCCTAGGTGTGATGTTAGATTGTTAATTTGAGATCTTTATAACTTTTTGAGGTAGGCATTTAATGCTATAAACTTTCCTCTTAACATTATTTTTGCTGCATCCCAGAGATGTCTCTGTTTTGATTTCTCTGCAAATTTTTTTTTCTGTCTTAATTTCATTGTTTTCCCAAAAGTCATCCAGGAGCAAGTTGATTAATTTCCATGTGATTGTGTGGTTTGAGAGATCTTTTTTATTGATTTCTATTTCTATTTCAGAATTTATTCCATGGTGAATTATTTCTATTATTCAACAGTGGTACAAGAGTATGATTGGTATTATTTCAATTTTCTAAAAGTCATTGTGACAGGCTTTATGGCTGAGCATGTGTCCACTCTTAGAGTATATTTCATGTAAAGAGGAGAAGAATATTATCTGGTTGATACATGGAGCATTCTGGAGATGTCTATCAGGTCCAATTGGCCAAGCGTCAAATTTAAGTCCAGATTATCTTTGTTAGTTTTCTGCCTCCATGACCTAACACTGTTCATGGGGTGTTAAAGTCCCTCAGTATTATTGTCTGGGTATCTATGTCTTTAGTACTTCTAGAAGTACTTGTGTCGTGAATCTGGGTGGTCCTATGTTGGATGAATATATATTTAGGATAGTTAAGTCTTCTTGTTGAATTAAGCCCTTTATTATTACATAATGCTCTTGTTTGTCCTTTTTTACTGTGTTGGTTTAACATCTGTTTTATCTAAGAATAGAACCCTGCTGTTTTTGGTTCTTCATTTCTCCAATCCTTTACTTTGAGCCTATGGGTGTTGTTACAGGTCAGGCAGGTCTCTTGAAGACAGCAGACGAATGGGTCTCTTTTATTTTTATTTTTATTTTACTTTAAGTTCTGGGATACACGTGCAGAACATGCAGGTTTGTTACATAGGTATATATGTGCCATGGTGGTTTGCTGTACCTATCAGCCCATCATCTAGGTTTTAAGCTCCTCATGCATTAGTTATTTGTCCTAATGCTCTCCCCCTCCCCTTAAATAGTCCTTAAATGGGGTAATTTTTTTCTTTTTCCTTTTTTTTTGTTTTTTCTTTTTGAAACGGAGCCTCACTCTGTCACCTAGGCTGGAGTGCAGTGGCGCCATATGGGCTCACTGCAGCCTCCGCCTCCTGGGTTTAACCAATTCTCCTGCCTCAGCCTCCCAAGTAGCTGGGGTTACAGGCGCCCGCCATCATGCCCAGCTAATTTTTGTATTTTTTAGTAGAGTCAGGGTTTCACTATGTTGGCCAGACTGGTCTGGAACTCCTGACCTCAGGTGATCCACCCACCACCCACCTCGGCCTCCCAAAGTGCTGGGATTACAGGCGTGAGCCACCATGCCTGGCCTTAAATAGTGTCATTCCTTTCAAGTCCTTTTGTTACAATGTTGATGAGGGAAAAACATTGGTTTTGATATATATCATTTCACTTAAAGTCACAGTTTTCAAGAACTTATAGATTTATAGTACATAAAATGAGGACTTACTATACTCAGCAATAACATTTTAAATTCAAATTCTCTCTGGCAAACCCAACATTTGAAAGTTTGAAATTGCGTAATGTTTTTGTCCTGAAATTAGGTGGCATAAACATGTTTTAAGGTTGTTTTTATTTTTAATTGACAAATAATAATTGTGTTTATGTATGAGATACAATGTGATCTACATATACCTCATAGAAAGATTCAATCAAGCTAATTAACAATCCATCACCTCACTAATTTATCATTTGTTTGTGGAAAGAATGTTAAATATCTATTTTAGCAATTTTGACATGTACAACATATTAACTATGGTCACCATGCAGTGCAATAGATCACTAAAACTTATTTCTCTAGTCTAACTGAAATTTTGTACCTTCTGATCAACATCTTTCCTTTCCCCATGTCTTCTCTACCTGCCAGCCTTAGGAAACCACCTTTCTACCATCTGTTTCTATAAGATCAATGTTGATAGACTGCACATAAAAGTGAGATAATATAGTATTTGTCTTTCTGTGCCTGGCTTATCTCACTTAGCAAAATGTCTCCCAGTCCAATCCATATTGTCACAAATGACATAATTTCTTGGTTTTTAAAGGCTGTATAGTATTCCACTGTGTAAATATTCTACATTTTCTTTATTCATGCATCTGTTGATAGACACTTAGGTTGCTTCCATATCTTGGCTACTGTGAATAATGCTGCAGTGAACATAAGAGTACAGACATCTCTTTGACAAATCAATTTCAATTCTTTTTGATATATACCCAGAAATGGGATTGCTAGATCACACAGTAAATCTATTTTTTAATTTTTTTGAATAACTTCTATACTATCTTCTACAATGTCTGTACAAATTTATATTCTCACCAGCAAAGGCTCCCTTTTCTCTACATCCTCACCAATACTTGTTATCATTTATCTTTTTGATAACAGCCATTCTAACAGTCATGAGGTAATATTTCACTGGGCTTTTAATTTGCATTTTCCCTGTTGATTAGAGATGGTATTTTTTCATATATCTATTAATCATTCATAGCTCATCTTTTGAGAAATGTCTGTTCAGATCCTTTGCTTGTTTTTAATTGGGTTATTTTCTTGCTACTGAGTTGAGTTCCTTTACATATTTTATGCAAAATAGATACATACAGGCAGCTAATCGTAGTCTCTTATAGAATGTATTGTTTTCAAATATTTTCTTTTTTTTTTTTTTCCCATACATATACAATCGATTGACTTTCTTTTTTTTTTTTCTTTTATTATTATTATTATTATTATACTTTAGGTTTTATGGTACATGTGCCCAATGTGCAGGTAAGTTACATATGTATACATGTGCCATGCCAATCCACATGTTGTCTCTTCACTCTGTTAATTGTTTCTTTTGCTATGCAGAAGCTTTTCAGTTTGATGCAATCCCATTTGTTTATTATTGCTTTTGTTGTCTCTGCTTTTACCGTTTTATCCACAAAATGATTGCCCAGACAAATTTAGTAGAGTTTTCCACTATGTTTTCTTCTGGTAAGTTTACAGTTTCACATCTTAAGTTTAAGGCTTTTATCCATTTTGAGTTGACTGTTTGCATATGATGTGAGATAAGGAGCCAATTTCATTCTTTTGCATGTGGATATCAAGTTTTCCCAACATCAATTATTGAAGAGACTGTTCTTTTTCCATTGTATACTCTTGACACTTTTGTCAAGAGTCAACTAATCTTAAATACTTGAGTTTCTTTCTAGGCATTCTATGTGGTCTCATTGGTCAATATCTTTGTTTGTATGCCAGAACCATGGTGTTTTGATTACAAAAACTTTATATCATATTTTGGAATCAAGGAGTGGGATGCCTCCACTTTTGTTCTTTTTGATAAGATTGTTTGGGTTTTAGGGGTCTTTTCTGGTTCTATAAAATTTTAGCAATTTTTTTTTTCTATTCCAGTAAAAAAAAAAATGACATTGGAATTCTGATAGAAATTACATTGAATCTGTAGATCACTTTGGGTAGTACAGACATTTAAACAACATTCATTATTCTTTCAACTCACAAACATCTATTTGTATCTTCTTCAATTTCTTTCATTAAAGTTTTATAATTTTCAATATACAAATCTTCTACCTCCTTGGTTAAATTTACTCCTAAGTGTTTTATTTTATTTTATTTTTGATGCTATTGTAAGTAGAATTGTTTTAACTAATTTTTGATATCTTGTTGTTAGTGTGTAAAACACTTCTGACTTTTGTATCTTTACTGTAACCTGCAACGTTACTGAACTTATTAGTTCTAACAATTTTTTGGTGGAGTCTTTGGGTTTTTCTGTATATAAGAACCTGTCACCACCAAACACAATTTCACTTCTTCCTTTTATATACGGACGCCTTTTATGTCTCCTTCTTGCCTAATTGTTGTTGCTAGGACTTCCACTATTAGGTTGTGCAGAAATGGCAAGAGGGGCATCCTTGTCTTATTCCTAATATTAGTGGAAAAGCTTTCAACTTTTCACCATTTAGTATGATTTTAGATGTGGGCTTGTTACAGGTTTGCTAATCTGAAAAAGTTGAAGAAGTTGGGTGAGATTAGTGCCTTGAAGTTAGAAAATGCCTCTAGACAAAATAAGTCAAAAAGATGTTTGAGAATCATAGCCTATTTTAATATTTCTTTGCATTATCCCTACAGGCATTTTTATGAAAATAACACAACAGACTTGCACTTTGAAAAAACATATTTAAAAACAATTTTAGTTCTGTACAACAAATCCATTAAAATATTCAGAAAAAAGTTATTACAGCAACTTACTTTTCAATTGAAACAGAAAAATACACTCACAAACAAAAGTTAAATTACTGGTAAGTACAAAGAAGAAAGAGAATTAATTAGTGGTTGAAGAATTTTAAGCAACTTTAGGCCAATTTTGAGCCAAAACATATAAAGTTTGCAACTGGATTAAAATGCCTGTCTTTTTCACGATATTGATTCTTCCTACCATGAACACGGAATGTTCTTCCATTTGTTTGTATCCTCTTTTATTTCATTGAGCAGTGGTTTGTAGTTCTCCTTGAAGAGGTCCTTCACGTCCCTTGTAAGTTGGATTCCTAGGTATTTTATTCTCTTTGAAGCAATTGTGAATGGGAGTTCACTCATGATTTGGCTCTCTGTTTGTCTGTTATTGGTGTATAAGAATGCTTGTGATTTTTGCACATTGATTTTATATCCTGAAACTTTGCTGAAGTTGCCTATCAGCTTAAGGAGATTTTGGGCTGAGATGACGGGGTTTTCTAGATATGCAATCATGTCATCTGCAAACAGGGACAATTTGACTTCCTCTTTTCCTAATTGAATACCCTTTATTTCCTTCTCCTGCCTGATTGCCCTGGCCAGAACTTCCAACACTATGTTGAATAGGAGTGGTGAGAGAGGGCATCCCTGTCTTGTGCCAGTTTCCAAAGGGAATGCTTCTAGTTTTTGCCCATTCAGTATGATGTTGGCTGTGGGTTTGTCATAGATAGCTCTTATTATTTTGAGATACGTCCCACCAATGCCTAATTTATTGAGAATTTTTAGCATGAAGCATTGTTGAATTTTGTCAAAGGCATTTCCTGCATCTATTGAGATAATCATATGGTTTTTGTCATTGGTTCTGTTTATATGCTGGATTATGTTTATTGATTTGCGTATGTTGAACCAGCCTCGCATCCCAGGGATGAAGCCCACTTGATCATGGTGGATAAGCTTTTTGATGTGCTGCTGGATTCCATTTGCCAGTATTTTATTGAGGATTTTTGCATCAATGTTCATCAGGGACATCGGTCTAAAATTCTCTTTTTTTGTTGTGTCTCTGCCAGGCTTTGGTATCAGGATGATGCTGGCCACATAAAATGAGTGAGGGAGGATTCCCTCTTTTTCTATTGATTGGAATAGTTTCAGAAGGAATGGCACCAGTTCCCCTTGTACCTCTGGTAGAATTCGGCTGTGAATCCATCTGGTCCTGGACTTTTTTTGGTTGGTAAGCTATTAATAATTGCCTCAATTACAGAGCCTGTTATTGGTCTATTCAGATATTCAACTTCTTCCTGGTTTAGTCTTGGGAGGGTGTATGTGTCGAGGAATTTATCCATTTCTTCTAGATTTTCTAGTTTTTTTGCAAAGAGGTGTTTATAGTATTCTCTGATGGTAGTTTGTGTTTCTGTGGGATCGGTGGTGATATCCCCTTTATCATTTTTTATTGCGTCTATTTGATTCTTCTCTCTTTTCTTCTTTATTACCCTTGCTAGCAGTCTATCAATTTTGTTGATCTTTTCAAAAAACTGGCCCAAGGTAATTTATAGATTCAATGCCATCCCCATTAAGCTACCAATGACTTTCTTCACAGAATTGGAAAAAACTACTTTAAAGTTCATATGGAACCAAAAAAGGGCCCACATTTCCAAGTCAATACTAAGCCAAAAGAACAAAGCTGAAGGCATCACGCTACCTGATTTCAAACTATACTACAAGGCTACAGTAACCAAAACAGCATGGTACTGGTACCAAAACAGAGATATAGGTCAATGTAACAGAACAGAGCCCTCAGAAATAATGCCGCATATCTACAACCATCTGATCTTTGACAAACCTGACAAAAACAAGAAATGGGGAAACGATTCCCTATTTAATAAATGGTGCTGGGAAAACTGGCTAGTCATATGTAGAAAGCTGAAACTGGATCCCTTCCTTACACCTTATACAAAAATCTATTCAAGATGGATTAAAGACTTAAATGTTAGACCTGAAACCATAAAAACCCTAGAAGAAAACCTAGGCAATACCATTCAGGACATAGGCATGGGCAAGGACTTCATGTCTAAAACACCAAAAGCAATGGCAAGAAAAGCCAAAATTGACAAATGGGATCTCATTAAACTAAAGAGCTTCTGTACAGCAAAAGAAACTACCATCAGAGTGAACAGGCAACCTACAGAATGGGAGAAAATTTTTGCAATCTACTCATCTGACAAAAGGCTAATATCCAGAATCTACAATGAACTCAAACAAATTTACAAGAGGAAAACAAACAACCCCATCAAAAAGTGGGCGAAGGACATGAACAGACACTTCTCAAAAGAAGACATTTATGCAGCCAAAAGACACATGAAAAAAATGCTCATCCTCACTGGCCATCAGAGAAATGCAAATCAAAACCACAATGAGGTACCATCTCACACCAGTTAGAATGGCGATCATTAAAAAGTCAGGAAACAACAGGTGCTGGAGAGGATGTGGAGAAATAGGAACACTTTTACACTGTTGGTGGGACTGGAAACTAGTTCAACCATTGTGGAAGTCAGTGTGGCGATTCCTCAGGGATCTAGAACTAGAAATACCATTTGACCCAGCCATCCCATTACTGGGTATATACCCAAAGGATTATAAATCATGCTGCTATAAAGACACATACACACGTATGTTTATTGCGGCACTATTCACAATAGCAAAGACTTGGAACCAACCCAAATGTCCAATAATGATAGACTGGATTAAGAAAATGTGCCACATATACACCGTGGAATACTCTGCAGCCATCAAAAAGGATGAGTTCATGTCCTTTGTAGGGACATGGATGAAGCTGGAAACCATCATTCTCAGCAAACTATCTCAAGGACAAAAAACCAAACACCACATGTTCTCACTCATAGGTGGGAATTGAACAATGAGAACACAGGGACACAGGAAGGGGAACACCACACACCGGAGACTGTTGTGGGGCGGGAGGAGGGGGGAAGTATAGCATTAGGAGATATACCTAATGCTAAATGACGAGTTAATGGGTGCAGCACACCAACATGGCACATATATACATATGTAACTAACCTGCACATTGTGCACATGTACCCTGAAACTTAAAGTATAATAAATAAATAAATAAATAAATAAATAGATAAATAAATAAATAAATAAATAAAATGCTGGTCTTATTCAACTGAGGTATCCTTCAGCAGGTAAATGGGTAGCCAAATTGTGGTACATTTATATAATATAGTACTATTCTATAATAATAAGGAATGAGGTATCAAACTATGAAAAAACATGGATGAATCTTAAATGCATATAGTTTAATTTTTAAAAAATGATTTTAAAAGGCTATGCATTATACAGTTCCATTTACATGACATTTTGGAAAAGGAAAAATAATAGATATAGTAAGCAGATCAGTTATGGTAGGGATTTGGAGAGAAGGGAGGTTTGAACAGATAAAGCACTGGGGATTTCTTTAGTGCAATGAAACTAATCTATATGATATTGTAATGATAGATACACGAGTCTATGCAGTTTTCAAACCCATAGAGTTTTATATTACAGTAAACCTTAATGCATGCCTTTTTAAAATTATTTTTTATAAATTCTAGATTATATGCCTATTAAAAAAATTAGTTAGGAGGTAAGGGAAACTAAAAAGGAATGCAGACTATGAAAAACCATCTAATCATATTACAGATGTATGAAATAACTTCAAAAAGGATAAAAGAAAGAGGTATTGATTTAAGGAACTTTAGAAATAAATGCAGTCTTCAAAAATAAAGGCAAAAGGAACTAATCATAAGAATTGTACTCTAATTGATAAAGTTATTTCCCATAGGAATATGAGTAAACATTTCTGGAATGATTATACAGATATACTGTAATTGAACAATTTAGTAAATAGTGGGACCCCAGTTTCTCACTGACAGGCTGGGAGGCCACAGACAAGCAGGGGCAGAAACCTGGAGTAATCCCTGTGGTAATGTTTTAGAGTTGAAGACTTCAGCTTAACTCGTGCTTAACTTAATGTGGGTACAAATGAATATATATGGAGAAATATTTATAGATACGTGTGTGTACACATACATATATATGATTTAGTATGTACACATGTATTTTCTAGTTCCGTCTGCTAAGACGGCCTAGAAGGAATGACATTCCAATAGCAATAAGCATACCTAACACCAAGATCTTGGTTTCTAATATCATACTTTAGTACAACAAACGGGGGCTTCTTGAAGAAATGGCAGATACTAGAACTGGGGCAGGGAACATACAAGATTTGTCTTGAGCATTTATAGTGCTAAGAAGTAAGAAATATTTTTAAAACGTAAAATAATGGAGTAGGTCAAAGGACATACAAGAGTCAGCTGAAAGAACTCTCAATGACTGAATCTGGAACAATTTGAGCAAAAAAAAACTAATGTATTATATTAATATAACATAAATTATAAAATAAATGGCATGAATCCATACTGATAAAAATAAATAATCGAATATATAAATGTATGGAGGAGAATAGATAACATTTCTCATGCAGAGAAATTCCAAATAATTTATGTAGCTACTCCATCTATCCTCAAGGAACTGAAACATTATTTCTCACTCAATAGTGGGCTGAGTATAGTGACTTCCTTTCAAAGAATACAGTATGGAAGTGGGTGAAGGGAAGGGCAACTTTGCAGTGGATAAACCTAGTAAACACTATCTTACCCAGGTGGTAAGATTAACATCAAAAGTGATGAGTCATGTTGATAGTATTTATTCTTGAAATGATGTGATAGAAATAGTACTGTATCACTATTGGCTTCCTCCAGAAAATTCATTAGTCAGTTTTCTCTTGAATTTAATTTTTATTATCTTTATTATCCATTAGAAGATCAAGGAAAGAAACGAATCAGGATCCGACATTAAAATACTTATTCCTATTGCTTTAACACTATTTTCTTATTTAATAATGCCACCAATTTCAGACACTATACAGTTATAAGTATTTAGTCATAAACTTAATATTAACAAAAAAATTGCTGTGAATTCACAGTAAAAGACAATAAAGTTTTTAGAGATCTTCTAATTATCTTTCCTCTCTCCTTTACTGATTATCTCCACTATAACAACATCCGTTTTCTGAAGAAATTTTTAAATTATGCTATTCACTTGCTTAAAATCTTTCCTGTCTATCCACTGCCCTAAGTATGAAAAATAGTTGGTATTTTAACATGGGATTCAAGGTTCTCTATAACCTGGCTCTGTTTGGGGTTGAATTATGCCCTCCAAAAACACATGTTGAGGCTCTAACACTAGGTTCCTGTGAATGTGACCTCATTTGAGACTACAGTCTTCGCAGGTGTAATCAAGTTAAGACGAGGTCATATTGGATTAGTATTGGCCTAACCCAAGGAATTCTGTCCTTATAAGAAAAGGAAAATTTAGACACAGAAAATAGGGAGAACTCCATGTCATTTAGAAGGCAGAGATTGGAGTGATGCATCTACAAGCCATGGAACAGCAAGAATTGCAACTATTCGAAGCTTAAAAAAGGCAAAGAAAGGATTATTCTTCAGACTCTTCAGAGAACACATGGCCCTTGCTGACACTTTGATTTCAGATTTCTAGCACACAGAACAGTGAGACATTAACTTTCTGTTCGTTGATGCCTTTCAAGTTTACAGTAATTTGTTATGGCAACCCTAGGAAATTAATACAGGCTCTAACTTAACTTTCCAACAACATATTTCAGATTAGAAAGAACTCTTAAATTGAATTTCACTTTCCTTCTTCCTCATTTCCCAAAGAAAAGTTGACTTTCACCATCTAAATCTGATGCCCAACCCTTCTTTTATACCCACCATTCTTCTTGCATGTAATCTTTTATCTGCTCTAATCATCCTTCATATGTCCCCTTGAGCTACTATAGGCTAAACATATACAAATAACATGATTTCAATATGTATATAAATTATATATAGAAAACACTGGAATGCAATAGACGCATCTCCTAAATATGCCAGTAGTTGAGTAGAAGAACTTCGAGAAATTTTTTTTTTTTTTGGTCAGGGAGTGAAGGGGTATAATAAAACTTGGTATTGGGTAAGTATTCTCAGTGTAGAAATACAAATGCATTTTGGTCTTTACCAGATTTTCTTTTAAACGTCTAGTCATTTTTAATAGGCTGAACTTTTTAGAACAGTTTTAGGTTCACGGCAAAACTGACAAAAATGTATAGTTTTCACATATCCCCTGCCCCAAACATGCACAGCCTCCCCACTATCAGTATTCCACATCAGAGTAATATTGTTGTTATAATTGATGAACCAGCATAGAGAAACCATTATCACCCAAAGTCTACAGTTTGGAATAGCGTCCCCTTTTGGTTTTGTACATTCTATGGGTTTGGGGAGATATACAATGACATGTATCCACCATTGTAATACCAAAGTATTTTCATTGCCCTAAAAACCTTATATGTTCCTAACCTATTCACCTCTCCTTCCCCTCTTCCCTCCTGGCAAATACTGATCTTTTTACTATATTCATAGTTTTGGATTTTCCAGAATAGCATATATGTGGAATCATAAAGTATGTAACCCTTTCAGATTGGCTTCTTTCACTTAGCAATATGCATTTAATGTTTCTTTATGTCTTTCCATAGCTCATTTCCTTTTAGCACTGAATAATAGTTAATTGTCTGGATGAACCACAGTGTATTCATCCATTTACCTACTGAAGAACATTCTGGTTGTTTCCAAGTTTTGACAATTATGGGTAAAAGCTGCTATAAACGTCCATGTGCATGTTTTTGTGTGACATAAGTTTTCAACTTACTTGGAAAAATATCAAAGAATGCAATTGCTGTATCATATGGTAAGAATAAGTTTAGTTTTGTAAGAATTTTATCCTAATGTCTTTTCTACATTTCCTTGAAATGTACATTGATGAGTATATATCATAACAATAATAAGCATTTTAATTAGATACATTTCTTTGAGATAATGTGCTCCTTTAAAAAGGCAAGGTGTGTCATAGTCATCTTTGTCACCTGATTCCTAACGTGTAGAGAACATTCCACAAATATTCTCTGAATTATTAGATTTAATAGACATTCCAAATCCAATGAATTACAGGGAAAGGTAAGGTGCCTATTCTAAGGACACTTTTGAAAACCAGTGTGTTTGTCTCTAATTATTCCAACAAGTTATAACTCTGAATTTTCAAGTGATGTTTTTCCTCAGAGGATGGCCTCAGAGTGGCTTATTTATCATGCACTTGTAACACCCTCTGTTATTGCACATTTTTCAAAATTAAGAGTGTTGGCTGACTGCTATTTTATCCAATTAAGATTTATAACCTAGAATGTCCATTTCTTTCAGACTCAGAGCCTAGAATATGCTTAATGTTCTGATTCATGTCTTTTTTCATTCAGCTCTAAAAGGTTTGCTGGGATCTACATGGGAAATAAACAGTGTCACCCGAGTTCTACAGTTTTAAGAGAATACAGGATGATTCAGATAGAAACAGAATAAAGACTGGGACACTAGGCCATTTGCCAGCAAGCTACAAATAACTCTTAACATCGAAGCCACTATATCTTTTTTTTAAATTTATTTATTTGTAATTGAAAAGTAATAATTATGTACATTTATGAGGGTACAGTGTGATACTTTGATCTATGTACACATTATAGAAAGATTTAATCAAGCTAATTAACATATTCATTACCTCACCAATTTTTTTTTTTTTTTTTGCTAAAAATCTAATTTTGCAATTCTTTTAATTCCTGAAGGTGCTACACATTAATTCACTGGCTCCAGACAAAGGCATTAATCAGTGTCAATAAATAGTTATTGGACTACTGTGTACAAAGCACTATAGATAATTTAATTTAAAATATTTTGTCCTTGCCTTCATAATACTTTCAACTTCTAAAGAAGGCATAGTTTATGACTGTGAAAAGCAAGCTCTGGATAATCACCCATATTTTAAAAAGAAAAGCATCAGCTATAATAGAAAATTTTGTTTATAGCTGCACAAATGTATTTGGAATTTGCATTGTATCTTTAATCTTTTAACAAGCATCTTTTTTTGAAAGGGGAGACTACAATATGAATTTTCTTCTCTAAGAAGCAAGGATCATATCTCTTATCTGAATATACATATTTTTAAAGATCAGTGAGAAGAGGAGACACAGCATAGGCAACAGAGCAAAGGAAGAGAATGAACCATGAATCAATTACATTAGAGACTTGGAGTGATTATATTGTTACCATGAAGATGTCCTTTTTTCTTGAGAGTCTTGACCAGGCTTTTTGGAAATTTGTATTTTCCTTACTTACAGACTATTTCTGTTCATTAACCATAATGAGATGAAAATACACTGTCAATAAAGTGTCATCGAAATAAGACTGCCATACAGACAGTTTCTTTAGGTTTTTCAGATGGCCCTTTCTCTGCTTCATCATGAGTAATAATTTAATGGATTGGACCTGTCACTCACCTACAGGTTTATGCATCAAAATGTGTAATTATCTCAAATATTTCCCCTATCTTCTATCTTCTCCAAGTACCTTCCAACTGTGTCCCTTGTCATTTATAAAAATCCCTTGTAACACCTCACTATAAATGTCTTTAGTAATTGATATGGTTTGAATTTGTGTCCCCGCCCAAATGTCATGTCAAATTGTAATCCCCAATGCTGAAGGAGGGGCCTTGTGGGAGCTGATTGGATTACGGGGGCAGATTTCCCCCTTGCTGTTCTCATGATAGTGAGTTTTCATAAGATCTGGTTGTCTAAAAGTGTGTAGCACCTCCCTCTTCTCGCTCTTCCTCCTGCTGTGGTCATGTAAGATGTGCCTGCTTCCCCTTCGACTTCCACCATGATTGTAAGTTTCCTGAGGCCTCCCCAGCCATGCTTCCTGTACAGCCTGCAGAACCACGAGCCAATTAAACCTCTTTTCTTTATGAATTACCCAGTCTGTGGTAGTACTTTACAGCAGTGTGAGAACAAACTAATAATGTATTCCCATTTCTTTTTTTTTTCTTCCTAAACAACCAGCACTGCTACTTCATCACTATTCAAGCACCCAAACTGACTGAAAAGCTTCCTGAGACTTCCTTCCCAAGACAAAGCCATGGACAATTACCTTGGGCACTTCTTAGCTGATCAAAGCCGGTCAATTGAAAGCAGAGAGAGCTACTAATATTACCGCTAAAAGAAAGTAGGTTCAGCATATTTTTTCCTCCTACGTGTTACTTACCACACCCCGCCACCACCCACCCCCTGCAAAAAGAAACACTTTTTCAGTATATTGCAAAGAATAGAAGCTATACTTTTATTAAACATAGTCAGCCTTTATAACATTAGGCAACCATAAACAGAGGAATGAAGATCTCCATTTCCTTTCTATTACTATTCCTGCAAAACACCGCCATCAAAACTAAATTTAGAGAAAACTTATCTGTTCCAACTTCCACTTTGAGCAAGCAACTAATAATAAAATGAATCTGAAAAGGGATCAAAGAACTTAGTAAAATAAAAGGTATTAGAAAACAAAGAGACAAGATACAGATGAGGATTATGATGATTTCAATAAATATGGCATAATTTAGTTAAGCATGTTCTTTGTAGACATAAAAAGACACAGATACTTTAGGAAAAAGGAAAAACCATGGGGTTTACAAACTGGGATTCTCTTAATTCTAGCTGGAGATATAGAAAAGATAACTAACTCCTCTGATTCCACATTATCATATGTAAAATGTAAATAATATTAATAATATTCATCATGAACACTATTTTTAAGAAAAATGTGGCACACATACACCACGGAATACTATGCAGCCATAAAAGGAATGAAATCATGTCCTTCGCAGCAACATGGATGCAGGTGGAAGCCATTATATTCTAAGTGAACAACTCAGAAATAGAAAATCAAATACCGCATGCTCTCATTTATAAGTAGGAACTAAACGTTGGGTACACATGGACATAAAGATGGGAACAATAGGAACTAGGGACTCCAAAAGGGAGGAGGGAGGGAGGAAATGGGGGAAAGGTTAAAAAAAAATCTACCTCTGGGGTACTATGTTCGCTACTCAGGTGATGTGTGCAGTCAAAGCCCAAACCTCAGCGTCACACAATATATCCATGTAACAAACCTGCATATGTACCCCCTGAACCTAAATGATATTTAAGTAGCTTTAATCTTATAAAGGTGAATGTGGCATTAATCTTATAAACGTGAAAATGCCATCAGTGTCAGTTAATATTGTCTACAATATGAGCAAATACCTAAAATAGAGTCAGCTGTATGATACAAACTCAATAAATTTTGGTTTTCTTGATAGCATATGAATCTAGAATAAGAAAATTAGAGACTTCAAAATATGAACTTTAAAAAAGGTTATCAGTTTGGCCATTTCTCTATTTTTGTGTTTATTCTAGCATTGGAAAAACTGGGATAAAATTAGAGACTCAGCAACAGTCCTTCTTGAACATTTTTTTTGAAATGAATTTTTTCATTATTTACCATTTGGAGATACAAGTGGGAAATGCACGCATTGAGAGAAAATTTACAAGGATGAATCCTAATAATTGAGGGCATTGTGTACCATCAAGATATTTGGCTACAACTTCTATATGCAATGATTGTCTTCTAATAGAGATTATATTGTCAGGATTGATAAAGTTAATGATTTTGATGATATTTAAGTGATGTACATAATATTTGAAAACATCTGAATTTATAAAATGGGCTTACTCTACATTAATTTACAAAATCCCTTTATGCATTCTTCGTCTGAAAATTAAAAGATTTTAAGATTTTTATTTTCTAACTTTTTACTTTGAAATAGTTTCATATTTTCAACAAAGTTACAGAACTAGTACCAAAGAATTCTTTTATAAATAACTGAATAAATAAGCTAAAGGGAAAAAGGAACACTCTTTTTTATAGCAGAATTCCAATTAGTAACTGTAGAAGGAATGACAATAGAAAATCACCATTTGGCAAACACCACAGTAATAATTATTGTAAACTGTGATTCATGGGCAAATATATGATCAGAGATACTATATTTTCATAATCTCAAAGTACTTATAAATTGCATAATAAAAAACAATATATTAACAAAACCTAAAGACCCCACCTCAACTAAGAGATCAAAGTGGGCATTATCAACAATGAGAAATATGGATTTCATGTAATCCTTGATATGATACACTGAGAAGGGCATAGCATCACTTTTGGGAAACTCTTGCCAAGAATAAGATATCTTAAATGCAGCAAAAATATTCTCCTGGTAGTATGTGGGGAAAAAAAGGCATTTCACAAGAATCTCAAGATTTCTTTCGAATCATCTCTCAATGTATAATATGTAATTGAGTTATATACAGACAAGGTAAACTGGAATTCATTGGAATGTATTTGGGGTATTTTCAGCTAAATTACATTAAATAACAAGAGCATTTTTACTAACCCCTTATATACAATTAATTATATTAGACAACAAAATAGAAGTACTTATTGATTCTCCCCTTTATATAGCAGCGTACTTCATTTTCATAACAGAAAATAAGATTTAAGCTAGAGGGAGTATAAATTTATCTAAAAGCTCTTCTAAAATATTTCTTGAACCATCTGTCAATACCTAAACATTTATTTTAAAAGATGCAATAATTAAGTTGGGCAGAAAAATTGGGCCCAAAAGACTACCTGAGAGGTACATAAAGTGACCATGAGGGTAAATGAATGTATTAGTTACCTACTGTTGTATAACAAGTTACCTCAAAACTTAGTATCTAAACAAAAACAAAACAAAACATTTTTTATCTCAGAGTTTCTCTAGTCAGGAATTTTGAAAGGGCTTAGCTGGTTGCTTCTGGCTCAAGGTCTTTGATGAGTTTGTGTCTGAAAGGGAAGAAGGATCCAGTCTGAAGTTCTTGGAAGCCTTCAGTGTCTCACTGACTTGTAGTGAGTGACTGTAGTTCTCTGTCCTGTGGTTCTCTGAATAGGCTGCCTGGGTTTCCTCACACGTGTGATCCCAGAGAGTAAGAGTCAGAAAAGCCATGACAGCATTGCAGAGGCATTTTGTTACATTGTCTTCCAAGTTACCTACTGTCACTTCCCCTACCTCATAAGCTTCCTTTGTTCTACCTAATGGCCAGCATATGAATCCTCCTCAATTTTATTGTTTCTCCAGAATAAATGCTGGTGTGAGATGCCATACAGGAAAATCACATTTTAAAGTATGAAAATATGTGCCTTTTTTTCAAGCCTGAATATTGAGGGCTAAATTATTTCTAAACTTTCTAAAATTATTTTCTCAAGATAAAACACATTTTCCACATGGGTATATTATGTGCTGTGTATCAAATTAATATGTTTCTTAAAATATTTTTGCTACAATGATTACAATAAAAGTTGATTGCTAAATATATTAAGAATCTACCAGAAATTTAAAATGAGTCTTCAACATCATAGAAACACTACTCCCATCAAACTGAAGAACTGTCTTACTACATTCCTGGCAGATAAACAGCAAAGTCTTTCCCAAACTTTCTTGCTCATAGAAATTTCATAATACACAAGATAAAAATTACTTATACCTATGACATTTCTCTGATTTACTTAATCAGAACTCTAGTGGAGAGTCCAGAAGCCTTTATTTTTATGAGGAAGCCTAGTTATTCTTTGCATGGAGCAGGTTTGAGAGATACCTAATCTTTAGTGAAAGCGCTCCTGGTGCAGACTACTTATTACCCCACCAGAAAGCCTTTTAAAAGAGCATCATGTTAAGTGAAATAAGTCAGGCACAGAAAGACAAATACCACATAATCTCACTCGTGAGTGAAATACTAAAAAGTTGATCTCATAGAACTACAGAGTGGAATGGTAGTTACCAGGAACTGGGGTGGTGGGAGGGGAGAGAGTTGGAGAGATGTTGGTCAAAGGATACAAAATTTCAGTTAGAAGGAATACATTCAAGAAATCTATTGTACAACATGGTGACTGTGGTTAATAAGAATATAATGTATTCTTGAAAGATGCTGAGAGTGGATGTTAAGTGTTCTCACCACTAAAATTATAATTATGTGAGAGAATGCATACGTTAATTAGCTAGGTTTAGTCAATCTATAATGTACGTATACCCAAAATATATTATACCCAATAAGTATGAACAATTTTATCCACTAATTTTTTTTGTATCTAAAATTCACTTTATTGACATCTTAGAAATTTTATTTTTAACAACCAATTCAAGGCATTTTGTTGTTTACTATTACAAATGATTTTACAGTGAATGTTCTTCTACATACATTATTTCACACTTGTTCAAGATGTTAGATAAGATCAAGTAGAATTAATTAATGGTCAAAAGTCCCCATTTTTATTTTTGATGGATATTGCCAAATCAATGTTTATATTAATTTATACTCCTGTATACAGACATATATACCAAATTACACTCCCAGAAGCAAACAACTGAGGGTGACTGTTTTCCCTCACAACCATTAACAGGACATAATATCTACCTATTGATTTTGCCTATTAAATTGATAATACATACTTCATCGCATTTCTCTTCCTTCAGGTAGAAATGAACATTTTTATAAAGGTGAACAATTTGCAATTACAGCTGTTTCCTGTGTGTTTTTTATGTTTTCTGGAAATGTTTAACTGACTTAAAAGTAGCACAAAGCCACAGTATGGCTGAAACCAATTTTGAGAGTCTTCCCAAGGGAAAGAAGTCAGGAAAAGAGAATGTCGGGGAACAGGAGCCGATAACCAGAGCTGTGAAGCCCCAGGCCCTATTAAATGTTCTAATTCTTCTAAATTTTCTTTTGACCATATGCAGATTGAATAATGATAATCATAAAGACCCTCTTATGATTCTAGTACTATCTCTTTCTCTCCCTCTTAAGAGAGGATACAGAAGCAGTGGCTCCATTCCAAGGGATACAGCAGAAGTCATTCTTTGATTAGAGATTTCTGTAATGAATGCTCTTTGCTCCTAATCTTTTACACTTAGACCAGTCACCAAAACCCAAGCAGTTATTCACTGTGCTTGTGTCAACAAGGCTACAGGAGATAAATTAAGTAATTTTTAACAAATTATTAAAGCAGGATCTTGGCTTCCTAAACTCTTATACTTCTAGTGAGAAGTTTCATTTACGAAAGATAGTTTTATCTTTGCCTAATATTCTCTTCAGACAACTTTTATCTAGGACTTTACAGATAATTTTCAAAGGATTAAAAGTCAGTCTTAGATCAATTTTATCACAGCAGAGTTAATATTATCTTTTCCCAGATGAGCAATTCCAATGTGAGGAAACTTCTTCTTACATGTTTTCAATTAGACTTTATTATATTTAAACATTAGAAATGGATGAGAAACAGATGACAAAACTATTTAGGTATTCTTTCAATGTAAAAACATTCAGTCTATAAATAAAAAAATAATACTGATACTTACCTTGACACCCCTAAATTGTATTCTTTTTTTTTTTTTTTATATAGGCATGGACAAAAGGCTTCATGACTAAAACACCAAAAGCAATGGCAACAAAAACCAAAATTGACAAATAGGATCTAATTAAACTAAAGAGCTTCTGCTCACCAAAAGAAACTATCATCAGATTGAACAGGCAACCCACAGAATGGGAGAAAAGTTTTGCAATCTGTCCATCTGACAAAGGACTAATAACCAGAATCTACAAGGAACTTAAACAAATTTACAAGAAAAACACAAACAACCCCATCAGAAAGTGGGCAAAGGATATGAACAGACACTTTTCAAAAGAAGACATTTATGTGGCCAACAAACATACAAAAAAAAGCTCATCATCACTGGTCATTAGAGAATTGCAAATCAGAACCACAACGAGACACCATCTTACACCAGTTAGAATCCAATCATTGAAAAGTCAGGAAACAACAGATGCTGGAGAGGATGTGGAGAAATAGGAACACTTTTACACTGTTGGTGAGAGTGTAATTAGTTCAACCATTGTGGAAGACAGTGTGGCGATTCTTCAAGGATCTAGAACTAGAAATACCATTTGACCCAGGAATCCCCTTACCAGGTATATACACAAAGGATTATAATTCATTCTTCTATAAAGACACATGCACACGTATGTTTATTGCAGCACTATTCACAATAGCAAAGACTTGGAACCAACCCAAATGCCCACCAATGATAGACTGGATAAAGAAAATGTGGCACATGTACACCATGGAATACTATGCAGCCATAAAAAAGGATGAGTTCATGTCCTTTGCAGGGACATGGATGAAGCTGGAAACCATCATTCTCAGCAAACTAACACAGGAACAGAAAACCCAACACCGCAAGTTTTCACTCATAAGTGGGAGTTGAACAATGAGAACACATGGGCACAAGGAGGCAAACATCACCCACCAGGGCCTGTAGGGGGGTGGGGGATAAAGGGAGGGATAGCATTAGGTTGATGGGTGCAGCAAATCACCATGGCACATGTACACCTATGTAACAAACCTACATGTTCTCCACACATATCCCAGAACTTAAAGTATATCCACCAATTTTTTAAAAAGAAAAATAATTTAAATAAATAAGTTAAAAAAAAACAGAGCTCTAATTGTATAGAATTATATCGCTGACCTGCACTAAAATATTTCTCCCTGGAACCTCCACCACTAGCTATAGTTCTGCCTGAGGACTACTCTGAGTATATCTAAACTCTTTGCCAAAGTGTTCAAATGTTAGAGAATACTCCCTGTTCCTCCAGCCCTCTACTCCTTGAATTTGTCTTTTCCTAAATTCACAAGCTCCAGTTTCTTCACACAATATGATTCCCAGAATCTTCACCATTCCCATGCTCCATTCCTCCCCTCTGGCCATCTCACCCTTGCCAAAACTGACCTTGCATAATTCCTTACCCAAAACTAGACTCAGCCTCCACATGGGCTCTGAGCAAAAGGAAGACAGCATGGTCTATGTGCCAGCCTAAAATCCCATTAAGTCTTTATCAGGCTTGTCAGAGCTTTTGGCGAACATTGTACTTATTGTCAATCTAAAGACCTCCACGTTCTAGACTTGAACTGTTTCTAATGCACTATCAGCTACCCTACCCTGCTTTTCTTGCCTGATTAATTTCTTAGAATGTCCTCAATTGTTACAGTAGTGCAGAATGTTAGGGCCTATTGGGAAGACAAATGAGGCAGATGTCAATGGGACCCATGAGACCATGTAGCCCAATCTCATTCTCCAGGCCTATTTCCAATTTTCAGAAAGAAATGGGTGTTCCAGGAAGATTAAGTGAACAAATCAAGAATAAGAATCAATGCACTTCTGAGCCTTCATCCCAGTGGCTCTTTTACTATGAAAAAGCTGTATCATGTCTACAATAAAATTAATTTACAGTATATGAGAGAAATGATAATAATAGCATATATCGTTTATTGACTACATGACAGAAAACATGTTAAAACATACTTTGTACAGATTGTTTCAGTTAGTCCAAGACAGCCCTTTGAGGTGGGTGCAACCATTATTTACATTTTAAAACTAAAGAATATGGGGCTTTAAAAAGATAAGAAATTTGCCCAAGCCAGGAGGAAAACAGGTTTTAGACCAAAAAAATAAAAAATAAAAATTGATTTCAGAAACCACACTCAACCACTATCCATATAGCCACCTCACAACAGTGTATTGGAAACAGAAAGTAATTAAGTGATGAATTATGCGATTAGCACAACACTAAAGCTTCAGAACATAGCTTTTGTTCATGCCTCCATCAATACTCAACTTGGATTGAATATGAGGTTTCTCATATTTTAGACCAATGTGTGTTGCAGGTTAGATATTTCTTGGTATTTCCAGAGTCAAGTGTGTGTCTCTGTCTGAGCGGCTATCCCAGTTTATTGTAATTACCTGTATCAGTATTTTCACATGTAGGCTATGAGTTTCTTGAGATCTGACTTTCACTCTCTATCCATAGCAGAGCATAGCACATGCCACAGAGGAGACACTCAAGATATATTTGTTGAATGAATACATAAAGATATGCCCTTGTTCAGTTTTACAGAAGTACACATAGATCAAAAGAAGTCCCTAGTCATAAAAAGAATTGATATATCTTAGAGAACAGGTATCATAGGGATTCTACCAAACATAAGAGGGTAAGATTGTCCAAATCACCTGCTCAATTTACACTTTCATTCTCAGAGATGAACAAAATAAAATCAGTGAATTAGGTAGAGCATTAAATAAGCTACTATTTGGAATGGAGCAAGGTATGCATATAGCAGAAAGAGCACAAGCCTCCTGAATTCTTACTGGCTCCACTGCCAACAAGTTATGCAATGTTCTGCAAAACTTTTAACTTCTTTGATAGTCAGTTTTCCTATCAACAAAATTGTGACATTAATAATTTTTGTTCATATTTGTTATTTCATATCAATTCACCTTATTGAAGAAACTATAATTAATACTCATCTTCAACTAGATTGCCCTTTTAGACCACCAATATTTATTAAAGGGAAGTCACACTTATTTGTAGTAAAAGGGAGTTAATTTTTTTCTTCTACAATGAATATTATGTTGTTTTGTTTAAAAATAGATAAGACACACCATGAGTCATCTCCTTTTGTAAATAGGAGTTTGATACTGTGATACAGGCACACATATGCAAGAAGTATAAATTTGTTTATTTATGGAGAATTTGGAAATCTGTAATCCCAATATAGGCCTCATATATGAATATTCTTTGTTCTAGTTATTCCATTTATAAGAATGTATATTCAAATAAAATTATTTATATAGGCCAGGCACGGTGGCTCACACCTGTAATCCCAGCACTTTGGGAGGCAGAGGTGGGCAGATCAAGAGGTCAGGAGATCGATACCATCCTGGCCAACATGGTGAAACCCTGTCTCTATACTAAAAACACAAAAAGCATTAGCCAGGCGTGGTGGCAGGTGCCTGTAGTCCCAGCTACTCGGGAGGCTGAGGCAGGAGAATGGTGTGAACCCAGAAGGCGGAGCTTGCAGTAAGCCGAAATCACGCCACTGCACTCCAGCCTGGGCGACAGAGGGAAAATCCGTTTCAAAAAAAAAAAAGAAAAGAAAATTATTTATATACATAAAATCTTAATTAAATGAGGTCCCAGAAAAGTTTATAATGTAAATTTAGAAGTAACCACAGGATTGGTAAATTAGCCTTAGTAAAGCCATGCACTGGAATACAGACAAGAAATTATGTTGTAGAAAATATTTCTTAAAAAGATGCTTGTATTTTAAACAAACAAAAAAGGTTACAAAACAGTAGAAAACCATATTTTTTAGAAGGTACGCATACACACTTACCTATGGATATATACTTATATGGCAAGTAGAAAGAAATACATTAAAATATAACCTTTACCTTCTTTAGAAATTTTTACTTTCTTATGTAGTTTCCAAATATTCTCTGATAAAAATTTATCATTATAGGAGGGAAGGGAAGGGAAGAGAAGGGAAGGGGAAGTGAGAGGAGGGAAGAAAAAGGAAGAGAAGCCTAATTTAAGTGTAGTCCACTGTACTTTACAGTGGCTTAGTAAACATTTCGTAAGGATGAGTGAGTGGAAGAGATATAAGACTGATAAGACTGAAATCTGATTGTGTCCTAATGCGTGATAGTTTTACTCTTAGGAGAGGTAAAGTCTAAAAGATAAGAATATACATAGCTCATTTCTGAGCCACATTAAGGGCAAGCCAGGTGACCAACTACCAAACTACAAAGATTATTAAAATATCACATCAGGAAATCTAAAACTTATTGCCAATTAACTTAGATCTCTACATATGAATTTTTGTATGACTAGTCAAATATAAAATGGTCAACTCCCCTCCCTAGAATAGAAAGTAACAGACCATGACAAAACATCAAAACATGCTTTATTTGAATTTCCTTCAACCCTATTAAATAAATGTAGAACATATTCTCAAAGGAAATGTTTTGAATGGAAACTAAATCATTAGCCTGCCCTCTATCCATGTATTTTGGAAGGTCCTGCTTTACTCTTATTTCACTAGATTCTTGTTGAGTCTGCTAACTGGGCCTATTTACTAAAAGATGCTCAAGCGGCCGGGTGCAGTGGCTCACACCTGTAATCCCAGCATTTTGGGAGGTCGAGGAGGGTGGATCACCTGAGGTCAGCAGTTCAAGACCACTGTGGCCAAGATGGTTATACCCCATCTCCACTAAAAATACAAAAATTAGCCAGGTGTGGTGGTGGACGCCTATAATCCCAGCTACTCGGTAGGTTCAGGTAGGAGAATCACCTGAACCCAGGAGGCGGAGGTTGTAGTGAGCCAAGATGGCACCACTGCACTCCAGCTGGGCGACAAGAGCAAAACTCTGTCTCAAAAAAAAGAAAGAAGAAAAAAGATGCTTAAGCACAATTATTTCAGATAGTGGATTGGTTTTGACTTTATAGAAAAAAGTTAAAATATATCTGAAAGTTTTAAAACAGGAATTACGTGCTAGCCACATTAGAATAAAACTAAACAGCCTGATAATAGAAACAATAGGGCATGGTCAAGGGCCTCTCAATATAGTACTGAATAGCCTTTAAATTTTTACCCAAGTTTCTAGAGTGGCTCTAGAGACCATGTTTAGTTTTATTCATCTGACCTTCTTTTGAGACTTTGCTTATTTAAGCAAAAGAGAACACCCACATCTGTAATTGTTATACATCTCCTCTTCTGGATTTTGAGCTTCTCCAAAGCAGAAACCTTATCTTTTTCATGTTTGCAATCATAGAGCTTAACACAGTGTATTATGCAGAATCACCATAAAATGCATATTAAACATCTGGATGAATAAATGGATGAATAGATGATGGATGGGAAAATGGATTGATATATGAACTTATTCCTAAAGACTTGAATTTCAGGACTCATTCACTCAGCAAGAAAATAACATCGCCTCATGGTACTCATTTCAAACAAAATGAAGTTCTAAATGTTGTGACCAGGTTCTGCAGGACTTGTATTGACATTTAGTCTCCAGGATGACCAGCCATCTGTAATTCTTATCTTGTTCTGTTTCTCTCATCCTCCTAACACTCTTTATCTACAAGCCTTCCTAGAAAAGATCTAGAAATAAACTCTCCTTCTCTCATTGTTTGCATTCTCTGAGGAATAAGGGCAATAACACAGCTTTATATTTTGTACAATCCTTTGGGTTTACAAAACACTTTCACTTGTTATCTCATTTCATTCGTACACTATCCATGTGGGAAAAAGTGAGGAAAGTGAGGTTGAGAGTTAACTTTTACAGTTAGTTAAATGGCAGAGCCTCTTCTCAGACTCTAAACTTCCAAATGCAAACCCAGCATTCTTCCGTATTCCCTACATTACTGGCAGAGTTAAAAGAATGGATTCTAACCACGAGTCCCAGTGCTGTGTCTGCATTCCTTATTTTCTGTTAATTACCACACTCACTGTCAACACTGCATATTTCAAGGAAAGTGACAATTCAACTTCTTTCTCTGACTTTTGAAATCTTCCTCTCCAGGAAGACAGCAGGTCTGGAGCAAGCTATGGGAAGCACTGTGGCAAGAATTTCTCCCACAGTTGGCAGCCTGTCTGCCCTAACTTTGAATGGATTCAAAGACAGAAGAGGTAAACATGGACTGGAGAAATATGCTATGCATAACACTAAATGTTCCTCTATGTGCCAACAAAGTTGACATCTACGAGATTTAGCTGAAATATTGCCCCACTAATAAGGTATAGAAAGAATGCCTTTAAATAAAGAGGATTCTTCAGGCAGTTAAAAATGTTATCAGAGAGAATGAAATTGAGCAGGAAGCATGAAGGCTTCAAAATCGTCTTGCTGTTTAACTGGGGGAGCTGCTCCATTAGCTCAGCTAATTGAACACTCCGTTATCTCACTTGGATTGTCACTGCAGAAGAAAAAGGGGCTCTATTTTTGCTCCCTGCAACAGAATCTGAAACTTGTGAAGAGAGCAAGGGACAGGATATATGCTGATTACTTTATTTTGACATTAGATCTGTGACTAGAATTAGCTGTGCACAGATATAAATATCCTTTAGACACATCCATCCACAAGCAATCTATATTATAATTGGCAAAACTGGCCAGGAAGAAATGAGAGTGGAGAAAAGGGAAAGTTTGCCAATATGTAGGAGAAATAAAATCTGTGTAGTGTTTTGTTTAATGATGCAAGCATATAAAATAAGATGAGCAGCCATCTTGTACTTAAGCATGAATGGATACAAAGTTAGAGGCAGAAGAAAACACTTTCTATGCGTGATTTTAGCTTTGCGAAATACTAAAATAAAAGGCAGATCTCCTGATTCCAATTAACTTTAATGATACAAGCATATTTGGGCTGGTTACATGGCTAACTGATGTGTAAAAATGTAGTCAGCTCCACATTTTATATCAGAGGTTAAAACATATTTATATATATATAAATTATTTTTTAATGAAAAATGCCAACAATATGAGGTAGAGATGCCTTTCTCAGTCACATGCAATAGAAGTAATGACATTAACACAAAATTAAAAATTAAGTATGTAAAGATTGAAGTTTTTGGATGCCCAAATATCCTTTAAACGTCAAATAATAAAGAGTTAAAAAGTAACATTTCACAGATATAATGAAAGTTAAACATAATGGAGATTCTCAAAATAAGCTGAAAAGCACTGGAATCAAGTAGAAACGTAGGTAATTTCATTAAAGAATTAGCAACAGAAGAAATGTAAACACCATTATCAATATACGGAAAATATCCTAATAATTAAAGAAATTAAAAGGTAAACAATGAAATACCTCTTTACAAATATTTTAACATAAAAAAATCAAAGTTTTTTTAGTTAACAATTAGTGAAAGAAAAATATAAAACTCCAGGTGTTTGAAATAGTCAAAAAGTGCTGGTCAGAAATGGTACTCATATAAATTTTCCAGACAACGGTTTGTAATAATCATCAAAGATATTTAAGAACATTCCTGTGTGAGGTTTTCACAACTCTACTTACAGAAATCTATATAAAGGAAATAATCTATGATGTGGATACATATTTATATGCAAGTACTGTTATTACTGCATTATATGAAATAACAAAAGAAAATAATGTTCCTAAGTTCAATTTTATTCAATGCATATAAAGGAAGTGTATATATTTTACAAATAACAATTTTATAAGGCTTAAGTTTATAAGATAAAGGACTAGTTTTTAAAAATATCTTTTTAACATAAAATGGAACACTGTAAGTCTTTTAAAATATTTTGGAAGTACATGTAGTAACTGGGAAAAGCATCTCCAATACATTGTTAAGTGAAGAAAAGCAGGCTACAAGAAAGCATGTGTAATATAAATTTATATTTGTCATCAAATCAAATGATAACAGCTGCTATAAACAGGTGGTAGTAATTTTTAACTCTCTTTCTTTCATTTTCCATATTTTCTAAGTTTTCTAACTTAATATGTATTACTTTTGTAAAAAGAAAGTTAAGAAGCTGTAAAGAATTCCATGCTCATGGAGAGGTAGAATCAATATCATGAAAATGGCCATACTGCCCAAGGTAATTTACAGATTCAATGCCATCCCCATTAAGCTACCAATGACTTTCTTCACAGAATTGGAAAAAACTACTTTAAAGTTCATATGGAACCAAAAAGAAGCCCGCATTGCCAAGACAATCCTAAGCCAAAAGAACAAAGCTAGAAGCATCATGCTACCTGACTTCAAACTATACTACAAGGCTACAGTAACCAAAACATCATGGTACTGGTATCAAAACAGAGATATAGACCAATGGAACAGAACAGAGACCTCAGAAATAATACCACATATCTACAACCATCTGATCTTTGACAAACCTGAGAAAAACAAGAAATGGGGAAAGGATTCCCTTTTTAATAAATGCTGCTGGGAAAACTGGCTAGTCATAAGTGGAAAGCTGAAACTGGATCCCTTCCTTACACCTTATACAAAAATTAATTCAAGATGGATTAAAGACTTACATGTTAGACCTAAAACCATAAAAACCCTAGAAGAAAACCTAGGCAATACCATTCAGGACCTAGGCATGGGCGAGGACTTCATGTCTAAAACACCAAAAGCAATGGCAACAAAAGCCAAAATTGACAAATGGGATCTCATTAAACTAAAGAGCTTCTGCACGGCAAAAGAAACTACCATCAGAGTGAACAGGCAACCTATGGAATGGGAGAAAATTTTCGCAATCTACTCATCTGACAAAGGGCTAATATCCAGAATCTACAAAGAACTCAAACAAATTTACAAGAAAAAAACAAACAACCCCATCAAAAAGTAGGCGAAAGATATGAACAGACACTTCTCAAAAGAAGACATTTATGCAGCCAAAAACACACGAAAAAATGCTCATCATCACTGGCCAGCAGAGAAATGCAAATCAAAACCACAATGTGATACCATCTCACACCAGTTAGAATGGCGATCATTAAAACATCAGGAAACAACAGGTGCTGGAGAGGATGTGGAGAAATAGGAACACTTTTACACTGTTGGTGGGACCGGAAACTAGTTCAACCATTGTGGAAGTCAGTGTGGCAATCCTCAAGGATCTAGAACTAGAAATACCATTTGACCCAGCAATCCCATTACTGGGTATATACCTAAAGGATTATAAATCATGCTGCTATAAAGACACATGCACACGTATGTTTACTGTGGCACTATTCACAATAGCAAAGACTTGGAACCAACCCACATGTGCATCAGTGATAAACTGGATTAAGAAAATGTGGCACATATACACCGTGGAATACTATGCAGCCATCAAAAAGGATGAGTTCATGTCCTTTGTAGGGACATGGATGAAGCTGGAAACCATCATTTTTAGCAAACTATCACAAGGACAGAAAACCAAACACCGCATGTTCTCACTCATAGGTGGGAATTGAACAATGAGAACACTTGGACACAGGAAGGGGAACAACACACACCAGGGCCTGTCGTGGGGTAGGGGGAGGAGGAAGGGATAGCATTAGGAGATATACCTAATGTAAATGAAGAGTTACTGGGTGCAGCACACCAACATGGCACATGTATACATATGTAACAAACCTGCATGTTATGCACATGTACCCTAGAACTTAAAGTATAATTTAAAAAAATGAAGTTTCTGAAGAAAGCTTGGTAAGAGGACAAAATGATCTTTATATGGTAATCAATGTTATACACAGGGTGCGTGCGTGTGTGTGTGTGTGTTTAGAATAAAATATATCAAAATTATAATAAGATTTCCATATGATAATTTAATCTTTATGTCTCTCTACAATCAGAATTACACCAAATTTTATAAAAGAGAAATTATGCTATTACATAATTCCTTTCACTAAATATACAGCAATCCTCATAATAATTTTAAAAAACTAAAAATTCTGGATTTAAAGAAAAAAATGATTAAGTGAACTAGTGAGAAAATAAGCAAGGATCAGACACTAAAATTCGAGTGACAGTTGCAATCTAACAGATAAAACCAGCTTTGATGTTGATTTTCACCATGTGGCATATGCCAAAATCTCAGGGAACTTGGCTTTTGTTTTGATGTGTATGTTTTGAAGAAAAATGAGGGCCAACAGAGAAACCTAGATTCTGTCCAATGCTGACAATCTATTGGGAACCCCCTACAAAATCCTAGTTCTAGGAGTACATTCACAATGTAAAGATGAACTATATAGCTAAATCTGCCTTTAACAGAATGTTAACCTCAAACTTGGCAACTGGCAGGAGAGTAAATTCTCCCATAAAATTTTGTAACTGCAAGCAAACTCTCACATGGGTTTGAAGGTTTGTGGCCTAAATCCACACTGTGGTATATGTAAAACTTGAAGGTAAAAAATGAATTTGAAAATTGTCTTTATTTGCTAGTATGTTCAGACCCTTTCAGAGGCAAACATAAACCCTATGTAGAGAAACACAATATAGCCCAGGTTTCAAGGAATTACCACAAGTATATTTTCAAGGAACACGAGCTCACAATCAAAATGACAAAAGCACTATGGGTAAGAGCCAGCAGAAATAACAAATGCAAATATCAGACTCAAAAGGACATATGATTTTAGAATTTTTAGATAATAAAATAAGCATGGTTAACATGTTTTAATATACAAAATAAGTTTTTGAAACTATGAAAAATACAAAGGAAATTTTAAATGAATTATAAAGAAACTTTAGAAATATAACTACGTAATAGATTTTAAAGCCTACAAATAGGTTAAATTCTAGGTTAGAGAAAAACTAAAAAAAATTAAAGAACTTGAAAAAAATTATCTGAACAAATTACTGGGAATACAAAACAAAGAGGCAAAGAAACAGAAAATATGAAATAAAGGTTAAGTGATATGAAGAATAGAGTGAGAAAGCATAACAGAAGAGAATAATAGAGAGAATGAGGGAGAAGTAATATTAAAAAAACTGATAATTTCCCAGAACAAATAAAAGACATAAAACCTCAGATCAAAAACTTCAATGTCTCAGACAGAACGCTTAAAAAGGATCTGTAACTAAAGCATATCATAAAGAAATTGCGAGAAACCAAAGACAGAGAAAATATTAAAAGCCATCAGAAAAAATGATAAATTACTTTCAAAGGAACAGCAATAGACTGACAGCTAATCCTCAATAGTAAAAAATGAAAATCAAAATACAGTTGAATAGTAGTTCAATGTGTTCTCAGAAAATAACTCTCAATTCAGAATTACAAATCTGGCAAATTATATCTCTTTTAAGAATAAATAAAAAAGTCAAAATATTTTATCTCAAATGCTTTAAAAAATTTAATCACAGGAGATGTATTAAAGGAAATTCTAAATTACACAAATGACAGGCAGAAGGAAAATGATTGTATATGAAAAACACAAAATTTCAAAAGAAAGTTAATAACTTTATTAACGTTCAAGTAAAAACAAAGGGCAATTGTACAGATAATGTGATCATACCAGTACTCCATCTTCTTTTTTAAAATTTTTTGACATACAAAAAGCTGTAAATAATGTACACAACTTGATGTGTTTGTAAATAAATATACACTCCTGAAACTATCACCACAATCTAGACCATAAACCTATCCATCCATTCCTAAGGCTTCCTCCCACTCCCTAATTGTGTTTTTTTATTATATTATTATTTGGTGATAAGAACACTTAACATGAAATCTATTTTCTTGGAAAAATTTTAAGTGGATAATACAGCATTTCTAACTATAGGTACTATAATGCCCTTTGACTAAATACCTCCCCGTTCACCAAGTGGCCCAGCTCCTGGCAACTTAGTTTGCTACTGCAGATTTATTATATATCACGTAACTTTTGTCCTTCTGTGTCTGGCTTATTTCATTTAACATAATGTCCTCAAGGTGCATACATATTGTTGCAAATGGCAGGATTTTTCTTCTTTTTTAAGGTTGAATAATATTACATCATTTTGTATATATCACATTCTCTTAATCCATTCAATCATCTATGGACATTTTGGTTGCTTCACTGGTTACTATGAATAATGCCTTAATAAACATGAGAGAACAGATTTTAAATTTGGGATATGTAACC
Source organism: Pongo abelii (assembly GCF_028885655.2). Taxonomy (NCBI): domain Eukaryota; kingdom Metazoa; phylum Chordata; class Mammalia; order Primates; family Hominidae; genus Pongo; species Pongo abelii. The sequence continues at coordinate 79,348,322 of NC_071997.2, read as the reverse complement.
AGAAGTGAGATTACTGGATAATGTTGGAGTTCTATATGTAGTTTTTGAGGCACTTCCATACTGTTTTCTTAGTGGCTATACCAATTTATTTTCTCAGCAACAGTACACAACGGTTCCCTTGTTTCCACATCCTTGCTAGTATTTATCTTTTGTGTTTGTGTGTATGAAGCCATACTAACAGGTGTCAGGTGCTATCTCATTGTGGTTTTAATTTGCATTTCACTAATTATTAAAGATGTTGAACATTTTTTTCATATACCTGTTGGCCATCTGTATGTCTTTCTTTGAGAAATATCAATTCTACTCTTTTGCCTATTTTTAAATCATGGTTTTTGTTTTAGTTGTTTTTTGCTAGAGTTGTAGGATTTCCTTATATATTTTGGATATTAACCCTTTATTAGATATATGATTTGCAAATGTTTTAAGTTGTCTTCATTTTCTGTTTCCTCTGCTGTACAGAAACTTTTTAGTGTGATACAATCCCATTTGTCTAATTTTTGCTTTTTTTGCCTGTGCTTTGCTGTCATATCTAAGAAATCACTGCCAAAGCCAATATCTAGAAGCTTTTACTCTGTTTTCTTCTAAGAGTTTATGGTGTCAGGTCTTATGTTGAGTCTAATTCATTTTTAGTTGTCTTTTGTATATGGTGTAGAATCAGGGACCAATTTCATTCTTTTGCATGTAGATTTTCAGTTTTCCTAAAACCATTTGTTGACGAGACTATTCTTTCCCCATTATGTGTTGACACTTTTGCCAAAAATAAGTTGAGCATACATGTATGACTTTATTTCTGAGTTCTCTATGCTGTTCCAGTGATCTATATATCTGTTTTTATGTTAGTACCATACTGTTTTGATCATTATAGCTTTGTTATAAATTTTAAAATCAAGATGTGTAATGTGTTCAGCTTTGTTCTTGATCAAAATTGCTTTGGTTATTTTGAGTCTTGTGGTTCCATAGAAATTTTAGGATTTTTTTTCTAAGTTATTGAAATTTTGATAGGTATTATATTGAATCTGTAGATTGCTTTGGGTAGTAGGAACATTTTAACAACATTAATTCCTTCAATCTGTTAATATGAAATATCTCTCCAGTACTCCAACTTCTTTCCATATCTCTAACCTTAATTAATCAATATTTAATTAATTAATGTTGCACTGTCTTTTGTCTGCCATGTTTCTGGTACTATTTGAAATTAACAGCTCGTGTGGGATATTCTATAAATTCCCATTTAGCATGTCCAATTAATACTATCTGAAAGACAGGCTTACAAGCATTTTGTTTTACAGTATTAGGTAGAAAAAGTGTTCTCCTGTTAGACAAAATATCCATCCTAATAATATGTTCAGGTCAAGGAGACAGCCACTTCAGACATACCCTGTTCAAACATTTCAATTTTCATCCAAACTTTTACCCTAATTCCATCAAACAATGCATCTCTATATTCTCTCATTACAATTGTAGCCCTCATTAGAACGTCACCATCAGGTTTTAAAATCACAGTTCATTGGATTTCCATGTCAAGGAGCTTCTGAAATATTTTTTCCCATCTCCTGACCAATTTATCCACACATATGTGTTCGGTCTTGAGTCCCAACCAGGGGTCAAACCAAAAGATCCTTATCATTATTAATTTGCCAGACCATCACTCCTGGTAATTTAAGGTCAGATTTATTATTATTATTTTTGCCTTCTGGCTTTTTATGTTACTCCAAACTAGAGTAAATAGAGATTTATTTAAGGTCCTTCAATGTTGGGATACTAGGAGTGACTTTTATCTGTCCACCAAATCTCCAAAGACCTTTATTCATTAATGTAACATTGATGTCCATTTTATTCATCACATTCTTTATAACTATTTCAAGATTTCTATCCTGCTGAGACAAATCCCTCAACTATTCCTTTTTACTTTTCCCATTCTCTTGTGAATTATTCTAATTTCCTTAACATCTTTATGTCCCATAAGAGGATACGGCTTCTTGAACTTTTGTGTAATTTTGCAGCAGTCCACATAGAGTACTCGTGTAAAGGGGTGTTCTTAATCACAGCATTTACCATAAATTGCTTTAGAGGAATATTAAGAGGATGAACATCTCAGTCATCATAAAACCAATCCAGCATTCCTTGCATATGTAACACATCAGACACTACACCTAGGGTTATCTATTTGTCATCTAAAGGAAGGAAAGAGCAATTCCCTCTCTCGGAATAAACTAACTATGATGTCTTATATCTCATCTACTAGGCTAGCTGTCCCTTCAGGAAAAAATCCTATTGTGTGTTTGCATAATGTACAGCCATTCTTGATTGTTTAATAGTAAGCTGTGTGTCCTTCATCAATCAAACATGCTCCATCATTTTGCAGCATTCAAAACCAAGGAGACTGCTTCAAAGTTAGTCATCCCCATAATTCACTTTAATAAAGGTTCTTCATAAAGTTATTTTATCAATCCACAAAATGAGAGAGCTCTTTTATAACATGCACCATGGTTTCAGTTGTTTCTTGGTAACCATAGGTCATAAAGGTATTATCTATTTTTAATAACATAAATTTTCCCACTAGTGACAGCTCTGAAGCTAATGATCATAGCTCAGGCAGGCCAAAATCTGAGCTTGGCATAATGCCAGGGCCCATCCCCACACTCTCCTTTGCTTTCATTTTAGCTATTATGGATAAAAATAACCAAGAGATTGCGTATTTAGCTTGTTTTCATTATTTTGCATTTTTTATGTATCCAGTGAGCCAACTCCTCAGTAGATAGATTTATCGTTTCTAAATTCCACTGGTAACTTTTACCAACACTAACTGATCACAGTACAGCTGCTGTCCAATGGGTGACTTGGTAGCCATCCAGGCATGAAATGTCTGTCATTCCCTATCCCTTCATCCTCCCATTTTCTGAACAGTGCTTTCACATGTTTCAGTGAGTGAGTTTTATTCCAATGAATTCTAGTTCTGAAACCAACATTGTTAGGGATCTCTAAGACCATCCTCAGCCTTAATTACTAGCTAGAAAGACTCGGAAAAGTTGTTATACTTTTGTTTACAGTTTATTACAACAGAAGGATACAGACTAATATCATCAAAAGGAAAAGGAACATGGGGTGAATTCTAGGGGAAACCAGGTGCAAGCTTCCAGATGTCCACTTCCAGAATATCTTGGATGTACCTAATTCTCCTGGCAGTAGTGCATAAAAATGTATGCAAAGTTTTGCCAATCAGGAAAGCCCAAACATGCCTTGGCATCCAGGGTTTTTATTAGGGTCTCTCAGGCAGTCATGTAGCACTTGCATGACTTAACTTAGATACACAGACTCCAGCAACCCCTAGATCAAAAACAGGTATTCATCATAAATCATATTGTTATCATAAACTCTAACTGAACTGGTACCAAGTGGCCCGAAGCCTGAGATGTACAAAACACTCTTATCAGGCAGAATATTTCAAAGGCTCATTGTTCATCTCCCAGGTATAGGCAAAGAGCTAGTCCTGAAGCATGTCTTTCTTGTAAATGTGCAGGGTTTCAACAGCACAGGTCTGCTTTCCTATACCATAACTTCAATATTAACATCAAGATAGTAAATTACAAAATTAGGAAACTACATGTCAATCTCACTCATAAATATAGATATAGAAATCTTATGCAGCTTAATGGAAAACTAAATCTAGTGCTATATAAAGCTATAATACATGATGGCCAAATTAGTCTTGCCTAGGAATAGTAATTAAGGTAATTTTAAATCTGTTAAAAATAAGAGAAAAATCAAATGAATATCTCAATAGGTGCAGAAAATGCACTAAATAAACTTCAAAATTTATCCCCAGGGGAATGATATTAGCAAGATGGTTGACTAGAAGCCCTGAGCACTCATTGCCCCCCTTCCCAACAAAAACAGCCAAAATAATAAATAAACAACTAACGTTTGATGAAAATAACTAAAGGAGAGTGTTGAAGTACATCAAAGGAGTAGAACAAATCCTATATAGCACAAAAACCCAGGATGGACACATATGGGAATGCAAGAAATGCGAGAAAATGCACCACCCCAACCCCTAGCTCAGAGCCAGAAGGGACTTCTGTGAAGAAAAGGCAAGTAAGAGGACCCCGGCAGTCTTCATCAATCCCTTGGACACCTACAGTCCTCACCATGGAGAATTCCTGCAGTCCTCAAAGGCACTATGCCTAACTGAGAAAGCTCACTAGAGTCCACACAGCTGTGCTTCCTCCAGAGAAGGAGCTGTCACTATGTCCCACCCACTGTGGCACATCAGCTACTGTACTATGCCTTCTTGGAACTGAAACTACTGCTGGAGTATGTTCTGCTCTGGAGATGAGTAGCTATGACATCCTTCCAACCCTGAGACTTAGCCACTGCTGAAGTACCCCTGCCAGGTACCCTGCCATCCTCCAGTTCAGCTGCTGCTACACCCTAGCCCACAAGGCCAAGCAGCCATGGAGCTGCTCCATCTACCCCTCCCAGTTGCTGCTCCACCTTGCTCCCACTGTGCTTGAGCTGAAGCAGTGCCCTGCCTCCTGGGAAAATAGTACCTTTGCCACTGAGAGCAATCACAGCCATCCCCCAACCCCTGACAAGCTCCTAAATATAAAAAGCAAATATTAATGAACATGAGAAATAGATAGCAATACAATAATAGTAGGTAACTTCAATTACCCATTTGTGACAATGGACAGATCAACCACAGAAAATTAACAAGGAAATACTGGAATTGAATTTTATTTTAGACAAAATGGACCTAACAGGCGTATATAGCACTTTCCATTCAACAGCAGCAGAATATACGTTCTTCTCTTATGCACACGGAATATTCTCCAGAATACACCATATGGTAACCCACAAAACAAGTTTAAATAAATTTTTAAAAATAAAAACAAGATCAAGTATTATTTCCAATGGCAATAGTATAAAACAAGAAATGAGGAGGAACTTTGGAAACTATACAAATACATAAAAATTAAGCAGCATGTTCCTGAACAACAAATAGGTCAATGAAGAAATTTTAAAATAAACTTAAAAATTTCTGGAGGCAAACAGAAATGCTGAATTCTACCAAATACATCAAGAAGAACTAATATCAATTCTTCTCAAATTATTCTAAAAATTGAAGAGGAGGGAAGGCTTCCAAATTCATTCCACACAACATACCAAGCCCCTGGAATACAACAAAAGAAGAACCAAGATGGAAGTTTACAGCAATAAATGCCCACATCAGAAAAGAATAAAAAAAGATATAAAGTAGATAAGGTATGTTGCACCTCAAGGAACTAGAAAAAAGAAAAACTAAACCCAAAATTACTAGAAAAAAAATGAAAAACAGTACAGAAATAAGCACATGGAGACTAAAAAAATTACAAAAGATAAACAAGTTTATTTTGTGAAATGATTAACAAAACCAAAAAACCTTTATCAAGAAAAGACAGAAGACTCAATAAGAAAAATCAAAGATGAGAAATGAAACATTATAACTGATATGACAGACACAGGATCCTAAAAGAATATTATGAAAAACTATATGCCAACAAATTGTAAAACTTAGAAGAAATGGATAAATTCTGGATACACACAGCCTAACCAGGCTGATTTATGAAGAAATAGAAAATCTGAACAGACCAATAATGAATAACGAGATTAAAGCAGTAATAAAAATTTTCCCATCAAAGAAAGCCCAGGACCTGATGGCTTCACTGCTGAATTCTACCAAACACATAAAGAACTAATATCTACCAGGTGTGGTGTGGCTCACGCCTGTAATCCCAGCACTTTGGGAGGCCAAGGTGGGCAGACCGTGAGGTCAAGAGATTGAGACCATCCAGGTCAACATGGTGAAATCCTGTCTCTACTAAAAATACAAAAATTAGCTGGGCATGATGGCATATGCCTGTAGTCCCAGCTACTCGGAAAGCTGAGACAGGAGAATTGCTTGAACCCTGGAGGCGGAGGTTGCAGTGAGCCAAGATTGCGCCACTGCACTCCAGCATGGTGACAAAGCAAAACTCCGTCAAAAAAAAAAAAAAAAAAAAAAAAAGAACTAATAATCAATTATTCTCAGATTATTCCAAAAATTGAAGAGAAGGGGATTCTTCCAAACTCATTCTACAAGTCCAGCATTACCTAGATACCACAACCACCAAAAAAAAGCACTAACAAAAAAAGTAAACTACAGGCTAATATTCCTGATGAACATAAATACAAGAATTCTAAACAAAAAACTCATAAATCGAATTCAACAACACGTTAAAAAGGATCATTCATCATGATCCCAGGGATGAAAGGATGGTTCAACATATGAAAATCAAGAAACATGATCAATCACATTAACAGAATAAAGGACGAAACCATATAAGCAATCTTGATAGACACAGAAAAAGCATTTGATGAAATTTAACATCTGTTCATCATAAAAGCTCTACACAAATTAGGTACAGAAGGTATGTACCTCAACACAATAAAAGCCATAAAGGACAAACCCATAGCTAACATCACACAGAATGGGGAAAAGTTGAAAGCTTTTCCTCTAAGATCTAGAACATGACAAGAATGGCCACTTTTACCACTCCTATTCAACATAGCACTGAAAGTCCTGGCAAGAGCAATTGCATGCCTATAATCCCAGCACTCTGAGAGGCCGAGGTGTGTGCATCACCTGAGGTCAGGAGTTTGACACCAGCCTGACCAACATGGAGAAACCCTGTTTCTACTAAAAATACAAAATTAGCCAGGCGTGGCGGTGCATGCCTGTAATCCCATCTACTCTGGAGGCTGAGGCAGGAGAATCACTTGAACCCAGGAGGGGGAGCTTGTGGTGAGCCAAGATTGTGCCATTGCACTCCAGCCTGGGCAACAAGAGTGAAACTCCATCTCAAGACAAAACAAACAAACAAAAAAAACTATCCAAATAGGAAACAAGGAAATCAAAATCCCTGTTTGCAGATGACATGGTTTTTTATAAAGAAAACCCTAAAGACTCCACCAAAAACTATAAGAACTAATAAATGTATTCAGTAAGGTTGCAGGATACAAAATCAACATACAAAATTAGTAGTGTTTCTATAAACTAATAGCTAACTATCTGAGAAAAGAATAAAAAAAAACTCATTTACAATAGCTAAAAACAGTAAGATACTTAGGAACACATTAAACCAAGGAAGTGAAGAATCTTTATACTGAAACTATGAAACAATTATGAAAGAAATTGAAGAGGACTCAAATCAATGTAAAGATATCCCATGTTCAGGGACTGGAAGAATTAATATTGCTAAATGCTCATACTACACACAGCAATCTACACACAGCAATTCAATGTAATCCTTATCAAAATACCAATTACATTCTTCATAGAAATAGAAAAAATCCTAAAGTTTGTATGAAATCATAAAAGACCTTGAATAGCCACAGCAATCTTGAGCAAAAAGAACAAAGCTGGAGGTATCACACTGCCTGACTTTAAAACATACTACAGAGCTACAGTAACCAAAATAGTTTGGTACCATCATAAAAACAGACATGTAGACAAATGGAACAGAACAAAAATCTCAGAAATAAATCTATGCATCTATGCCTAACTGATTTTTGACAAAGTTGTCAAGAACAAACACTGGGGAAAGGATAGTCTCTTCAATACATGGTGCTGAGAAAATTGAACACGCACATGTGGAAGAATAAAACTAGACTCCTAACTCTCACAATATAAAAATTAACTCAAAATGAATTAAAGACTTAAATGTGAGACTTGAAATCATGAAATTACTAGAGGGAAATGCTTCATGACATTGGTCTGGACAAGGATTTTCAGGATAAGACCTCAAAAGCACAGATAACTAAAGCAAAAATAGACAATGAGATTGCATCAAACTAAAATGCTCTGCGTAGCTAAGGAAATAACAGAATGAAGAGGCAACTTACAGATTGGGAGAAAACATTTGCAAACCATACATCTGACAGGTGGCTAATATCCAGATTATACAAAGAACTCAAATAGCTCAATAGTAATAATAATAATAATAATTTAATTGTGAAAGTAGAACAAAAGACTTGTAAAGAAATTTCTCAATAAAATACATACAAATAGTCAACAGGTATATGAAAAAATGTCCAGCATCACAAATCATCAGGGGAATGCAAATCAAAATCACAATGAGGCCAGACGCGACAGCTCATGTCTATAATCCCAACACTTTGGGAGGCTGAGGCAGGTGGATCACCTGAGGTCAAGAGTTCGAGACCAGCCTGACCAACACAGTGAAACCACATCTCTACTAAAAATACAAAATTAGCTAGGCATAGTGGTGCATGCCTGTAATCCCAGCTACTTGGGAGGCTGAGGCAGGAGAATCACTCAAACCCGGGAGACAGAGGTTACAGTGAGCTGAGATTGTGCCATCGCACTCCAGCCTGAACAACAAGAGTGAAACTCCATCTCAAAAAAAAAAAAAAAAAAAACACACACAATGAGATATCACCTCACACCAGTTAAAACAGTATGGAGGTTTCTCAAAATATTAAAAATAGACCTACCATATGATCCAGCAATCCCACTACTGGGTATATGTCCAAAGAAAATGAAATTAGTATGTTGAAGAGATAAATGCACTCTCATAGTTATTGTAGCAGTATTCACAATAGCTGAGATATGAAAACATCCTAGGTGTGTTTCATCAAATCAAAGGATAAAGGAAATGTGGTATGTCTACACAATGGAATATTATACAACTTTTAAAAGGAAGGAAATTCTGTCATTTGTGACAATATAGATGAACCTGGAGGACATTATGTTTAGTGAAATAAGCCAAATACAGAATGACAAATACTGCATGGTTTCACTCATATGTGGAATCTAAAAATTGATCTCATAGAAATAGTGAATAGGATAGTGATTACCAAAGGCTGGGGTAGTGGGGAGGGAATGAGGAAAGAAGGTTGGTCAATGGGTACAAAGTTATAGTTAGATAGGAGGAATAAGTTCTGGTCTTCTATTGCATACTAGGGTGACTACAGTTAACAATGATGTATATTTTAAAATAGCTAGAAGAAAGAATTTTGAATATTCTCAATGAAATGATTACTGTTTGATGTGATGAATTTGCTAATTACCCTGATTTGATTATTATATAATGTATACATATATTGAAACTTCATATTGTATCCTATAAATATGTACCATATAAACATGTATGGTTATTATGCATCAGCTAAAAATTTAATAAAGTATGCAAAATTTTTATCAACTTTTAAATACAAAAAATTCCTCAGTCTAAGAATGAATAGCTTAATAAAACCTATAAGATACATAATTTTTAATAGTGATATGTTAGATTATTCTCTTTTAATTAGGAAAATGATCAGCTGTATTCAATTGTCCTCTGATTCAACATAGTAAGAAATATAGAAAATAAAAAGTAGAATGACTAGAAAGTAATATGGTTTTATTCATGGTTATAACTAAATATACGTAAAACGAAAAGAATAATAACAGAGTTCAGTGAGTTTGCCAGATATAAAATATTTAAATACAAAGTTAAGTGTATATTGACACAATGGATAGAACATGTGATTTACAAAAAGATACTATTTATAGTAGCAGGCAGAAATAATAAAAGATCACAGAAAACATGTAAGATAATTAAGGAAAAATTTAAAACACCACCGATACATACTTCTAAATTCCTAAGTAAATGGTGAGACTGTAAATATTTATTAATAAAATGTTGCAGTACGTTATTATCTGTGTTCCCTAAATTGATGTATATCATTTAATGTGAACAATATCTCAACAACATAATTTTTTGGCAATTTACAATTTTTATTGTCATACTATATACCAAAGTTTTTTTCCTAAAGCTATATTAACTCAAATAGTTTGGTAATATTTCAGGAAAAGATGACAAGAGCAATGGCACAGAATGAAGAATCCAGTTGCGCACTCATATATACATGGAAACTTGGTTTAAGACACAGTTGATATATATTAGTGAGTGAAGGAGAGGCCACAAGTGGAATAAATAATACTGGGAATATTATCTCTGCCTGATTATGCAACAAAAATCAAAACCAGGTAGCTAAAAGATCTAAATGTGAGGGCTTAAACTATAAACATTTCTTATCATCTAAGCACATGTATCATCCAGGGTTCTCAAAAAAAAAAAAAATCAGAAACACCCACCCACAATGTCAAGGGTGACTTCCTTTACTTAAAGTCAACTGTTTGTAGATGCTAACCATATCTACAAAATACCTTCACAGCTACACCTAGATTACCATTTGATTAAGTCACCACGTTCTAGAGACTAGCAAAGTTGACACATGAAACTATCACAGAACATATCTGAGAGGCTTGAGAATAAAGATACAAGAAACATAACAAGGAAAAGATTAATAAACTTGACTACTCAAAATTAAGAATTTTAGTTTATCAATATATACCATAAAGTAAAATGTAAAATATATATACACATTTCACTTTATGGTATATATGGTGTGTGTGTGTGTGTGTGTGTATATATACATATATATGTATAGATGTATATATATGTATATATATATACACACACACACAACATATATATGTGTGTGTATATATATATATATATACACACACACACACACAACATATATAACTGACAAATGTTTAGTATAGTGGGAGAAAATATTCAAAAACTATGCATCTGATAAAGGATTAATATCCAGAATTTACAAGGAACTCAAACAAATCAGCAAGAGAAGAACAAATAATCTCATCAAAAAGCGTGCAAAGGATGTGAATAGACAATTCTCAAAAGAGGATATACAAACAGCCAACAAACATGAAAGAATGCCCAACATTACTAATTACCAGGGAAATGCAAATAAAACCGCAATGAGATACCACCTTAATCCTGCAAGACTAGCCATAATTTTTGATATAAAAGTCAAAAAGTAGATGTTGGCTTGGATGTAGTGAAAAGGGAACACTTTTGCACTACTGGTGGGAATGGAAACTAGTCCAACCACTATGGAAAATAGTATGGAGATTCCTTAAAGAACTAAATGTAGAACTACCATCTGATCCAGCAACCCCACTACTGGTATCTACCCAGAGGAAAAGTCATTATATGAAAAAGACATTTGCACATGCATATTTATAGCAGCACAATTTGCAATTGCAAAAATATGAGACCAACCTAAGTACCCACCAACCAACAAGAGGATAAAGAAAATGTGGTATATATACACCATGAAATACTACTCAGGCATAAAAAGGAATGAAATAATGTCATTTGCAGCAACTTGGATGGAGTAGGAGGCCATTATTCTAAGTGGAGTAACTAAGGAATGGAAAACCAAATATCGTATGTTCTCACTTCTAAGTGGGATCTAAGCTATGAGGATGCAAAGGCGTAAGAATGATAAAATGAACTCTGGGGATTTGGTGGTGGGAAGGGTAGGAGGAAGATGAGGGATAAAAGACTACATAGTGGGTACAGTGTACCCTGCTCGGGCAATGGGTACATCAAAATCCCAGAAATTACCACTAAAGAACTCATCCATGTAACCAAAAACCACCTGTACCCCAAAACCTACTGAAATAAAAAAGGTACCCTGAAGTCCAAAAAAGACATATTTGGCTTATTTGGTATATAAAAATCATAGAGGAAGCACTATCAAGTTAAAAAAAAAGCATATAAAGCACTTCTAGAGATTAATAAGAGAAAGATAAGAACCAAAACAGAAAGTAAATAGAAAAATATGAAAAGATCCAACACATAAAAAACAAATGAACAATAAGCATATAAAAAATACTAAATCTCATTAGTAATCAGGAAAATACACATTCAAGTCTCCAGAGATAATATTCCATATCCACTTGATGAATAAAAACTAAATTATTTGATAATACCATGTTCATAAGGATATGAATTAAGAATCTTTGTAGACTGCCAGTGGCAGGAAAACCACTATAGAAAACAATTTGGCATATTCAGATAATTGAAAAGCGATAACAGAAATTTCACTTCTGCTCAGGTATACAAAAGAAAACTCTTTCCTCTGCATACCAGAAGGCACATCCAAAAATATTCATAGCAATGTTGTTTTATAACATAAGAAAAAATGATGGAAACAACCCAAATATCCATGAACAGAATCTTGGCTTAATAAATGGCTGGCTATTCACAGACTGGAATACTATGCCATTGCACAGCCTATAAAAACACACATGCATGAGCCTTAGAAATCTATTAATTATTTTAAAAAAGCAATCTTCAGGAGAATACACACTTGTACGTGGCATTAAGATAAACTCATAGAAACAGAATAGATCAGTAGTTGCCAGGGACTGGGAGGTGTGTGAAATGGAGAGATGTTGATCAATGGGTGCAAACTTTCAGTTATAAGATGAATAAATTATGGGGATCGTACGTAAAGGATGGGTAGCTACAGATTTGTTCATCAATTTGATTGTGATAATCATTACACAATGTATACACATATCAGATCATCAGGTTGTACATCTTGAATACATACAACCTTTGTCTATTAAATGTTCTAAAGTTTTTAAAAAACAAAGCATGCAAAACTAAACATTGAGTAAAATTATAAAGATGAGCAAAAGGATTCTATAAAGACAATTGAGGCCATAGTTACTTATGAATGGAGAAAGGAGGACCAGATTGGTGAGGGAGGAATCAGGCCTTTAAAGATTTCTGTTAACCCTCGTTTATCAAATTCAGTATTCATATGCTAATGTTTGTTATGTGTTTATCCATTTTAATCTCCACATGTTATAAATATTTCTCTGTCCATACTTAAAATTTTATCACTGAAATCCTTCAAATTTGCAACACTGAAATAGCTTTAGGCTTTTTAAGAAGAGCATATTCATCCTCACCTAACAATATACTATTTCCAAAATAAGCAGGATCAGTAACTAACATCAAACTTTTAAAAAATTATATAAATTAAGAGGCTTCTAAGTGGCTCAAGATCATCCCCCTCTTCTGAGTTTTCCTATTTCTCTTCCTCTATATCTTCTGCCTATTTTTCAATTTTATTTCGACTGAGTGTAAATTATGCCAAAGGTTCATACTTTTGAAGTTGATAGTATCAACCTCATGCACTACTCTACCTTCTGGAAAAGGTGTCCCCATCCTACAGCCTCCATAGATCTTTATTTTTTGGCTTAGCATAGTGCTTACTTTTCCACGTTTAATATTTAACAATAAAAATAATTATTGACTTAGACCCCTCCAATTTGGCCATTTGAAGTCACGTAATATCCTTGCCATTAAAATCTATAGTATTCTCCTAATGACACTCTATTAAAAATAAGAAGTTGTGCTTTATTTTAGACCCCTCCTTTTAGGTCACATTTTGACTCTAATCTCTGTATAACTAAACTGGAAGGCCATGAAGATCAGTACATAACTTAAGTTTTTTGTTTTGGTTTGGTTTTACCTCCATATCTTTTCATGCCTTTGACCTTTAGAAGATTTGCAGTGGTGAATCTAGTTTTCAACAAATGATTGAATACTCACAAGACACTTATGCTGCTGTTGTTTTGGCCAGACCTATCTGAGATAAAAACAGAGCCTTTGTGTGATAAAAACAGAGCCTTCAGAACCATTTTTTTTTTTAACAGTGCCAGACGTTCAGCTAGTAAGGTATTCAGTGCTAGGATACATAAATATTTTCCCTGTCAATGAGCGAATACAAAAATGTTTTAAAAGAGGATGACCAGAAACTTCTGTTTTGACAAACCATGAAGAAAATAAAGATCAATTTTAAGCACTTTCAGCCAACAGCCCTTTGAGGCCAATGTATATCTTTAAAAATAAATAAAGTGTACCAATTACATACATTGTTCATGTATTAGTTATTCTTGGGGTCAAAATTAGAAAAACAATACATATAAAATGTGGCTCATCTGTTTCTTTAACAAACACTGTGTCATATATTTCCTTACCAGCTCCAAAAACAGTCAGGTCCACTTAAGTCACTGAAACAAAGACATTTATATTATTATTATTTGGGAGATGGGGGACAGGATTAATTAATTAATTAATACTTCTACCTTTGCTAAAATCTACAGTTAGTTTATAATTTTCCTTTTTCATTAGCAAATTAGTAATCATTTTTATTAGAAACATATTTCTTTTTGGCACATTTTCAAACATGAAAAATTCCAAACTAATATACCAAAACCTAAAGACTCCAGTATTGAAACATAACTGAGTCATCCAAATGCCAAAGCTATTAGGTAGTCACAGTGATTCTAAAATTCAGTTTACTGAATACTTTTCTGAGATTTGAGAAATAAATGATAATGTCAGATCAGCATATTTACATTTCACATATGATGAAAAGCTAATGACTGTAGCAATGTAGTTATACAATCTCATTCATGAAAGGTTTACAAAAGAGTTCTGAAACAACTGGTATTGTAAGCAGAATAGTAGCCTCCCAAAGATATCCATATCCTAATCCCTGAAGTCTATGAATATGTTTTTACATGTTAAAAGTGACTTTGCAGAAGTGATTAAATTAAGGATGTTGAGACAGGGATATTATCTCAAATTATCCGTGTAGGCCCAATGTAATCACAAAAATCCATAGAAGTGAAGGAAGGAGGCAGGACAGACAAGAAGATTTGATGACAGAAACAGAAGTCAGACAAAGACAGAGGGATTCAGAAGGGTCTCTTCTCCTAAACAATGACTGTATCAACACAAATATTACAAATTGTTAAAATTTATAAGTTTGCAGCCCAAGTTGTAAGCAAATGAGAGTAGTATCCCAATAACATTTTTTATCTTTGCCAAATTTGAGTGCCAGAAGGAGGCAGAAAATAAACAAGGTGTTCAATTCAAAGTATTATTAAACAACAAGGAAAGGGGAGGGGAGGGGAGGGGAGGGGAGGGGAGGGAGGAAGAGATGGGAGGGGGAGGGGAAGGAAGTGGAGGCGAAGGAAGGGGAGGAGAAGGAAGGGGAGGGGAAGAGGAGGGAGGGGAGTGGAAACAATGTCGAGTTCTGGTGAGCACTCTCTTTCTAGCTTGCAGACAGATGCCTTTGTGTCATGTGCTCACGTCACCTTTGCTAGATATGTGTCTATGGAGACAAAGAGATCTCTCTCTCTGTTCTTCTCGTAAGGCCACCAATCCCATTGGTATGGGATTCCACCCTTATTTCCTCATTTAGACTAAATTACCTTTTAAAAGCTCTATTTTTATTTATTTATTTATTTATTTTTTAATTTTAAGTTCCAGGGTACACATGCAGGATGTGCAGGTTTGTTACATAGGTAAACATGTGCCATGGTAGTTTGCTGCACCTGTCAACCCATCACCTAGGTATTAAGCCCAGGATGCATTAGCTATTTTCCCTGATGTTCTCTCTCCATAAGCATCCCAGCCACCCCCAACAGACCCCAGTGTGTGTTTTTCCCCTCCCTGTGTCCCTGTGTTCTCATCGTTCAACTCCCAACTTATGAGTGAGAACATGTGGTGTTTGGTTTTCTATTCCTGCATTGGTTTGCTGACAATAACGGCTTCCAGCTCCATCCTTGTCCCTGCAAAGGACATGATCTCATTCCTTTTTATGGCTGCAGAGTATTCCATGGTGTATCCATACCACATTTTCTTTATCCATTCTGTCATTGATGGGCATCTGGGTTGATTCCATGTCTTTGCTATTGTAAATAGTGCTGCAATGAACATATGTGTACATGTATCTTTATAACAGAATGACTTGTATTCCTTTGGGTATATACCCAGTAATGGGATTGCTGGATCAAATGGTATTTCTGGTTCTAAATCTCTGAGGAATTGCCACATTGTCTTCCACAATGGTTAAACTAATTTACATTCCCACCAAGAGTGTAAAAGCATTCCTGTTTCTCCACAACCTTGCCAGCATCTGATGTTTATTGACTTTTTAATAATTGACATTCTGACTGGTGTGAGATAGCATCTCATTGTGGTTTTGATTTGCATTTCTCTAATGATCAGTGATATTGAGCTTTTTTATATGTTTGTTTTAAAAGCCCTATTTTTAAATACAGTCACATCAGGTTGGGGCTTCAACATAAGAATTTTGGAGGGATACAATTCAGCCTATAGCATTCCATCCCTGCTCCCCCAAATTAATGGCCTTCTCACATGCAAAGTACATTCATTCTAACCCAATAGCTCCAAAAATCTTAAATAATTCTAGCATCAAGTCTAAAGTCTGGAGTCTAAGCTAAATATCATCTATATCAGATATGAGTGACTCTAGGTAAAATTCATCATGAGGCAAAATTCCACTCCAGTTGTGAACCTGTGAAACCACACAAGTTATGTGCTTCCAAAATGCAATGGTGGAATAGGCTTACAATATACATTCCCATTTCAAAAGGCAGAAACCAGGAGGAAGTAAGGAGTGAAGGGTCTCGAGCAAGTCCAAAACTACTAAGGCAAATTTCATTAACTCTTAAGACTCAAGGCCGGGCGCGGTGGCTCATGCCTATAATCCCAGCACTTTGGGAGGGTGGATCTGACCTGAGGTCAGGAGTTCCAGAGCAGCCTGGCCAATATGGCAAAACCCCATCTCTACTAAAAATTAAAAATTTAGCAGGGTGTCATAGCATGCACCTGTATTCCCAGCTACTCAGGAGGCTGAGGTAGGAGAATCGCTTGATCCTGGGAGGTGGAGGTTGCAGTGAGCTGAGGCCATACCACTGCACTCCAGCCTGGGTGACAGAGTGAAATTTGTCTCAAAAAAAAAAAAAAAAATCTTAAGACTCAAAAGTAACCCTCTTTGGTTTAGTACTCTGCTCTCCAGGCACCCTAGGGCAACAGCATCACCCCACAGCTGTGGGTTGGGGATCCTGCCCTCATGGCTCTGCCAGGCCAGGTCCTCCCGCCAAGCCTCTGGGCAGCCTTACACCTACCTAAGGCTCTGTAGGGCAGTCCTGCCTTCAAGATTTCAGGTGGAGGACTTTGAAATCGAAACAGTGGGTCTGATGATCTATGAATCAACTTTGAGGTCATTTTTTCCTCTTCTTATAGTACACATTCACAGACAAATAGCCCTATCATGCCATCCTATCAAATCCAATAAGTCTGATAGCTTTTCCTCATTTTGTCTCTTTTCTTCTTCAGTTCATACTGGCAGTGTTTCTGCTCATATAATCACATAAACTCTTTTATCAAGTAATAGTCTAGCAACACCATTGTGTTGCCTTCAGAACATGCTTTCTCATTTGTTACAATGTAGATAGACTGAGAATTTTCTAAATCTTTAAGTTGTGGTTCCTTTTTCTTAACAATTTCTTTTGTAAATCTTCCTTTTCTTTTCTCACTTTATTATAAGCAGTAAGGAGGAACCAAGTCACTTCTTCAACACTAGGCTTAGAAATCTTCTCAACTAAATTTCCATTTCTAATACTTGCAAGTTCTACCGTCCATAAACACTAGAACAGAGTTAAGCTAATTACTTAACAACTGTAATTGCCTGATGGGTTCTTGCTCTTTGCACAGATAAGACCAACTCTATTAGGGTTCGCTTAGAGGGACAGAACTAATAGGATGTATATATGTATATACATATATATATGTATATGCATAAAGGTGAGTTTATTGAGCATTAACTTACACGATTACAAGGTCCCACAATAGGCTATCTGCAAGCTGAGCAGCAAGGAGAGCCAGTTCGAGTCCCAAAACTGAAGAACTTAGAGTCCAATGTTTGAGGGCAGGAAACATCCAGCACAGGAGAAAGATGTAGGCTGGGAGGCTAAGTCCATCTGGCTCCTTCACATTTTTCTGCCTGCTTTATATTTGCTGGAAGCAGATTAGATTGTGCCCACCAGATTAAGGGTGGATCTACCTTCCTTAGCCCACTGATTCAAATTTTAATCCCTCTTGGCAACACCCACCTAGACACACCCAGGATTAATACTTTGTATCCCTCAATCCAATCAAGTTGACACTCAGTATTAACCATCACACCAATTCCCTAAGACAGTGGTATTACAGTAGAGAAAGAGTTTAACTAATGCAGGGATAGCCAAGAAGAAGACAGGAGTTTATTATTCAAATCAGCTTTCCCAAGAATTCAGAGGCTATTGATTTTACAGATAACATGACAGGCAGGGGGCTAGGGAATGGATGCCACTGATTGGTTGGAAATGAAATCATAGAGGTGTGGAAAACAGTCCTCATGGACTTAGTCAGTCTCTCAGTTGACTTATGAGACACAGTTCCAGGTAAAGTCAGCCAGTTACCAGAATGCAAAAGCCTGAAAAACAAATCTCAAAAGACCAATCTTAGGTTCTACAATAGTAATGTTATCTATAGGAGCAATTGGGAAAGTTAAAAATCTTGTGACTTTCATTGCAGTAAATGATTATAGAAAGGCAAGCTATACCTCCATTTTAGCAGAATTAAGGTTCCTTCCATAATTCTAATCTTGTGGCCTTTTATTAGACTTACAAAGGGGGTTTTAATCCCCAAAGAAGGAGAGGGTCAGTTATAGGGAGAGACAATTATCATTTTTGTTTCAAAGGTAAACTATAAATGAAATTCCTCCCATGGTTAGCTTGGCCTACCCCCAGGAATGGGAGAAGACAACCAGCCTGTGAGGCTACAAACAAGATGGAGTCAGCCATGCTAGACTTCTCTTACTGTCATAATCTTTGCAAAGGTGGTTTCACCACTTCATAACAAGAATCACCTTTCCTCCAGTTATATTTCATATTTCTGAGTCTCACTGAATCTCACTTAACATCCATATATCTAGCACACACCTCAAAAATATTCCAGACTCTACTAATTACCCACTTCCAAAGCTGCTTCCACATGTTCAGGTAACTGTTACATCAAAGAGATTTATTATAAGAAATAATCTTATGTGATTATGGAGACTGAGAAGTTCTAAGATCTATCCTAAGCAAGCTGAAGACCCAGGAGAGCTGATGGTAGAGTACCAGACCAAAAGCTGGCAAAGTTAAGACCTAAGAAGAGCCAATTTTTTAGTTCAAGTCTGAAGGCACAAAAAAAGAAACAAAAGGAAAGAAAAGAAAAGGAGCCCCAGCTCAAGCAATCAGGAAAGAAGAGTTCCCTCTAACTCAGACATGTTATTCTATGTAGGTCTTCAATTGATTGGATAAGCCCACCCACATTAGAGTCAATCTGCTTTACACAGTCTTCTGATTCAAGTGTTAATCTCACCCTGGATCACTCTCACAGACATGCCCTGAGTAACATTTGACCGAATATCTGGGCATTCCATGTCTCATTCAAGTTGATAAATAAGATTAACCACCATAAAGACAAAAAGGGATATAAAACATCAAAAGACTTTATCTTCAATTCTATGTCAGCAGGTAACAGCACATACAAATTAAGATAATTCAAGAAGGGTTTAGTAAAAGGTATGTGCAAGGTATAGGGAAATCACAAAGTCTGGTGCAATACTCAAGGAGAATGTTGAGTAAAAGGAAACACTCAGTGACACCTTGAATTAAACTGAAGCAAAGGAGCAAAGGTAATAAGTACCCAGCCTCTCTGTGTCCTCCAACATCCTGATGGGCATCCCCATTAACTGAACCCAGCAGGAAGACAGAGGGTAAGGGGTCTCAAAGACATAGTCCACATAGGTCACCCTTGTCAATGAAGAGTCAAACTCCATAACATATTTGAAGAGATATATTCTGAGCCAAATATGAGGGACAATAGCCTATGTCACAGCCCTTGGAGACCAGGAGAACATGTGCCCACATTGGTTGCAGATTTATTGTAAGATTCACTCTGGAAAGGCAGACAACTTGAAATAGGGGTGGGGTGCAGGTGGGGCTTCCAGGTCATAGGTAGATTTAAAATTTTTCTGATTGGCAACTGGTTGAAAGAGTTAAGTTATTATTTAAAGATCTGGAATTAATAGAAAGGAATATTTGCATCATGATGATAAGGGGTTGTGGAGACCAAAGTTTTATCGTGCAGATGAAGCCTCCAGGTAGCAGACTTCAGAGAACTAATTGCAAATGTTTCTCACCAGATTTAGAGTCTGTTTCATCAGTAATTCCAAAAGGGAAGAGGGTATAATGAGGTGTGATCACCCTCTACCCCACATCATGGACTAAACCAGTCCCCCAGGTAAGACTTGGAATGCCTTTGCCAAGAGAAAGGGTCCATTCAGATGGTCAGGGGGCTTACAGTTTTATTTTTTGTTTACATCCTCCTGGGGTACAAAGCTGGCTAAAAGTTCAATACATAAAGACAAGTAGAAAGACTTTACAACATTTTTGTAAAATCACAGATTTTACAACACAAAATCTGTGATAGTAAATTTATACCTCAATAAAATGAATAATTATTCTGCAAAAAAATATAAATTACAAAAATTGAATCTAGCGGTAGAAAAACTAAACCTACAATCATAGAAGAAGGAAAAACATTATTAAAATGTTACATCAAAAAATGGTTACTGGTCTAGATGGTTTTATTGTAATTCTTTTCCAAGGTTTCAAAGGACTATATCACATTTTTACCCAGGATAAAATGATGCAAGTATGTTTAATTAATTTTGTGAAGATACCATGCCTAATACCATTCTCAAACAAAATAAAAGTAGAAAAAGAAAAATTTCGGCAAATTTCACTTACAAGTATAAGCATTTTAAATTACTAACAAAACAAAATTAATTTCTATTTAAAAATCAAAATTTTCATTTACCCAACAAGACACAGTAGTGTCTTAGCTTACTTACAAGTGTTGCAAAAATGATTTAATAACTGAATTTCTGTTGTCATGGATACCACACTGCTCAATTAAGCCACAGGATTATTTTCATATATACATTAAAGTTTCAAAAAGAAAAGTAAGTAGTGCTTCGTACAAAGTCATTTAGAATAACTGAAAAGGATACATATATATAGGAATAAAATTTAATACTTAACCTCCTATTATAGCTTCCTTATTAAAATTCGTGTAAAAACAATAAAACCTAAAACCCACCATGATTATTTTAGCATCATTACGGCTGTTTCTCCCATTTTAACTAGACGCCAAACATGTAAGTGAAGGAATCATCCTGGACTTTTTAAGCTCCTATAGTCACTAAGTCGCTAAGAGATGAACCACCCCTCTGTGTCCTGTCTGAATTTCTGCCTCACAGAATCATGAAAAATTATAAAATAGTTTTTTGTTTATTTTTAAGCCACTAGATTGGCATAGTGTGTTCGACTGACCAGATATGAATCAAGGGCTATAAGACTGGCTTCAGCAGAAGAGGACGAGGCCAACACAGAGGAAAAAAGGGTTGAAAGAGAGAGAAGGAGAAGAGAGATGGAGAAGGGAGGGGAGGAGAAGAGAGGGAAGGAGAGGAAAGGGCAGAGGAGAGAAAGGACTTCAATTAACAACCCCATGACCTCATTTATATTTCTAAATCCATCTGAGCATGAAGCTTTATCCTTCTCTGGACTTTCCATTTTTTAGAGCAGACAAATGCCCTTTACTGCTTAAGTAAGGCTGAGCTGGATTTCTATCACAATAAAGAGTAACTAAAAACTCCTCCAGGTAGAGGGGCTGGTCTGGCTATTTACAGAACTCTACACAGCAGGATAACTGTTTGGCCACCAACCTTCTTAAAATACTGATGTGGATTAAAGTGAATTCTGGGAAGGTGAAGTCCATCCACTTCAGCAGACATAGGTTTGTTTTTGTTTTCCTGGGGGAATGAGTTTTGTGACAAAACTAGGTCATCAAAGTTTATAATTGATGGAAGTATGAATATATAAGGAATTAAAATGAAGTTTAATTTTATGTCTCTTAAAATCAAAGGTTACTAGCTGTGGATATAAGTCACATAATCCATTATTACTATTTGCATTTCAGTTCTTTTTCTAAACATGTTATCATTCCTAAATCCATTTTCAGAAATCATATTTACAAATTGTAATACCTAAGAGATCTCCTGGGTTTGATACTTCTTGTCCTATAGAGGGAAGTCTTAATTATTTTTATCTAATAAGACTACCAGTATTTCTCGCATACATAGCTTTTCTCTAGTCTTTTCCTAGATATAAAAAATTATCTTTGAATCCTACCCTCTTATTAACCACATTCATTTACCATAATTTTGCACCAGTTGTGGTGACTTTCACAAATGCATCAGGCTGGGTGCTGTGGCTCATGCGTGTAATTTCAGTGTTTTGGAAGGCAGAGGTGGTAGAATCACCTGAGGCCAGGAGTTCAAGACCAGCCTGGGTGACATAGCAAGACCCCACTTCCACAAAAAATTTGAAAATTAGTCAAGCGTGGTCATGCATGCCTACAGTCCTAGCTACTCAGGAGGCTGAGGGGGAAGGATCACTTAAGCCCAGGAGTTCAACGCTACAGTGAGCTATGATCATACCACTGCACATCAACCCTGGTGACAGAGGGAGGCCCTATCTCTAAAACAAAACAAAATACACACAAACATACTTCATTGGTTCTACAAATCTTAGGAAACAATAACCCATTGGAGACAGTGTTATAAAAACAACCTTGTACTATATTACAATGAAAAAAAAAATAAACAGGCTCTAAACCAGATTGACTGTAGAAGAGACAGAAGGAAGAGAAAAATCACCTTGTTGTTCAGTCATTGTGAAATCAGCTGGGTGTCAAATCAATGACCAGCAAAGAATGTGGCAAGTGCCCAGAGAGCTTGATCAAACAGATCAATTCAAACATTTCCTTCATTCATTCAACAACAAAGCCACCAACATTTAAATGAGAATTTAATCAAGAGTAGATTTATTCCTAAACATTAATCAGTCTGTAATTCAATTACAAAAACTAGGCAACAGATAACCACGTATATTTGAGAAAGATTTTTTAGCTTTCAAATGTGCTTGGCTCATTTTGAGAATATTAAAAAGAAAATATTAAAATGGTGAAATGTGTTTAAAGCCCCACAGTGTCACAGATATTGTGCCTAGTAACAAAATAATCAAATACTCAAAAAAGTCTTTTGAAAATAGGAGCTGATGTAAACATATAAGTGTATGTATATGAAATATGACAGCAAGAGGGTTAAAGGAAAAGGCATAAAGGTATTTATAATAAACTGCAGTCTCTCTTCTTATAGGCCGTTTATTTTACCTGTGGAATATCAGTTAAATTTCACTTCAGTAACAGAGAAAACACACACATACACACACACACACACACACACACACACACAGAGAGATTAAAACTAACGTTTAAAAATTGTGGATGGGACTCTATTTAAAGTGATGAAATACTCTGATGTGAACTACATTTCAAAAGACTAGCTAATTCCTTCCTCTGGAATCAATGTCCATACGACCAGAGTTGGAACATAAATACCTCAGCTCTTTTGGCCCTTGACCAGGATAACACGCAGTGGCCAAAGGTGTAGTAACATACCCTAATTGACTGCCTTCTACCCTGTTTTACTTTCCTACTCCCATAACAGAATTTTTTAGTATCACTTCCCAAATAAACTACTTGGACACAAATCTTTATTTCAGTGTCCAATTTTGGAGACTCCAAATTAAAATATGTAACGAGAACATTTCTTTATTCTTCTGAATTTCTGTTAACATTTTATAATTTTCTAGATGTTCGCTAATTGTACTTTTGCAAATTTTCATCACACTCAATTTTTAAATTGCAAACTACATATTTTTTAAAGTTAAAAATATTTTAAGTTAATAATCTCATCTCTATTTTTATTTCTGCTTCATTAATATGACCCCATTTTTTTCCAAGGCATAATGTATAACCTTCCACAGCTTATTCTATACTCAAAAAATATGCATAATCTTATAAAAGAGATCAATTGTTTTTTAATGCTTATTTTTTCATTAATAGCTAAAAATCTATTGGATTATAATATAATCTATTATAAAAAAATTATATTGGATTATAATTCAAAATTTATTAACTGTTACTGAGGTCATGGCAATTCTTCTGTAAATTATCAGTTTATATCTGCTATCCATTCATCTACTGAATTTTTATATTTATACTAATTTTTAGAGATTTGTTCATATTATTTGTATCAATGTGTTAGAGAAAGATCTGCCTTATGTAATATTTAAACTGAGAATAAATTTGTTGTGATCAAAATACTGTGGTGTTCAAATAAGACTGAAAGGAGTCCATAAAGGATATACATGTGTACATATATTTATGTAGACACACACATACACGCACATATCCAAATGGATAGGAGAAATTAACATACGATAAAAATGATATTAAAATTTCAAGAGGAAAGATTTTCTTTTAATAAGTGGCACTGGCTTCATGAATAATCTCTAGGAAATTAAATTTAGACCTTTCTCTTACGTCATATAAATGAAGACTGGAACAGGAAAAAAAGAGAAAATTAAAAGAGAAAAGTTTTTAATTCTCTGACTCATATTTCTTTTTTTTTTTTTTTTTTGAGATGGAGTCTCACTCTGTCACCCAGGCTGGAGTGCAGTGACGCGATCTCAGCTCACAGCAACCCCTGCCTCCCGGGTTCATGCCATTCTCCTGCCTCAGCCTACCGAGTAGCTGGGACTACAGGCGCCCACCACCACACCCGGCTAATTTTACTGTATTTTTTTTTAGTAGAGACGGGGTTTCACCGTGTTAGTCAGGATGGTCTCGATCTCCTGACCTCGTGATTCGCCTGCCTCAGCCTCCCAAAGTGCTGGGATTACAGGTGTGAGCCACCGCGCTCAGCCTCTGACCCACAAGGAAGCTGTGACATAATAAATGTGAAAGCTCTTATCAGCAGAACTAATCTGTAATGCAAAACAGAAATACTATTATGTTTCATCCAATGAGTTGTTCCACTTTAGAGAGTGCTTAGCAGCTAGAGCTTGCTATTTAGTGGTAAGGTGTAGGCCACTGAGGACCAAATGCTTCTCTCAAAAAAAGAGAAATTACAACAGAAGGGAGAAAAAGTTGCTATACCTCTGTGATCATAATGCATATCATTTGCATAAAAGGAATATGAATGAGACATTTCTCCAGCAGATTGTAAGATATAAAATGAAGCAGAGGAAGTTTGCTTTCTTCTCATTAAATCAAAAAGAAATTATTCATCTCCATGAATGCAAATGAAAGCTTTCCAAATGATATGGTCATAACATGGTAATTAAATGCCTGAGTGCCAGCCAGATTCCTTCATTTTTCTAAATTATAATAATTACAATTGACCATTACTGGCAATTACAGTGATCAGAAAGTCAAATTCCAATTTTTCATTCTATTTCCTGGAATAAGTGTGTACCTTCCTCCCACTAAAACAACCAAGTGTTCTTTTTCCCTACCCAAATCTCTTCTGCTCTTTTGTCCCATGCCCATGCAAAACAGCTCTCTCTTCGTGTTCTCCTTTATTTTTATTTACCTCATAATGATGGTTCATTTTTCAGATTTCTCCCAGGGGCTAATCAGGAGATGTCCTTCATACAAGCATTAAATGAAGGTAAAATTGAATGATTAAATACGTAAATTATTGTTTCAAAAAGAGTTCTATGTATTCTGAGTGCCTGAATCATTTCATACATGCCCTCTTATTATCCCAGCAATCAAAATAAGAGCCAGCAATCAAAGGTCCTAACAAATTATTTGAGGAAAGCATGCAAGTTAAAAAAGAAATGATTAACTACCACTCAGTTTTGCATTAACACCATGTTTCTCAGCCCACATCAATGTATCAGTTTACTAGCTGTGTGGCATATCTTGAGGTTTCTGTCGTTGGACTTTAGAAGGATACCTACAAATCAAATCTTTAATATTTCTTTCCTTGAATCAATTCATTCTGTTCTCCAAGTTTCTTTCTTGAAAATAAAAATGCCTCTGAGTAATTCAAGCTTTCCTTAATCATCCATGGCATGAGTTCATCAATTTGCTTTTTTTTAAGAGTGTAATTCAGAACAATTATTTAAGGAATTCTGGAGGTCATTTTTGCAATCCAAATCTAAGTTTCAATGCATAGAAACTTTGGCTCTGAAGTAATAGCTATAAAAAGCATAGATAAATGGGAATGTTGCAGTGCGATTTATTTCAGTACAAAAAAAATTGTAAACTTCTGTGTCCATTAACAGATGACTTACCACTTAAATTAAAGTACAAATATACAATGAAAAAGTGTTCAGATATTATAGAATGATTAGATACATACATACTTATTATATGAGAAACTATCCAAGATAACACGATTCCCCTTATGTATATTTTAATGTGTATATGTATATGTGAGAACATGGAAGAAGGACTGAGACAATCTTAACCAAATGTTAGCAGCTGTTTAATCTGTCAAGATCTCAGGTAAATTTAATCTTTCATGCTTTTATATAACTTTTCTGTCTTTGATTCTAAGCTATATATGTTGCCATTTATCATCACATGCATGGTGATTTTTTATTACAGAGTTAAGAGAAAAGTGAATATATAGAGAGAGATACTTTTTCATGCAGCCCCCAGCTTGGCCCTTATAAGCATTTGTGTTTGTCATCCCCGCCACAGAGGAAAGACACTGAAGACCCAGGTAGAATTTCTAACTCATTCCCTTGTCGTATATGTGACTTTAGATTCAACATTCAGTCTTTACTGATTTCAGTTCTGTTTGTATTAACATGAAACTTAGTTCATGGCCTAGACATATTACCTTAACAACATAACACATTTTAAAAATTGATTGTATATTTAAAGCCTATGCCTTAATTCAGTATGCAAGATACAATCTCCTTGCCTCAAAGTAATTACATTCCTTGACTAAATTAGTCAAAGCATCTAGACTTTATCTTGAATTAGGATCAATTTAGAATCTGATGTTAAAGACAGTAAATCCCTTTTGCTAAAGAAACCCACTCAATGTTTTTCTACTTGTCAATTAACTAATTATGAAATATTCCTACTTTTCCTTTTCGTATTACCATCCACTGGGACAACACCCTTAATCCAGCAACTCTAGTAAACTTACCCAATGAAAAAGAATTTCATAATTCTGTTTTTATAACACAACAAGTGTTCATGTCCAGAACAAAACTTTTGATCACTCTAGTACCAAATCCTGATGATATTATTTATTAATAAGTGTTATATTAGAAACAAAGGGAGAATAAAAGGCTTGATACACAATAAGTATTATAGTTTCTCCTTTAGGATCTAGTTCTTTTCAGAAACCAAATTGTACAAATGACTAAACTGATGTCCTTTCTAGGGTATATTGAACTACTAAAGTAAAAGAGTTTTATACACACACACACATACACACACACACACACACACACACAAATAGCCGGAATGTTTCTAGGATAATTTATTAATTTTAAATGCTATAGGGGGAAAAAAGGTTTCTTGATTTCCTCCAGTACCCCAAAAGGCTAACAAGAAATTTGTAATTTACTTGACGTCTTGATACCTAAACTGAATGCTGTTGTAAATAATGATGCTTCTACAGGCTGAGAAGTCCAAGATCAGGGCACAAGCATTCAGTGTCCAGTTAAGAGCCTTTTGCTGCAATAACAGATATGTAGTCAACTGTCACTGAACAAAAGGGGTACATTCCGAGGGATGTGTTGTTAGGTGATTTCATCGTGTGTGGACATCATAGAGTGTACTTACACAAACCTAGACGGTATAGCCTACTACACACCTAGGCTATAAGCTATAGCCTATCGCTCCTAGACTAGAAACCTGTACAGCATGTTATTGTACTGAATACTGTAGGCAACTGTAACACAATGGTAAGTGTTTGTGCTTCTAAACCTATATAAATGCAGAAAAGGTACAGTAAAAAATATGGTATAAAAGATAAAAATGGCATACCTGTATAGGGCAGACTTTTATACAACTGGCAGTGCATTAGGTTAGTTTATACCAGAATCACCAAAAACACGTGAGTAATGCATTGTGCTACAATGTTATGATAGCTATGATGTCACTAGGCAACAGGAATTTTTCAGCTACAATATAATCTTATGGGACCACCATCATATTTGTGATTTGTCATTGATCGAGATGTCATTATGCGGCATATAGCTGTGCTGTAGAATCAAGAGAGACTTGTTTTAATAAATTGGATCACAAGACTGTGGAGACTGATAAGTCCAAAATCTGCAGGGTAGGCCAGCAGGCTGAAGATCCAGTAAGAGCTGATGTTGCAGCTCAAATCCAAAAGCAGTCTGCTGGCAGAATTCCTTCTTCTTTACTCAAAGTTCACTGATTTAAACATTAATCCCATCTAAAAAAATACACCTTCACAAGAAAATCCAGATATGTTTAACTGAATATCTGAGTATCATGACCTGTCCAAGTTTGCCACATGAAATTAATCATCACAAGTATTACAACTCTTTAACAGATATTATAGAAATCATTTTTAAACAACATAGAAATGCTTCAAAAATATACTGCTACAGAAATACTTAAGCTGATGATCAAGCTAAAACACTGCTTCAACATAAGTTCATGTCTTAGTTCATTTGTGCCACTATAACAGAATCCCACAGACTCGGTAATTCATTAAAAACAGAAATTTATTTTCTCATAGTTCCACAGGCTGAGAAGTCCAAGATCAGGGCGCAAGCATTCAGTGTCCACTTCAGAGCCTTTTTGGTGCATCCTCATGTGGCAGAAGGCAAAAGGGAAAGAGGACCAATGCCGCATGAAGCTTATTATATAAGGCACTTAACCTCATTAACAAGAGAGGAGCCCTCATGGGCTAATCACCTCTTAAGGGGCCTATCCATTAATACCATCACACTGGCTACACCTGAATTTTTGAGGGGTCATATTGCATAGCAGTCCACATACAAGGACCTCATATAAAAACTACTACTACTAATAATAATAACAATAACTCCATGGAGAAATTCAAGAACTCCATTACAGATACACAAAATCTGCCCATTCCCCAGATTCTGGTTGCAGAAGGTGGGAAAGGGGCAGGAATGGGAAGAGTAGAATTATAAAAACAGAAGACCTGACAAAACCAGAATGCCTGATAGCACCAGATAAAACTCAAATGAATTTGTTTTCATCTTTAATAAAATAATGCACCATGTTAGGGGTACATGGGCCAGAATATTAAATACTAATGGAAAAATTTTGTTTGAATAGCAGAAAACATGACCAATTCATGCTTCATCTGAACTAAATTAATCTGGAAACTTATAAAGGTGCAACATGAATTAGACCCATCCCATAAGAATTCTTTGGGAATCTTCAAATGAGTTTTATATAATTGCCTCTATCTGTTGTTTATAAATATGTATCTATAGGACCGGGCACAGTGGCTCACACCTGTAATCCCAGCATTTTGGGAGGCCAAACGGGGTGGCTCACCTGAGGTCA
Organism: Pongo abelii; assembly: GCF_028885655.2. Lineage (NCBI taxonomy): Eukaryota > Metazoa > Chordata > Mammalia > Primates > Hominidae > Pongo > Pongo abelii. The sequence continues at coordinate 79,318,983 of NC_071997.2, read as the reverse complement.
GGAGTTCCAGACCAGCCTGGCCAACATGGTGAAATCCTAACTCTACTAAAAATACAAAAATTAGCCAGGCATGGTGGTGCACACCTGTAGTCCCAGCTACTCAGGAGGCTGAGGCAGGAAAATTGCTTGAACCCTGGAGACAGATGTGGCATTGAGCTGAGATTGAGCCACTGTACTCCAGCCTAGGTGACAGAGGAAGACTCCATATATGTCTGTGTATATCTGTATCTATCTATCTATCTATTATTTATTTTATAGATTTGCTGAATGGTGAATCTAACAAAAGCCACAACACCCACAGAGGCAAAACCAAACCAAAACAAAAATACTATTAGATTTTGTGTTCCCTGTCTAGAACATTCTAAGGTATTTACCGAGTAATCTAGGACATATGTTACTGGAACACTTATTCATAATTTTGAATCATGCAAAGCTTTGCCACTTACTCAGAAGCATTGTCTTTATCACTCACTATTCTCTGTGGAAAAAAATGAAAAGGACCTGTAGAAGAAGAGGAAAGTTACTACCTTTAGATAAATAGAGGTTTCAGAGAGCCTCCAGGAGCAAATACACTGTGGAAATTTACTGCTAACTTATGATTCTTAGCATAAGCTGCTGAGGACAAGAAGTAGACAGCTTCCTCCCAAAACCAGTGGAATAAGATTCTCCTATGTCATACAATCCTTTACATACTCTTGGTTATTTTGTACTTCATACTTTTTCTCTTTATTATTTTAAGGTTTTGCCCCCCATATTTATCCTATAATTGTCCTCTTCTTAAGTTTAGTCTTTACTAGAGACACTTATCTCCTACACCATGGTTGTTTGTTTGTTTTAACTATGGCTGATCTCTCTCCATCCCCATCTTCGGGGGACATTTGGCAAAGTCTGGAGATATTTTTGGTTATGAAGACTAAGTGAAGGTGGTGTCACTGGTATCTGTTAAGTAAAGGTCAGGAATCTTGCTAATCATCCTATAATGCACTGAACAACTTCCTTGCCACAAACACACACAACAAAGAATTATTTGATCCAATATGTCAAAATGCAGAGATTAAAGAACTCTTCTTTTGATAGTCTCTAATGAAGCTTTGGCTGAATGAGAATGAAACCATGGTACTGAAAATAATAGAGGTTCCCATCCTCCTAGAAAATGACTGTTCTGCAGCTATGTTAACAAGGAGCTACGAGAACCAGTTTTAAACTCATTCATCCATCACTGAAAATCAGCCTCTGTGAATACACTTTTACAAGCCAAATGATCAATCGTGGCCTTTTGTTTTTGAAAGTCTGACAATCAGAAATGTACTCATTCCAACAAACACACTACTCAACGCCAAATAATCAACAACAGTGACCATACCATATACAGATGTGATAAAACCACTTATATTTCTGAAAATCCACCAATCCCTGAACTCTATGCTTCTCAAAATCTTACATACAGTTAGAAGGTTTCTTTTTGGGGGGAGACTTCCTGACCAACAGAGATATACCTTACTCTATTAAACAATAATTTTACCTTTGTCTTTATATTCCAGATACTGACAAACCCAGAATTGTCAAAGGATTATGAGACCACCACTCAATATCTGAAATAGAAAGGTAAAGATGAATTTATTGATTTTTATAATAAGAGAGAGCTATGCTGATCAGGCATAACAGACTGCTGATAATATATAGTAATTCGAGGAAGCAATGATTTCTTCCCATAAGAAGGCTATGGCTTTGACACAGACAAACAAAAAACAGACAAAAAATAAACACCACTACTTTTGGTCAATAACATGAGCTTGCAAACAATGTCTCAGGTTCTCAAACCAAGCAGAGACTAGGAAGAGGCCATATGATGCGATAATGCCGGAAGGCAGATTAAACAAAGGAGGCTTCTTCTTTCACAAACTGACTAAACAGGGAAGGTTCTCATGAAAGATTTATAGAGCACCCAGGGCAAAGTCTGACCACTTAACTTTTCATGAATTGGTCACCACTCTAACAAACCTGCAATCATTGGCCCTCAGAGCTGGATTGTATTAGAATTGTGGCTTATTCCTCCACTCACTCATGTCCTATACAAGTTTCCCTTATATATTCAACAAAAAAAGAAAGTCCAAGAAAAAGCAAAAAAAAAAAAAAAACATAAAAATAAAACCAGACTGTACTATATAGACAATGGCAAAAGCAAAACAAGCAGCGGGAGAATAAAAAGGTTAATGGCAAAAAATAAATAAATAAAAATAAATTATCAAATGATACACTTTTAAGCCAAAAGGTCTAATAACCTTATACAAAGCCTAATTATTTATAATACAAAATAATGTATTTGTATAAATAACTATACAAAGACGAGGCTTAATTTTACCAAAATCTTGGTATAACACTATAAAAAGCCCTGTTTGGTTACAAATCCTGGGATAAATTCAGCAAAAAGTAAATTCAGCAAAAAGAGCTCAGTGGAACTTGTTGGAACTCAGATTGTTGTTCAAAGTAACTGGTCTGGCCCAAAATATAGAGTTTGAGCAGAAGGGGCCCACTGAGGACACCTGTTGCTCTGAGCATCCTCTGTAATCCTGCTAAGGCAAGGTCTTTGAAACAGTCTCAAGTAGAACCATGTAGGGTCTAGTACAGTTCTAATAAAACTGTTGCTGTAAGAACCTAAGAAAGAAATGGTGCCTTTATCTGCTCCTACACTGAGAGGATGAAATCTTTCACTGGGTTTTAAGAACCCTGACCCTCAATCTAGTTTCTAGGAAACAGATTTTCTCCTTTCTGGTCACTCTGCTATAATAAAATAATAAATATAATATAATAAATATAAATATAATATAAAAGTTAATCACAGACCATATCATGAGGCTACCCAGATCTCATAGCACATTTCTTGGGAAGCATTTCAGTGCTTAATTTATATAATTGTTTTTAAAACATTTATTGAATCATAATTATGTCCCACAGTATTGTGTGTTAGATATTCAGCAATATTTGTCCATCTGTGGTTCACCATTTGTCTGTGATTAAACTATGTACTTAGAAAGCTCTGAAATTAGTTCTTAATATTGTCTTCAATGTTTTATCAATTAAACCTCAAAATATAAAATTGTAAGCTTTTCTTATATTATTCACATATTTACATATAAAGAGTAGAAAAGTCTGGCATCCCGACTTTTTGAAGAAAAATAGATGCTAGAAGAAAAAAAAAGTCATTTGATGCTTTAGTTTGCCATTAAAACGTCCAATTGGAGTAGAGAAAAAACAACCTAAAACATTAATAAGGCCATTTTTAGTACCTACATTTACAGGATAGTCATATTAATGAAGTAATTTCATTACTAAAATAAAATTATTTTCTTCCATAATGACACAAGCATCTACCAAATTATTTAACCCCAAAATTCAGATCACTCTTAATTTTCTCATTCATTTCTAATCTATCAGTTAGTCTGTTCTGCCTGCCTAATACAGTCCGCAAATGTATCCCAAATCTACCCCCTCATTTCCACTGCACAGGTAGTTCCCTATAATTTGCCCTGATTATTATCACAGCCTACCAAATCTTCTCAGTTTTTCTATTCCTGCCTTTCTAGAATCCACTTCCCAAAAAGCAGCCAATATACACCATATATGCAAAAACAGACACAAAGAGCAATGGAAGAGAACAGAGAACCCAAAAATAAGACTGCACACCTACAGCTATCTGATCTTTGACAAACCTGGCAAAAACAAAAAAATGGGGGAAGGATTCCCTATTCAATAAATGGTGCTGGGATAACTGGTTAGCCATATACAGAAGATTGAAACTACACCTCTTCCTTACACCATATTAAAAAAATTAACTCAAGATGGGTTAAAGACTTAAATGTAAAACCCAAAACAATAAGAACCCTGGAATACAACCCAGGTGATACCATTTTGGTCATACGAAAAGGCAAAGATTTCGTGATGAAGACACCAAAAGCAATTGCAACAAAAGCGAAAATGGACAAATGGGGTCTAGTTAAACTAAAGAGCTTCTGCACAGCAAAGGAAGCTATCAACAGAATAAACAGACAACCTACAGAATGGGAGAAAATGTTTGCAAACTATGCCTCTGACAAAGGTCCACCATCTATAAGGAACTTAAGCAAATTTACAAGAAAAAAAAATCCCATTAAAAAGTGGGCAAAAGAAATGAACAGACACTTTCAAAAGAAGATATATGTGGCCAAAAAGCATATGAAAGAAAAAACTCAACATCACTGATCATTAGAGAAATGCACGTCAAAGCCACAATGAGATATCACCTCACACCAGTCAGCATGGCTACTATTAAAAAGCCAAAAAATAACAGATGCTGGAAAGGTGACAGAGAAAAATGAATGCACACAGATGGTGAAAGTGCAAATGTGTTCAACCATTGTGGAAGACAGTAAGGCGATTCCTCAAAGACCTAAAAACAGAAATATGATTTGACCCAGCAATTCCACTACTGAGTATATGTCCAGTGGAATATAAATAGTTCTGTTATAAAGACACATCACGCACACACATGTTCATTGCAGCACTATTCACAGTAGCAAAGACAGGGAATCAACTTAAATGACCATCAGTGTTAGACTGGATAAAGAAAAATGTGGAACATATACACCATGGAATACTACATAGCCAAAAAAAAAAAAAAAAAAAAGAACAATCCGTATCCTTTGCAGGAACACAGATAGAGCTAGAGGCCATTATCCTCAGCAAAGTAACTCAGAAACAGAAAACCAAACCCCACATGGCCTCACTTATAAGTGGGAGCTAAACGATGAGAACATAGGGACACAAAGAGGGGGACAACACACACTGGGGCCTATTGGAGGGTGGAGGGAAGGAGGAGGGAGAGGATCAGGAAAAACAACTAATGGGTACCAGGCTTAATACCTGGGTGACAAAATAATCTGTACATCAAATCCCTGTGACACAAGTTTACCTGTATAACAAACCTGTGTATATACCCCTGAACTTAACACACACACACACCATATAACATCCCAGCTTAAGACCCTCTAGTGGGCGGGCACAGTGGCTCATGCCTGTAATCCCAACACTTGGGGAGGCCAAGGCAGGTGGATCACCTGAGATCAGGGGTTCAAGACCAGCCTGGCCAACATGGCGAAACCGTCTCTACTAAAATTACAAAAATTAGCTGGCTGTGGTGGCACGTGCCTGTAGTCCCAGCTACTTGGGAGGCTGAGGCAGGAGAATCACGTGAACCTCGGAGGTGGAGGTTGCAGTGAGCCAAGATTGCGCCACTGCACTCCAGCCTCGGTGACAGAGCGAGACTCTGTCTCAAAAAGAAAAGAAAACAAAAAGACCCTCTAGTGACTATCCACCATGTTTAGAACAAAATCCAAACCAATGATCATGACCTATCATGGTTGTTCTAATTTGTGTACACTATTTCATACATCTTCTTCCTCATGCAACACAATCCTGCCTCACTGGCTTTTTCCTATTTCTGGAAAACATCAAACCTTTACTTGTCTTAAGGCTTCTGCACCTATCATTCCACTTGATGGAATTGACTCTTTCACTTCTTATACAGAAGGTTTCTATAGTCTATCAAATCTTACAATAAATGTCACCTATTCAGACAGGACTTTCCCATCTACCCATAGTCTCTACACATCGCTTGGCTTTATATGCCAAGCATAAATTCTTCATAGCACTTACAAAATATGACATTACATTCTTCAATAATTTATTTATTTTGCTCCTTTAGTGTCTTTCTCATTCCTTGGAATATAAACCCTAAAACTGCGTGACTGTCTTACTCACTTATGTAACCTCAGCACTTACAACAGTGCCTGGCAGATAGGAGATCAATAAATATGTGTTGAGCAAATACAGTTATGCTGAATCGACTCATGAAACCACGCATGTGGATGGAGAACAGGTTCAGATTCAGAGGAGTCAGAAAAACTTCTTACATGTATGAACTGCAGTGCCTCAAAGACGCAATGGCTGGATTCCCATTTCTTGCCTTTATTATAGTTCTTTCTTGGCATCCTCCAAAGTGGTATTTAGGTTTGTTTTATCTAGGATTATTTGATATCTTCTCCTTTAGAGGTCATACCAATTTCTAGATCATATTGTCCACAGACAAAAGAGACCAGTACATGCCCCAGAAGTGCATCTTCTTCAATGACTTTAATAAAATCTTTAACTAAGAATACTTGTTAGTCATATGTTAGTAAGTCAGGAAGCACTTGAAGGCCAGCATGCTTTCTAAGTCTTGGAATGGTAGAGGTAGAAACACAAGGCTCTTGAAAACTCTTAAGAATTTGGTGCCAGTGTGTCATTTATCTCCCCTGACAAGCTCTTACCCTTCCTTTTTGCATCAATATAAGGCAGGGTTCATCATGTTATTTTTGAAATTATATTGCTCATCTACAGTGTTGTCATAATATTATTTTTATATCATCACATCTTCACTACATAGATCTTGGTCTTTAATTTGTATAAAGGTACGTGATATGTACAGAGTAGCATAGTAGTGAAAAATGAATAAACTTAAAACTAGAAAGGAGTGGGTTCAAATTCTGCCCCCACCAGTCACTAGCTATATGAACTTGGGAAAATCTCATAACTATCTCTCTGAGCCTCTTTTCTCACAGTAACACCTAAAATATTTCACAACATTGTTATAAGTAATAAATTTTCTACAGAATATGTTCATTATAATGCCTGACACATCATAGAAACAAAATAAGTGTAATTTACTTCTTAAAGCTTCTGTTGTCTATCCTAATGGCAAGTCACCTTGAATGTTTTGGGATCATTGATAGGGCAAACAAAATATATTTTGAAAATAAGAAATATAACCTTTTAAATAAAAATATAAAAGTATAAATGTAGAAAAATAATATACAAATAATAGAATCTCTGGAATACGAAGCATTGTAAATAAAATTACAGATATTAACTTGGGTTTGAAAGACCTGGCACAGCTGGGAAGCTGTTCCTCGAAAAGAGGTCCGGCACAACACCCACCAGAGGAGTCAGCCCTCTCTAAGAAGGATTCAACAAGGAGGGCCAAGCTTTTTGTTTGTTGTTGTTGTTTGAGAGCTCGCTTCTTCACACAGGCTGGAGTGCAGTGGCACGATCTCCATTCACTGTAACCTCCGCCTCCTGGGTTCAAGCAATTCTCTTACCTCAGCCTCCCGAGTAGATAGGATTACAGGCGCTGGCGACCACACCCAGCTAATTTTTGTATTTTTAGTAGAGACAGGGTTTCGCCACGTAGGCCAGGCTGGTCTCGAACTCCTGACCTCAGGTGATCCACATGCCTCGGCTTCCCAAAGTGCTGGGATTACAGGCATGAGCCACCATGTCCGACTGGAGGGCCAAGTTTTTAACTTTTTATTTTGGAATAGTTTAAGCATAAAAGTTACAAAATAGGAAGTATCCTTGTACCCTTTACCATTATTTTCAACATTTTTCCACATTTACTTTCTTTCCTCTCTCTCTCTTCCTCCACGTATAATTTTTTTCTGAACTATTTGAGAATAAGTTGCAGAAATTTTCCCCATTTGCTTCTCTAAGTGCTTCCATGTAAGTTTTCTAACAAGAAAGATGTCCTTTTACATGATCGTAACATAATTATCAAAGTCAGGAAGGTAACTTTTTTTTTTTTGAGACGGAGTCTTGCTCTGTCACCCAGGCTTAAGTGCATTGGCACTATCTCGGCTCACTGCAACCCCCACCTCCCAGGTTCAAGCAATTCTCCTGCCTCAGCTCACTGAGTAGCTGGGATTACAGGTGCAGAAAATAACTTTGATATGATAGTGTGACCAATCTATAGGCCTTTTCCAGAGCTCTCTGATTGCTCCATTTGTACCCATAAGCAAAAGACAATCCTGGATTATTCAGTTGTCCTATCTGTTTAGTCTCCTTTACCTGTAACATTCTCTGACTTTCTTGGTCTTTCATGTTACTGATAATTTCCAAGGGTACAGATCAGTTATTTTTGAAGAATGCCTCTAAATTTAGGCTTGTCTGCTGGTTCCTCATGATCAGATGAAATGATGAATGTGCAATCTACCATGGCAAAGAACACATACATACCCACTGGACTAGAAATTAATAATAAATATTTTACTTTATTTGAAAAATAAACTATGGAAGAAAACATGAGTGCTCATCAATGAGACAAGAAGGCAGCAGACTATTTTAATTCATTTTATCCTGGTCGTGATTGGCTTAGGAGCTTTAGAGGACATGATGGCCCTGGAGGGCCTGGAATTACGACAGAAATAAGGATTAAATGAATTGAATTGAGTATTTATAAAGGTAGAAAAGGAAATTAGTACTTACGTTTTCTTTCATATTTTTGTTAATTAAACCAAAACATTTATGCTAAGTTCTAGTCCAGCATGTAGATGCGCGTTGTTTGCCATGGGTGAATACACAGCCTAGACCACTCATCACCCCAAAGTGTCCTGTGAGATGGAAACTGACGCGTAACTCCAGTTTACTAGACTTCAGATTTGGAGTGTTTTTTCTCATCTGCTCTTGCTGGGCTTCCTATGGCTTCCGAAGTGTTACATGTAGAAAACTGCTTTCCAGGAAGCCCTCCCAATAGGGAGCAATTAGGATCAGCTGATTTCCATTCACAGCACATTGGGGCCCACTGGAATTAAGAGTTTAGAGATTTGGTGACTAATGTGGCCAACTTGTTGCAATGAAAGTTGAAAACAGAGCTATTATAAGGATTTCTCTGTGCCCTAAAAGCTTAGAGAATAGAAAAAACATGTAGAAACTGCAGCATCTTTAAAAACAAGACAGTTGCATTTTTAAAAAATATATAAAATATAAAAATATAAAAATAAAAAAAAAATTTTTTTAAATATAAAATATAAAAATATATGAAGAAATTGGAAAACAACAGAATCCCAGCTGAGGCAATCATTACATTTTATGGATATTCAGTATAAAGCATTTAAATTTAACAATTAAAAAGACACGGGGAAGAAGGTAATGTTCCATTTTGGTACTTTAAACCTGTTGTTTATGTTTCACCAAGTGAGTTCTCAAAATTTTCAGCTGTTCCTGCTTAAAACCAGAGGCACAAATATTTGAGATCTGGAAAAAGATTATGAATCAAGACAAACGCTCAAATTATTTTAAAGAAACAGGAAACATCTCAAAATTTCAGTGAAAGAAGATGGGAAAAAAACATTGTAAGCGGTGATTCACACCATGAAACATACATCAATTTATCAGAAAATACGGTATTACCAAAAGGAAAACTCAATGATGCTATTCTTTGAAAGAATCATCCAAAATTTATCTTGCAAAAGAAGATTAACATCTACCTGTATTTCTTTCAAGTAAATTCTCTTCATTAGCTCCAACAAATCTCAGAAACCTGTATTATAAATATTTTCTTATACATAAATTTTTGAGCCCAGACACTGAATGTTTTTTAAATTATAATATTAAATGTATGAAGGAAACAAAATGAAAATCTAGGCATTCAGTCTCACCAGTAAGGTAACACTTTCCCTTTCGTATATTCAGTGCAGCATTAATGCCAGGTGAGGTATCAGGGCCCTGGCATTGCAAAGAGGTTGACTTGCAGGTTGGTAAGAATAATTTATTGATGACAGTATAGGTTTAAAAAGGAAAGTTCTATTAGATAGAAAGTATGCTGCAGAAGACTGCAGGGTACCTCAGCAAGAGAGGAGTGTATGTGCTGTGGCGGGTTTTCCTTAGCAACATTTATGGACTTTAAAGTGGGAGCTTAACGGTACTTTGGACCATATTAGCCACGTAGATCATGATAAAGGATTATATTTGTGGACATTTTGGTGCCTTAATGTCAGCAAGGGTTGTACAATGAGTTTGGGCATGCATGCATTCCAGAGATGTACAGAAATTCTAGTTACTTATAAGTTTCTTTTTGGAAAGAGGCCTGGAACCAGATGCTGACTTTAGATAATAAGGAAATCTAATTACTTATAAATTCCTCAGATAAGGAATTTTGTCTCTGTCTGGCCTGTTTGATGACCACCAGGTGATCTTTGCTCTCCTCAATTAATAACAGAAAATATATCTTAGGCACATTGCCTCACAGTAGACAATATGTAAATAACATATAAATGTGGCATGATTCCTATTTATTGGTAAACTATAAAAGAAAAAACAAGTACATAAAATTCTGCCCTCTATTTATATTCAGTCCTGGTCTGTGACCACATTTCTCTGTCTACCATATGTACCCATCAAACTAAATGAAAGCAAATACCAGGAAAAAAACTAATAAAATCTTTACAGCAAGGATAATATTAGCTCAATGTGCTCATTTTGGCTGTGTATGTTCTAATACTTGATAAATACAAAGGAAGTATTAAACATTTGAATAACTATAACTAGTGAGTAGTTCATGAGTCATTCACAAAAGTCCTTTAACCCTCACAGGCCATGCACTGTGACTGAGGCTGGGGATAAAATAGTGAACCATAAGATCAAGGTCCTTACTTATCACTTATCTCAAAGGTAGTAATAAGAACTATAAGAAAAATGAACCAGAATAAAATTAGAAGAACTGGCAAGTGAGAAGGAACAAGTAGTGTGTAGGTGGTCAGGGAAAGCCCTTCTGAGGTGACAAATTAGGTTAAAAGCTGACTGATGAGAGGCCTCAGCCATGAAATGACTTGAGAGCAGAGCATTCCCGATAGAAAGGCAGATGCAAAGGTGTGGCTTGTTGGAGGAAGAGAAAGAAGGGCAGCATGGTTTACTTTGGTGAACACACACCTCTGAACTCACTGGTGCATGCCTTCTGTCAATCCAATCAAAACAACCTAAATAGATCAATCTGATCAGTAGCTACAGACACAATTCACTTTAGGGTTCCTTCCCCTTGGGATGCAACATGGTTTCAGGATGGGAAACTTGGTCTAGAAAAGGTTTACTGGATAACCATGGTCCTTCATGATAAAACTCTGCTTATTCCTCTTTAGAGGGCTTATGGGCTGTCTTTAAATCTTGACTCTTAAAATAGTATCTTTGTAAAAAGTTTGCAGAGATGAATATCAACACTTGGCATGCCATCTGCATAGAGCTAATTATATACACTTGTTATTTGTCACTATAAGATATTTCAGAATGAAATGTGCGAACCATCTGCCAACAACTTTATTCACATTTCTTGGATCATCAACAAGAAACCTTATACTTCTTCCCCTGCCCCCAGGGAACACAAATTGTAATGTGCACAAAGTGGGTAGATGAAAAATTCTAAAAATGGCTTTGGCATGTACCAGAAAATAGGAGGTATTTTCAGTAGAATGTTCTAGAATCATTGGTATCTATCAGTCTGCTGTGTGTCCTTGATATAGTGTTATACAAATCAAACCTAACTCTCCAAGTGTCAGACCGACACCAGTGCTTTTAGCATTGTTTACATTATTGTTGGGTAAGGAAGAACAAAGAATCTATGAGCTTAAAATAAGTTGCAGTTTGCCATTTGATTATGTAAATATGTGGTTGCATGATCCCCAAATTCTGCAAATCACATTTTATGCACAAAGGCAAAACCAGCTTTTGTGTCTTGCAAAACAGGTGCACAATTATCCCTGCAAAGAAAAAGAGAGTCATTTGCAGTGATTTTTTGGGGAAATGATTGAGCAATTACAGACATACATACTAATTTTGTTTCACCCTCTGACCATCTTCTATTTGCAAAATGCATAGGCTTTTTCTCTCTCTTTGATAAGAGAAAGAAGCTGCAGAAACAAAGATAAAGAAGTCGGACAATTTATGCTGCTGCCAGTGGACATCAACCTGGCACCACTTGTTCAAGCATTTTTCAGTGAGTACTTGCCATGTCTGATCATTTAATAAAATACCCTGGTAGTTTAATTCATATCTTACTAATATGACTTGCCTAAACCACCCCACAGAGATCCAGGGATTCAATATTTTTTGCAACATGTATAATTTTTAATTGCACTTTCTAGTAGTTCATCCGGAAATAAATTAAGAGGTAAAGGAAAAAGACTAAAACACCCTATATTTCGATTTGCAAATTCGACTCACTTTCTTACTATCTGTGGTTTGCTCAATGCCAAAAGGGCCATATATTTGTTGTAATATAAGATTGGAACTTGGACAATTCTAGAAGGCAAAAAAAGAAATGCCGTTCTTTACTACTTGGACTAGTTTCACCAGTTGAATACTATTTTCACTACTTGAGCCACTTTCAATGTTTGAACTCTGAAAAATTTCCAGGATTGGAACTATAATACTATACAAAGTCAAATTTATATTTCCCAAATTAAATTTTTATAAATAAAGCTGGCCTAAATGTATACATCTAAAATGTTTATACATACACATGTTCATGCATGCATATCTGCCCACACAGACACACACAGTCATCTTTATATCTATATTTTAAGGATCCGATGAAGAATCTCTAATTGTAGAAAACTATTTTGCATAATTCAAAATCATTGAAATGTCAATTACCTTTAAAAATTATCCCATTAAAACTACTCGGGAGATTTCCTAGTATAATTTTATTCCAATAAATAATTTGATAGGGCTACTGGTAAACCATCAGAATAGAAACACTTGGCATAAATGAGTTACAGTCAAATACTAGAAATATCATAATATCAATAATATAGAAAAATATATCTGAATATTAATTCTAGATTGTACTAAATCATGATAAATGTCCTGATGTAAAGGATACATGAATCAATATTACTTGGAGAAAAGGCTCAAAGCATATACCGTTATACTGCGTCCTTGGCCATTCTGTTCATCAAGTCCATGAATGCTTTGAATAAGAAAAAAGTGATTTGCTTATTATTTGCTAACAAAAAGAAACTGAGAAACATCCAACACATGGGTGAGTTGAGATTAAAAATAGCAGCATGAAATGATGGGCCAAATTTATGAAAAATAAAATTATATAGATGAATATAGTCTAGATTTTATCAAAACTATGCGAGCACAAGCACAGGATAGGGAAGATGGTCTGGCATCTTTGCTCTACCACTTACTCATTGCATGAACTGGAGCAAGTTGCTTAACCTCTTTGTATTTCCATTTATT